>NC_072808.1:24937187-25547812 GCF_028583425.1 Eublepharis macularius | reverse complement strand
TAATGAATAAGCCTAAGGGCGCTGCAGCACTTTCTGGACCGTCTAAAGAATGTGACTTTGGGACGCTGTTTATACTAACCCCTGACTGTATATTTACTTGCCAATTTGCACTTTATAATTGTTTACACTTATGCACTTTATGGAGGCTGGAATCTGCTTCTGGAGATTTCTGCTTGAGAATTGTTAAATTTGGCTGGTCATTTGGCTTGCGGGTTCCCCCCCCCCCGTAACAGAATGGTGGCTGGAATTGGGAAGGGTGGAGTGGGAAGCACTGGGGTATGTGGCAGGATAGGGAAGGAGTAAGTGTCAGGCATTTAATAAGGCCAGAATCACTCACACATTGCAACATGCCAGAACGCTTCTTGTACAGCCAGCCATTGATTCAGAAATGTGATACGAGCACCTGCAGAACTGACTGCTTTTCATCTCTGCACACTGGGGACTGGAACTGTGAGGGTTTTTTAAAAAAAAGTTTTATATACTGAATGCTTTTCACCGCTGCAAATGTTCCCTATAATCCTAAAAGGGATGCAGTCAAGCTTATTTACTTAGGGAAGTTCAAGATAATTTCTGAAACGCAACAGGAGTGACTTCAGCCCGCAACACAGTCTCTCTCTACACAAGATGCCTTGGTATGTGTTTGTCAAGTGTAGAGAGATGCAATGTTAGCTGGGAAGCGTAGTTGAAAAAGACAGAGCCAATGGAGATCGCTCCTCAGAGGGTTTGTTAATTTCATCTCCACCTCCCGGAAGGCTCTGGCAATTTCACCTCTCCAGTTTAAAACTGTGTGAAATTGCAACCAGAGGGCAGCGAGGAATGGAAACGGGCTGGAGCTGCCTTCCAGAGCCGGGCTTGGACCTGGAGAGGCTATCATGGGCTGAAGTTTCCCTTCTGGCATTTCGTAGCCCTTTCACACAGCTCCAGTGCCCCTACCACTGGCTCTTTCTAAACTACCCTTCCTAGGTATCATTGCCCGACACCGTTTGGTGTAGTGGTCAGAGCCAGTTTGGTGTAGTGGTTAAGAGCGCGGGACTCTAATCTGGAAAACCGGGTTTGATTCCCCACTCCTCCACTTGAAGCCAGCTGGGGGACCTTGGGCTAGTCACAGCTTCTAGCTCTCTCAGCCCCATATTGTGAGGATAATAACTGACATACTTTGTAAACTGCTCTGAGTGGGTGTTAAGTCATCCTGAAGGGCGGTATATAAATCAAATGTTGTTGTTGTTGTTATGTTCTTCATGTGTCAGATGTCTTGCGTAGAGAGACTCACAGGCAGCTGTTTCACTCAGAAAACAATGCCTTAGGGTGGAACGGGGAGGGGAGTGAGGGGTGGGCGCAGCAATGGAGGCACCTTTTAATTCGGATCCCAATTCCAATTTGAAGTTTGCAATTCAGAATGCTCTTATGCAGAGGCCTGTATAAGTAACTTTACTTCCATGAGAATTTTTCCCGGTGAAAATGAAAAGGCCCTTGAATTGCAGTGCCCTGTTGAGCAGGAGCCTTCTGACTTACCACGCTCGGGTTGCCAAATCTGGGCTGGAAAATCCCTGGAGATTTGGGGGTGGAACCTGGGGCACAGCAAGGACTGGGGAGGGGAGGGGCCTCAGTGGGGTACGATGCCAGAGTCTGCCCTCCAAAGCAGCCATTTTCTCCAGGGGAACTGACCTCTGCAGCCTGGAGATCAGTTCTAATTCCGACAGATCTCCTGGCTCCACCGGGAGGTTGGCAAGCCTGCCCTGAGTTTCCGATAGCTGGGTATTCCCACCTCTGATCTCTTTCCAAAAAAGCTAGACTGTGCCTCACGTCGAGGGAAAGGGGGGGCTGCTGGCCTTTGACCGTTTCCCTTTCAGGCACCTGACTATTTTGGGCGGGACTGGAGGGACCACCGTTACCAGCAAAGTCTCCCCCCTTGATACCTTCAGAGCAAACTGAAAAAGGGAGTGAATGACTCGATGGGGATGGAAGCAGGCGCACACGCTCTCAGAGGCAGGCGGGAAGGGAATGGGGGTGGACAGGCAGGTGAGGGCACCTTCTAGGAAGAAGAATCGTACCAAGTCAGGTATCCGTCGCTCCACTGCTACCTATTCCCCAAACACACCTGCTTTCAAACAGAGGAAGTTATAATACTGTGCAGGTCCAGTGACCAAATGGACACCATGCACCTCCACGGTAGGTGACTGACAATATGTTCACACCACGTACCGCGTCTTTATTGTACCGCTCTCTTGGGCCTACCAAACCCTTTCTCTCTGGGGGGGGTCTACCCACCCCCAAGGTCCCCCCCCTTGTGCCTCCTCAAACAAAAGTGGAACGTTCCTTCATGAAAGGAGCAGTGGTGAGGTCCTGTTTGGGGCTGCACCGTTCCAGGGAGCTGGAGCTGCGCAGCGGGATCATGCAGCGTTCCGCGGGTTTGCCCTGCCCCATCATGCCCCAACAGCAGAGCACTCGGAGGAACTCCTTCCGCATGTCCTTGCTGCGGAGGGTGTAGATGAGGGGGTTGATGGCGGAATTGAGGGTGGCAAAGGCAAAGAAATACTTTGACTGGTAAAGGATGGTGCATGACTTCCTGGGACACAAAGCATCTATCAAGAGGACGATGAAGGCCGGCAGCCAACACACAATGAAGGCCCCCAGGACGAAGGTCACAGTCCTCAGTAAGGCCATAGTCTGGGATCCGGCCATCTCGGCATGGCTGGAACGGACAATGCGGTAGATCCGGACATAAAGGACCACGATGGACAAAAGAATGAGGGTGAAGATGGTGACCACAAAGAAGACGTAGCGCTTGGAGTAGAGCGGCAGGACAGTGGAGCACGCCTCGAGGTTATTCATGCAGTTCCAACCCAGAACGGGCAGCCCCCCGACGATGGCCGAGATGACCCAGCACGCCCCGATCAGGAGCACCATCCGGCAGTTCTTGTCGCTGCTGTAGACCTTCACTTTGGTGATGGCCACATGCCTCTCGATGGCGATGGCCAACAGGCTGAAGACAGAGGCTGCCAAGGTGGCAAAGGCCGTCCCCTCCCGCACAAACCACTGCAGCGGGGTGAGGAGGAAGGTCGCCGGGCCTGACAGCACCACGTTGGCAATGAAGGCGGCGCCAGCCAAAAGGTCCGAGAAGGCCAGGTTGCCAATGAAGATGTACATGGCCGAATGGAACTTCTTGTTCCTCCAGACAGACACGAGTACCAGCAGGTTCTCCAGGATAATAAAACAGCAAAACACGATGATGACGACCGTGATGGGCCCCAGTGAAGGGACCCCGCCTTTCTCCAGCTTGTCCTTGGTGTAATTGTAGTGCTCCAAGATTTTGCAGGAGTTGAAGTAGTCCTTGTAGAAGCTCCCCATGGTTCTGAGACACTTCCACCTCCCCAGACTGGTTACACGGGTGCCTGCCTGGGGATACTTGCATGAGAGGGCACAGAACCGGACTGCGGCCAGGATACATCCATTGAGAGCAGAAGGAACAAAGGGGCAATGTGGCTAACCCTAGAAGTGGAGGAGACACAAAATCAACAGAGTTAGGAGCTTGGAGAAAAGACTGGGGAAAGGGACAACATTTTAGGGTTGGCGTTCTCCCTTAATTATGACATCTCCAGTCTACAGAGTTTAGTCCCCCTGAAAAAAAAGTAACTTTGAAGAGTAGACTATGGCATCACATCCCTGCTGAGCATCCTAAATCTTGCCCCTCTTGGGCTCTACCCCCAAATCTCCAGGAATTTCCCAACCTAGGCCGTTTCCAGACGGCTTACCTGCCTCCGGAACGTCGCGCCATGTTGTGGGGAAAATGTGAAATACCGCGTTTTCTTGTGCGACATCGCGCAAAACTCACGCAAGAAAACACGGTATTTCGCGTTTTCCCCGCGTGACGTTCCGGAGGCAGGTAAGCCATCTGGAAACAGCCCTAGAGTTGGCAACCCAGCCAGGAGCTATAGGAATATTCAGGCCTGTGCCCATTCAAAGCATTTCTTTTGGGGACCTGAACTTTCGTGTAAACAACATCTGGGACACAGCCAAAGAAACAGAAGCTAAAGGGGCCCCCCTCTCGGATATTGGAGGCTCCCTCTCTACATGTTTAGCCTTCATGAGGATTCAGTCTCCAGTCCTTTTATTTAAATCCCGCCCCCCCCCCCCCAAACAAGCAAGCAGACAACTGCCCACACATGACATTTACTTTATGGGAAAGAACAGTTTAATACACTTTTTAAAAGTAAGTAGATATGTTGGTCCAGGGGTCATTTCTTAGAAAAAGAACTGCAGGAACTCATTAGCATATGCCACACCCCCGGACATCACCGGAAGTGTGTCAGAAGGCCACACCCACCCCTCAGGCCCCTTTCCGCAAAAGTCTCCAGGTATTTCCTTAAAGCAGAATGAACTCAAAGCAGCTGACCCTCCTCTGGAGAGCCAGCCCTGCTTGCACCCGCTCACTCACTCACTCTCTCAAGTCACAAACGAAAATAAAGCAGCATGAATTCCAAGCAGCTTGCCTTCCTTTGGAGCCCAGCACCACTCGGCTTGCGCTAGGAGGAAAAGGAATCACGTGGGCAGGGCTGAAACCCACGTGACCTCTTTTTAGACCTACCAGAACACCGTTCCTGTGCGTTCCGGCTCCAAATGAGCCCTGTGTTGGTCCATAGCAAAATCAGATGAGCTGGGGCACTTCATTCCAACTTTTCATGGATTTTGCCTCCACAAAGCAAAAGCATTTTTGCCCTGCTTGGATTTGCATTTGATATTTAAGGATCCCGGTGGGACTGGGACGCAGAGAGGGAGGGGAAGGGAAGAAACCATGCTGGGGACAGGAAAGCTGTTCTCCCACCTCTGGCCTTCCAAGCACGGCGTCCCACAGGCGGATCATTTCCCCTTTGCTACTGTGTTTCCTGTCTGGCAGGCAGACCCCCCAGCCCTCCGAGCGTGAGTGCGCACGTGCGTGGGGGAGAGGGGTCCACAGTCTAATGGGTGCATATCCCATTTACAGCTTACTCCCCTTCCCCAGACATTCCTGAGCATAAGCTACAGACAAAACGCTATGCATGTTGAAAGCCATGTGTTGGCTCTTGAGCACAAGAGTCTATACACAAAGGAAGCGTCCACAAACAGGCACCCTTCTCATGACTGGGAACAGATTGAGACCGGTAGCCGTATTCGTCTGTTTGTAGTGGTAGAAAAGAGAAAGAGTCTAGAAGCACCTATAAGTCTAACAAAATTTGTGGTAGGGTATAAGCTTTTGTGAACCACAGCTCACTTCTTCAAATATCTATCTTCAGATACCTATCTGAAGAAGTGAGCTGTGGCTCACGAAAGCTCATACCCTACCACAAATGTTGTTAGTCTTATATCTGCTGCTGGACTCTCGCTCTTTTCTAATGATTGGGAGTGTTTGGGAAAAAATTATTTACTTCTTTTATACCTTGCTTTTCTCCCCAATAAGGGTACAAAGAGGCTTACATCCTTCTCCTCCATTCCATTTTATCCTTACAACAACCCCGTGAGGTAGGTGAGGCTGAGTGTGTGTGTGTGTGATTGGAGCAGAAGAAACCCATCAAGCTTCGATGTCAGACTGGAGAATCAAACCTGGGTTTCCTGTATCCTACCCAGACACCTTTACCTGGCTCTGGTTTCCCCAGTCAGGCGTGTAGGCTTCATGCTCATGTGCTGGCGCTAGCAAATAGTCAGGGCCAGTGCGCTTATGCCTCTATCCTCTCTGTGAGCACTGATTTCAATACATTTAATGTCAACTTAGAGAGCCACTGAAATATTCTAATGTGAAGCCAACCAGCACTCAGCCGTGGATACTTCCATCTTGCTAGACTAGAACCCCCTCCCCCATTTTTAGGATCCCAACAATGCCATTAGGTAGGTTAGTCTGAGACAGAAACTGGCCGGTGGGTGGGTGGGTCACCCAGCGAGCATCATGATATTTGGATCTCCCACATCTTAGTCTGACGCTCCAACTCAGTGATTGTTAATGGCAACCAGACTACAAATCTTGGCCAACATTTAGAACTTGAGGGGAGGCAACAGAGAGGCAGCCGATATTTTAGGCAGCTCCTTCTGCATTACCTTCTGTGTCAGCAGAAAAAGAGATTATTCATAATATTCATCTAGCCACAAGGATAACATCTCAGATTTCTCCTCAAAGGCGTTTAAAAATTGGCACATGGCAAATGGAAATCAAATTAGGGACTGGTGGAAGTCTAAGGCCCGGGGTGGGGGGAAGAGATTGGATTGGCATGCCTCTCTAGGAAATGCCAGAAACCGTATGGTTTTATTCTAGAGTTTCTCGTGATTCTAAAAGAGAGCACTGACCTCAGGTCCAGATTTCCCCAAGTGACATAACAGTGGCCATTTTCACACGCTTACTGGCCATGGAATATTGCGCCAAGCTCCCGTAACAACAGTGTCTTCCTGGCGCGATTTCGCGTAAGAACGGCGGTTCTTGCGCGAAATCGCACCAGGAAGACGCTGTCGTTTTGGGAGCTTGGCGCAATTTTCCGTGGCCAGTGAGCAGTGTGAAAATGACCAGTGTTGGTTTATTTTGCCAGTGGGAGGTCTCCCGCCATTGCAGAAGAGTTGGCAACCATGAGTCAAACTGAACACTGGCTGACTGCCGTTAGACACAAGGGGCGCATGGAATGGATGCCAGAGATCTATGGATCAGATCCAAACATTTTAAAAATACCTCTATGAAGTTGCCTTGCCTAGAGCGCAGTTTTTGTCTTGTAGGTCACTTGTGCAATTAGATATTAATGTGGTATACATAGTGGTGGTTGTGGTAGCGAGTTAAAATGTCGAGAACCACTGCTCTCACCACCACACCACACTGGCTTTCACTCTTCTCACAGTTTTGCAGCAGAGCTCAAAATGGTAGCCACTCTGCGGACTAGTAGCAGTTAAGTGGCTACTAGATGCAACTGTCAACAAATCCTCTCTTTTCCTACCCTTGCCCTGAGTAAGATCGGCCACGTAAAAGCCATCAATGAGCAATCCGGAGGGATTCTGTTTTCCGCATGGAGCACCCTCCATGCAGTGCGATATCTCAATGTACAACATCATAGGAAATTTCCATTTTTCAGAATTTAATTCAAGAAGTCTTATTGGTCCTCCCCACCCCACCCCACCGTTGACTCTTTATGACCCATCACACAATTGGTGCAAATGTCTCAGTTTACATCACGGGCAAAATCATCTGTCCAAGAAGTCTCCATAGATAAACGACAGTAATTCTTTACCTGACTGCTTTGTGTTGTTAGGTTAAAAAAATAAGGTCCTGCTTCTGCCCACGTACACATCCTATTTTCCCCAAACGATATAAAGAACCTCCTGCCCTTAGGCCCTGAGAGAGCCAAACTTCAGTTTCCCTCAGTGCAGCTGCAGGGTCTGACAATGTTCCAAGACTAATCTTTTCTCTCAGATGTTGGAATGTTTGTAAATATTCCAAGACATTACAGCAGGTCAAGCAAACAGATAAGGGTGTGGAGGGGCAGTGCTTGCCAAATACAGGAATCTTCCAGTAGGCTAGTAGGATTGTTAAAGGTGTTTTCAAGACTTTCAGGCTCCCTCCTATTGTTGCCAACCTCCCAGTGGGGCCTGGAGATCTCCTGGAATTACAAATGATTTCCAGATGACAGAGATGATGATGTTTAACCTTATTTATGGTCCACCTTTCTCTTCTTTTCAAGAGCAAGAGTCCAGTAGCACCTATAAGAGTTACAAAATTTGTCACAGGGTGTGAGCTTTTGTGAGCCATAACTCACTTCTTCAGATACCTGAAGCTCACGAAAGCTCATACCCTACCACAAATTTTGTTAGTCTTATAGGTACTGCAGGATTCTTGCTCTTTTCTACTGCTACAGACAGACTAACACGGCTACCTATTTTAATCTATCTTTTTTTCAAGTGAGTCAGGTTAGACTGCCAGGGAATAGCTAGCCGACGGCCAGTAAGTTTATACTTGGTCCAGATAACAGCTGGTAGTTGAGATATTGCGGCCAATTCCAAGTAGCACTGTGGGGTCAGGTTGTATTCCACATAAAGCATGCAGCAACTAGCTACTGCCACTGAAAACCAGCCTCTCTGTTTCATCTTCCAGTTTACACAAATCACCGCTTTGATATTTCTATAACATGCCGTTATAGAATATACAGTCTACTGGTAATGAGATCCTTATGTTTAGTTGAACATCCCTATAACAATTAAGGTGTGCCGCTTAACAACATAACATTACTGTCAGCAAAACACAACAAAGCATTCAAGTAACAGGGTTATTATTTTTTTTACTCCATTAAAACATATTACATTTCAACTGTTGCTTTAATACTAGGTTTGGAGCCCCACCTTCCCCTTCCAACAGAACTCTCCTGAAGACAGAGGTCTAGCTCTGGGGTAGGGTGGGGAGAAAAACAGGCTGCTGTGGCCCCTCCTCAGGTGGAGGGAAATGGGAGGAAAGGAACCAGCTTCCCACAAATGAGACGCGCACACACACTGACTGCCTGGACATCTCCTGCCCCCAATTCTTCGTTACGTTCTTGAGAAGTTGGCAAGTGTGAAACCCACCAAGGTCCCAGAAGTAAAGCTGAAGGCCAAGAGGATCGGTGGGGATCATGAAGGTATTTGGAGGGCAGCCCCCTGTCATGTTGTCATGTATACACTAAGCAACTGTTTAAGTACACACACAACAACACACAAAGCAGAATCCATTAATCAGAGCTGAGTAAAGCGCCTTTCCCTCCCACCCTCTGCAACCGAAGCATCGGGATGTGATTCCAGTTTGCTCGGCTGGGGTTGGGAAACGCCTGGCGATTTGTGGGTGGAGCCTGGAGAGGGCGGGTTTGGGGGAAGGGAGGGACCTCAGTGGGGCAGGGTACCCTACAGCCCATCCTCCAGACCAGCCATTTTCTCCAGGGGAACCCTCGGTGCATATGGACTGGGCTGCCAGCAATCCAACCGAAACCCCACCGGATGACTCGAGAGTGCAGGAGGTCTTGAATCTAGTCCAAGGATGCCAGGGAGCCATTTGGCCTAGACACCCTCATTAAACTCTTGCCAAAGAACAGACTTATAGGGCAACTACCCAGAACAGAAAGAAGCCCTTGAACAGCAACAGGCAAGGGTTCTTGCCACAGAATCACCTGCTCTATGCCTGCTGCACCATGTTTCAGTCCCAGGGCATCGCCGCCCTCAGCTTGGCAGGAGTCCTGCGTGCTTAAAGGGGCATTGGTCAAAATGCACTGGGAGTTCCTCAGGAGCCACAGCTTGGCTGAGAGGAAGGGCTTTCTTGCCACCAAATGGCAGTTGTGTGCCCTGGCACTAGAGAGAGTGCCCAGAGCATAAAACGAAAATGTGCAAACTGTTTATGAATGACCAGGGGCTGAGGAGGGAAAGCAAACACCCTGCGAACACTTTCGAGTTCCCAAGCCTCTGAAACAGTCACAAAAATATGTTTTTTAAGCAAACAACTTGTGTGTGTGGGTGGGTGGGTGGGGGTTTGCGCTACAGGGAATTGCCAGAGGGGATCTCCTGGAATTTCCACCCACCCAGATCTCCCCCTAGAAGATTCCCCAAGTTCTCAACAGGCCAATTTCTTGTCTCCAAACCTTCTTCTTTAGCTGGTTTTCAGTGTTATGAATCACGGAAAGCGTCCCTCAGGCCATTTTTGAGTGTTTGGGGTTTTTTTCCTAGTTAATTTATAACGTATTTCCCCCCCTGCATTACCAGGGCAGACCCTTAAGCAGGGTGGGGGAACGATAAGGAGGGAGAGTATACTTCCTCAAGTAACTAGAAGCCAACAAACGGAAAAAAGGAAGTATGCCAAAGCGTAACTCAGTACAATATTATTGTCTGTACCACAATACAATTATCAATGTATCTACATTGAGTTTACAATGATCTACAGCAGTTCAAAATACATGCATAGAGAGAGAATAAATTTCAATATAGTAAAGTTCTCTCAAAATTAACTTATAGCGCCCGAAGGTATACAGTTCCAAAAGAGCTGGTTGGTGACATCCAAGGTTGCAAAGTTTGCAAAAAACGGGTGGCAAAGCAGGTGGCAACGAGCTACACCGGTCTCATTCCTTCGGCTCGTTTCAGAAATGGTCCTTCGTCAGGCCACAGTTTTCCTACAATTCATATTAGAAGATGTCAATATCAAACCATTCAGGAGTATCCCGGTGGTTTCATATCTCCAGCCATACTTACTATTTCATCAGGCGAAATTCATGTAGAGAGTCAACCATCAGACAATATCAAATGCTGAAATCAGGTGACCAGGGCACGCACTTCATCAATTAAATACAAAAGCTCAAGGCTAATTAACAATTAACATTACATTATTTCATTTAAAGGGACTTGACTACCAGATCTATTGCACTTTTCCCAAACCCATTTCAATATTCCATTAATCTCAGCAAGGCCAACATGAATTGCACATCAACCCACAATCAGGAACTTGACCAATAAATACATTGCACTTTTTCCAGAACCGTTTCTATATTCAACTATCTCACACGCAACCAATATAGATTATGCAACAGGGTGGCTCTCAAAAAATCCGTGGGAGAGTAGCCTTTCGACCGATTACATCACCAAACTACACGAACTCACTGCATTTAAAGAGGTATATCTGATGAATATATTGCACTTTCCTCATTGCACATTCCCCATTGCAAGGTAGAAAACCAAAAATAATTTCAGCCAGAGGGAAACAATTAGGTGGGAGGGGGGGAGGGAAAAAACCCAAATTTAAAGAAACACCGAATAATCAATGTCATTATTCAAACCCTCTGGTATCATGGTGTGTAATTTGAAAATCCACCTGATTTCAGCCTGTAGGAGAAGGCGTTTGTTAAAACCAGTTCTCTTTACCACCTCCAAGACAGAGTACCTAAAAGTTCTATCAGGTCCATGTCTATTCCGCAGATGTTGATAGAGGGGCGTATCTTCACTCTGGTTTCTGACCCTCGATATATGTTCCTGTATGCGTAAACGCACTGGGCGGCTGGTACAGCCTACATATAGTAATGGGCAACTGCATTGCAAGAGATACACTACATTATTAGTGTTACATGTGGAGAAGTCCCTAGGTGTTATAGGGTGCCGTAGACTGGGGAGTTTCATCTTCCTGAGGTCTACACAGAAGGCACACACACTACAATGCCCGCATGGAAAGTGTCCAAGCGGTAAATTATTTTGTTTAATCGGACTCAAAAGATCTGAATGTACTAAGAGGTCCTTTAAACTCTTAGTCCGACGGTATCCTATTTTGGGCGGAGTTGCACAGCCTGGAATATCTAAAAGGACCCGCCAGTATTTTTTGATAATTCCCACTATCGATTCGGCCAGGGGAGAGTGGTCAATTGCCCAGGTGATACCCGTTCTCTCTGTATCGCGTTGCCTATAGGAAAGCAATTGTGAGCGGAGCGATCGATCTGCTCTTTGTTTGGCCCGGGAAATCACCCAAGATGGGTATCCCCGCGCCATAAAATCGTTTGCCATTCTACTAGCTTCTTCCTGATAATGACATTGAAAAGAAGCATTTCTTTTGATACGCAAGAATTGCCCCACCGGGATGTTCTTTTTGAGAACTGTTCGGTGGTAGGAATTATACTGTAGATAGGCTGCCCTGTCTGTGGGTTTCTTAAAGGGCCTCACTCCTAATGACGTGGCTGACCTCTTAAACACCACAACATCCAGGAAAGGGATGCTATCCCCACTGCCCTGATGTGTGAATCGTATATTTTCATCCAAGTTATTCAGCCATTCTACAAAGCTCTCCACTGCTGCAGGAGTGCGCATTATGCAAAAAATGTCATCTATGTATCTCTTTATGCAAATGATCTGTTCCAAAAATGGATTAATTTCCGGGTCATATAGGTACTTGTTTTCCAGAGACGCCATAAATAAAATTGCAATACTTGGGGCCGCGGGGCACCCCATCGCGACCCCTTTAATTTGAAAGAAAAATTGGTTCTCAAATCTAAAGTAGTTCTTTTCAGTTATGAGGTCCAAAAAATCCAAAAGAAAACTGGTCGGGGGAAAGAGGGTGGACCGCATATTTAATGTCCCTTCTATTACTGTCCTAGCCTCACAATGGGGAATGGAAGTGTAAAGTGACTGCACATCTAATGTTAGCAGGTAAGCCTCTGGTGGAACTTCCATATCCTCTATTAATTTAATGAAATCGGTGGTATCCTTTATAAAAGACTTAACTGTTGTCACGAAGGGTTGTAGGAAGCTATCCAAATAGATCGCCAGCGGTTCGAGGACCGAGTTACACGCAGAGATAATCGGGCGTCCGGGGGGAGGACGCCCAGGTTTATGAATTTTGGGCAGGCAATAGAAGACCGGCACCCGTGGGTCTTGGTTAAATAAAGCCTGATGTAACGATTGGGATATAACATTATTAGCCAATCCATTATCCAGTAATATTTTAATAATTCTTTGGATCTCAATCGTAGGATCGTGATCGATCGGGGTATAATACTCCCGGTCTGAAAGTTGTCGTAGGACCTCCTGTCGGTAGTCCTCTCTATCCAACAGGACAATCCCTCCCCCTTTGTCTGCCGGTTTTATGATAATTCCCTCGTCTTTTTGTAAAGATTGTAAAGCTGTCCACTCAAGTCTAGTCAAGTTCTGCCGCGTTCTTTCAGGCTGGCTCTCCACCTTTGCTACCTCCTTAAGTACTAGTCTCTCAAATGTCTCTAGTTGGGTATCTGTCACTTGTGGGGTAAAGGTGGATCTACTCTTCAACCCAACACATGAAGAGCCCAAGGGAGTGTTGCCAAAAAACTTTTTTAATTTTAACTGTCGAAAAAGTTTATACAAATCAATCCTAGTATTAAGAGCATTATATCTAGGACGAGGAACGAAGCCCAATCCTTTGTTCAAAACCTGCACTTCTAAATCCGTGAGTGGCCGACTGGATAAATTAAAGACTATGTTCTGAATCTGCCTCTGCGCGGGAGGCGGCCCCTCGCTAAAAAAGCGCGTCTTGAGGACTGATTAGGTATCGTTCGGTTCCTAAGGGTCCGTCCCTCGTCACTCGATTGGTCTGTATCTGAGGGATCAGTGGTATCAAAATCAGTCGTTCCTTCCCAAGATTGGGACTTGTACTTGGAACAACGCACTAAAATTACCAAACTGACCCTCCATGCTTCCTCCCTGATAGAATATAGTAAAGAAAATATCATCCCAAGAGGTTTACGATTACATAAACCACCAGGGATGTATACCAATGACGAGCCCTTTAAGAAAAAGTGGGCTCAAATTTTGAATAAGTGCTCGTTTGATCTCATGTTATTGTTAATTGAGCGTATCGCACAAGAAAAAGATGAAGTGGGATTGAATATCGAGCAGGTAGAGACTGAACTTAAAACTAAATTTTCTGAGGAGGAGTTCAAGGCTAGATCTAATGAAATAGGGAGACTTATAAAGGAATGTGAAACTAAGCTCAAGGATTTGAAGTTAAAGAAACTTAATAGGGACAGACATGACTATTCCAATGGGAACATTTATAATTGGAAGGAACGGACCCCTAAAAAACGTGTTACTTGGGCCCCTTCGGTTCCAGGAACGACTGATTTTGATACCACTGATCCCTCAGATACAGACCAATCGAGTGACGAGGGACGGACCCTTAGGAACCGAACGATACCTAATCAGTCCTCAAGACGCGCTTTTTTAGCGAGGGGCCGCCTCCCGCGCAGAGGCAGATTCAGAACATAGTCTTTAATTTATCCAGTCGGCCACTCACGGATTTAGAAGTGCAGGTTTTGAACAAAGGATTGGGCTTCGTTCCTCGTCCTAGATATAATGCTCTTAATACTAGGATTGATTTGTATAAACTTTTTCGACAGTTAAAATTAAAAAAGTTTTTTGGCAACACTCCCTTGGGCTCTTCATGTGTTGGGTTGAAGAGTAGATCCACCTTTACCCCACAAGTGACAGATACCCAACTAGAGACATTTGAGAGACTAGTACTTAAGGAGGTAGCAAAGGTGGAGAGCCAGCCTGAAAGAACGCGGCAGAACTTGACTAGACTTGAGTGGACAGCTTTACAATCTTTACAAAAAGACGAGGGAATTATCATAAAACCGGCAGACAAAGGGGGAGGGATTGTCCTGTTGGATAGAGAGGACTACCGACAGGAGGTCCTACGACAACTTTCAGACCGGGAGTATTATACCCCGATCGATCACGATCCTACGATTGAGATCCAAAGAATTATTAAAATATTACTGGATAATGGATTGGCTAATAATGTTATATCCCAATCGTTACATCAGGCTTTATTTAACCAAGACCCACGGGTGCCGGTCTTCTATTGCCTGCCCAAAATTCATAAACCTGGGCGTCCTCCCCCCGGACGCCCGATTATCTCTGCGTGTAACTCGGTCCTCGAACCGCTGGCGATCTATTTGGATAGCTTCCTACAACCCTTCGTGACAACAGTTAAGTCTTTTATAAAGGATACCACCGATTTCATTAAATTAATAGAGGATATGGAAGTTCCACCAGAGGCTTACCTGCTAACATTAGATGTGCAGTCACTTTACACTTCCATTCCCCATTGTGAGGCTAGGACAGTAATAGAAGGGACATTAAATATGCGGTCCACCCTCTTTCCCCCGACCAGTTTTCTTTTGGATTTTTTGGACCTCATAACTGAAAAGAACTACTTTAGATTTGAGAACCAATTTTTCTTTCAAATTAAAGGGGTCGCGATGGGGTGCCCCGCGGCCCCAAGTATTGCAATTTTATTTATGGCGTCTCTGGAAAACAAGTACCTATATGACCCGGAAATTAATCCATTTTTGGAACAGATCATTTGCATAAAGAGATACATAGATGACATTTTTTGCATAATGCGCACTCCTGCAGCAGTGGAGAGCTTTGTAGAATGGCTGAATAACTTGGATGAAAATATACGATTCACACATCAGGGCAGTGGGGATAGCATCCCTTTCCTGGATGTTGTGGTGTTTAAGAGGTCAGCCACGTCATTAGGAGTGAGGCCCTTTAAGAAACCCACAGACAGGGCAGCCTATCTACAGTATAATTCCTACCACCGAACAGTTCTCAAAAAGAACATCCCGGTGGGGCAATTCTTGCGTATCAAAAGAAATGCTTCTTTTCAATGTCATTATCAGGAAGAAGCTAGTAGAATGGCAAACGATTTTATGGCGCGGGGATACCCATCTTGGGTGATTTCCCGGGCCAAACAAAGAGCAGATCGATCGCTCCGCTCACAATTGCTTTCCTATAGGCAACGCGATACAGAGAGAACGGGTATCACCTGGGCAATTGACCACTCTCCCCTGGCCGAATCGATAGTGGGAATTATCAAAAAATACTGGCGGGTCCTTTTAGATATTCCAGGCTGTGCAACTCCGCCCAAAATAGGATACCGTCGGACTAAGAGTTTAAAGGACCTCTTAGTACATTCAGATCTTTTGAGTCCGATTAAACAAAATAATTTACCGCTTGGACACTTTCCATGCGGGCATTGTAGTGTGTGTGCCTTCTGTGTAGACCTCAGGAAGATGAAACTCCCCAGTCTACGGCACCCTATAACACCTAGGGACTTCTCCACATGTAACACTAATAATGTAGTGTATCTCTTGCAATGCAGTTGCCCATTACTATATGTAGGCTGTACCAGCCGCCCAGTGCGTTTACGCATACAGGAACATATATCGAGGGTCAGAAACCAGAGTGAAGATACGCCCCTCTATCAACATCTGCGGAATAGACATGGACCTGATAGAACTTTTAGGTACTCTGTCTTGGAGGTGGTAAAGAGAACTGGTTTTAACAAACGCCTTCTCCTACAGGCTGAAATCAGGTGGATTTTCAAATTACACACCATGATACCAGAGGGTTTGAATAATGACATTGATTATTCGGTGTTTCTTTAAATTTGGGTTTTTTCCCTCCCCCCCTCCCACCTAATTGTTTCCCTCTGGCTGAAATTATTTTTGGTTTTCTACCTTGCAATGGGGAATGTGCAATGAGGAAAGTGCAATATATTCATCAGATATACCTCTTTAAATGCAGTGAGTTCGTGTAGTTTGGTGATGTAATCGGTCGAAAGGCTACTCTCCCACGGATTTTTTGAGAGCCACCCTGTTGCATAATCTATATTGGTTGCGTGTGAGATAGTTGAATATAGAAACGGTTCTGGAAAAAGTGCAATGTATTTATTGGTCAAGTTCCTGATTGTGGGTTGATGTGCAATTCATGTTGGCCTTGCTGAGATTAATGGAATATTGAAATGGGTTTGGGAAAAGTGCAATAGATCTGGTAGTCAAGTCCCTTTAAATGAAATAATGTAATGTTAATTGTTAATTAGCCTTGAGCTTTTGTATTTAATTGATGAAGTGCGTGCCCTGGTCACCTGATTTCAGCATTTGATATTGTCTGATGGTTGACTCTCTACATGAATTTCGCCTGATGAAATAGTAAGTATGGCTGGAGATATGAAACCACCGGGATACTCCTGAATGGTTTGATATTGACATCTTCTAATATGAATTGTAGGAAAACTGTGGCCTGACGAAGGACCATTTCTGAAACGAGCCGAAGGAATGAGACCGGTGTAGCTCGTTGCCACCTGCTTTGCCACCCGTTTTTTGCAAACTTTGCAACCTTGGATGTCACCAACCAGCTCTTTTGGAACTGTATACCTTCGGGCGCTATAAGTTAATTTTGAGAGAACTTTACTATATTGAAATTTATTCTCTCTCTATGCATGTATTTTGAACTGCTGTAGATCATTGTAAACTCAATGTAGATACATTGATAATTGTATTGTGGTACAGACAATAATATTGTACTGAGTTACGCTTTGGCATACTTCCTTTTTTCCGTTTGTTGGCTTCCAGACCCTTAAGCAGGCAAAGATCCCTATCACATCTGCGGGTGGCCTTGCTGCCCAGCTTTCATCATACACACAAAGGCCAGCCTCTTTATTATTAGAGACAGCAATTTGTTCAGCTGTTCTTTGGGGGCGCAGTGTTTGCTAATTGTGTAACGGACAAAAGCAACAAGAGCGTACACTTTTCTCCAAGCTGCAATGTTTCCTAGCAGCCAAATAATGCCGTGCAATGCATTTTTAGGGGGAAGGAAGGGGGAAATTGCTTGCCGTTCCGTACACTTACTGGGTACAGTTGCATATTTATAGCGCAGCGGAACAGCTCCCTGCAACAGGTTTTCCCAGCCACGCTGGTCTCTGCGGACGCACCCTGCTGGGGGTCAGGAAATGGGCTGCGCTGTCTCTGGTGTGGGAAGGCCCCCCTCCCCCAACCCTTGGAGCGATTCAGCTGACAGATGGGCCAAGCTAGAAGGGACGAATGACACTTGAACGGCAAGTGAACAGACTCGTGTGTATTCCTCCCTGTTCACTTGCGCTCCACTCGACCATGATTGAGGGAAGAATCCACGCGAGTCTGTTCACTTGCCATTCAAGTGTCATTCGTCCCTTCTAGCTTGGCCCAGAGGAAATGCAGTTTACCTACCGAGGCTCAGCTCCTTACGGCTGCTCAGGAAAGACTTGCCAGACTGGCTCAGGAGATGCTCGATACAGTCCAGAATTCCTGTCTTCAGCACCAGTCAGGATCAGGCTCTTCTGAAGGAATGCACCAAACAATAAAAAAGGAACTTGGTGTTAAGGGTGCAACATTTGCTCACTGATATACACAATCAAAATTTAAGGATACTCGAAGTATAAGAGCTTTTGAATATCTGGGAGCACACCAACCAACAGCAGACCACCAGAATCACTGTGGAGGGCACGGCATGCAGTTTCTTAAGGCCCAAACTACACAGGGTGGCAGCGGACTAGGATTGCTAATTCCAGGTTGGGAAATTTCTGGAGATTTGGAGGTGCATACCCCACCATATTCAATCACACCTGCCTTTGTCATTCTCCGGCTCTTATCATTTGGCTTCTGCAATCACTCCACTCTCTAAGAGATGGACTCACATTCTAGCTGTATCTGAAGAAGTGAGCTGTGGCTCGCGAAAGCTCAAACTCTACCACCAATCCAGAGGATTTAGCCGTGTTAGTCTGTAGTAGCAACTGTTAGAGTCCAGTAGCACCTTTAAGACTAACCAACTTTACTATAGCATAAGCTTTTGAGAACCACAGCTCTCTTTGTCAGATGTATCATCAGCTTTCAAGAACCACAGCTCTCTTTGTCAGATGCACTGTCAGAAGAGAGCTGTGGTTCTCGAAAGCTTATGCTACAGTAAAGTTGGTTAGTCTTAAAGGTGCTACTGGACTCTTTACTGTCCTGAAAGAAATGAGGGCTTCAAAGTGTGGACTCTGTAGCATCACATTCCCACTGAACTCCCTTCCCTCCACAGACTCCATCTTCCCCAGACACCATCCCCTGATCTCCAGAAAGGTCTCAAGCCAGAATTGGCACCTCTGTGAGTCACAGAAGAACAACAACACCCAGCCCTTTCACCTTTCCAGACCTTTCATCAGACTTTTTCCTGTCTAGGCCAGGGACGAATGAGAACACAGAGAACACCAAAGGTTCCGGGGTGGATCCCACGTGTTTTTCAAAGGACTTGCAGTTACCCTCCTGTAGGAGCCTGAAACACCCCTGGAAACCTGTCACTGGGGGCTCCTCTTCCTCCCTGGGTAAGATTGGGGGGGAAGCATTTCAGGCTGCTGTAGGAAGAGGGAACTACAAAAATTGTACCCTGCAGCCCGAAATTCTTGCACCTGCAGAAACCCGCCACTGGATCCAGCACCATATCAGACATGAAAAAAAGACCTTGAAACATGTATGATACCAAGCGGCCCCCATGGCTTGGAGCACTATTGGGGGGTAGGTGGGAAGGGTTAAAGTAACCTCCTTCCTACTGTAATGCTTGGCCCTCTGGGTGCCTGCAGCAATGGGGGACGGCATTTCTGCTGCAAAGGTGGGCTCTGCTTTCCCCTGCCTCGGGGTCTAAGCTGTTGCACACTGTTGCGCACCCCATTCAAAGTTCCCAGCAATGTCTTAATTTTCAGGTGTGTGCCCCCTACAGGTAGGGTTGCCAGCCTCCAGGTAGTAGCTGGAGATCTCCCAGTATTACAACTGATCTTCAGGTCACAGGCATCAGTTCCCCTGGAGAAAATGTCAGCTTTGGAGGGTGGAGTCTATGGCATTATACCCTGCTGAGGCCCCTCCCCTCCCCAAACTCCACCCTCTCCAGGCTCCACTCCCAAAATCTCCAGGAATTTCCCAACCCAGAGCTGGCAACCGTACCTACAGGTGCTCCTGAAAATCAAAATTTTAACACACTGCTTGGGGCTTCAAACCTGAAATTCCCAGGAGACATCCAGTTAAGCCCTCAGATCTGATTGCTGCTTTTTAACCCTGCCTCTTTCCCTGGAAAGGCTGTTGGCTTTTCGTTTTTCAAGTTACCCTTTTTTCAGGCACTCAGCATGTTTATTCAACGCTTTTAATTAGAGTTTAGTTTGTCTGGGAGGCTTTTTGTCAATTGTTACGTGGAACGTTGCTGGGAGCAACTTCAGGGCTCTGCACCACTGGGGCTGGGGCGGAAAGTGGCGCTGCGATGGGCTTGGTCCTTGCGTCCGTCAACACTCTGCACAGGCTGCTTGTGCTGGACGCAGGAAGAACCTGCCACTCGGGATCTCCACTTGTAGTTTGCATGCCTGTCCCAAAGCCGGTAAGAGCAAATTCATGGGAGGTTCATTATGCAACACACGCTCACTTATACGCAGCCTTAGGGGAAATTCACACATGATCAAGTCATAAACTGATAAAGTCCTTGTATTCCCCACACGCCCAGCTGACAGACATGGTCTGGGAGTTCTGTGCCCAGAACTTAATTCCCCGTCCCCCTGGGTTCAATCTGTACCAGGACTCTGGCATGTGGGGAGGGGCTTTAAACACGGCTGTGAGCCCTCAACTTGCAGCCCCTTGGAGCAATTCAGGGTGGAGCCTGGGGAGGACTGCACCCCAAATGCTGAGACATCATTTCTGGTTGAATGGGCGGAAGTGCCATTGCAGCACCAGTGATGCTCTAGGACCTCCCCTAATAAATACCACTGAGGTTAGGGAAATTCCTAGACTGTCGCTGATGCTGTGATGTCACTTCCCTCCACTTAACTGGAAGTGATGTCACAGCATCACGCTGCCCCCTCATTTTTCTTCCCAATGCTCCACAGAGCAGGGCGGAAGCTGGAATGTGTGTGTGTGTGTGGGGGGGGCAATTACTTAAGGCTTGGCTTGGCTTAAGCCTTCCCCACTGCACTGTTTTTGTAGTTTTAAACAGCCCCAAGGAGGCACTATTTGCTCTCTTGGGAAAAGTTTCATGTATCGGTATAAGAGCACCAGGGAATTAAATCCTCATGGCAGCCAGGAGGAGCATCCAATGTGCAATTTAGCCCTCCGAGGCCGGCTAGCCATTCCTCCTGTATGACCACCGAGGGCTGTTAAATCGGGACCAGAGGGACCCACACCCAGTCCTAGAAATTCTGCTCTCCAACTCAGGTTTGCTGAGGTCCAGCGGCTTGAGCGGGAGAAACAAAACCATGACGAATTAACTGTATGTGGCCATAGGCCTTTACAAGTTAAAAACGTATTTACAACTCTAACATTTTAAAATTTCTAAAATTACATCTCTCTCTAAAAGCTCACATCCAGACGCATCACCGAGAAACAAAATGTGGCCTGCTTTTCCGAACCAGGGAAGACAGAAAGTATTTATAACACCCTCAGCCTGCGCATGACAGGGGTCAATGTGGCAACCCCTTACTCTGTTCACTTGCCATTCAAGAGTAATTCGTCACTTCTAGCTTGGCCCTCAGGCCCTCGAACAACTGGGATAATTTCACTATCCTTCACAAATGACAGAGACTTTGGGGGGTGCAGGGCATATTCAAGGGGAGAACTGGCCGGCTGCAATCGCTCACCTCACGATGCCAAGCCAAGGAACCGTCTCTCCCCCGGCTACAACTAATACACTGTCAGCAAAAGCTTTTTGTTAAAACAGAAAGTTCAAGTAAACAACCATTTCCGTGCACTTAATTTAAAAAAACAGCATTGTCTCATTTAGGCCGAACCAAATGGGGGCACTGCAGATTTTAAGCAACGAAACAGATTGGAGGTGCTGATCTCAGCACAACTCCAGCCAAGCAAGCCCACGTATGTCCCACAGCCAAAGGTGTGTGTGTGTACATGGAGAAAGAGAGAAAGTTAATAACTTGAAGTATTTTCAAGCAGTGAAGGTGAAGACATCTGTTTCTTTTAACACATAAAAAATTATGAACTTAGTTAATAGGTCATGCTAATAAGGGAGGAAAAGCTGCTTTTAATTTAGAATTGACACTCCCTAGAAATGTGGCTGTTGTGAAAACAAGAACATTGTGTATGTATTAACAGTTGCCAGTTTCTAGCCATAGGCCCCAAGCTACAATTTCTCCTTTGCAACTTTTCTTGCTGATCAGGGTTTGAGGAGTGCATTCTTTACTTTAGGTTTTATATTTATTTACTTGCTTTTAGTAAACCGTCTCTTTTGCTGAGACTCAAGGCGGGTGACAGATTAAATGCAACGTTCTCACACAGTTTATGAAATCCAAGGAACAATGTGACAGTACAGAATTAAAACACAATGCAACCAACCAGTTGCCTAAGGCAAAATATGCTTCAAACAGTATAGTAAGTGGAGCGACAAAGGCAGAGGACAAGACAGTAAAAGTAGAATAATACTCAGTAAAGTACATCCCTATTCCATTTTTAAGGTGCCCTCCCAGACTGGTCCATTCTGCTGCAGTTCAAATCCCTTCCAAATATGTCCTCATGAACATCTCTCATAGATTGCATATTTGGAATGAATGAAAGAAGGTGCTTCCCTGACCTCTGGAAAGTGGGAGCCACCACTGAGAAGGCAGAATGCACAACTGCCCATTTACCCAACTTGTATGGTGGTGGTACTTTCAAAAGGCTCTGCTCAGATTAATCAAAACATCAAAGGTGCCTATTTATAAATTTTCTGTGCCATCTCACCCGTGTCCTGCTCAAGATGGTCACAAACTAAAAAAATAAAACAATAAAAAATATGAACAGCAATAAAATACGCCAGGGATATAAAAGCCAGCATTCAAGAGAAGAGCCTGAAAGGATATCCAGAAGACAGGCTAAGAGCAGATCGTAACAACAGGCAAAAGACAGAACACACGAAAAAGTAGGGCCACCAACTCCAGGTTGGAAAATCCCTGAAGATTTGGGGGACGAAGCTTGAGAATGGCAGGGTTTGAGGAAGGGACGGGCCTCAGTGGGTATAATATACCATGGAGTTCACCCTCCAAAGCTGTCATTTCAGCCACAGGAATGGATCTCCCATAGCATGGAGATAAACTGTAATTCTGGGAGACCTCCACTCGTCCTCACCTGGTAACCATCCCTAAAAGACTGGGTGAAAATAAATGTTTGGTCAAGTGGGACCCAGCGATGGCCCCAAATCACATCTCCCTTCCTGAAACAGCTTGTAAAATAATATAAAATAAACCATGCTTTTTAAAAAAATGGATAAATGTACATTGAATTTGGTAATAATATTAATAACATTTGATTTATATACCGCCCTTCAGGAAAACTTAACGCCCATTCAGAGTGGTTTACAATGTGTGTTATTATTATCCTCATGACAATCCCCTGTGAGGTGGGCGGAGCTGAGAGAGCTCTGAGAGAGCTGCGACTGACCCAAGGTCACCCAGCTGGCTTCAAGCGGAGGAGTGGGGAATCAAACCTGGCTCTCCAGATTAGAGTCCTGCCGCTCTTAACCACAACACCAAACATCCATGCAGTGACAGACAGCCCCCCGTTCAGTATCGAGACAGTTATAAGACAGAATCACTAGAAAAGAGCAAGAGTCCAGTAGCAGCTCTAAGACTAACAAAATTTGTGGTAGGGTAGGAGCTTTTGTGAGCTCATACCCTTCTTCAGATAGGTATCTGAAGAAGTCAGCTGTGGCTCACGAAAGCTCCTACCCCACCACAAATTTTGTTAGTCTTAGAGGTGCTACTGGACTCTTGCTCTTGTCTATTGCCACAGACAGACTAACATGGCTACCCATCTTGATCTATCTGACAGAATCACTATTTGATTCCCTGATTTGTATGTCTGTCATTTGAACTCTGAAAAGAGGAAGAAGCCAGTTTCACCCTGCTGGGGGGGAAGTGTCCTGCAATGCCTAAAAGACACAGCAACAGCTGTCTGCACCCACTTTTTTCTTTATGTGAGGGGCCATTTTCACACTGCTTACTGACCACGGAACATCGCGAGAAGCTCCCGGAATGCCAGCATCTTCCTGGCGCGATTCCGCACGAGAACGGCTGTTGGCACGATGTTGTGTGGCCGGTAAGCAGCGTGAAAATGGCCAGGGACAGAACATTGTCCAGTGCTTTATTTTTCTATATAAAAATGTTTCATTTTGAAAGATTTATTTTTTCATAAAACTATCAACAATAAATGGCTGCTACTGCCAAGCTTGGCCCTTTCAAAGTTGTAATAAATGATTTCCAGCTACTTATCCCAAAGAATTGCATGAAAGGCTGTAAGCAGGGCTTTTTTTCCGGGAAAAGAGGTGATGGAACTCAGTGGGTTGCCTTCGGAGAAAATGGTCACATGGCCGGTGGCCCCGCCCCCTGATCTCCAGACAGAGGGGAGTTGAGATTGCCCTCCGCCGGAGGGCAATCTCAACTCCCCTCTGTCTGGAGATCAGGGGGCGGGGCCACCAGCCATGTGACCATTTTCAAGAGGTTCCGGAACTCCATTCCACCGCATTCCGGCTGAAAAAAAGCCCTGGCTGTAAGTATGTTTTATGTATCGGTAAATCTGGGGTGAGGGAGGATAAAAACAAAAATCTATATATAGTCCAAATTTTAAAAAAATAAAGGTATGAAGTCACCTGACCGGGTGTTCAAGTTAAATCGAAACCAATGCTAAATTTTCCCTTCTCTCTTTGCACATAGTGGAAGGGCTATTGAAATCCTCAATCCGCTATGAAACCAACAAGTAAAGTTAGAGAGAGTGACAGTGAAATTGAGGTGACTAGAGTTAAATACTTTTCCAATAGGGGAAGGGGCAAGCAAACCACTGCCTATCAGGCATAGTTCTTTCAACGCAGTAAAATCAGTGTGTCAACAGTTTTCAGAGCAAGATTCAGATCCAGTAGCACTTTCAAGACCGACGAGATTTCCAGGGTATGAGCTTTCGAGAGTCACAGCTCTCAAAACTCATACCCTGGAAATCTAGTCGGTCTTAAGGATGCTACCAGACCTGAATCTTGCTCTTCTATTACAGACCAACAAGGCTACCCACTTGAAAGAGTTTTCAGCTACTTTGGTTTTCAGTCTGCTAAATTTTACAGAACAGGTCCCGGGAACATGACATGGAGTTGCCAGTTTTGACAGCAACCTCGTCTTTTCAGATCACATCACTTCACCTTCTGAGACCAGTGTTTAAAACATTTAAGAGGACTTAATGCTCACTTTAATTAGCTGCAATCTTGCACCCCACAATCACTTATTTAAAGGTCCATCCGGATACATACCAACGGAAGTCACCGTGTCACATCAACAGCCGGAAAAAAATAAGCTATGGTTTAATCGACAGGAACTTCCCTGTAAATTCCTTAAGGGTCGCCCTGGGGAACTGGCTGGCTACAGATTTAAGACAGGGAGAAGAACTACTTGTGTTCAATTAGTGGAACATTGCCCTGAGATGTGATGATGGCCGCTGACTGGCGTAGCCAGGATACCCACTCTAGCACTCCAGCTGGTGGAGCGAAGAAATTGGAGAGGAGGAACAAGTGTTGTTCGATGCCATGACATCCCTTGCAGGTACACAACTGGAAGTGGCCCAACACATGGCACCACCTTCTACAGTCCCCACCCCCACCCCGCGATGTTCCTGGGGGTGGAGACTCCACTGGTTTAGATGGATTTTGCAGGGGAGATGAGGATAGATGAATGGAGGGCAGGTTTATTGCTCAAGATGGGCAGCCGTGTCTGTAGCAGTAGAAAAGAGCAAGAGTCCAGTAGCACCTCTAAGACTAACAAAATTGGTGGTTGGCTATGAGCTTTCATGAAGAAGTGAGCTGTGACTCACAAAAGCTCATAGCCTACCACCAATGTCGTTAGTCTTACAGGTGCTACTGGACTCTTGCTCTTTTCTACCGGTTTATTGCTGGCTATCCGGCCATCGCAGGGGAACGGGGCCTTTGGTTTCAGAGGCCGAATGTCTCTGCTTGGCAACGGTCGGCAAGGGGGGAGGAGCATTTCCTGCAAGCAGGCTGCTGGGAAGAGGGTGTCAGACTAGATGAATCTCTGCTCTGATCCCTGCTTAGTTGCCTGCACACAATTATTGCTTGTCTAGGCAAGTAAATATTTTCTTACCACCATTCCTAACTTTTAAGCCACGCAAAAGGATTTCACAGAGCTCTTCCAGCCTTGCGAGTCACCACATCTGAAGGGCCAAAGAGGCCTCCCACTATACAGGACCCATTCAGCCCCTTCCCCCAGCTCACTGGCAGCTCCAGGGGACTCCTGTCCTTGCTGCTCCCCAGAGCTTCTTTAGCCTACTGAGCCCCGGCACAAAACTCAGACATGATCACTCTGGCTCAGTTTCATATCTGACAGGCTGGAAAACTCCATGGGTGCTGTCCCTCCCCTTGCGTGCCTTGGCTTGACACATGGGGCCAACCTCTAGAGCTTCAGATGCTACACTGCCCACCCCTCTTTGTGTGGGAGAAGGAAAAAGCAACCACAGATCAAGAGATACTCGCTTCTCGGTTTGAGCACCCATGTCTGGAAGCCACTGGCAGGATTAAAACAAAAATTAAGAGACTTCAATACATCCAGCCTATAATGAGCAACTTAGAAGTGGGAAGGATGAGTGGGCTATTTCCCCTCTGGGTGATACATACAGCACTCTCTCTCTCTGCCTACCAAGCAGGCCTGCAGTGTGTCTGATTTCAGAGCTAAAGAAAGAAAGAAAGAAAGAAAGAAAGAAAGAAAGAAAGAAAGAAAGAAAGAAAGAAAGAAAGAAAGAAAGAAAGAAAGAAAGAAAGAAAGAAAGAAAGAAAGAAAGAAGTAAAACTCTTGAAGGATCCCACTTATTTCTTACCAAAAAGCTAAAGCCTTTGCCTGGACTTCATTCACAATAGGTCACATATGATGGAATGCTGGCTTTCTACATGCAAGGATTTTTTTTTAAAGCAGAGGACTCCTCCATTCCATGACTCCCCACCTGAAAGCAGAAGTGTAGCCTTTCAGTGAGAACCAGGTCAAAGACCCTTGCACTGGAGAGAGGTTCTCTTTTAAAGCCGTTTCTTCCTTCCCTAGCCTTTCCATGTTTTTAGCCTGGGATTTACTCCAGAAGGGAGCAGACATTCAAAACAAAATAAACAGCTAAAGAATTTGTCTTCATCAAATGGAAGCGGGGCTCTCAGTATCTGCTTGGAGGGGAACCGGGCCCTCTGACTAACGCAATTGAGCTCCTTGGCCTATGAACTGTTAAAAAGGGCTGAACCTGGAGTTATACCTAAAAGCCCCATCCTTTCTACATCACGGTCCAGGTGAGCATGGCCAATTCTTCAGCCAAGCTACCCAACGGAGGGGGGCACAGACACTTGGCTGTCTCCCCGCTATCAGGGGCCTAGCCGAGGCCTCGCATCACCTCTGGGGTCCCACCACAAGTGGTGCCGGGGGCTGGCTTGGGCCGGGATGGCTGAGCAGCACAAGGCGAGATACATGACAGACATTCCAGGTTTAGGTTGACAAAATACCTTTTACCTAAGAGTAGTGACTAGTTTATCCGATTTATCTGATTTATACCCCGTCTTTCCTCTGGCTTACACTGTTTGCCTCTCCTCCATTTTATCCTCACAAGAACGCTGAGTGAGTGTGACTGGTCAAAGGTCACTCAACAAGCTTCGGTGGCAGAGCGGATTCAAACGAGGGCTGTTTCCTCCCGTCTTAAAAATAGCGCCCCACTCACGGGACACTGGCAGCTTCTTTGCACGATTTCTGAAGTCCTAGTTTCCAAAATGGATACAGGCAGTTATGATTCCGTTTTTGGAGCGCAAAAATGAAATGGCGTAATTTCGTTTTCGAAATGAGCTTTCGATTCCATGAAACCACGAAAATGGAATCGTAACTGTGTGCCTCCGTTTTGGAAACGGGAATATCAGAAATCGCGTGAAGAAGCTGCCAGCGTTCCCGAGTGAGGCGCTATTTTTAGAACGTGGGGAAATGGTACAGGTCTCCCAGTGGGGCCCCAAGGCCCAAATTGGGGGGGGGGGACAGGGCAGAGGAGTCGCTGAGGAGGAATTTTTACCCAATCCTCATAGCACCAGAAATGACATCATTCCCGGTGGGAAGCGGAAACAGCCTGGCAGGGGGCGTAGGCTGAGAGTGGGAGCTTCTTTGCCCCCCAAGGGGAGTGGGATCCCTATCTACCAGATCCTAGTACAACACTCTTAACCGCTATGCCATACTGGTGCAGTTTTACTAAACCAGCATACATAGGTTTAATGTCATCTTTTTAAAAAAGTAACTGGAGCTTTTATAAAGTTGTGCAGAAAATTATTTAGCATCCTGCTACATGTAAGCCATACAACTTTCCCTTAGGGTGTGAGGGCCAAAAAGAGGGGAGGTTAACCTGAAATAAGGTTGCCAACCTTCAGAAGGGGCCTGGAGTTCTTCCAGAATTACAGCTGGGTCGTTTCCACACGGCTTACCTGCTTGCGTTATGTCCCGGGAGATCGCACAAAAAACACGGAAGATCGCGTTTTTTCGCGCGAGATTTGCGCGACGTCACGTGACGTTGTGCAAATCTCACACGAAAAAACGCGATCTTCCACGTTTTTTGCGCGATCTCCTGGGACATAATGCAAGCAGGTAAGCCGTGTGGAAACGGCCCTGATCTCCAGACTTCAGAGATCTGTTCCTCTGGAGAAAACGGCTGCTTTGGAGGGTAAACCCCATGGCACCATACCACACCGAGGTCCCTCCTCTGCCCAAACCCCACTCTTCCTCAGCTCCGCCTCCAAAGAGCTAGGAATTTTCCGATCTGGAACTAGCAACCTTAACTGCAATGTGGGGATAATACTGGATCACTTCACGGAGCTGCATCTGGATCACTTCACGGAGCTGCATCTGGATCACTTCACGGAGCTGCATCTATGCTGCAATTCAGCAGGAATTCCACGCAGAAAAAGCATGGAATCTGATGCCCCATGCAGCTCCCCAAGAAGCTCGGCTTTTCTTTCAAAAAAAAATTAAAAGCAAATCTCATGGATGCTCGGATATGCTTCGACGTAAGTGACTGTGCCTGCTGGAATTTCGGAACCCCTGGGGCGGGGCGGGGCGGGGTGGCTGAACAAAAAGGGAAAGGGGGGGGGCCTTGAGTGTTCTGCACAGGCCCTGTCTCATAGGTAGCAAAAGACAAATTATGCAAAATAAAAAATAACAGTGTTACGTATGTATTTTTTTCATTTGCATAGATGAAAAACCTAAATGTGCTGGATTTTAAATATTTTGTCTTCATTAGCACAGAATACACAGGCAGCCCCAGGACCAAATGAGAACTCTGGACACTTCAACAAAGCCCTTTTCATTGGTTTGGGCACAAAAGCTTGGCGAATCAAATCACCTTCTAGGGAGCCACGTGGCACAAAACCTTTTTTAATCTGGATGAAATACCCAGTCAGAATCAGTACAAACTGTCGCAGCGGGATATTGATACCTGGGCTGCGGGGAGGTACGCAGGCCAGCCATTAACAAGGAACATTTGCATGGAACAGATGGATATCTGAATTAGGGTTGTATTTGGAACTGGAAACATTCCCAGTGCTAGACAGTTCACTGTTGCCCTATTCTAGATAAATTCTGGAATGGCTCCAAATTAGGACGTCAAGATGCAGTACTCAAAATACTTCACCACTTAAAATCCACCACTTAAAATCCATGGGGGTGTCAGCCAGAATGGCTGTAGCCCAATCTACAGGGTGGGAAAGCCAGGCATTTGCTGGCAACCCCAAGACAAGCCAAAGTCCAAGGTGAGAAGCAGCTCAAAATAGGGTTCCCAACCTCCAGGACAGGCCTGGAGTTCTCCTAGAAAGACAACTGATCTCCAGACTACAGAGATCAGTTCTCCTGGAGAAAATGGCTGCTTTGGTGGATGGATTCTATAGCACCACTTCCCTGTTGAGCTCTTTCCTTCCCTCCCCAAACTCCACTCTCCCCAGGAACACCCCCAAATCTCCAGGAATTTTCCAAGTCAAAGTTGGCAACCCTCGCTCAAAATGGTTTGCACGTCCAACCTTAAAAGGGCTCAAGTCCTGCACTTTACACAGCAATTTTTTGCTCTATGGGTAGCATTACAATTATTTACTTATAGTCTACATCTGCCTTTCTCCCCTAGATCTGAGGCCGATTAAGCACTGCAAGTGAATACAATATAATCAATAGCTAGGACATTTGCAGAGCAAATATGATCAACTGTTAGGGCATTCAATGAATTTACCCTTTACCTCCGCAGGCATTGATCAGTCTATGGTTACTACCACAAATACTGGAGTCGATCTTCCCACATATGGGGAAATCTCAGGGGTCAGCAATGAGTGGAAGTGCAATGGGTGAGCCTCATCTTGCTGATCATGGGAGAATTTCCCCTGCTAGGTACATGGGTACTTTCCCACAGATCAGGTACTCTCTGCCTCCCGCCGTCTGGATTTTATGTAGCTTCCTGATTGAAAATTGTTTTTATCGGGAACTGTATTTTGAACAGAGAAAGGTCTGAAAGAGCCACCTGATTGAGTCAGAGGGTCGAGTCACTCAGTCTCTGAAAGCTGAGAAGGGGGCAAAGGGTTCTTCAATTCCCTGCTTACTTCACTCTGGCTGGCTGCTCAGTCCTATTTGCCAGAGTCAGCCAGCATTTCAACGCAAGACAAGGACACCTTTGTAGAAAAACATTAGCTCAGTTGGGAACACCCCCCCCCCCACACACACTTGCAATTAGTTTGGCCATTATTTTTCTTCTCTAGTTTGTTTTTTAGCATAAAAAGAATGTCATCTTTGCCAGCAGGTACATGTGATGCCCAAATAAAATAACTAAGGATATTACTCTTTCACAAGTTTGCAGACAGCCGTTGTCTACAAAGGGGTCCAGTGTTTTAGGGCTCTCCAGTTCCCCTAGAGAAAATGACTGCTTTGGGGGGGGGTGTATGGAGTCTATGGCACTGCATCCTCTGGAGGTCTGTCCCCTCCTAAACTCTAGCCTCCCCTGGCTCCACCCTCAAAATTTTGCAACTGAGGGCCAAACTATAAGTGACGAATGACACAGGTTGGACACTTGCCAGCTTCCCTCAAGTTTTGATGGGAAATGTAGGCAGCTTGGTGGAATGTTGGACAAGTGACAGTTGAAAAGTCCACTGGACAGCAGTCAGAGAGCCAAGCTGCAAGACCAGGATGCCTACATTTCCCAAGTGTCCAACCCGTGTCATTCGTCACTTGTAGCTTGGCCCTTAGAGATGGCGACCCCGTTGCTTATCCAGAGCAGGCAGAGAAGGCAAAATGGCAGTGCCATCCCCCCTTCTGTTTGTATGTAGTTTATGCCAAGAACCAAACATTTCCCAGTGCAGAGTGTCAGGGCCAAGCTACAAGTGACGAATTACACTTGAATGGCAAGTGAACAGACTCGCGTGTATTCCTCCCTGTTCACTTGCGCTCCACTTGCACTTAGTGATCACGTGGAGCGCAAGTGAACAGGGAGGAATACACTTGTAGCTTGGCCCTCAGTCTGCTTCCCAAGAATTTTGATCCCACAGAAACGCAACATAGGCAGCCTCTGGCCACGTCTGAGAGACGCTTCCCAGTGCTTCCACTTCGCATCCCCTTTCTCAGGGCCTAACTATAAGTTATGTTTTCCTTGCACCTCCCTGGGTCCTGACAATCAGAGATGTGCTGTGAGTCCCATGCTCAGAACTCAATTTCCAGGCACCTGGGGGTCGATTTGACAGGGAGGGGGCGTTTAAATCCCCCCTGGGCTGTTTTCCTTGCCTGAGGTGGTATTTGTTCCATTGGGGAAGCTTACATGCTGTGATGAGCTATGTGCAAGTTTCCCAAGGGGGTGGGGGCAATAAGAGATCCTAGATCAGGAAAACAATCCAGAGTAGAAGGCTTCAAAGCCCCCTCCCAATCTGGGAACAGAGTTCCAAGCACAGAAATCACAGGGCACGCTGACTGCTGGGGGCATGAGGGAAACATCATGTGTAGCCCTTGGGAATCCTTCCTGCAGAGTTGGATTAGGACTATTATATTGTGGGCTAAGCAAGAGACTTGCTTAAAGCTACCTGGGGAGTTTGGGGTCAAAGCGAGATTACACTAGACCAGTTCTTTAGCAGCATCTGGACTGGTGGAAAATAGAAAAGCGTCGGGTGGCATCTGACGAAGAGAGCTGTGGTTCTTGAAAGCTTATGCTGCAATAAAGTTGCTTAGTCTTAAAGATGCTACTGGATTCCTTAATATTTTGCAACTACAGAATAACACAGCTAACTCCTCTGGAGCAGTGGAGGCACCCTGGGGTTCTTCCCTTTCTGTCCACTTCTCGCTGCGCCAGTCTTCCTGCCTCTTCCTCATTAATACCCTGATCCGGGATTATGCCAAAACATTTATGTCACTAGCCGTTGAGCAAAGGCACCCATTCATATCACCTCAGACCAATGAAATTCGAACTGGGGACTTCCAGCTCACACATTATTAAAATCAACATTGCATTTAAGCTTTCATTACAGTTCACAACACCTCCCCTCCTTCCATCCCATAACCCCCCCCCCCCCCCGGTACTGCACCAGTAGCAGAAAAATTCATGCTACAGACCTAGTGGGCAGAATCAAACACCCAATTCAAGAATCAAATACCCAATTCAAAACTTAAATCCAGCAACGAACACACACTCATTCTTCTCAGTCCGACAGCATCCCTGCCAAGTTCGTTTCAGTATTAGGCTCCTAGTTTCCCAGATGAAGGGGGGAAAAGGACACCCCCCCCCACTCCACATACACACACCAGCAAAAAACTGCCAAGTTTCCATGCCTGATCCAAACCATCAGGGTAACTATTGAGAAAGTCTCTCAGGACCGGCACACTGCAAGCTATTGAGCCTCTATGCTTTCAGCCGCCGTCCCTTAGGAAAAGTACTGTCCGGCCTCCCCCCTCTCTCCATGGCCCGCCTTCTAGCGAAGCCACGGACTCCAACTCTTGCCTGCGCTGGCCTCGGCTGAAGCCCGGGGCCACCTAGGCCCTCTTCCCTGCCCCAAGCAGCTCCAGGGGCCATAATACAGAAGGAGGCTTGTTTGGCTTCTCCAGAGGCAGGAACTCAGGAGGGCTCTTCGAAGGAGCTCACGGCGCACACAGGAGGCGGCCTTGTTCTCAACCCGAGTCTTCATCGCAAAGGCGCAATTCATCCGTCACCCAGACAGAGAAGCGCTTCCTCCCACGGCACCCCACGCGCCATGTGCCCTGAGGACAGCTGGGTGGATACAAATTGGATCAGTGCCTCGTCACACGTAATGGGATTAAAAACAGGAATAGAAAGCCCGGGGGGAGGGTGTGAGCATGAGCTTGATGGAAGGTACCAGAGTTAGACGGAAGGCACCAGGTATTTCGGGGGTGGGAAGGATGAAGGGGAAGAGAGCGAACAGAAGAAGAAGAAGACGCAAAGCCTACCACGAAGCGGCAGGGCAGCTTTGCACGCCACGAAGAGCGTCAGAACGGCGACGCACAACCGTGCAAAGCCAGCTCATACTGGCCTCAGGCCTTTACTCTGCCAAGCTCAAGAACGGACTGTTCTGACCAGCCACAAGTCTCCCAAGTATCAGGCAGTCCTGCTGCGGAAAACTGCTGTTTTACTTTGAAATACCAATAGTCAGTATTGGACAGTGAGATAATGTGGTGCGGTGGCTAGAGGGACAGACGAGGGTCTGTAGCAGTAGAAAAGAGCAAGAGTCCAAGAGCAGCTATGAGACTAACAATATTTGTGGTAGGCTATGAGCTTTCGTGACCTGTCACAGCTCCCTGCTTCAGATAGGGGTCTGGGCCCCAGGTTTAATACGGCTGCTCTGCTGTAGAAGCTACCTGGATGGCCCTGGGCCAGTCGTGTACTCTCTGCCTAACCTACCTCACAGGGTTGATGTGAGGACAAAATGGAGGAGTATGATGTAAGCCACTTTGGGTCCTCACTTGAGAGAAAGGTGGGGTATAAATGAACTAAAATAAATAAAAAATAAACAGAGTGGAGGTTAAATCCCTCCCCTTTCCCTGCCTCTTGAAGTTGCAATTTGCATTTTACAGGCAGGCCAAAAAGATGCAGTAGCTTCCCCTCTCCTCTTTTTGGAGCCCCTAGGTTAATCCTAGCCAAGGTACTGGAAGGTGGGTGCCCAGATCCCACCCAGCATTTTAAAATGATAACAGAAGTCACAAGGGGTCCTGCACTGGATTGGGGCCCTGCAGCCAGGGAAGAAAGGGAGAGCTTTCCATCTTTTGCCTGTCCCTTTTCTTTTGAAAGCCAACACAACATAATGGAAGGGAGGTTGTCGCTGTTGCTTATTAGTCCACCTTTCTCATTGAGATCCAAGGTGGAGGACATACTGCAAGTGAATACAATAGGATCAATTGCTAAGACATTCACAGAGCAAAAATACAGTATGGTGAACAGCCAGGACATTCAATGGAAACAGATACAGTAGGGTGTGGTAGCTGCAAATTCGAAAACTAGCAGAAAGCCAAACACATTGATGAAATGAAAGCAAAAGTAATAAACATGACAACTTTAGCAACAAAGAACTACCCAGCAGGAATGTATTTACATTAGTAGACAGTATCCAACAGCCTAGTCTATAGTCCCTGTCCATTACCAAAGTATCTCTTGGTTTTAAGCAGTGAAAGTGAAATGTTTGGGGGGAATTCAACTCCCCTCTTCCTCCCTGCATGGTGCACGCGCGCGCGCGCGCGCGCGCGCGCGTGCACGCACACACACACACTGAATACACATCTATTTGCACGTTTAACACTTTTGTCAGTTTGGGCCCTTTTCGCCTGAAGTGGTTGGGATAAAAATCTGAAATCTTATGTCTAAAACATCCACTCTGCTTTTGAGCTCAACGTGCTTTCAAAAATCTGGCCTGTGCCGCACAAACCTCCTTGGAAGTCCTCCTACACAGGCCCCACTGAAATGAACGGGAGCATCGGAAGGGAGATACAAAGCAGAGCTTCTAACTCCCACACTCCCAGTACAACACAATGCGGCACAAAATCCTGTGGGAAGCTTCAGTGTCTTCCACAGAGAGCGTGCAGAAGTGCGTACACACGGTGCCCACGTACACATATCTGGGAAATCACGGTTTACCAAATGAATGCACTCATGTATGTTTTTGCTTCCACACTTTCCTGTGGCAAACGCACAAATAATGGTGTGACATGCAGCAGTGTCCTTTGCCACTGCACCATATGATTTATTTATAGCGCACCTTTCTAGCTGAGATTTCAGGCAGATACTATGCTAGCTCCCTGCAGCAATACAAGAGCCATATTGTGCGCATGGATTTTAAGAGACTGGGAAGGTGCATGTACAAGCCAAGCCCTAGACTGATGAACGATCTTCACATCAGGGCTAAAACAAATAAGATTAGCAAACATTAAAAATTAAAGTGAGGTATCTATACATGATGCCTATCTGCAGACTGGTACATGGTACATTTGATGTACCAATGCCAAAGAAAAGACTGAAAGGTTAGGCTCAGCACAGGAAGAAGATAAATCTTACGCCATTGTTATGAAAACAATGGTAGGAGGAAGGGGGATGTATTCCTGAAACAGGGAATGGTGCAATGAAAAAAAAAAAAACCTGAGTTGTTCTGACAAGCGCACAGGCAAAGCAAGCAAGGCATTTTATTGAAGAGTTTAGGCCCCTGGTACAACAAGGCGGGACAGGAACGGATCAAACCTTTGACATTACACTGGACAGAGTTTACACCAGACATTTTAGTTCCTAAATTGCTAACAGACTAAAGAGTGGAAAATTTACGTATTTTAGCCCAATTCTGGAAACGAGAATTCAGGTAGCTGTAAGAAATCAACCTTTTTTGTAGTTTACAGACTAACTTTCTCTGGCCTGAATTCTTCATTTCTTCCTCATATTTCCAGTTACTACTTAAGACCTATAGGTCAGAAGGAAGGAAGGAAGGAAGGTTTAGGCTGTGGAGGTAGACAGCTTTTCTCTTTTTAAGAGTTGGAAGTGATTTTGAGAGAAGCCTCTCTTCACAGAGTGCACACCTACTTCTTTTATCCTATTGTTGCATCTGGACAAACATGTTTTGCAGGTTTTTGAAATACAAAAACCTGCCAAATCACTTTTACCAAACGCACAAAAGAGGGTGGGGGGAAGACCATGCACACTACGAGCATAGCTCGTTCTTTCAAACTACCTTCCACTCTGCAGAAGTACTCTTGTCTCTTAATTGCTTCAGAGCTGCAACATAAGCTTCATGGGAAGAGACAAGAAATCTGCCCTCTTCACTGATCTGTCTGTGCCAAAGGTGTGTGTTGCTGGCCACTTCCAACAAGCACTGACCTTCAAAGGTTGGGGGAGGGCTGTGTGTGTGTGTGTGTGTGTGTGTGTGTGTGTGTGTGTGTGTGTGTGTGTGTGTGAGAGAGAGAGAGAGAGAGAGAGAGAGAGAGAGAGAGAGAGAGAGAGAGAGAGAGAGAGAGAGAGAGAATCTGCAGTTTCCATAGCATGGAAGGAAAAGAATCCCAGCATGGGAAAGGACACCTCCTTTCCAGGAAGCATGCCAGGACACCCATTGGAACCAAATTCTCTAAATACTTACATTGCCCTAAATCAAGCCCTTTTGTGTCTCTGGGGCTGCTGCTGTAGCAGGAAACAGCGACATACACAGCAAGCCGGCAAACTGAAGGGCAGCTCTTGATTCCCCACCCAAACTCCGGGGAATTATGTCATTGGCCAACAAGCAAAGAACCAAGTGCTTCGGTACACATCAGTGGCAGATCAAAGATACAATGGGTTGCTAGGTGCCCAGAGATCCAGACAAAGAGGGGCTGAGGACTTCTGTTCAGTGCTGAGAAATGATCGGTCCTCTGCTCAGGAACCGTTTGCAGGATTAGTGTGCTAACGTTATGGTGAAATTTCTCTCATAGCAATGAAATATCATCATTCATGCCAGCAAAAATATCCCAGCCCCTTCTGAGACACTTTAAAAGCACCCACAAAACAGTTCTGTGGACTAGGGAGGGGGGGGGAGTTGTTGACATCACCGGTGCTAGCCAATTAGTGCCACCCATAGCAAAATTTAACTACTCTGGAAAGTGGCAGAACAAGTTAGTCCAGAGCTTAATATGGCAGAGGAAAAAAGGGCAGATTTGCACTGAACACAACAAAGGAGTTTCCTCCAGATGCCACAATAGTTGCGCTTGACTTTACTCCTAGAGATCCTTTACAAACAAAGATAAGAAGAGAGACAGAGCCAAAACTCACTGGGGAAATGTAACATTTGGGTCCAGAAGCACCTTAAAGACCAGCCAGATTTCCAGAGTGAGCATCAGCTGATGACTCAACTCTGGGAAGAGGGACTCTGACTCTCGAAAGCTCCTGCCCTGAAAATCAAGTTGGTCTTTAAGACTGGACCCAAATCTGGTTCTGCTGCTACAGACTAAAGTGCATATCCACCCGGCGAAATATACAGGACGGTTTTTAAAAAAACAAGACTGCACTTGCCTACAAATTATAATTGGTTGCCCTCATCTAGCCGTCGGAGGCAGGGTGCCTTAGCAGAATATAGCCCCCAAACCTCTCTATTTTGAACCGCTCTATTTTGAACCTCTCTAACCGCTGAACACATATTGTAGAACACCCGACATACACTTCAGCATCTTAGGCACGATATAAAATTAACAATATTGTTACCTAAGTTACAGTTAAATGTTACCTGTAATTTTTTCCCATCAAGTCACAGCTGAGTTATGGTGACCCCTCCAAGGGTTTTCAAGGCAAGAGACCGGCAGAGGTTTGCCATTGCTTGCCTCTGTGGAGCAACCGTGGCCTGCCTTGCTGGTCTCCCATCCAAGCACAGACCAGGCCAACCCTGCTTAGCTTTCAAGTTCTGACAAGATCAGGCTCGCCTGGGTCATCCAGAAGGTCAGAGCTGTTGCCTGCAATACCCTGCACAAATATGCTAATGGTGTTTCACCTACTTATCCAAAGCACTTTGCACATATTAACTTAATACATCTTGCAATGGCCTTGTAAGATAGGCACATGTTTCTCATATTGCAGATGGGGCCTTAAGGATGGGAGAAGAGTTGTTTGACTGAGAGCAGAACCACAAGTGACAAAAGGCACAGATTGGACACTTGTCAGCTTCCCTCAAGTTTTGATGGGAAATGTAGTCATCCTGGTCTCGCAGCTTCGCTCTCCGACTGCTGTCCAATGGACTTTCAACTGTCACTTGTCCAACATTCCACCAAGCTGCCTGCATTTCCCATCAAAACTTGAGGGAAGCTGACAAGTGTCCAATCTGTGCCTTTTGTCACTTGTGGTTCTGCTCTGAGGCTCACAGAATCACAGAGCTGGAAGGGGCCATACAGACCTTCTAGTCCAACCCCCTGCCCAATGCAGGATGAGCCTAAAGCATCTCTGACAAGTATTCATCCAGCCTCTTCTTGAAAACTGCCAGTGAGGGGGAGCTCACCACCTCCCTAGGCAGCTGATTCCACCTTTGAACTACTCTGACTGTGAAAAAGTTTTTCCTAATATCCAGCTGTTACCTTTCTGCTGTAATTTAAGCCCATTGCTTCGGGTCCTACCCTCTGCTGCCAACTGGAACAGCTCCTTGCCCTCCTCCAAATGACAGCCTTTCAAATATTTAAAGAGAGCAATCATACCCCCCCTCAATCTCCTCTTCTCCAAACTAAACATTCCAAAGGTCCTCAGCCTTTCCTCGTAGGGCTCAGTCTCCAGACCCCTGATCATCCTCGTCGCTCTCTTCTGCACCCTCTTGATTTTGTCCGCATCCTTTTTGTAGTGAGGCCTCCAGAACTGCACACAGGACTCCAGGTGCGGCCTGACCAAGGCAGTATAGACTATGACCTCCTGCGATTTTGATGCAATGGCCATTTTGATACAATCCAAGACTGAGTTTGCCTTTTTTGCCACCGCATCACACTGACAGCTCATATTTAGTTTACAGTCCACTCTTACCCCAAGATCTCTTTTGCGTACATCACTGCCCAGAAGCGTATCCCCCATCCTGTATCTGTGCTTTGCATTTTTGTGGCCCAGATGTAATCGTGTGCACTTATCTATGTTGAATTGCATCCTGTTCACAACCGCCCACTTCTCCAGTGTGTTCAGGGCTTGTTGAATTTTAACTCTATCTTCTTTGGTGTTTGCCACTCCTCCCAATTTGGAATCATCAGCAAATTTAATGAGTAGCCCATTTATTCCTTCATCCAGATCATTGATAAAAATATTGAAAAGTACCGGGCCCAAAACTGAGCCCTGCAGCGCCCCACTGGTCACCTCCCTCCCTAGTGAATTCATGGGAGACGTGGAATTCGAACCAGCAGCTCACCCTTTTAGAGTATGCTCTCAACAATCATACTATTATGGTTTTCTAAGCTATGAAACCCCCACAGCTGCTTGCAGGATTTAGAGTAACAGATCAGACTTGGATTTCCCCCCCCAGTACACAGGTTTAGCCTTAGATTATGTAACGTAATAAATAAAAGGGGGCATCTAAACATGAACCAAAAGTTATCCACACACCATTTAGTAATCCAAGCCAGTGTTTCCCAGTCTTTTTTGGGTGACCCACAAGTCCAAATTTACTTTGTATGGTGATCCATCCAGGACTGCCCCGAGAGATTTAGAAGGAGCTGGGGAGGGAGCAGTTGAGGAGGTGTGAGAAGGTGGTAAACGTTGGCAAAGAGAGAGATGGCGAGTGATTCAGTGCAGTACATTTTCCCACAGCAGGAAGGGGACAAGAAGTACCTGCAGGGGGCCAGGCAAGAGGCTGGGATGCTGAAGGAGCATCTACAGAGTGCCAAGACAAAGCCTGTGCTTGTACATGCCACTTTACCTCACATGTTTCCATGTGCTGAACAGCCCCTGCCTACTCTCCAATCTTTTCCTTCCTTCTTCAAGCTACTATTGTAAAATAAAGAGCTCCCTCCTCCTCATTATTCTCACAAAACAGGAGGGCGAGGCCAAAATGGGAGAAGCTGGCAAGGATGAAGAGGAAAGAAAGAGAAGGGTGGAGAGGGCAGAAGCCACCATTAGGGATGGCCGGCCTGGGGCCACTTCCAGAGGCTTTCAGAGAAATCCTAAGTGGAGTTACTCTAGTCTAAGCCCACTGAAATCAATGGGCTTAGACTGGAGTAATGCTGCCTATGATTTCATTGTTAGTGACCCACTTTTGGGTCCCAGTCCACAGATCGGGAATCACTGATCTAAGCCAACCTGCACGTATCAATATCATCACCCGAGAAGCCATTTTGAGTGTGATTGTATCAACAAGTTTGCCTCAATGGCAAAACTTACTTCACTGATCGGAGAAAAGACATTAGCTACATTTTTGGTTGAATGGAAACCATTTATAGACTTTTTACATGACAGAAAACAATGATTTGATGATATATGGATTTATGGATTAAGAATAATGAACAATCGAAAAAAGAAGGCTCTTATGTTTGACACAGAATAAGTGAGACTTTGAAAATGATATATATTTGTCATGGAGAAAATCGGAATGCAACTTGTAGTTTAGTTCCCCTCACCCTCTTTTTCCTATCTTTCTAAATTGTATTTTCTTTTTATTATTATTAGTTGCTTGTCTTGTTTGTTATTTCATGTTTATTTTATTTATTTATTTATAGTCTGCCTTTCTCACTGAGACTCAAGGCAGATCACACAGTATGTGATTAGTACAATCAGTCTCAAGTACATTTCAATACAGTATCAAGGACAATTTCATAAACAATGCCACAGGGCAAATAGATACAAGTTTAAAAGACATAGTATTAGCAAAAATCCAATACAGAGTAGAAAAAATACTGAAGCAGAACATAATCAATTCTAGGACTAACATTAGACAACATGGAGCACAGGTGGAACATAGGAATACATATGTAAAGCAGCAGATAATACGTAAGGCAATATAGTGATCAAGTCTATGGTCCCTAACTCATTAGCGAAGCGCCTGAGACCCCTTCTCTACAATACAGCCCTCCCATTCGAGTAAAAGGCCTTTTTGAATAGTTCAGTTTTGCATTGTTTATGAAAAGCCAGGAGAGTGGGGGCTCTTCTGACTTCCTCAGGCAGGTCACTCCACAGGATAGGGGCCACCACAGAGAAAGCCTGTGTATGGGCTGCTGTGTGCTGTACTGTTAGTGTGGTTTTTTAAGATTGTTGTGTTTCTTCTTATCTTTTATGTTTACTGTTCATTACTTAAATAAAAATTTATAACTAGAACAAGTTGCACGGAACTGTTTTATTCCACTCTTCAGTTTCCTGTAACAATATTTTATAAAGTTTGCAGCAAGTAATATTATGTTGCATCAGAAGATTAAATGAAATAAAACAGTGAAGCAAAATATAGGACAGTTAAAGCCTCTGAGAAAGTTAGATAAAATGCTGTTGAGAACCAGAGAGAGAAGAAAACAAAAATTTGAATTGTGCAACCTTAGAAGTGGGGCTGCACCGAAAGACGAGAAGCTTCAATCAGCTCAATTTCTTCATGTAGCAGGCAAAGAAGCAAGACAGATATTCAATGCTTTTCAGTCTGAAGATAATGCAGATAAGGAAAACATTCATGTTTCAATTAACACATTTGACGTATACAGTGTAGTGCAAAGAAATATTAAATATGAAAAGACCATTTTTTTCACTATGACTCTAAAAGAAGCAAAGATGCCTATGCAAGTCAGCAAGAACTTGGAAATCTGAAGAGGTGTATGAATCACTTAAACATCGCGTTGCGTGTGGCAGACAGACAGGTTACTGAAACTGATTTAAGTGCCGCGTGAAGTGGGCAAAAACACATGGATGCCCTACAGGGCAAAAATAGCTTTTAAATGCTAAAAGGCAGGCAGCCTCAGGAAAAGGGAAGCCCTAGCAGTAACAAAAGGCTCAAACAGTAACAAGTTCTACAAAGCAAAGCCTGCTATTAGTGGCCTATCAGTCACGGAATAAATTCTTGTGCTACAGAAACTGTGTAAAATGCACTCATTTTGATAAGATGTGTAAAACTAGAGGGAAAAATATGGCAGGTGCATACACCAGCTTTATTCATTGGTACACTCAGATCTTTAACTCTGGACAATGATTAGAGATGCTCACAAAACACTAAATTTTAAAATTCACTGAAATGTGCTAATTATTAGAATGTAAGTATAGCGTCCAAATCACACACAATGATGGCATCGCTTTGCTCTGCTCCGGTTAGACCTCACTTGTGTTCAGTATTGGGCACCAGAGTTTAAGAAGGATGTTGACAAACTGGAAGGTGTCCAAAGGAGGGCAACAAAGATGGTGAAGGGTCTGGAGACCAAGACTTATGAGGAAAGGTGGAAGGAACTGGGTATGTTTAGCCTGGAGAGGAGGCAACTGAGAGGTGATATGATACCCTTTGCAAGAATTTGAAGGGCTGTCACATTGAGGATGGAGCGAAATTGTTTTCTGTTGCCCCACAGGGTCAGGCCAGAACCAATGGGTTAAAATTAAATCAAAAGAGTTTTTGGCTAAACATCAGGAAGAACTTCTTGACAGAGCAGTCCTTCAGCAGAACAAGCTTCCTTGGGAGGTGGTGGGCTCTCCTCCTTTGGAGGTTTTTAAGCAGAGGCTAGACGGCCACCCGACTGCAAAGATGATTCTCTGACTTGGTTGGACTAGATGACCCTTTAGGTCCCTTCCAGCTCTATGTTTCTGTTTCTAAGAAAGATTTACAAAGCACTGCAAGCGGAAAGATTTCAGCATCCAAATATATTAGCCAGGAAAAAAACTGCCAATGAGCATAAAGGCAAGGCAGCTTACATGGAATTCCAGACAGGAAATGCTGGTGCCCATTCTAGGTTTAAAGATTCTGTACCAATTTAAGTGAGCTGGGTTCAAAGAGCTGCTTTAATAAAAACTGGCCCAGGAGAACAACTAGACACTGTTACAAAAATTCATTTCAAGGCCAAAGTTGTTTAGCAGAGCCACAGTTCAAACATAAAGCCAAAGGGACTATCCGAAATACATGGTCTTTGGAAGGCTTTGAGGCACAGAGTCCCAAGGGAGCAGAAGAATACAGAAATAGGGAAACTGATAAGCTGCGTCCTCCCCGACAGAGTTATTCAACCCAACAACTGCTAGCAGGGCTGCCAGATCCCCTTAGGGGACCTGGCTCTTACCTCCTTCCTCCCCTATTTATTTTTTACTTGCACGACCCCACAGCTACATGATGATGTCACTTCCAGTGACATGACTGCGAGGGAGCGGGAGGGCATGCGCGCTTCACATCATCGCACTGCCCTGAGGCTCTCCTATGCTTCGCCGCAAGCCAGACTGGGCCAGTTTGAGGCCCAAATCAGCCTGCTGTGAAGCACACATGCACTTCCGCGCCTGTGCAGTGATGTCACTATATAAAAAAAACACTGTTAAATTAGCAGGAGCAGAATTCTTTCCAATTCTTGATGTGAGTAAATATAGTCCTTGACAAACTCTGCCGCATGACAAGAGAGCGAGACTGTGCCTATTCAATACATTTTGAGACAGATACAGATTCACAGAATATCCGTCTAATAGATAGATGATCCAACTGTTTGGCCTGGATGATTCCGTATTTTATATGGATGATATCCGTACATGGAGACAGGCTAGACAAACATTATGAGAGGCTGAAGTGAGTTTCAGAAAAACACCCAGAAAAGAAACTGAAACCTAAGAAAGGAAAATGCAGATTTGCTTGACATGTTACTCATCTGCCCAACTGTCTGCAATTCCAAGAAGTCAAAACCAACAAGAGTGTACGCACCAACTTGCCATTCACAAAATTCATCCTGGCGCCGTTTGTTAGCAGGGACATCATGAGTGAGTATTTCTCGTCTCCTTCTCCTGCAGCAGTCCGGGGGGGGGGGGGGGGGGGCGCTAGCAACTTTGCCAAGATTCTTGTACTGGCGACATGCTGAAATCGCAGGCATCTCCAACCCAAACTGACTTTTAATAGCTGCTGTTTATTTTCCCTTATTTTTGTTTTAATTCCACTGTTTTAACATTTTTTAAACATAGTCAGACCCTGGTGTTCTAGAAGAACTTCACACAACGTTGTTTAAAATTACAATAATCCCACAGTTTCTCAACAACAGCTAATTTGCTATTGTTACTGTTGTTATTTATTAAATTTATGACCCCGCAAGCAGGCTCAGAGCAGCTAACATCAATTAATAAAAACACATTAAAACAAATTAAAACCTAAAAATCAGTATCAGAGGCAGCAACTCTACCAGCGGCCCATAAACTGAACCCAAAACTAAATACATTGGATGGGAGATGGTGGCACATATTAGGTGAGTTGGCAGACAATCGAGGGGAGGGGGATACATTCCCCCTCAACAGGAGACCAGCATAAGCATAAAACCTGTCAATGTTTAAGACCCCTTTTTATCATTTCACAAAATCAATACTTAAAAAAAAAATACTTGACCTATGTGGCCATCTGGCCTGCTCTAAAACTTGCAATGTCAAAGATACCTAGGACATGTGTCTTAACCACAAACAGGCTAAAACCTGATGCGAATGAAAAGGCCACGGATGAAATGCCTAGTTAGACAATAAGGCAGCTCTGGAAACGGTCACTTATTTAGCACGAGTCATTCCAAACCCATCAACGGCAGTATTGCCAGGAATTGGCTAGAGAAGTTTGTCGGGTGCCAGTTCATGAATTCAAGCAGTTAGAGGTGCTACTAACAAAAACATCGGAATTGCAATATTATTCAAAGCCAACAGATGCCGGTTCTACGGGCTCAGCTACTGCACTGTTTCAGTTTGCAGCATTTATAGATATTTTTGCAAATCCTACAAATACAGAGAGAAACATGTAGCTGGAAGGGGAATTCACAGCTACTCTCCCCCCCTCCCCTGGTGACCCCTGCTCTAAGCCCAGAGGAAGGCAAAACGCTCATGCTCATGTGTGTACACATACAGCTTTGCAAGGATAGCTGGATAACAGCAGTATATCCGTGCTCATTAGAACCAGGGAGATTAAAGGTATTTTATATTTCATTACGTGACGCGTGTGATGAGAGCTGGGTGGCTTGGGGCACCCCTGGCCCGCAGTCATAAGTATCACTGCGGACTCACCCTGAAAAGAGCTGTGGGGCCTGACTCTGCTCTGGAGTGCACAATGATGGAGGAGGGGCGTCAGCCTTCCCCCAACACCATTTTTGCAAGCAAAAGCTGTCCCTTTATAATCCCATGACACACAGAGCCTGGCAGAGGCATGAACAGGCCAGGCCCCCTGTGGTTAGGGCGGCCAGCTCCAGACTGAAAAATTCTTGGCAATTTGGGGGGCAGAACCTGGAGGGGCGGGGAGGGACCGCAGCAGGGTATAACGCCATAGAGCCCACCCTCCAAAGCAGCCATTTTCTCCAGGGGAACTGATCTCTACGGTCATTTTTGCACGTGGAAATGGTGTGGGTGGGAAGGCTGAACCACCTCCGGAGTAGGTGTAACATGCTCCGGAGTACAGTTGGGCCCCAGGGCACATTCTGAAGGGAATCCTCCATCGTCCATGTGACTGTGACTCAGGGGGACCTCCGACCTAACTTGTGTCAGACATCTTGTGGAATCAGAACCTCATTTTAAAAACTGACAGAATCCGAATACTGCAAGACCTAAGGAGAGAAATACTGGGCGGCACACCCCAGTGTAAGCTGGAAACCAAGCTGTGTAAAAGTGGAAGGCTTAAAAACCCATTAGCCAGACAAGCCTGTGTGGAAACTGAAGACTTGCTACAGCCATTACCAGGTGCCAAACCTTCCAGAATAAAAACCAAGAACCTCCAGTAACCATCCATCAGAATGAATGTGGAAATCTGCAAACATGACATAGCAATGCAAGACCCAAAAGGTCATGTTTAGTTCAGGGTGTCTCCAGGAGGGAGAGAAGAGAACTGTAAAGCAGTACTGAAAGGTCTGAGCCGACGATGGGGGATTTCTTGAAAGACAGAAAATGGAACTGCAAAGTATCTTTGAGAGTGTTTTGGAAACAGAAGAGCTTGTGACTCCTGCAAGCTGCATATGTTATAAAATCTATCAGAGAAAGCAGTATTTTCTTTAAAACTGCAGAGGGTAAAGATTCTAGGAACCCAAGTCCCCCAGCAAATGTGTGCAAGGAGGGAAGCTGTTTTGTGGAACACCAGCAGAAATATGAAAAGATAAGCTGCCATTTTGAAAGACAGGATTTGCACCCTATTAAGAAAATGGGTTCTTTCTCACACTTCAGTCTCCTGTAGCAGTAGAAAAGAGCAAGAGTCCAGTAGCACCTATAAGACTAACAAAATCTGTGGTAGGGTATGAGCTTTTGTGAGCCACAGCTCAGTTCTTCAGATACCAAGAGCTGTGAATCACGAAAGCTCCTAACCTACCAGAAATTTTGTTATAGGTGCTACTGGACTCTTGCTCTTTTCTAGTGCTACAGACAAAGGCTAAATCCACACGTCCCAGTGTCATGGTAAACGTTTGCTAAACTTCCGGAAGTATAGCGTCTTTCTAGCACGATTTCTGAATCTTTGCACGAGTCAGAAATCGCACTAGAAAGACGCTATACTTCCAGAAGTTTAGCAAATGTGTACCATGACATGGGGACACGCGGATTTGCCCAAACTGAAGAAGTGAGCTGTGACTTATGAAAGCTCATAATCTACCACAAATTTTGTTAGTTTTATAGATGCTCCTGGACTCTTGCTCTTTCCTACTGCTGCAGACAGACTAACATGGCTACCCATCTTGTTCAGTCTCCTGTGGCATCAGTTTATAAAGTTTTCTTCCTCTTGGCTCTGCATTTATTTCTGAACAGCAGTTTTACTGCAGACTGGTCGAGTTCCACCTCTGCTCAGGTGACAAGAGCCCCTCCTCCCCGGAAGGAGATGCTCAGCCACTCATTCGTTGCATTGGAGGAAATTAGCTCTACTCTGCAATTGTTTATGCAGAAATAAAATTGTGCTGGTCTTTAAGGTGCCACAAGATCCCAGTTTATTTTTCCTGGAGAAAAATTATACGGGGAAGATTTTGCCCTCTCAAATCTTCTCTTTCAAGGTCACGTGATCAAACGTGCGCTAACCCCAAAGGAAGGCCAATGTTCTTGTCCCACACTACTGGTGGTACAAGCCACAGAGACAGGGAAGGGCATTTGGAGCACTCACACACAAAAGGGCTAAAGACCAACAACCACACACGTTGTCTGCAGTCAGAACCAGACCGGACATCTCTGGACACAAGAGGCTCAGCGAAAGCTGCTAGGGAAGACCGGGGTTCAGTACCAGCTGGGTTCAGTACCACAAGCTGCTGTCCAGTCCAAACTGTTTAGGGCTACAGAACTTTAGAAATGGGACAGGAATGTGATAAAACTGAATTTGGCATGTGTATGTGTCATTTTTTGTACAGGGAATAGGCTTGTATTTTTAATGGTCTGTGAAATTTTAAGTAGCCCCTCTTCACACCTTCATACTGCATTGTTTATCGAATATATTATATTTCATTTGTTTCATTATCCTACAATTATACATAACCCAATTTATGGGATGTATTATACTGTTTTTCTCCTCTGCTTTTAATCGGCATAATCCAGTTTTATTCACATTGTTTATTGTGTGTATTTACCGCTCTTTGTTACAGTGTTTTATAATTTGGCAAGCTGCCTTGAATCTCAGTAAAAAAAGGCAGATGATAAAGGAAGCACAATAAAAACAAAATAAAAACAAAATAAAAACAGACGGAACCGTGTAGATAAAGCAGCTTCGTGAATTCGCAGTCAGATGCGTCTCTTGCTCATGCGACAATACATGTTTGCCTTTAAGCTGCCATGGAACTTTTTTTGTTTTTATACATACAAACACACACACAAACACACACAGAGAGCAATTTCAAGATGGGCACTCTAGTGACTCTCAGCATTGTGAGCAGCGCCACATCAAGCAGCCACACAAAACGACTGCCCGGACAGGCTTCAAAGAGCGAGTCGCACAGTCAGCTCATCCTACAGACAAGAAGCCCAGCCTTGCACATGTGCCTGTGATTGCACTGGAGAAGCACAAAAGGGGCTTTACGCAGGCAGCGCTGCAGCAACTGGAAGAGTTTTGCAGCTTTGTGCCTCACACAGGGACTGTGGAAACAGCTGCCAGCTATTTATCTGCATGCAGCCCAGGCAGCACAAACATTTCTTTCCAGAGCCGCAGGCATGCATATGGGGTGGGATCACTAGGGCTTCCCATTCACAGAGGAAGCCGCCCGTGTGAGCCGTCCATAACCCATAAAAGCAAGGGCCAGGCACCCAGCGACCAAGCCATAGTCTCTCCCCTCCCTGTCCACGCCCTTGAACCGACTCAACATCCCACCTGCGTTTTGCTGAGGCCCCTCGGAGACTTCTCCCATCCTGGCCAAGCAGTACTCCTTCCTGCCCCAACAGAGAAGCCGCTTACGCAGCAAAGAAGCCAGAGGGGCACCTGCAGTGTGACCCGGCAGGACTCCAGCACTCACCCAGCATGCTAAGAAGCACCCGTACAGCCAGCCCGAAAATCATATCCAGGCACGTCCCGGCCTATGGCTTAGGGCTGTTGAGTCATTCGCAGCAGCAAGAGGGAAGACTCGTTTGGAAGCAGGGAATTAATAAGTGAGAAGCCGGGGAAGAGGAGAGCGGCACGTTGCAGAAACAGCCGTAATAATCTGATAGCAAAAGGGGCTGCCGTTGTGCCACCGAGCAGGAGGAGATCCGCAGGTGAAGCAAGACACGCTGTGGGGTGAATGAGAGCTCAGGAGAACAAGAGCATGGAGAAGTTTGCAACAGGCAGCAAGCCAAGCCAAGACGGCCACAATGTGAGGGCAAGAGAGGCCATGTGAGCACGCTAGGACACCGCGAAAATTACAGTGGCTGGTTAGGAAGCTGGCTGGAGATGCGCATGGTGTACAACGAGGACAGGGAAGTGCTGTCATTGCTCCAACGGAACAGGCAGCCGTTAATGGCTTACACAACCCTCGCACCAGAGAGGAAGGCGGATGGGGAAATCCAGCTGTATATAACCAGCACAAGGAGTGCTTGCCAGCAAAAAGTACAGCCGAAGCAGGCCGGCTTGGCCAAGAAACAAAATGACACACGCGCACTGCATACAATACAAACACATCATTAGAGAGAGAGAGAGAGAGAGAGAGAGAGAGAGAGAGAGAGAGAGAGAGAGAGAGAGAGAGAGAGAGAGAGAGAGAGAGAGAGTAGACTTGTGTACTCTGCCATCCAAGTTTGTTTTGCAACCTTTAAAATTATGCAAATTGAATCACATTTTGCATAATTTATCCTGCTTTGCTAGTGAAAGGGAAGGGAAAAGAAGGTCCACCAACAGCTGCTGGAAATTGTACCCAGCAGTTCCTTTTGCTTTTGAGATGCAACCAGGCACGGCCCAGACATAAGGACATCTTTGCAACCCATTATGGGTAGAATCTTGTTCTCTCCCACTTTTAATGGAAGTTGAGAAGCTCAGTAAATAGAATTCTACACCCAGTACTGCATTCCGTACTCTTTCTTGTCTCCCACAGAAACGCAGCCCAAGTACAGCCCTGTGCGTAATGCATCCATCCAGGGCCGTTTCCACACGTCTTACCTGCCTGCGGAACATTGCAAAATCGCGCAAAACTCCCAGATAACGACGTCTTCCTGGTGCGATTTTGCGCGACGTTCCACAGGCAAGTAAGACGTATGGAAACGGCCCAGGACCTGTCCTCAGGAGATAACTTTAAGGTGCCATTGAAAGAAGAGAGACCTCTCCTGCAGAAGCCCCAGTAAAGCAAAGGGGTGCTGGAGGGCTTTTCAGTGGAGCCTGCACATCTGATGGATTGTATTGCTTGTGGAATCAGCCTTGAGCCCCAAATAACGTAATATAATGTTAACTGCGCAGGGGAACTAGCTGTGTCCCATGTTAAACTACCATTTGGATTTTCTGCCTTTGGTGCAGAGAGGTCTTCAACCCCCCCCCCCCCGCACAAAGTGTGAACCCAACTGAAAGGGGAGGGATAATCACTGGCCTTTTCCACACTGCTTAGACGCTAGCAGCCTTGCTTTGCAGGGATGCTATGAGGATGAACAAAAAAATAAGATATAAATATCAGAAGCCACACAGGAATTGATAGCACCAATCTCGTTCCTTGTCTGAGCACAACATACTGCTCTGATCAGCTGACAAAGCAGAAGTTTTGTATACTGTTAGAAATCAGATATGCAGCTGATAAGGCACATACAATGGCAAAGCAGGAGACCCACTCAGGCAGAAACCTTTAACTAGACGTCTTCTAATCTAACCCCAAATTCTTGTGGTCTAAACAGGCTGTGTTGCAGAAACCTCAACAGAGGCCCCATGAAATCTTTGCAGCCTTTTAAAACCGTGCTGGAACGCACAATGTTTGACTCCGGTAAGTACACTGCAGGGCTAGACCATGCCACAGATTATTCCCTTCAAATCTCTTTCCTGTGGCTTTTACAACAACCCTGAGAAGTAGCTTAAGATGAAAGAACCAAGACCCTACCAAGACCCTATATGGCATTTAAAGAAATAACAGCCGCAGTCCCATTTTATTTACAGCTACAGCAAAGAGCGGTAAAGGCTGACTTATCCACACCCTTCCAAGACCGATGTATGCAGGAAGCAGATAAGTCTATTCAACATGAGCAACTGAGCGCAGAAACGGAGTTTATAAATTATTTTGGATTAATTAATGAGAACTTGCAAGGGTAGAATCCTCCTTCTGAGGAGTTTGTGAACGCAGAACCCGAGGGTGATTGTTAATTGAAGCAGAACAGATATGGTTGCCAACTCTGGGTTGGAACATTCCTGGAGATTTGGTGGTAGAGCCTGCAGAGGGAGGAGCTTGGGGAGAGTTCAGAAGGAATTTAATGCCACAGAGTCCACCCTCCAAAGCAACCATTTTCTCTGAGGGAGCTGACCTGTGTAGTCTGGAGATCAGCTGTCATTCTGGGAGAACTCCAGGCCCCACCTGGAGGTTGGCAACCCTAAGAACACAAGAGGAGTCCTCTTATAAAGGTGCCCAGTTTGCAATTTGAAAATGGAAAGAGTTCTGTGCAGGGGGCCAAATGCGCTGGCCAAATGTTTACTTGCTGGTCCCAAAACAGCTCAAGAATAAACAAGCTAAAACAAAACCACCATCTTCCAAGCTGGAGACGTGCAGGGACTCACAGGGGGAGGGAAAACGGCAACAGGAGCTGACAAACTTATTCTCCACCATGAATTTGTCTATGCCCCCCCCCCCGCCCCGAAGCTATCTAAAGCAGAGGCTGTTGACAGTATGGTAGCAAATTCCAGAAAAGAGTGTCTTGCGTGCCCACAATCCAATTTCAACAGGTGATGCCAAGTGCCAGTGTTAAGGACGGAAGAGGTTTTCTCTGCTTTCTCTACCCTATGAATAATGTTATGGGCATCTGTCATGCTCCCACTTAATGATCTTTCTTCTCTAAAATGTCCTGGCTTCCCCTCACAGAAAAAAGGTGCTCCAACTCCTGGATCATTTTGGCTGCTGTTTTCTAGGTCTATGACACCCTTTTGGAGACAGCCTGCAATAGAGTTGCCAACTCCAGGTTGGGAAATCAGATATCTCGGGGTAGAGCCGGTGTGTGTGTGTGTGTTAAGAGTTTGGGGAGGGAGGGAGATCAGTAAGGACATGATGTCATACCAGCTGGGTGACCTTGGGTCAGTCATACCTCTTCCAGAGCTCTCTCAGACCCACCTACCTCACAGGGTGATTGTTGGAGGGATAATAATAACACTTTGTAAACTGCTCTGAGTGAGCGTTACGTTATCCTGAAGAGCAGTATACAAATCTGGGTGACCTTGGGTCAGTCACAGCTCTCTGGAGCGCTCTCAGCCCCACAACCACAGGGTGATTGTCGTAAGGATAACAACAACACACTTTGTAAACCGCTGAGTGCGCGTTAAGTTGTCCTTAAGGACAGCATATAAATCGAACTTTACCATTATTATTATACAGCCCACCCTGGGTCCTCTAAAGCTCAAAGCAGGGGGGGGGGGAGAGGATGGTTGCTGGGGCTCTACATGGGCCGATTTGGTAAAAATTGGCCCCCAATCTAGTGCTAAGGCTGACTTTTATTAAATCAGCCCCTGGTGTGACTCCATGCTTCGGCATCACACTGGGAATGATACTCCCTGTGTAATGTGGAAGCATTCCGGAGTGCACAGGAGCACTCTCCGGGGGTTTCTTGGCCTCTTCCTGCACCCTTCCCCTACCAGCCAGGTGAGAGACGGCGGAGGGCAGTGGCTGGGAGCAGGGGATCCCCCACCCTCACCGGGGGGGCTAGTAACCCCAATTCATTTCCTTCAAGGAGAACTGATCTCTGTAGTCTTCAGATCCATTGTCATTCCAGGAGAACTACAGCCCCCCCCCCCCCCGGGAGGTTGGCAACCCTAGCCTACCATCATTGTTCCAAACGGGTAGTTTTATTTTCAGCCCTTTTCCTAATAATCCCTAGAACAGAATTTGCCTTTTTTAGCACCGTGAGTTCATGTTCTCATTGACCTACCCAATCCACCATGTTTTTTTCTTGGTTAGTCCCTTGCTTCACACTCCCCATCAGCATATAAATAACAAAAATTATCTTCAGAGGCGAGGCTAGGAACAGGGCTTTCTCAGCTGTGGCACCGCAATTTTAGAATGGATTCCCTTTTGAGGCTCACCTGGCACCAGATTTGTTGTCTTGCTGCTGCGTGATAGTTATTCTCCCAGCGGGCTGGTTCTCCTTCTTTCTCCAAATTCTAGATGGGTTCCCATTTCAGCCTACTGTTTTTATCATTGCTGCTGTTTCGTTGGTGTTGAATGATCTTGCTGTTTGCATTTTATTCTTGACTGGTTAGTTTTTGGGTTTTTAAAAATGAATTTATTATTGTAAGTTTTAGTTGTTCAAATTATGCTTTTAGCCAATCGGGGAATCAGTTGTTTGGTAGAGGGCAGAGTAAAAATATTTAAAGTAAGTAAATGTGAAGTCCAAAGTTTTGCCCCAGGGTTTTTGCCCAGTATGCACCCCTTTTTCAGAACCTCATTCATCATCCCGTTTGGAGAGATCCACCTGGATGTGTCGTCAGCTTTGACTCCATGCAATTCGCAATCGTGGGCATCTTCCAGCTTCCCCATGACTCACAATCCTTTATGAACAAGTAAAATCGCTTTGGTCCCAATAATGATGGGGGGGGGGGGGTTGGGGGGGGGTACTGCTTTTGTTTGCCTCCACTGTGACAACAGTCCATTTACTCCCATCATTTGCTTTCTGTTCTTTAACCGGTTACCAGTCCCTCCTATTATCCCATGACTGCTAAGTTTACTTGGGAGCATTTGGTGAGGGACTTTGTCAAAAGCTATTTGGATCACCCTTATCTTCATGCCTACTGATAATCTCCAGCGATTCTCCTGGGGAAGACTGCTATTTTTATTTGCTTTGGGGGTTGCTCACGCAGCCCAGCTGGTCCCATCTATCTCATTCTAAGAAAGAAGGTACCTCTGGTTATCTCACCCCCTGCAGCACCCCTGGGGTTTTTGTTTTTCCCAGTCCCAGGGCCAGGGAGAGTTGTTATGCTGTTCTATAAAAGGCACAAGAACAGGGAAGAAGTTTGTGAGACAGAGAGAAATGCAGAAGGGGGGAGATGAGAGAAGACGAGGCTGGAAGAGGATGAGGTCATCTTGGGAAGTCACGGGTTTAGGTCATGCCTCAGAGGAGCAACCTTTGCAAGCAAGCAAGCAAGCAGGTAGCAAGTTCCCACATTTCTGGGGTGTGTGTGTGTGTGTGTGTGTGTGTGTGTGTGTGTGTGTGTGTGTGTGTGTGTGTGTGTGTGTGTGTGTGTGTGTGTGTGTGTGTGTGTGTGTGTGTGTGTGTGTGTGTGTGTGTGTGTGTGTGTGTGTGTGTGTGTGTGTGTGTGTGTGTGTGTGTGTGTGTGTGTGTGTGTGTGTGTGTGTGTGTGTGTGTGTGTGTGTGTGTGTGTGTGTGTGTGTGTGTGTGTGTGTCCCTCTCACACAGAAACAGAAAGAAAAGCAAATACATCCCCCCCCCCCCCCCAGTCTCACTTCACCTCATCTTTGGTTCCCAAGATATTAACCCCCAGAGGTCACTCAGTCTGGTTCAACCACTTCCAACTTTGGCTCAAGAGACAACTTGCCCCAATCGTGGAACTGACACAAGAAGTTTCCATTTCAACATGCCCCACTTGTGTTGCCAACCTCCAGGTGGGACCTAAAGACCTCCCTGAATTACAACTGATCTCCAGACAACAGAGATTGGGTCCCCTGGAGATAATGGCTGCTTTGAAGGGTGGGCTATATAGCATTATACCCCACTGAGGAACTGGAAATCTCCCCAAACCATTCCCTCTCCAGAAATTCCCCAACTAGGATTTGGAAGCCACAAGCCCCTCCTGGTCTGAGTTCAGCCAGTTACGTAACAAGACTCAGGCAAGTCCCTTTGCAGAAGGGATTGAGGTCAGACAGGAAAATTTTAAATTCTAAATTAAACCTGTATCTTGGGATCTTATCTCTGTTCTTTTATCAATTTTAACTTCACCATTTAAGATATGGTCAATTGTAATCAATAACACTTATTTCTCAAATTCCTTTTTCACAAAAAAGGGGTATTTATTTTTATGGTGAACTGTGGAAACCTCACGTGACAGTGAAGTTGGTAAAATCTACTACAGATGCAAAACCAAGGGAAGTGTGAAGGGGCCCCATCCCGAGACTCTGGGCTCTATATTGTTGAGATCTTCAGGTCTGGAAGTTATGCTTTTTTGAGATTTGTGATTTTATTCCTTTATTCCTTGTATTTCTATTATTGTTGTAACCCGCCCTGAGCCCGCTTGTAGGGAGGGCGGGCTAAAACTAAACTAAACATAATCCAGTCGGCTGCAGCTCTCCTTCCACAAGCAAAAGACAATCAGTGACCCCTGGCTTTCACTCCCGTAGCTGCGGATCGGCCTGCCTCTCGAGGAGGACCACTGCCGGCAGGGGAAGGGCACGGAAGATGCAGGGGCCAACTGAGGGACTGCAAAGCGAAAGGCTCTTCCCAGAAGGTGAAGGCACGGGTATCCTTTGAGCCAGGGGTCCCCAGCCTTCTTGAGCTTGTGGGCTCCTTTGGAACTGACACAGGGTAGCGGGGCACAAGAGTGAGAGGCTAAAACCAACACTGCGGTTAGTTTAACCTACACAGCCAATCAGGGCCGTTGCCAGACAGCTTACCTGCCCCCGGAACGTTGCGGGGAAAACGCGAAATATCGCGTTTTCCCCGCAACATGGCGCAACGTTCCGGGGGCAGGTAAGCCGTCTGGCAACGGCCCAGCTCGCCCTGCTGGGCACAGCCCAACCCGGCCCCACCCACTTGGCAGGCAGCAGGAAAGGTGCTGCTGGCCAAGGCTATGAGTGGGGGGCCGTGTTTTAAGCACGCTCCCCCCAGAGGGTCCTCTGCCTGCCTTCCAAGTCTGGCTTTACAATTTGCACTGGAGGGACATTCATTCCAGCAAGCTGAATCCTGGGTCAGCCAGCAGCCTAGACGGGGCTTGCCACTGCCAGGTCCCCGCACCGTCCTGGCGGGCGTGGGGAGCTAGCACTGACCTCGTGTTGCTCGAGTGGTCATTTTTCGCGTGCACACCTGGGCACTTGTGCGATGACATCACTTCCAGAAGTGAGGTCATCACGCCGGCCATGGGAATCCACTGGCGCTTTGCGTGGGCGAATTTGGCCCATTTGAGGCCCAAATTGGCCCCCAAACGAAACCCGGGAATGCTCCCGCAAGCAAGACGACGATATCCCTTCAGGAGGTGACATTGCTGTGTCCCCCGGGAATGCGCACACCACGTGTGTTCCTGGGGTGCCTGCCGGTGGCAACATCCGGCAGATTGGCGGGCACGTGGGAACCTTAGCTTTGGCCCTCTCCTCATGATTTGGAACGAGGAGCTAAGACTCCAGTTCAACATGCCCCTATTAGGCTTGCCAGTCTCCAAGTGGGAACAGGAGATCTGGAATTTCAACTGTTCTCCAGACTACAAAGATCAGCTTCTCTGGAGAAAATGGATGCTATCCTCCCCCCTCCCCAAACTCCCCCCCCCCCCAGGCTCCAACCCAAATCTCTAGGAATTTCCAAAGCCAGAGCTGGCAACCCTAGCCTCCCCCGCTGGCCCCCACCCCCCGCCCAGTAGCATGTTATTACTTCTTCATTTATGTGACCATCTTTTTTACCTTGCAAGGCAAAGGTAAGTCCCCAGTGCAAGCACCGAGTCATAACTGACCCGTGGGGGAACATCACATCACGATGTTTTCTTGGCAGACTTTTTGTTACAGGGTGGTTTGCCACCCCATAACAAAAGGCAAGGTATTTTGTATTATAAATATTGTAAGTCAGCTGGAAAGCTGCTCTGGGAGTTGGGGGAGAACGACAACATCTGGGGCACTTGCCAAACGTGCTTCCAGCTGGTGAACAGCAACCTGCTACCTGGTCAGGGCCCTGTGGGTGTGGCCAGATCCAACGGATAACGTTGAACGCTCTGTGCTTACAGTCCTTTGCCACCAACCAACACTTCCACTGACGGCCAGCCCAGACTGTCATCATTGCAAAAATCATGACTGCCGTTACCGAAAGTGACTGGTTAGGAGTGTCTGTACAGCACACGGGCAGCACTGAGGCCACACAAGGCACAGTGAAGGTGAGACAGCAGCCATTTCCTCCTCTGAGTTTTTACACGCTTGACAGTGTGTGCCTGCTCCCCTCCTCCCACTTCTGGAGGCCTCTTGCTCCCACTATGTACAGGAATGCTCGGTCCAAAAACAAATGAGGAAGGCAAACCTCTCCCATATAGAACTGTCTGCATGAAGTGCCTGGCGACTGTGGACACGCCGGTAAGGAGACAAAACAGTTGGAGGGAAACTCTGACTCACAAAAGCTCATGCTGGAATGAACATTCTTACAGTGAAATCCTAAGCAGAGTTACTCCAGTCTATGCCCATTAAAATCTATTTAGGATTTCACTGTTTGTCTTTCAGGTGCCACTGGACTTCCACTGTGGAGGGAAAATGGCCACTTGGCAACTCCCTTAGCCAACAGCAGAGTCCAGTAGCACCTTTAAGACTAACCAACTTTATTGTAGCATAAGCTTACGAGAGTCACAGCTCTCTTCGTCAGATGTACATTTATCGTAGCATAAGCTTTTGAGAACCACAGCTCTCTTAGTCATCTGACGAAGACAGTTGTGGTTCTCAAAAGCTTATGCTACTATAAAGTTGGTTAGTCTTAAAGATGCTTCTGGACTCTTTGCTATTTTGCTACTGCAGACTAACATGGCTAACGCCTCTGGATCCTTAGCCAACAGTAACCCTTTGTGACCCACTTCTCTTCACTTCAAAATAAGCATGCTGTGAAAAAGACCTCACCCTGGGATAGGAAAAGGGCACCATTGTATTGAACACAGTGAGGTTGCTTGTAGCCTCTTCCAGAATTGCAGCACGAGGTAGCCAGCCACCCTGCACTCTGGCTCAGTGATGAAAAGGAACCAAATTTCTATGGCACTGGTGGAGGCATGGGGTGTGCATACCAGTATCACAGGCTTTAGCATTTAGAAAGTATTATGGGATACACTGAGGGCACTGCACGGGTGGAGGCTCTTTCAACCTCAGCTTACCTTGAGACATGCTTCAACTTGCATTTTCACAGTCAATCAGGTTCTGCTTAAAGCTGCCTCTAGCCCATCACTTTAAAAATAGCCCTCTTCCAGCTTCTAGCCTGCATTAGCAACGTTTGCATACGGAACAAACTCCTTGCAAGGAGGGCCAGAAGTACTTTTTTAGTATCATTTGAAAACTGCCTTGAAAGATGTATCTAAGAGACCGGACGGTGTTTGGCAGACAGATTTGGGGAGCCCTGCTTTCCAGATCCATTTCAGTAAGACCACCCATCCAGAGACTAGATGATGCTTCTAGCTAGAGATGTGCAATTCAGTATACCCGAGCTGAAACCTTATTTGGTATTTTTTTGAGTATATTCAGGAAACTGGAATAAATATGTGATTCTTGGGTATGCCAATAAAGCTGTTCCCAAATACATCCAGATTTGGGAATCTTCAGGAACTACAAGGGGCTTATTCCCCCTTCCCTTTTGCAGGATTCCCAGGCGACAGGAGGGAGGGGGGAGGGATCTGGTTTTAGGGAGACCTCTAAGTGGAACTCAGGACTGCACAATGATGTCACTTTGGGTCAGCTGGAACAAGGGGGGAGTTTTTAAAATCACCCTCGGTGAAAATGGTCACATGGCTGGTGGCCCCACCCCCTGATCTCCAGACAGAGGGGAGTTTAGATTGCCCTCCGTGCCGCTGAGCGGCGTGGAGGGCAATCTCAACTCCCCTCTGTCTGGAGATCAGGGGGCGGGGCCACCAGCCATGTGACCATTTTCTCCGAGGGCAACCCACTGAGTTCCCCCACCTCTTTCCCCAGAAAAAAAAGCCCAGGTTCTGAGTCTTTTACCAATTCTGCGGCCCTGGGACTCTGGAACCGGCTTTCTAAATGTATCCTATTAATAAAATTGACAGCAGTTTGGAAATTGGGTTCCACCAGCCGCACATTCAGGGTCAGCTACACTCAACCATATCCAATCTAACTGATCCTCCGGAGAGCTCTCCTCTCTTAGACTTCTACACTGGGATCCCCTTTCATGGACGGCTCTTCCACCTTGTACTGCCGTAATGCTAAATTTTCAAAGTCACTTAGATCTTTTTAAGGCTTCAACCTGTCCCCTGAAATTACGGCGGCTTTTAAGCCACATGCCTAGGACGCCTGGGCTCACCCACCAGAAACCGCTACTATGGACCTTCCCCCTACAGAGCCCAGCTTCCCGTGAATGGGGAGGTATGGGGAAACTGAGGCAGAAAGGATTTCTGGAAGGCAGGAACTGTTTCTCTGAACTGCCTGGCTATCCCACTAAATTTTATGATCTGTAGATTATTATTATTTTTTGCTGCATTGGAGCCTGCAGGGTTTTTTTGTCTCGGTGTGTCTGATCACTCCAGTAACGGCTCTTCCTTCATACCCAATTCAACAGTCTTTTTTAGGTATCTGAAAACCTACTAAGCCTCCCATTACATTTTGTTGTTGTTGCTTTACAGAGAGACTCTGGGGAAGCGGGTTGCCTTCTCCCCATATTCCAGACCACATGAGATTATGGATGCTGTTGAAGAGTATTTTTGGTTGACTAATTCACTCCACATGCTAAACAACGACAGTTAAGTACAATAAACTGGGCCTATAAAATCCAGTATGCTTGCCGAAAGCACCAATTGCTTTTCTACATGCATAGAGAAAGCGGAGGGAATATTGCTGCATTCTTCTGAAGTAGTTAAAAATCGTGCAACAAATGCTCTTAAATAATGAGTATGTTTTAAAATCTCCTTTCTGGAAATCTAAATTGGCCCTTCTCCCTAAACAACAGTGTCGTTTTCTTTCAGCCCTTCAGGATACAATCCATGTGGTGTATTATAGTGAGTTTCTCACAGTAAGCAGAATGTACAGCCTGTGTGTGTACGCACACACACCAACCTGAGCGAAAGGGACATCACTTCTGCCCTAGAGATGATCCGGAGGCTATTTCCACTATGGGGCAGGAGATTTGGGGGGTGGAGCCTGGAGGGAGTGAGGTTTGCGGAGGGGCCTCAGAATGGTGTAATGCCGTAGAGTCCACCCTCCAAGGCAGCCATTTTCTCCAGGTGAACTGGAGATCAGTTGCAAATCCGGGAGATCTCCAGCCACCAGCTGGAGGCTGGCAACCCTGGGGGGATGTATCAAGTACCCTGGGAACTTGCAAACATAAAAGCCACTCATATTTGCATTGCAAAATGCAGTGCTGAGAAGGGGGATTTTATTGCTTCTAGTAAGCAACTACACATGGCTGTAGCAAGGATTCTGTCTCATTTCTTTCTGCCCACAAGAAAAACTCCAGGTGGGCTCACTTCGACTTGAAGGCCGGCATCTGCTCTACGGCTGGGCCATAAAAGTGGACACTGAAGAGCCCTGCTGGGCTTTGCCTTCTGCATTAACTTAATTCCATTTCTTCAGGGCCGATGCTGATCCAAGCCACACCACGGGGCACTGACCCCTCTTGCCCACTCACTCTTGACAACTTGTGTCTCCCCACAAGGAAGCAAGAAAGGCCGCTTTGTTAAGGAGCTAAATTCCACGAAGACACTTCCGATCCCATAGAGGGGGAGGGAGTTGAGAAAGACTGTAGGAATAATAGGGTGGAGCTGACAGATTTCTCATTAGGATGAGCTCATCTTAGCTGGAGAGAGTTTCCCCCAGGTTCCTAAATAGCTCGCGTGGGCGGAAAACAGCTATTTCTATTCCCTTCCCAGTCTAATTTTCAGTGATGAACGTCCTGCCGTCCATCACTTGATCTGTCTCCCTTAGGAACATCTTGCAGTACATGGAGGGAGGGCGATCTCCACCCGTACCCGACAGCTGCAATTACTTAATCCGAAAAAGCCCCCCAAACCTCCCCAGAGCATCCGAGGCCAGAAGCTGGGAAATGCGGTTGCGCTGACCACAGATAACAACAGATGGCTTTTCTTGCTGGGCTGAGATTTGGCAAGAGGCTTTGGGAAAGGGAACAGCAGTGGGAGGAGGTGTGTGTGTGTGAGAGAAAAGGCGCGCTCTCTCTCCCCTCTTTCTCCCATTGCAGTATAGCGTAGGTTAAGAGGCCCGTTGTGTTGAATCAGAAAGTATGGTCAACTGTCACTGCCCCACAAAAGCTTGGCAAAAGGACTGTGAGAATACTAAACAAGACGAACATTGGAATCACATTCGGTAATCTAATTTATTTATCTCTAAATCTGTAAATATTAAGCTTCAAACCTATGCAATCTATACAAGGTGGTATCTAACTCCATTAATGCTTTTTTACTGTAAGGCAAGTAAAGATCCTAGATGCTGAAGACACTGTGGACAAACAGGTATGTTCTTGCATTGTCGGCAGATGTGTCCAAAGATCCAAGCGTATTGGGGGAAAGTTATTACCACTATAGAAAAAATAATAGGTTACACAATACAACGCAATCCAGAAACAATACTGTTGAACTTACAGAATAAAACCAATTGTACTTACTTACAGAACAGATCTTGTCTCATTAATGATAACAGCAGCTAAGGTACCCATCGTCCAAAACCAGAAAAATGACAGTATACCTACTATTAGTCAATGGATGTCAAAAGTCTGGGATCTCTTAATATCTGACAAAATAACAGACCAAACAGCCTCATCAGAGAATCCCAGTTAGCAATCGGTCTTCGTGGAGAGACGGCTTCCTTTTCTAACCATATTACTGAGCATCCTATTAAGAAATATACTGTACCTAACAAATATGTTGATATTTATTTCTATTGTTTATGACCACTATGTTAACTATCTAATCCATGTATATGGTATTCTACAAGAGCCCCGTGGCGCAGAGTGGTAAGCTGCCGTACTGCAGCCCAGGCTCTGCTCACAACCTGAGTTCGATCCTGGCGGAAGCCGGGTTCAGGTAATGAGTACCCAGTTTCCTGGGGGTAGAGTGTAGGTGACTGGGGAAGGCAATGGCAAACTACCCCATTAAAAAAAAAGTCTGCCAAGAAAACGTGATGCGATGTCCCCCCATGGGTCAGTAATGACTCGGTGCTTGCACAGGGGACTCCCTTTACCTATGGTATTCATGTTTGGAGTCCTGTTATTGTTATATTATTGTTGTTTTAGTATTGTTAAAAATTCACAAATAAAAAGTTATTTTAAAAAAGAGGTCCGTTGTGGTTGGTGAAAAAGTCTGTTATTTTCCAGATCATGAGTGACTAGAAGACTGCAGTTGAAACCGGAAAAGTCCTTGAGCTAATGGTACATCAGCAAGGGGGTGGAGGGACAAGAGGAACAGCTTACTGGAAGGGCAGGCCGTGTCCCTCTCTGAAGCCAAGAGCTTAGGCTCACAACGGGCATCTCAAAGACACACTGGCTGTTATCTATCTGGGGACTTTCTGAGTAGGGGATATTTCCTAACACTCAGCTGCTCCTTAGTAAACAGTCCTTTCCAAGAATGTTGAGCCACCTGGCCTTTAAGAGGGGTGGGGAGGGAGAAAAGCAACCGCCGAGATCAGACTTAACCATTTCTTTCCCAGCAGAGAAGAGCAAGAGTCCAGTAGCACAGATACGACTAACAAAATTTGTGGTAGGCTAGGAGCTTTTGTGAGCCACAGCTCACTTCTTCATTTCTTTTCTACTGCTACAGACAGACCAACATGGCTACCCATCTTGATCTACTTCTTTCCCAGTTAACTGCTTCTACTTTGTCCTTTCTGTAAAGCAAGAGAGGCTGCCTGCTTCCCGTTTTCATGCTGCTGGAGAAGTTTGTAGCCCAAGTTGCCTCTCATATGGGCAATTATGGAAGGCAGAGGTACAGCCAAGTAGATAGGGAAGCAGGCCTGAACAACAATGACCTACCTCACAGGGTAGTTGTAAGGATTACTGTGTGCCAAACACTTTTCAGTGCTTTTGTGGCACTACGTAAATGCCAAGTACTATTATTATCTAGAGAAGTGCAAAGAACTAAGAGACCGTGGTGGGGGAAACACACATTACATTTTTCAGAAATAACTGACGGAAAAAGATTCTATTTCAACACAGAATCATAGGGTTGGAAGGGACCTCCAGGGTCATCTAGTCCAACCCCCTGCACAACGCAGGAAACTCACAACTATCCCCCACACCCCCAGTGACCCCTGCTCCATGTCCAGAAGACGGCAAAACATCTTCAGGCTCCCTAGCCAAACTGGCCTGCGGAAAATTGTTTCCTGACCCCAAGGTGGCGATCGGCCTTACCCTGGGCATGTAAGAAGGGGACGTGAGAACAAAGCACTAATGTAGCCCTTCCTGCCCTCCCTCTCATGATCTGCTCAGGCTCACAGAACCAGCACTGCTGTCTGATGGCCATCAGGCCTCTGCTTAAAAACCCACCACCTCCCGAGGAAGCCTGTTCCACTGAGGGACCGCTCTAACTGTCAGGAAGTTCTTCCTAATGTTTAGCGGAAAACTCTTCCGATTTAATTCCAAGCCGTTGGTTCTGGTCTGACCTTCTGGGGCAGTGGAAAACAACTCTGCGCCATCCTCTACACGACAGCCCTTATCCTATCACCTCTCAGTCATCTCCTCTCCAGTATAAACACACTGGGCTCCTTCAATCTTTCCTCACAGGACTTCGTCTCCAAACCCCTCACCATCTTTGTTGCCCTCCTCTGGAAACGTTCCAGTTTGTCTACATCCTTCTGAAATTGTGGAAGCATGGGCCTCCAAACATGAAGGCCCGCTGAAACGAGGAGGATGTTGGAGCACCTTCCTTACGGCAGAACCCTGTGAAGCTGTTTAGTTTAGAGAGTCTACTAAAGGAGTGAGGGGAGCGGCCATCACACAGATTTATAAAAAGAAGACTTGTGCGGAGAGAGAAGTTCCCACCCTCTCTCATACAGCGCTGGAAATGAGGTTCGCCCAGAGAACTGCAAGGCAGGAAACTCAGAGCTGACAAAATAATGTATTTTGTCATGCTACGCTTTGAGTAATTCTCAGAATTCACTGCCACGAGACGGCAGCGACAGTGACGGAACCCTCGCTCTGAATCAGCAGCGCGCTCCTTATCTTCATCGGCAGGCGACCAGCGGCAGGCTTTTAAAAGAAAATCTCTGCCAGTTCCAACAGACGGGCACAACTGATCTTGCTCTGCTTTGAACACTGGCAGTGCTCCTCCAGCGGACCCCCTAGCTGTGGGCACGCCTGCCCCTGATCATGCCCCCGCCTGACCCTTCCTCCTCTGCTACCCCATGGCAAAAAACTGGTTTTTGCATTTCTTCATAGCCCCCTCCTCTGGAGTTCTCAGTGAACTGCAGTGCGCCAGAGTGGCAGCAGATGCGTGTGGCAGGACAGGAATCCTTATCTGCCTGTTGCCTCCTGGGCTGGGCACAACCTCCCATCACCCACCCCCGCACACACAAAAATGCAGAGCTGTAGCTTAAAGCAAAGAAGGTGAGCAGGTGAAGCTGTCTTGCATCAGGCCACAAGCCCATCCAGCCCTGCAAGGGCAACAGAAGTCGTTCTCAAGCAAGGGTCTTTCCCAGCCTGTTGCGACGGCCCAACGTTAGAGCTGCCATTCAGATCTCTTAACCGTGCTGTGGGTTGTGATTATAACCACTGGCGTTTGGTAATGTGTGCTTAAGATGCCAGAGCAACAGGCTGGGTGGTCCGGTGGTTCCAGCACTGGCTTCTCTACCCAGAGCTGCTTTCCATGACATGGCAAGAACACGAGTGCCTGATCAGAACTTATCCAAGGCAAAGAGCGAGGGAGACGAGCACGCTTCCCCTCCAAATCTTAACATGGTTACTGCTTACTGCTGCTTCAAATAAGCACAGAAGGCCTCCGTTCAAATCTTGCCTGACTTGTAGGGTTGCCAGCCTCCAGGTGGGACCTGGAGTTCTGCTGGGATGCCAACTGATCTCTAGACTACATTGATTGACTGACTGATTTTATATCATTTCTGGTCCGCCTTTTTCACTGAGACTCAAGGTGGATTACGCAGCATGAGATTAATACAGTAGGTACCAAGAACATTTCTATAAACAATGCCATAGGGTAAATAGAGACTGGTTCACAAAGACATAGCATTAGCAGGAATCCAATACAACACAGTGGAGAAGTCTATGGTTCCTACCTCATTAGCAAAGCATCTGAGACCCCCTCCCTACAATACAAAAGCCTTTTTGAATAATTCGGTTTTGCATCATTTGCTGAAAGCCGGGAGAGTGGAGGCTCCCCTGACCTCAGGCAGGCCGTTCCACAGGGTGGGGACCACCACAGAGAAAGCCCTGAGAAAACAGCAGCTTCAGAAGTAGGACTCTGTGGCATCACACCTCCTTCCCCTAAGCCCCACACTCCCCAGGCTCAACCCCCAAATATCCAGGAATTTCCCCACAACCCTGTCTGAGCCGAGCTGCTCCTACCCTCAGACCCCCTCCTCCATCTGTGATAGGAAAATAATATGGGCTTACTCAGAGTTGCTGGAAGGATTACAAATGCTAATTACCACGGCGGCAAAAGCTGCTTTGCTTTGGACAAAACAGCGTATTCTAGTGGGCATTTGTGACCAGATCTCCTTGATATACACATCCATGATAAAAGCATGTATGGGAGGCCAGCAACTTGGATCAGGGCTGTGGTACAGAGTGGTTAACCCTGCCTGCTTTGCACCATTTGCCTCACAACTACCCCAGCTGTTATTAGCCCCAGCAGAGAGAAAAAGACAAATAGCAGCTCAAGGGGACTTTCTGATGGGTGAAATAAGGGAAAGTCAAGGCAAGTTCTCCAGCCAAGCCCCTCAAAGGATTGCACAGTGAATAGATCCAGAGGAGTGAGCTGTGTTAGTCTGTAGTTGCAAAATACTAAAGAGTCCAGTAGCACCTTTAAGGCTAACCAACTTTATTGTAGCATAAGCTTTCGATGCATTGATGCATCTGACGAAGAGAGCTGTGGCTCTCGAAAGCTTATGCTACAATAAAGTTGGTTAGCCTTAAAGGTGCTACTGGACTATTTAGTATTTCACAATGAACAGGGCACCAGTGTACTGCAGGGAACCAGCTCGTGTCCGGCCACTGCCACCGGGGCAGCCGGCTGCCTTCCCCTCCCGGGTCCCTGCAGGCCTTGTACCGAGGTACACAGGTACCTTGCTCTAGGTGACAAAATTACCTTGACTGGGCCCTGAAGAAAGACTACCCCCCCATCTGAATCTGGGAGCTGCCCAGCTGCCCCTCGGGAAAAGGCCAGGACAAAAATGGCCAAACAGAGAATACGACATGAGAGCACTCAGTCCCTCGGACGGCTGACTGGGTGGCCCGAAGTGCATTGCACTTCTGGAGTTGGTTGGGTGGTTGTTAAAAAATCCAAATGCCAGAAATGTCAAACTGCTTTACATTATTTATTGTTTACAGGATTTTTAAGCCTAACTTTCTCCCTGCAAAGAGACTCCAGGCAAGTTACTGTGTTTTTTAAAAGTACAGAAGCAGTCAAATACCATGCAGAAAACAACAAAGGCATTATGGAGACACAACCCACAAAAAGCAATCCATTAATGAAGGCCAGTCCTTCATCAGTGTAACAAAAGTGCTGGGCGTTGCGTTTTCTAAAAAGCCCCCTTCATTTTTCTCATTTGGGTGAATATGGGGGGAAAGCCCACCTTCAGATATGCAGACAGGGGCAAAACCTTCACTCCACACCCTGGGTGGGTCTGGCCCTCATGGGCAGAGATCGCCAGCAGTGGGCTGCCCCTTTAACTTACCGGGAAAGGCCTGGTGGCCCTCTGGGGGCAGCAGCAAGCTGAGCCAAAAGACCTCCCCCCCCCCCAGTTCTGGCAGCACCATCAGGCCCACTCAGCTCAAACTCCAGAGATAATGGTGAGGGTCAGGCCGGCTCATTATGCCCACACCCAAGCGGGGGGCACCCAGGTTCGAATCCCCCCTCCGCCAGGGAAGCTCACCGGATAACTTTGGGCCAGGCATGCACTCTCAACCTAACCTACCTCGCAGGGCTGTTGTGAGGACAAAATGGAGGAGGGGAGAACGACAAAAACTGGTTGGTGTCCCCATCGGGGAGAAAGGTGGGTTATAAATAAAGCAAATAAATAAAATGCCCCTGCTGCAGGGGCTGCTCGACTCAGTTTGTCGCAGGGCTGGTTTAACGTCTGAGCCGACATCTGTGAGAGTGGGGGGGGCACACAGGGGGCTCCACACCCCCGGCCGCTGCCACATTCCAGCTCTTGCCCCCTTCATGGGTCGACGCTCGCCAGAGCCCACCGCGTCAGCCGCGACCAGCCTATGCAAGGGGGCTGCATCAAAGCGCGCCCCCCCCCGGGCGCACCTTTGGGCCTCCCGTGGGGAAGGGGCTGCCCGAGAGGGGCCCGCAGGGCAGCGGCGTCGGGGCAGAGCGCGGCCCGAGGGAGAGGCAGCCAGGCAGGCAGGCAGGCGCCCCTGTCCGGCGAGGGCAGCCAGGCTCGGCCGCGGACTCACCTCGGGGCGGCGGCGGCGCGGGCTCGTCTCTCAGGCGGCCGGGGCGGGCGGCGGCCGGGGCGGGCGCGCTGCCTCCATCTCGCCGGCCGTCGGCGGGCTCCAGCTGTGCGCTCGACGCAGGAAGGAGGCGCGCCGCCGGCCGGCCGGGCCAGGCTTCCTCCGGCAGGGGACGCTCCCGCCTCCACGCCCCCGCCTCGTGGCGCGGCTCCGGCGCTCCCCCGCGGCCCAGGAGGGTCCAGGGACCGGCCCGCCGGCGGCCCGCCAAGGAAACGGGGACGGACATCGCAGCCGGCGGCCCCTCAAGGCGCGTTCGGAACGCTCGGTCGCCGCTGCCAACGCGCAACGGGCTGCGTCGCTGGACGGCGCAAAGGGAGGGGCAGGCAGAGATTCGGAAAGCCAGGTAGTGTGGGGAGGGAGCGAAAGAAAGAAAGAAAGAAAGAAAGAAAGACGCGGTCCTAAACAGAATTCTACTCTTCTAAGTCCATTGACTTCAGTTGACAAAGAGGATTGTCACTCTGCTTAGACTGGCGCTGAGATTCACCCAAGCTTTCATCTCCTACACAGTTCCCCTACGGAACTCGCTGCCGACGGATGTAGCAATGGCTGTTTGCACAGGTGGCTTTAAAAGGGGATTGGACAGATTGATGGCAGATAGGAATGGCTGCTGCTCTTCCCCTTCCCCACCTGCCATACGGATGGCTACTAGCGGCAAACCTCTGAGACGCAATGCCAGGAGGCAACCGGGGAAGGCCTCTGGCCCCGGCCCTGTTTGTCGGCCAACTGATTGGCTGCTGTGTGAAATTGGATGCTGGTCTAGATGGACCGCTAGGATAAAGCAACAGGGGCCCCGGCTCTCAGGTGCCCATCTTTCCAAACAAGGAAATGCAGGTCTCTGCTCCCAGGACCTTACCGAGAGGCATTCACGGTGGTATCTCGGTACTTGGAGGCAAAGACTTTGCAGCCCACTCCAGCATTCTGGCCTTCATTTTGTGCTGGCAAACCACTTCCAGCTTCAAACAGCCATCAAGGCAGGCCGCCCACAGCTGCTCCATTTTATAAACAGGCAGCTGAAGTGGAAGGTATTTTGGGACGGCACTGGAAAATTACCGCCACACGCTAGGAGTCTCATAGCTGCAAAAACAAAAATCGCTTTAAGGTGAAATGCCAAAACAACACCAACTATACGTCACTGGTATGAGAAAATAGGGGACCAAATTATCATGGAAAAAAATCACAGAAGACATACAATGCTCTCTTGGAAGAAAAAAAAAGGATTCTACGAAAAATGGCAACCATTTATTAAATACACCATGGTACACAATCTATACCCTGCAGATACCATCTATCAGTCAATACTTAATGCATAAATAATAGGATGATAGGTAGAGTTTACCTATGCTTGTCAAGTTTAATAATTCTATTTCTACTTCCCCTTCTTTATTGCAAACAGAAAACTATTGAAACGAGGAATAGACCCTCCTATTAATGAGTTATAATTCTTGTGCAACATATGGTTAAAGCATTTGATTTTTGTAATAGTAAGCATTTCTTCTTCTTTGTTATGCATCTGTATTGTTGTTTCTATGTTGTTGAATGTTTAATAAAAATTTTATTAAAAAAAAGAAAATTATCGCCACACCAGGAAATCCTCCCCCCAAGCTAATCCTCATTGCCTTACTCCATTCATAACTAAGCGTGCCCACTGCCTCAGAGAACAGTGGCTCGGTGTGCTCCTGCGGCTTTGACATCAGCTTGACTTGTATAAATCAACAGGCTTTTTTTCACAGCATAGAAACAAACTCGCTGAATGGAGATGGGTAGGAGGTGAGAGGCATTAACCATCTTCAGCCACCCCAGAGATTGCTGTTGTGGATTCCAAAACAAAAGGACAGCAATCGGAAAACAGAAGCCATCTGCACAGAACTCAAAAGCGGTGTTGTGTTGTTTGGGTCGGTCTTAGTAAAAAGGACTTCTATGGCTCCATTTGAGGACGTTGCTGTGCATCAGCATGTCTACCTATGTCTGTTGTTGAGAATATTCCTTATGATTTCCTTGCTTGCCTTCACATTTTACATAATTGCATTTCACTTTCTTCCCATTTCATCAGAATGGGATATCCTTGTCTCCCTCCACCACTGCAATGGGAGACAGGAACAGCATAAGGGGAAAACTGGATATCTGCCGTGGGAAGAGGAATCAATGAAACCACACTAGCAGACATTCCTACTAGCAGAAATTTACTGCAGGACCTGAGACTGAAAAATCATTTGTGAAAACAACGGCATGTGAGCAGTTAAAGCCAGAAATGACACAATTCCTGTGGTATGTGGTTGTATACAGGCTGCTATTCCCTTACCGCTAGTGGTATGTTACTCTCCTGTGCTCTGGAGTACATACACACATCCTTCTGCAAATGGCTATTGCAGTGGTTGGGTTTGTGTATTCTCCTGACAGGCATTGGTATACCTACTAAACCACCAGTGGTATTTTCTACGGTTAAAGCATGTTAAGAGAGGGTTCTAGGCCTCTGACTGAATGCCCTAATTTGGCCATGGCTTCTAGGTTGCAACTGGGAGGTTCTTCTGTTTATAGCTTAGTATAATGGATGCCGCAGGAAAGAGATCCTACCTTGTTCCTTCCCAGGTGCCATTGTTCAGTTTTTTCATCGACTGCAGCAAGCAGGACTTCAGTTCTGTGCATTGGGGTTGGGGAGCAGGGTACGCAAGAGTGCCGGTAAAGAAAGGCATGGTAGTATTTATTTACTTCATTTGCATCCCACCTTTCTCCACAAATGGAGACCCAAAGCAGCGTATATTGTTTGCCTCCCCTCCCTTTAATCCTTACCTCAACCCTGTGAGGTAAGCTGGGCTGAGAGCGTGTGGCTGGCCCAAAGATGCCCGACGAGCTTCCGTGGCAGCGTGTGGAGCCACGCCTGGGTCTCCCAGATTCTAGTCTGATGCTGTAACCGCTACACACAGCAACAACCTCTCCCCAAAGGTTTGGTCAGGTATTCTGGGTTGCACTGTGGGACCAAACAGAAATAAATTTCTCTACAAGAGGCTCTGGGTGTATCGATGTAGCCACGTGGTTCAGCTAAGTGATGGCTGATGGTTTTTTCCCATGAACAGAAGTGCCTGTTCTAAACACCCCCCTTCTCCCTGCCTGCCTGGTGCTTGCTGAGGTGTTTCCTGGGGCCCACTTGCTTCTTCCTCGCAGTATCGTTTCTCCACAGCGAAGAGCCAACACTGGATTTCCTCTGCACTCCTGAGGTCAGAAGTGCTTCAGAAAAGGCCAGGATTCATCCTCTTTGGGTCTGCAGGAAACATCCATTAGAAAACAGTGGCCAGCCACCATCATCGGAGGAAGCTTGGTCCAGAACCTTCCAACGTTTTGTGATTGGCCCCGCCTCCACAGCAGCCATTTTGCGGTGGCACACCTTACCTGTTGAAAGTCCCAAAGTGGCCACTGGTTCAGCCAAGTAAGGCACCCTCAGCCTAGAGAGTTGCTGCCATCAGGGTAGACAGTACTCATCTATATAGACCAGTGGGGCCTACCTTCGTATTAAAGTAGCTTTGTATGTTCAAAGGAATGGGAAAAGTTTGGCACCTTTTGTACCACATGGTACATCTGTCCTTCCGGAATGAATAGTAATGGAGATCAGGAAGAAGAGCTTTGGGGCGGGAGGGGGGAATTGGACGGGAAGACAGTAGCTTTGCACGTGTGCGTTCCTTTGGGAGGAAAATGGTTAGAGGCACCAATCACGCTCTAGAGAAACAGTTATAGCAGCACTCTGGGTTTCCTCGATGCGGTTCTGCAGCAGCACATCAAGTCTGTTGTTCTGAAATCCAAAAAGGAAGTTGTGGCTGGAAGGTGGCTTCCTTGTCACAGCAATTCCAAGAGGGCCTGATTTGCACAAGAGAGACTTCATTCATCACTCACGACAGGCACCAGGGTCAGTGCCTCATGGTGTGAAAATCCCTTCACTGCTCCCACAAAAATGGGAGTTTTACAACAACTCCTGGCGGGAATAGTTTCGGGTGGGTAGCCATGTTGGTCTGTAGTAGAAGAGCAAGATTTGGGTCCAGCAGCACCTTAAAGACCAACTAGATTTCCAGGGTATGAGCGTTTGGGAGTCAGAGCTCCTTTCATTAGAGACTCCCGGAAGCTCACACCTTGGACATCTAGCTATTCTCTAAGGTGCTCCTGGACCGAATTGTGCTCTTTGACAGGAATAGATGGTAAAAAGCTGCAGCGTCGAGCTTACTCTTTATGCAAGGCTGGTTCAGCGGCAACAGTGAGAAGGATTTTGCATTAAAGATGGCCAGTTTCTTAGGCAGAGAGGGTTTCAGGAAACTGCAGTGTGGTGTCCCAGAAGGTCTGGAGGCTCGCTCTGAAGGGGTCAATCCACTGGCCAGCCACGCGGGAGGGCCATGTCATGCTGGTCAAGATACATCAGTTGGGTGGGCAGGTGGCCAGATGCTGACTGCTGACTACGACTGCTTTCAGCACCTGTGTAAAGCAAGAGTATTGTACAACCCAGATTTTGAATGGCTAGACTTCACGAGGATGCATCTGGGATGGGGGCTGGAAGCGGCCCTTTTTCAGATAGGGTAGGGCTGAACATCTGAACTTTTATCCAATCTGCAAACTCCAACCAGGGGAGCAAGCAAATGGTGCTATGGGAACCTTGTAGTATGTCCTATGTAACAAACCTTTTCTCTTGATCACAGACTGTACATAGCTGCAATGCACGCACTCTGCTAAACACCATAAATCCCATATCCTAGATATTGGAAAACGGGATCTGACAAAGAGAGCTCTGCCTCTCAAAAGCTCATACTATGGAAATCAAGTTGGTCTTTAAGGTGCTACTGGGCCTCAATCTTGTTCCACTACAGACCAACATAGCTATCCGCCTGAAAAGATCCTAGGATAGTCAAAATGCAACATCCGGTCCCAACAGCACTCTAAAAACCAACCAGGGCAACATCAAAGAGCAACATCCGGTCCCAACAGCACTTTAAAGACCAACCAGATTTCCCAGGTCAAAGCTCTCTAGTGCATCTCTCTCCCGCATTACAGCTTCTTTATCTGGAACCACAGAGGCCCAACTCGGATTTCCTATTCCAGAAACAGGCAGGGAGAACCCAGAAGGGGTGTCTGTTTGCCAGCATCCCAAGCAATTGGTCAGCTGACCTCCTGGGGGGGGGGCTGCTCTGAACCACCTACCAGCTGGCTGGTAGGACCATGTCATTGTTAGCACGGGGGGGGGGGGGGAGGTGCAGGCCAAACTGTGTCAGCTGGGCAGACGGGGAGGGCCTGACACGGCTTGGCTGTTTGGTGCTGGCTGCCAACTGCCTGGGGAACTCAATGCTGGAAAAGTCTGGATGCTGGCATCAGGCCAGCTACCAGGGCAACAGAACTCTCCCAAGACTTCCTGCCAGGGGATGCTTTAGGAGGATGTACAGAAATGTATAAGCCCTTTCAGCCCAGGGCTGAGGGGTACGCGCCCGGGGGAGGGGGCAGTCTGGAGGGGAAAGGGGAGCGGCTGTGGCTCTGTAGCCTAGCAGCTGCTCGGTCCCACATTCAGTCTCCGGCATCTCCAGTTAAAAGGGACAGGTGGCAGGTGGTGCGAAAGACCTCTGCTCGAGACCCTGGAGAGCAGCGGCCAGTCAGAGTAGACAGCGCTGACTCTGATGGACCCCAATGGTCTGATCTAGTCTAAGATAGCTTTGGGTAGATGAGTGGGTTGAAAGCTAACCCCCCCCGCATGCAAATGGCCTCCCCTGCGCGCTACCATTGCGCCAGCAAGTGACACCGCAGCTACGTCTTGGGGGTGAGGAATGGAAGATTTTTGTTCCAATCCAGAAACCTTCCAGTAACAGTGTAATTACTCATGCTTACCTGGATAGCCCAAAAGAGAATACACTCACAGGAGCATACAATTTATAAATTTATAAGTCAATTAATCAAGTGCAATTGCTACATATTACTCATAGAGTGACCTCATTCATTTAAGTCCATTAGAATCAGGATGAAAAAGTTCAAAAAGTTCATTAAGTGTTGTTCCCTTGTGGTTTCTTCTGTATCAAATTAAAGCAACAGTGTCCCAAACGAAATTTTTCCCTTTCCTCTTCTCCGGAAAGGTTCCCAGTATATTACGCCGCGGTAGTATTCCAAATGATGGTTAATGCCCATTAATGCCCATTGGGCATTAACCATCATTTGGAATACTACCGCGGCGTAATATACTGGGAACCTTTCCGGAGAAGAGGAAAGGGAAAAATTTCGTTTGGGACACTGTTGCTTTAATTTGATACAGAAGAAACCACAAGGGAACAACACTTAATGAACTTTTTGAACTTTTTCATCCTGATTCTAATGGACTTAAATGAATGAGGTCACTCTATGAGTAATATGTAGCAATTGCACTTGATTAATTGACTTATAAATTTATAAATTGTATGCTCCTGTGAGTGTATTCTCTTTTGGATTTTGTCTATTTGGTACAGGAACAGCCATTTTTGTTTAATTACCTGGATAGCCCAAGCAAGCCCAATCTCATCAGATCTCAGAAGCTAAGCAGGGTCGGCCTTGGTTAGTAATTGGATGGGAGACCTCCAACGAAGGCCAGGGTTGCAGAGGCAGGCAATGGCAAAACACCTCTGTTAGTCTCTGGCCATGAAAACCCCGCCAGGGGGTGCCTTAAGTCTGCTATGACTTGAGGGCACTTTCCGCCATCACCGATATTTGTCCCATGGAAATAAATTGTGATGAGAGGCCTAAGGTAACAGCTGCAAAGATAAGGAACTCAGATGGAGAAATCCAGTTGAAGCCAATATTATGCAGTCCTAAGCAGAGCTGGCCCACCCACTAGGCAAATTCCAGAGTGGGAAGGGTGCTCCAAGGAAGTTAGAGGGCTCAAAGACAACCCCAGGGGAGGGGCTCATGGTGCAGGGCAGAGAGAGGGTTGAACCAGTTCGTCAAAAGTAAGTCCCACGAAGTTCACAGAGGTAAGCCTGTTTAGGATTGCAGCTCTTGCAATGAGCCGCTTGAGGCTTCATTATGTTAGTGTATGTGTGTGCGTGCGGGGTACCGAAGTTCTCGTTTGCCTACGGTGCCAAAAACACTGGGGCTGACCCTATCCATAAGCACGTGTGCAGAATGGATTTTATTTGGGGTGTTTGTGTGTAGGTATTCTGGACATGGCAGGAGGTGGGTTTCCCTTGCAATCTGGGGAAGTATAAATTCTTCATTTGCCTCATATTTATTTCCACTGCTTATACTGAGTGTGCTCTGCCCCTGTTCTTCCTTTCCCCTGCACTGGAGCTGTTCTGGTGGTGATGTGGTTCCAAGCAAACTCATGTCCCTAGTGAAGACAACTGCAGTCAAGCAATGAGCTGGGCAGCCCATTACCCTTTAAAGAGGTGGCTACTGCCACTTTGTGGAAAGCACTGGAACTTGGCTTTCTCATCAATCCCACTGCCTCCACTTCTGTCTCTCCACTGCCACCCCTTGTGTGTGGGGTGAAGGGACTCCAAAGATGAAGGAGGGGAGAAAAGGGAAGGAAGGGTGTGAAAAAGGGAAAAGTGGAAAGGAGGGCGTGTGAATGGGACACAAGGAGGAGAAAGAAGGGAACATGGACAGGGACAACAAAAGACATCTGGAAAGGGCCAGGGAGTGAGACAGCAAATGCCATGTTGGGCCTCACAGGTTTCAAGGTACTTTGGCTTTAGAGATTCTTTTAAAGCATCATCCATGCTAAATGGAAAGGCACTCTGCACATGCTCAGAAGCACTCTGCATCAGCTCAGCAAAGTTTAGCTTGAGTTGCTGGAATTTTTGAAAACCGAAAACTGGCAGCCAACTTACTGTTGTCCAGGATTTCCTACCTGAGGAACAGGCTCCCTGACTGGCTTTCATGCTGGCCTTGAGGTTAGCCCCAGGCATCTGCAGCAATTATGGCTACAGGTTTTGCCAGTGGGCACTGGGAGTCCATGCCAGCTCTGTTGCCAGTGCGGAGCTCACAGGTGTTCTGAGCGCTCTCAGAAAGCAAGAAGTTTGTTGTGCCGGCTTATTCACAGTAAGATGAGCTATCTGCAGCATCTCCCCAGGAAACGGATAGTAAAAGCTGCTGACAGCTGGATGGGTTGAGCAAATTTCCCTCGACCGCATTAAGGAAGTGATGGAGTTCCAGATCACTATATCATCCCGAGAGGCTTCCTGCACCCCTGGCTGAATTGCATTGGGCTGCTGACCTCATTCGTAAACTGGAACTCAAGATTTAGTTCTGCTAACAATCTTCATGTTACACGGAAGGGCTCTAAAAGATTCAGCTGTGAGTGTGGCCTTGTAACAGCGAACTTGTACCTGGAAGAGCACAAAACAGCAAGACAAATGGCTGAGGTGTTCTTTTAGGGTCGCTGACAAACTAGGGGACATGTCCCACCCCTTTCACACAGGTTAAAGGTGTGGAAACAGGCAGCTGATCTCCATGGCATGGAGGTAAATAACATCACTTGCCAAACAACATCCTATTAAGCATCCATTAAAGGGACAGGACTTTTTGTCTCCAGGCAGTTGACAACTGGATTGGGAATATCTCTTTGCTGGCTGAATGGGATCTGGGCTGAGCACCTGTTGTAGGTATTTATTCTGGGCATGGGCAGAGGCTAAATTTTGGTGAGACCTAAAGGGCTCTTGGCTGTCAGCCAGCCAGGATCAGCTTAGGATTTGGAGCTGTGCTGTAACACAGCCAGTTGTGTGGGGCTAGGATCTGGGTTCAAATTCCCATTCAGTCACGGAAGCATGCTTGGTGACCTTAGGCCAGTCATACATGCTCAACCTAAGCTACCTTAGAGGGTTGCTGCGAGGCTAAAATAGAGGCGGGGAGAATAATGTCAGCCACTTATTATATAAATGAAGTGAGTAAGTTAATTAAACATATGAGTATCAAACAGCACAGCAGCTTTACATAAAACCATGCTGCTCACAGAGGCGATTCAAATTCCTTCTCCAGTTGAGAAAAGCTATTCTTTGTTATCCTTACCAGCAAACTGAGAAAACCCATGGACTCTTTTATTTTGCTTCCTCTGGGGGCCAAGCGAGAAGTGACGAATGACACTTGGAACGGCAAGTGAAGAGACTCACGTGGATTCCTCCCTGTTCACTTGCGCTCCACTTGATCACGCACTCGCCATTCAAGTGTCATCCGTCACTTCTCGCTTGGCCCCGATTTACCCATAACACACTGGGGTTCTTCTATAGAGGCAAACCCCAGTGTGTGAAGGGGACCAAGAACAGGTCAATAGTGACTGGTTTCCTGGCTGACCTAGTAATTGGGAGGGCTACATTAGGAGATGGAGGCAGTTCACATTCCAGATCAGTCCTCTAAAGGAGCCTGCCAGAACGTCTCTAACTTAGCCCATCAGAATCTCTGCATCTTTGTTTCATACCAGATCGCAGACAGGAGTAAAGTATTGTGATAACAACACACCTGGGCAAATACAACAAAGCCATGAAACAACAGAGGCAGTCCAATGCAATTTCTAAAAATCTGAATGGAAAATTTTAACCGTACACGGGCTCATGCTGCGGTGGTGGCAGCATCTCCACTTCCCAATGAGGACATGTCTGTGCCCCTGCTCCGCGTATCAGAAGGTCTGCTCGCCTTTAACATTTTAAAGTACGGTCATGTGTACATCCACTCTTCTTAAGAAGGAATGAACTGCAGTGAATTTGCAATCCTTTCTCTGGAAACTGAAAGGGGAGACGTCGTTGGTGATGCAGGCATTAGTCAATACCCATCCTGCTCAGCTGCTTTCTTCCTGACTCAAAGAGATCTTACCCAAAATGTGCAGAATTCTCTACGGCAGAAGGGCACTTGTCTCATTACCCCTCCCCATGACTAGCAAGAGCAGAGTAACGCTTAATTGGCAGAGTCTCTGTTTAAATAAACTGCAGATTCAACTTTTCTTGGAGCGGAATTCTGCATTTCTTTTTGGAATGTGCACAGCCCTGATTACCAAAGAATTGAGGAGGAAATATAAAGTCATCCGGCCCATCCATGAGGGATTCACACTCCTCTGGCAAGACCATTTCCAGCAGACTGGCGTTCACTGAACCACAAGGGGCTTCGGCTTGCATCATTCATTGTGCATTTTGAACACGGGGAGTGACCCAGCCCCCTCCAGTTCTGTGTAGTGTTTAATATCAGACTTCTGGCTCCCTGCCAGGCTAAAATGGGAGGTCTGGGAGTTACAGCTTTTAATAGACTGAGCCTTTCTTCCTCTACATTCCAGATAGCTCTGGCTGTCTGCCTTGGCCATCCCGAACCCTTGGACACAACAGGCCCCTTCTTGGGTAGAGTGATGCAGCTGGAATATTTTCCAAACGGCTACCCATGTTTTAGAATGAAGGGCTGCACAGAGGGCAAAAGGAATCCCTTTGCAACAGCATGTGTCAAGTAATGTGTAAATGTCTGCAGAATAATAGGTCCCTAGTACTCCAGTGTCAGCCTCAGGCTATGCTCTGACAGAGTACTTATTCTCTCTCTCTGTGGAGACAGCAGACTCAGTATACGTATACTGTATGTATTTAAAAGTCAGGAGAAGAAATGGTGTATGCTGGAACGAACCAGCCCAGTCCTAAATGCTTATCCCATATGATCCCAAAAGTCTATACCAGCAGCCCTTCCAATAAAAAGAGCCCCAATAAATTATTTGCCTCATTTATACCCCACCTTTTCCCCCAGTGGGGACCCCAAACATAGCAAACACAACTGCCCAGCCACTGAGGACTATTCTGCTTTGGAACAGGAGTTCTGTTTAGCAATTCTTGCTGATAGAAGTTGCTCAGTCTATCTGCATGTGATTGGCCACTTGCACACAGGTTGTTGGCAGCCCCCCCCCGCCCCACAACAACAATCTGGTGATTCTTCACACTTTCTAGTTTTTCTCCGTCTTTCCTGCAATCTTTTCCAATCATGCTTTGGTGCGATGTTTTAGGAAAGAGCACAGCAAAACTGTGGTGGCAACCAAATGGATGAGAAACTCCACGTCTTCTGAATCTCACACACATTGGCACAATTTTTTCTGCCCCAGTCCCCGCCCAGTGGACATTTTCACCCAGTACCACAAGGCTTTTTTGTTTTCGAATCAGCAATTGTTTAATATTATAACAATCTGTCTATTTGATTATCTGAATTCTCTAGTAAGTCTCTAGCGTCTTTTGTAGCAGAGATGCCTTTCTCTGCAACAAAGGCCTCCAGTGGCTGAGCGGGAGGGGGTAGAGAAAGACCACTGCCAGGGGACTGTGCCCGGAAAAACGCAAGAAAACCTGCCGTGTGAAAGCCCCGTTGCCACTGAACTGTATTGGCAGCCGCAGCAGGGAAACCAGCGGTCCGCATGGAAAACGTTGTCTAACTCTCTTTTAAAGTCCATAGCTATCAGCACATCTTGTGACAGTGAATTCTGTTATTGAATTATAAGGAGGGTATAATAAATGACTGAGTGGTGGAATAATTGGTCACGGAGCCAGCTTGACAGGAGGTGACCCTGGCCTTGTTTTTGAGTGAAGGTCGAGTCCTGTGCGAGATGCAGCTGTTTTTGCACAGACTGGGAACAGTATCACAATGCTATTAATTCAGCATTCATGTCAGTGGAAAGTTGTCCCCAAAGTCCAAAACAATCACATTTCATTTTCAAAGAGGAAAATTTACGAAAATGAGGGGACTGGTTACTGGGAAGTTGAAAACAAGAATCAAGTGAGTCAAATCACTCCAGCATACTTGGAAACTATTTCAAACCACACTTATTTAAGCCCAGATAGAATGGACGCTTCAGGTTAGGAAAGGTACCGCCATGTCTAAAAGGACATAATATAACACAAAAGGCAAAAAGACTTCATTCAAAGTGGGAGGTTTATCCTAATGAGATGAACACAAAGGGAAAAAAGGTTCTGGCAAAATAAATGCAAGCGGACAATAAGGTGTGTGACAAGAGAATTTGAAGAGGAGATTGCTAAGAACATTAATACAAACATTTATATATCAGGAGCAGGAAACGAGCTGCACAGGCAGCCGGGCCTTTGGATGAGAAAAGGAATGAAAAGATTGCTTAAGGAAGACAGGGTGATGGCAGAGAGACTGAATGAGTTCTTTGAATCTGTTTTCACTATGTGGGTCATATCCACACTAGATCCTGGTTGTTTTGTAGGGTTGCCAGCAGGAGACCCAGGGGGACCTGGGGAGGCAGCTGGCAGTGATGGTGTGGCATCACTTCCAGGAAAAGTTACCATTGAGTTTCTGATGATTCCTAGAGAGGAGTGACGTTGCTTCTGGGATTTTTCCTGGAACAGATTGTCATGCCATTGACCCAACAGCCATTATTTTTCTCCCACCACACAGGAAACAATACCCAGGGCAGGGAATCCCCCTTCCTATTAAGGTGCTGGCAAGTGGCAAAATTGGTTTTCAGGATGGGTCTCTGAAGAACTCAGTCCATCTGAGGAGATGAGAGATTAAGTTCTAGGACTACTAGGCCAGATTAAATACTAGTAAGTCCCCTGATCACATACATATTAGGGTTCTTAAGGAACTCTAATGTGAAATTGTTTATCTACTGACTAGTATAATATATATAAATTGTCACTAAAAAGGCTTCCCTGCTAGGGAACTTAAAAACTGCAAATGTAACTCTAACTTTAAAATTGATCCAGAAGAGATACAGGGAATTACAGACAAGGCCTAATGCCTGTTCTAAGTAAATTAATAAAAACTGTTATTAAAGATAGGATTCTTAAGTACCAAGAAGAACAAGACCTGCTGAGGAAAAAATCAAGATGGCTTCTGCAAGGCTGGTCTCACCAGCCTTTTGGAGTTCTTTAACATACGTGTACACATTATATTATTGGATTTCCAAAGGATTTTTGACAAGATCCCTTAGCAAGAATTCCTGAATAAGCTTAGTAGTCATGAACTATCTTGAATGGATTAAAAAATCAGTTAAACAACAGGAAGCAAAAAATCAGGAGTAAACAGACTCTTACCTCACTGGAGGGTGGTAAGACCTGGGGTTCCACAAGGACTGGTGTTAAAACTGGTGCTATTTAATTTGTTCATATATGATCTGAAACTCACAGTGAGCAATGTAGTGGCCAGATTTGCAGATGACAAAATTTTTCAGGATGGTGAAAACCAAGGCCAACTATGAAGAGCCCCAGGAGCGTCTCCAGAAACTGGGTGAGTGGGCAGCAACGTGGCAAATGAAGCTCAATGTAAGTAAGGGCAAGTCAGTGTATACTGGAACAACAACAGAAAAATCCTGGCTTTAAATACATCCTGATGAGTCAGAACTGGTGGAGAGCCTCCTGGAGCTCTTCAGAATGCAGTACTGGATCTTTTGTTCCGATGCTCCCTCAAAAAAAAGTCCCTGCAAATTAATAAAAAGGGGTATAAAGGTGACATCTAGCTCTTCTCTGTTGGGCATGCCAGTTTTCTATGTGCGGGGATATTATCAATATACAAAGATGCCCAAAATCAGCCTGTACATATAATCTTCTGGTCGTATTCTGAAACAGTGTAGTCCAGCAATGCTTCAACCAGTTGCTGGTTGTCCAGCTCAGCGCCTATCGTGTTCACAAATTCTATTTACCAATTTATGGTGCTCCTCCAATCCGCTCCCCTTGCTAATAATGATGCCAGCGCTTGTCTTGGCCTGCTCCCTTTCACTGCTGGCTGTTCTCCTCTCCTCTAGTTATTTTTTATTTAAAACATTTATATGCCACCTTTCCAAAACAACACTTTAAATGGGATGTAAATATTTAAACTCGTAGTAAAAACATATAGTAAAAGCACACAATAGTACCCCTCTCATGTCCCTCCAGCCCACCCTACCACCAGTTGCTAGGCTTTACACTAGGTCAAAGTGATCTCCGGGAACCACATTTAGCCCCATTCAGTCCACATTTACCAGAATTGGAAAAGGAGGTATGGGCTTTTGTGACCTTACAATAACAACATAATAATAATAACCGTTGATTTATATACCGCCCTTCAGGACAACTTAATGCCCACTCAGAGTGATTTACAAACAGGGGCGGCGCAAGGGTTTACCACGCTCGCGGCCAGCCGGCCGGGCGCCCCCACGCGCGCATGAGCGCGCGCGCACACCGGCCTGCGTGATGATGTCACGCATGACATCATCACAGGAGCGCACGCGCCGCCACCGGCCCGATTGCTGCAGCGGGCGGCTTCCAAGCTCTCCCGCTCGGTTGCCTGCGCCACCGCAGATGCCTGCCCGTGGTGGCTGCGCCTGGCTGGGGGCTTGTGCTGGCGGCGGCAGCGGCGTGGGGTGGGAGGGATAGGAGGCTGGTGCTTTGTGGCGCGCGCTGCGCCTCCTCCGGCGCTCCCTCTGGCACCCCGCGCCTGCGGCCACCGCCTACCTGGCCTCAATAGGCCCGCCGGCCCTTACAAAGTATGTCATTATTATCCCCACAACAAACATCCTGTGAGGTGGGTGGGGCTGAGAGAGCTCCGAGAGAGCCGTGGCTAGCCCAAGGTCACCCAGCTGGCTTCAAGTGGAGGAGGCGGGAATCAAACCCGGCTCTCCAGATCAGAGTCTCTCGCTCTTAACCACTACACCAAACTGGCTCTCTTAAACAGAGAGAGGCCAAAGTGCAAAAACTTGAGCTGAGGTGAGCCTCTTAGAATTGTTTTGCTGAGCATCATGGCGTTATCCTGAGAGAATAGTGGAGGGGCAGAAGAAGAGAAGGTCTAGCGGTGGGAGGATGTTGGGAGTGCCTGCAGAGTGACTTCCTCGTTCTGGTGGTGCCGAAATGGGTGCCTACGAGGTTTGTCTCGCTCTAGTGAAGTATTCCAGGGTTTTGGGGTGGCATCCAGGCCTCTGCCCTGTAGGGGCCGTCATGCTGCCACTTGGGGGATGTAGCCTCCTCTCTTGCAACTAGCAAGCCACCCCTTGGCAATGGGTACCAGGCTGGTATTCACTGGCATCCACTGCCAGTTGAACTTCAGTCCCTCCACGCTATTTTGCCCGTCTGGAAGGAACACGGACTGCCAGCCCACTTCCTGCGATGGGAAGGTGATTCTGCTAGGCGACCACCAAATTTTCTTCTCTTTCTCCCCTTGAGTTATAAAACTTTGGTCAGCAGTGAATTATTCTGCTGGGCCTCTTGAGAAAAAAATATATTTTTATCACTTACTCTGTAGGCACCACAAAGCGGACGAGTCAAGCTAACTTTGGTCATTCTTGAGCAGCAGTTGTGTATCTGCCCCTTTTCCTGCTTCCTGTTTTCATAACTTTCAAGTCAGGATACACCCCATTGTCTCTGAGCTAGCAGCTTCAGGGGGGGGGGGGATGCACTTTGGATCACACAATCAACACGTACTTTGGCTCACAAGATGGCTGCTGGCTGCTAAAAATGTGTGATGTGCCGTGACTGATTTGATTGGGGGCTGGGAAGAAACAGTCTGGCTATTGGGCTATGACCATTTCCCTGCTCCCACCCCTCCCCCACACTGCTTACCTGGCTGGCGGAGGGGGAAAGGCAGGGAGCCGTGCATCCCAGGGCATGCTCCTGGGGGGCACAGCACGCACTGCAGTGGGCCTATTTGGGCCCCAAATCAGGCCCGTTTGGGGCTGAAGTCAGCCTGCTGCAGAGTGCAGGAGCCCTGCCAGGAGGGCCCTGAAGAGCTCCTGCACTCCCGAGTGGGCCAATTTAGGCCCCAAACAGGCCCAATTCGGCCCCAAGTGGGCCAAAATCAACCCCCTGTGGAGCGCATGAGCACTTCCAGGGGCAGCATGAGGCCCTCTGTGATGACATCACATCCCGAAGTGACGCCATCACAGTGTCTGGGCATGTGTGCGTGAGCACCACACTAAAGGTGAGTGCCGGGTCTCCCGCCTCACCCTGGGCGGGAAAGGCGACCTGGCAGCCCTAGCTAGTAGCCGTCATGACAGTGAGCAGTATCTGTCCCTAGCTGGCAAGGAGCAGCCTTGAAGGGCTAGAAGTGCTTCCTGGTTGCTTTGGGGGACCAGAGGGAGGTGATGTTGCTTGAGCATTGTCTGCCTGGGCGCATGCCTGCATCCTAGTGCTCAAGGGTGTATATATCCATTTGAAAATAAACAAGTATTTTAAAAGCTACCATTAGTCCTCTTTCCTCTGATCCTGTGAAAGATAGCCTGTGAATCATCTTTCTGCTTGGGGGAAAGGGTGGTGAGCTGTGAGTGTGGAGGACAGGACAAAACTCTACAGTAGGGGGTGGTGAAGGGCCAGCGTGAGCGACAATGCCCCGCCCTGCGCTACCCTTGAGATCTCAGGGGGCCTCAGGCAGTCTTTCTGTCTGCTGGAGCACAGTTACTAGGTGTGCTGGCTCAAACACAAAGACTGGTGTGTTTGTGTTGAACAGCGAGCATGAGTTGAAAGGCATATTGTTGGCAGGGGCGGGGGGGGGGGAGATCTGGCAGACCTGGATAATGTGACTTGGAAAAACTTTTCCGCCTCCTTCCCGTGCCTCACAAAATCTTCTTTCTGTGTTTATCTAAAACGAAAATCATGGCTCAAGATTTTTCACAGCAATAGCAGGCACATTTGGGCAGCGACCGTGGCACTGAAGGGCAGGAGGGTGCCTCTCAACAAAGGGAAGCATTCTTTCTCATATGGAAAAGAACCACATTTGTTCCAGCAAAGGGTCTGTGTGACATTAAATTGGGCTGCCAACTAACTCTGAGTCACGAAATTCTTGGAGATTGGGAGGTAGGGGCCTGAGGAGGGTGGGATTTGGGGACAGGAGGGACCTCAGTGGGGTGTAATGCTATAGTGTGTCCACCTACCAAAGCAACCATTTTCTTTCACAGGAACTGACCTTTGTAGTCTGGATGTAAGTTTAATTCTAGGAGTACCCCAGACCCTACCTGGAGGTTGGCAACCATATGTGACAAGCAGTACTCCTCATATGTGACAAATCAATTAAATTATGCAACACTGACAAAGGTGGGAATGCCAGACAAGCCCAAGAAGTCTTCACAAAAGAGTTTTACAGGCTTTGCAGAATGCTCATAGAATTATAGGGTTGGAAGGGACCTCCAAGGTCATCTAGTCCAACCCCCTGCACGGCAGGAAATTCCCAACTACCTCCCCCACATACACCTCCAGTGACCCCTGCTCTATGCCCAGAAGGCAAAACATCTTTGGGATCCTAGCCAAACTGGCCTGGGGAAAACTGCTTCCTGACCCCAAGGTGGCAATTGAGCATGTAAGAAGGGGCCACAAGAACTGAGCACTGATGCAACCCTTCCTGCCCTCCCCCTCATGATCTGCCCAGGTTCACAGGATCAGCATTGCTGTCTGATGGCCATCTAGACTCTGCTTAAAAACCTCCAAAGAAGGAGAGCCCACCACCTCCCAAGGAAGCCTGTTCCACTGAGGGATTGCTCTCACTGTCCGGAAGTTCTTCCTAATGTTTAGCCAAAAACTCTTTTGATTTAATTTCAAGCCGTTGGTTCTGGTCTGACCTTCTGGGGCAATGGAAAACAACTCAGCGCCGTCCTCTATGTGACAACCCTTCAAGTAAATGCACAGGAATCATGAAGGACTTTGTAGGTGATGACCAGTTCCTGCACCGGTGACAGCTGGTCTCTAACAACAGCTCTCTGATACATCATTTATGTATTTTATGATTCTAAGTAATAAATAATATTCCTTTTTTTAAAAAAGAGAAAGAAATGTAAATGTACCAGGAGAAAGAGGAGTTTCCAAAGAGAAACTTGGTTGTCAAGAGACTTCAGCGTAACTTTAAATGATGTGAAGTCAACTCTGAGAATGATGGAAGTTTTGGCAAAAAAAAGAGGAGGAATCGCTGGAATCACTACAATAAACTCTGGTTTGAACAGATGCCTTTGATGGCTGGCAAAAGGGCTCCGATTTCTTGGAGCATTAGATCATTGTTGGACCACTTCGAAGCAATCTTCGAAAGGAAGATCCACGCTACAGAGGAAAAGGGAAAGCCACTAGGCTGTTTGGCAGACCTTTCCAATTTTTTCTGATGAGGCTCCAACATCTCTATAGGGACACTGTAAACAAGGACTTAGTAACAGTTGCTGTTCACAATTCACTTCCACATTCTAGGAAGTCTGGATAAAAACAAAGAGAATTGGTCAACACAGGAATGTTCCCAGTAAGACAACAATAAAGCAAATTTCACAGCAAAATGAAGAAGAAGAATGCCTTGAGCCTGGATTCATTGGCTGTTTCCACACGGCTCCCCGCTGCTCGTAACAACCCGGAAGATCGAGTTTTCTCATGCGAGATTTGCGTGACGTCACGTGACGTTTTTGGCGTGATCTTCCGGGTTGTTATGAGCAGCGGGGAGCCGTGTGGAAACAGCCCTAGAGTGCAGTTAAAAGGAGGAACAGGTACTGAAAGTAAAGAGAGGTATTACATACACAAAAGGTTTCCAGGGCTGGCCCCGTGGCCCGGACTGCCCACAGCCCAGAAGCCAAGCAGCGCAGTGAGGCCCCACCTCCCCGATGGCTCAACGGCCTGCACGGAAGATGCCGCAGGACCAAGGCCGCCCGGCAGCAGCAGCATCCACTGGAAGGCCAGAGGCCTGCCCTATGGCCAGGATGACATCTGACGGCGGCCAGAAAGAGACAGGAGCAGGCCACCGCAGGCCGAGACTTGACCCGGGCAAGTCCCAGAAAGCAGCAGAAGGGGCAGGACCCCTGCAAGCTGCCAATCAAGGGTTAGGCTGGACCACTTTGCTGCCCTTGGCTCAGGTGTTCAGTCTTACCTTGGGGGTGGGGACTTCATTTGGGGGAGGGGATTTAAGAGAGGCAGAAACCCCCAACCAGGGAGGAAAGTGAGAAGACTGTTCCTGCTTCCCGGGCAGAGAGAGAGATTAGGGGTTCAAATGGCACCCCGCCCCTTCCACCGGCTTCTCATCCCTGCCCAGGCTCAGGTTTTGGCCTGCTGCAGCCTGCATCAGCTGTCCTCGCCCTTCCAGGAAGCCCAACTACTTCAACTCCTGGAAGCCCGGGCAGCTCTTCCCAGGGTTGGCTTGGAGGCCAGCCCCCTGCAGAGCCTGCAGCACCTGGCAAAGGTGGCGCAGATGGGTTAGTTAATCTGGACTGTAGATGATAATGTTGTCTATATATGCAATGACGAAGCCCTGGCATTCCACGAAAGCCATGTCGACCAGCCCTGGAAGGAAGCTGCAGCCCAGTGGAGTCCGAAAGGGGGACAGGTACAGGGGGGTAGCAAAGGTGATCTTGTCCTCTGACACCATAAGGACCTGCCAATACCCTTTTGAGAGACTGAGGGTGGAGAGACAGCAGGTGGTCCCCAGCTGGATGATGAGGACCTCGGTGCGGGGCATGGGACAGGCATTGTATTCCATGATTTTGTTGACCTCCCGTTAGTTGATGCAGAAGCAAATCGAGCCATCCAGTTTGGGCACCAGCAAAATGGGGCTGCGCCAGGCACTGTAGGATGGTTCAATAACGCCAAGGCAGAGCATGTCATTCACCTCATTGGTGATGGCGTCCCTCTGTTTCTGGGATAAGGGCCAATCAAGGGTGGGGCCAGACCTTTCTGCTACCCTTGGCTCAGGTGTTGAGCCTTATCTTGGAGCGGGTTCCTGGGGAGCGGGGCAGGGCCTTCATTAGGGGGAGGGGGATTTAAGAGGGGCAGAAAACCCCCAGCCAGGGAGGAATGTCCCGGCCGTAAGGACAGTTTCCTGGACACACAGAAAGATTAGGGGTTCATCACCCACTTTCTCTTTTGCCACATTTGAGGACACTGAAGGGGGCACCCCCTCAGAGGGGAGCTGGTGCACAGGCCGACGATGAAGGGGGGGGGGTAGAAATTCTGTAAAATAAAATAAAGGATTCCAACCATATTGTCTACTGCTGGATCTTAGAAATATACAGAAATGCCAGTTCTTACCTGTACCCACAGGGCTCGCAAAAAAAAAAATGCAGAATTGAATCCAGGACATAAAGCTGGACTACCAGAATAGTTTGTTTCAAAACCTGGTGGCTCTTCAGTGGAACGATCCCCACCCTGCATGCGGCATTCAGATTGTCTGGAAAGGTCCTTCTTTAACACCCCGTAGAAGGGAGGTTTTGCTAGTTGTCCCAGAGCCCTCAATGAAATTTGTTTTGATTTTCAGATCATTCAATTCACATTTTTTTAAAAAAATCTTTGCTGATAACATCTCTTAATTGTCTGATTGACTAATTGAATTCTTTTGTTAAGTATTGGCTTAACTGATTGCCATTGTTGTAAAAATGTTTTAATTACTGATTACTGAACTCTGACATTTTTAAAAATCCTTTATCAAATTGATAGTTGTGTGACTGTTTTATCTGTTGTTTGTCGCCGTGAGATTTTGAAAAGCTGCTGAGAAATAAACTGTATAGTTGCTGAATGTTTAAAACATGCACATTTCTTTATGCAGGTGTAGATAAATTACATGATAGCACAGTGTACAGAGCAATTCTAAATAGGGTTACACCCTTCTAAGTCCACTGAAGTAAAAGATGGTGAATCGGAGGATACAACAAGCTTCATTCATGTACGGAATACTTCTTTCTTAAAAACACATCTTAAAAGCAGTGAGGTGTGACAGCCAGCAAACATGGGAATAATTTTCACTTTTATTATGCATGTAACATTTCACAAGTGCCATGTACTACTACTACTACTTATTGTTGTTGTTGTTGTTAAACTAATCATAGGAGAAAACCATCCCAAGAATATACAGTAACGCCAAATTTCCCAAACATAAAAATTGTCTACCTCATTGAAACAACAAAAAGTAAAATGGGCAGTCATGTTGGATCCAATATGGCGCTGTACACCATTTCAGTATTCCAAGTATTCCTAATTCAACATTATTCTTCTGGGATGAACAATACCAGGTTCACGTGTTTTTAATTCATTCTGAGTCTCTGTTATCTGCTTTTGCCTTTCATGCTCAAATTCCAAGTGAAGGGGTTCAAATACAACCCGGCATATAATGGATTCAGATTTGCACTTAAAACAAGTACAGCCCGACCACATCTAATAAAAGGTGCCTCCAGAAGTTCATTTAACCACAAATCTCCAAATTCTGACCTGCCTATGGTTTGACCAGGTTGGTCACTGTGAATGTGAGGTCTTCCCCACAGCAATGCTCTTCTAACAGTATTCAGTGGTATTTTCTTTGGCAGAGTGGTTTATGCTGAAGAACGGTGGCAATGGATCTTCCATACTGGTTCCTTCTCATGTCTGTGGCATTCTTGGGGTGCAGTTTCCCTTACACACTTTATGTACATAGCCTTTAAAAAAGCCTTGAACGACCCGTCACACAAAGTGGCAGCACTGAACTATTTGAGGAGCCCTTTGATGCACATCATACCTTCCAGATGGAAGATATTCAGCTGTGCACTGGGAAGAAACGTTGGGCCAATGGTCAGAGAACAAGGTTAAAGCATGGGAAAACAGCAAAAAGAAAAAACGTCCACTGCAGTTGGTATGCCCACGTGGAAGTCACTAGAGATTATACTTCGCTGCTTGCGCATAACATGGAAAATCCAGGTTGGGGCAACCTCAGTTTGCCTGGCCACATGCAAGGAAGGGAGCAGGGGTGGACTGCTTCAGCCTGTACTTGGTTTTGCTATTATAAAGAGGGGAGGGGGGATGCCTGTTTTTCAAGAGGACACGTCTTTTCTCCTCTAAAATGCTAATAACAAAGCAGAGTCCCCAGTTTAGAACAACAAAATTCTGCTCAGGTTGAACACCCTCTTCCCTTCCCAGCATGTCCCCAAGTCAAACTGAGGCTGCTCGAGTTCCGTTCTGAGATGGAATAGTCAGTTTTATCTAGGGATAGACCTCTTTCCAAGCTCCAGGAAAGCCCATGCCTGATGCTTGTCCGGTTTTTGAAAATCAGCTTCTTGGAGCATGCATCAGGCCACCTCAACTCTTTGGGACTGACCAGAGGGGTGTTAAAATCCATTACACACTCCAAATTGTTGGCAGAATTGATCTGAATCTGGAAGGGAAGGTGTTTTCTTAATTGGAAACATCAGTAAGGACGTTTGAGACTTCTGGGAGGCATGGGAATCAGCTTGCGGGGATTGGAAGATGCTGAACGGTACTAAGAGATGGCAGTGTATATTACCACATGTGGCTTCAATCAAGTTCAGGGAGTGGTGTACAGAGAACAGGAATAAACTATACATAGCATGAAAAAGGCCTAATCTCTTATTATGAGTTTAAAGCATGCTAGGAGCCTGGGCAGAACAGGAAGAAACATGGACTGCACAAGTCACTCGGATTTTGTGTCAGGCACCAAACTATTCTGAGGCATCTTACTGGATGCAAGAGTACGTGAGCATATGCCTGTTATTTGTGTATGAATCTCCCAGTTCCCTGAAACTGCTCACGAGGTTTCTTATAAGACCTTACAACAACAACAACATAATTCGATTTATATACCGCCCTTCAGGACAACTTAACGCCCACTCAGAGCGGTTTACAAAGTATGTTGTTATTATTACCCCCACAACAAAACACCCTGTGAGGTGGGTGGGGCTGAGAGAGCTCTGAGAAGCTGTGACTGACCCAAGGTCACACAGCTGGCTTCAAGCGGAGGAGTGGGGCATCAAACCCGGTTCTCCAGATTAGAGAACCGTGCTCTTAACCACTACACCAAAGGAAAAAAATGAGGGCTTAGTTTGCCTTCATGAGGGAATGTGAAAACTGCCTTACACAGGAAGGAAGCTCAGGCGGCCTTAGACAGGCAAGTCACCACTTCAGTTTTCCCCCGAACAGAGAAGACAAAACGAAACGTTGTCAGCCGAGTTCACTGTAGTTGGCACTCTCGCGGTTCCAAGAAGAGGACAGCAGAAAAGTGGGCAGGAAGGGACATGTGATATCCTTTTTTCTGCAAGAGCTGGCACCTGAAGTTCAGACGTTCACAGACTGGGGGAATTTGATAAAGTCATCTCTGTTGCAATGACTGGCCTTCCTCAGTCACAAATCTCCAGTGATGTAAGCAGACGAGTGTTTTTTGAGCAAGCTGAAAAAGGATCGAAATTAGTTTTATTTCCCATTCTGTACACATATTTTTAAAGCCCTGGATGCATCTACATGGTGAGGATTCTGTGTTATGCTCTCACCAGAAGTTTTTTGGAACAATTTTAAAAATGGTAAAGGACCGACTATAGCAATTATCATTAAAAAAAGAAAGTTGTCTAAAAAGTTCTCCAGTGATGCAGCTGGAAAAATGACCACCATATGGGACTGATAGAAGGAAAAATGGCACCGCTGTGTCACACCAGATGGCATGGAAACATGTTTGGATTGTCTTTTTTCAGGAAAGATTGTAGCAAATTAGGTTTGAGAAAGAGGATGATAAGTATGAGGGAAACCTGGAAAGCAAGCCAGTTTGGTGTAGTGGTTAAGAGTGGCGGGACTCTGATCTGGAGAACCGGGTTTGATTCCCCATTCCTCTGCTTGAAGCCAGCTGGGTGCCCTTGGGTCAGTCACAGCTTCTCAGAGCTCTCTCAGCCCCACCCACCTCACAGGGTGATTATTGTTGCTAGGATAATAGCAACATACTTTGTAAACCCTGTGTCACCTCTAGTCAAACAGATTTTCGAAACAGGACTAAAATAGTGGAATACAAAACCTGTGTACCAGAAACAACAGAAAAGTGGGATAGAAATCCTACAGATAAAAGGCCTGCCATGCCACAGGGCAGTTTCTCGTGTGTGTGACATGCATCATGCCCTGGACTACCAAAGCTACCGAATGGCAGCTAGTGGCTCAGTCTTGTCCCTGGGGGCTTTCCATGCCCCCCACCCGATAGAACCGAAGCTCAAGGATTCCTCATCTTGGATATGAAACAGATACCCTGAACTTTAGACCCTCGACTTAATAGTTGGACCCTGCTCCTTTTAGACAATCACGTATACTCCAAATACGAATCAGATGGGACATTCAACAAGTTTACCTCGCTCCATCCCATTTCTTCAGATAATACAGATGGTAGAACTTGATTCTATGTGTTTTTGTCCACACCTTGGCTTGCTAGTGACACCCATCATTAGGTTGTGGTAAAATGGCTGGACTCTGGTTCAGAGTTGTGTTACTGTGATTCTGGCCTGCTGAACCTGAGAGCCAGGATCTTGGACTTTTGCCCCCAAATCTGACCCTGACAGCTCCACCTTGGCTACTTTCCCCCGTACAAGCAAATGTGCTGACAAAGGGCTCCCAGAATCCCCTTCTTCCTCAGAGCGAACAGCAATATTATGGACCCATCATGCATCTCATCTGCTGACTCTAGTTATTATGCACCTAGCTGCAGTGAGGCTCTGGGCCAGAGATCCAAACACTGCCGTGGCAAATGGCAGGTTTGGAGGGCCATGCCTGGGGAGGGTGAATTTGGGGGAGGATGTGATGTCGCTTCTAAGCGATGCTGTAGGCCACCTTTCCTGTTCTCTATGGTCTTTACCACAGAGACTTGGGGAAATTCCGAGAGCATCACTATGGAAACCATTTTTTTCTCCCGCTCCTCAATTGGTCAGTAATTGGACCTGGTAATCCCTGCCCTGGGAGAATAAATAGGAGGCATGCTGCTGAGACCACCGTTGCTGTCAGGACCATTCCTGGGCTGGCCTCACATGAGAAAATGGGACAGAAGCAGCTAGGGGCCACCTGTGGGGAAAATCAGAGGGCTCCTACCATTTCCAGACTCTCTCCAGGCCCACAGCCCCTGGATTTTGAGGCCTCAGCTGAGAGGACTGTCTCCGAAGCCTTTGCATCAGAAATGCCACCAGTTCTCCAGACCCCAGGGAAGCCATCCCTCACCCTCATAGGTAGAGTTGCCTGGTGGGAGGTGGGCTCAATATGCTCTTTCAGAATTGGCCTGTTTGGGATCAAAATTTCCCCCTGCGAAGCTTGGGAGTGCTCCTTTTTGATATGCTAGATTTTCTGCTTTCTGGGGATGGGGTTTTTATTTGTACAGAACAGCATGTGATATTCAGACAGAAAACAATCGAAAACTTTTTTTTAATTCAAAAGATTCTTGTTTTGTGGCTGTGGTACACTGTCCTAATCTGGATTATGGTAGATTGGTAGAGGTGGTGTAAGGAACTTGCTACTTTAGAGCCTAGGTTTTGGTAAAATGGCTGAACTCTAGTTCAGAGTTGTGTTATTGTGATTCTGGCCTAGTACAAAAATGTGCTGGCCAAGCTAACTGGTAACACCTGCACACAGCCGGTGCTACAATAGAGGTGAGGTAGGCCACCACCGCAGGCACTTCTTTCCAAAGGAGGTGCCGTGTGCGGCCCCCGCCCCCAATGACAACTCAGCCTGACCCAGCACCAGAGCAGCAGCGAGCGATGGGATCACAGGCTGCGCGGCACTGAAGCAACCAGGCTGTGCCTGTTGCTTTGTGCCGTGCTTGCGCCCCTCAGCTCTCCCCGGCTGCCACCAGCGCGGCAGCGCCACGGCTGCCAATCCCCTCCCTGGCCCTCCACGTGGTGTCTGTGTACACACTAGAGCCCCGCCCCGCCACACTCTCATTGGCACACGGGAGGCCGTGTGTCCTGGTGCGCGCGTGGGCCAGCAGAGGCTCTGGGGCACAGCCGCAGGCAAAGTGGAAACAAACTGATCAGCAGCACGAGGCACCGATGTCCGGCAGGGAGAGGCTGCAGGTGAATTTCTGCAAGAGGGGGGGGGGGGATGCACCAGCAATGTCGGACGCCTAAAACGGAGCTCCGACTTCCACCTTCCCCAACGGCCGGCTGATAAGCAGTTTAAAGGCACGAATCAAGCAAGCAAGTAATGGGGAAGACCGGGGGAGGCAAAGGCAAGGCGGCTGAGCCCGCTCCCCCGTCTCTTAAAGCCTTTTTTCCAGCCGGCAAAGAAGCAGCAAAAAGCACTAAAATGGCGGCCACAAGCCCAGAAAGAGGGAAAGAGGCTGAGCTGCAAGCGTCGGATAAGGAGATCTCAGCTAAAATTTATCTTCTTGAGGACAAACTGGCACAAAGAATGGAAGCTATTATAAAGCCCTTAACGGAACAAATCAAGGAACTGAACAGCAGTGTTTAGCAAGCGGCTAAAACTGCTGAAACAGCATTACAACTTGGTTTAACAATCCAAGACGAAACTAAGGCTCTACAGGAGGAAAACTGCTGGACAAGAGCTAAACTTCTTGATCTAGAAAATAAACTGAACTTGAATAATCTTAAATTTCGTGGCTTTAGGGAAGAAGCTGAAGGTTCCACTGATTTGGCGATATTTACAGCCAATTGGTTGGCAGCTATATTGGGCTTGGAAGATGGCGTAACACCTTTGATCGATTATGCTTACAGACAGGGCTCGCCTAAAAACCCTAAATTTAAAAAATGGCAGAGACATAATGGTTAGATTCTCCAATCTCCGCACCAGGGGGAGAATCCTAAGGGAGGCAAGAACAAGAGGCCACCTCTCATTTCAAGGCGACAGAATCCAAATCTTCCAGGACCTCTCTGCAGAGACCTTGGCTCATCGTAGAGAACTGAAAACTACGACAGCCAGACCTCTAGAAGAAAATATCAGATATAGATGGATCACTTCCACCAAGCTCCAGGTTTTCCGAAATGGCAAGTCCTGTCAAGCTTACGATGGTGCTTCAGGCAAGAGGCTCTTACGAGACTTGAACCTCAGCAGAGGGAAGTCAGCCAACGAAGACTCAGACACTGATCTGGAATCGGCACCAGGAACCAAAAGCAGAAGAATCAAGATACCTACGAGGGCATCATGGAACCACTAAAGGGAACCTTTATTAATTAGACAGACGCTTGTTAATGCTTACCTTGCCGCAGCTCCTTTTAAGAGATGGAACACTAGTTCTTGTCCTGGCCATTTGGGAACATCTTCCCTCGTTTCCTTCTTTCACTTTAATTATATCCTACTGGCCAGGGAGAGGTGGGAGGGGCAGCTTTCCATTACCCCCACAAGTGTCAGGGACCTCCAAGTCGAGGGCACAACACTCTCATTGCGCTGTTAACTAATGGTGTGACTGGAGTTTTACCTCTCAGAGAGGTTGTAGTGTTGTTTGTATTATGTTACAAGTTTGTATGTTTATTTACAGGATATTGTGGGTGGTGTGGGAGGGAAGGGCATTGGGGAGGGATGGGAAGTGGGGGTTAGGGAGGGGGGAGAGCAGGAGGGAAGAAAGCAGTCCCTTTGACAACACACTTATCAGCTGGCACAGATGGTTAGATTCTCCCAATAGAGCTATAAAGTATAGTGCTTATGCTCCGACCAATAATATAGATAATCACTTCTATATGATTACCATGTTTAACTGTGATTGTTGTATGCTTCTCTATCTTTACTATGCTAGAATTACCCTTTATGGCTCTATACTGTTTTGGTTAGCACGTGAGCTTATTTCATCCAATACCAGTATGAAAGCTTATGACAAAGGACTCCATGTTCGATAGCCTTAAGGTAATTTCATTTAACTGAAGGGGGCTCAATAATATTATCAAACGCAAGTGGGTAACTTCTTGCATAGTTAAGCAGCGCCCAAATGTAGTGCTGCTACAAGAAACCCATTTGAAGAAAAACTTACCACAAGTACTCCGGTCAAACTGGTTTCAACACCATTTCCAAGCTTCAGGGTCTTCTAAGGCCAGGGGAGTAGCAGTTTTATTATCCAAAAATACTATTTTCAATTATTGGCATTTAAGACAGGCCCTCTGGGCAGATACCTGTGGGTCAAGGGAGCAGTTAATGGCCACAAGATGACATTGGCATCACTTTATGCTCCTAACAATAACCAATTTGAATTTATCAAGATGTATGATCCAAGTCGGCATCTTTTGCGGAAGGGGACCTGCTTATAGGGGGGGACCTGAACTTTATAGCTAACAATATGCTGGATAGATCTCATCTATGCCTTGCAAGGGCAACTTGCAAACATATACTAAACCCACAAAATTAACTGATCTGCTCCACAAGTTTTCCTTAACAGATGTGTGGCGCTACATGCACCCTAGTGGTAGGGATTACACTTACTTTTCCCTCCGCCATAACATTCACACACGCATCGATTACATCCTAACCTCCCCGAATCTTAGCCGCCAAATTTGTTCCTCCATGCTAGGACCCAAGGTGTGGTCTGACCACGCCTGGGTAGAGTGTGAAATTCGACTTGAATCAATGAACAAACAAAGCTTTCACTGGAGTTTAAATAAATTTCTTTTATTAGACCAGTCATTTTCAAAAGAAATAGACAAAGGATTAAAAGAATACTTTGAACTCAACTCAAAGGAAGATACCTCCCAAGCTGTACTATGGGATGCCATGAAAGCGGTGATAAGGGGCAAGCTCATCTCATTGGCAGCATACTATAAAAAGAAAAAAGATCAATATAAATTAGAATTGTTAGATAATATCCGTACACTTGAGGCCAAACATAAGAAATCATGTAGCCCAAAAATCTATAAGAAATTGATCAATGAAAGAAAAAAGCTGGAAGCCATTGAAACCCAGAGCATATGCAAAAATTTGTTGTATATATAAATCAGAGACATTGGCATAAAAGCCCTAAAACATTAGGCTTTTTGGCCTAGAAGGTCCGTAAGAGAAAGCTGGCTAATTCAATATGCTCTATTAGAAACTCCACAGGAAAAAAGACCTCCTCTGCTAAAGAGATTTTAGAGGTCTTTACTAACTATTACCAAAATCTCTACTCCTCTGGCAAAACTGACAAGCCCTCCATTATTTCATTCTTAACGTCAATAAAAATGAGAAAATTAACACAAGATCATAAAGAGAGCATGGAAAAGCAAATCACAAAACAAGAAGTTATAGACACCACTAAGAGGCTAAAACTAAGTAAGGCTCTGGGCAGGGATGGCTTCTCAGCCGAATTTTATAAACAGTTTATTGTTAGACTGGCTGACCCTCTAACTGCTACTTGTAATTCAGCGCTATCAAATGGCTCAATTCCCCAAACCTGGGGAATCATTGTAGAACATAAAAAGGGAAAAGACCCAATGTATCCTGATTCATATAGGCCAATTTCTCTCCTGAATCAGGACGCAAAAATTTTCACTGCCATATTGGCATATAGACTTAATAAATTTATCTCAAATTACATCCATAATGACCAAATGGGTTTCATACCTCAGAGAAAGATCATTGATAATGTAAGGAAAACAATCAATATCATTAACCATTGCAAAACAAAATTGACTCGCTTATACTGTCACTTGACGCGGAAAAAGCCTTTGACCAGCTAGAAACCCAATACCTATTTTACACGCTTGAGGCCATGGGCTTTGGACCCATATTCCTTAAAATTATAAAGTTGTTATATGCCCAACCCAGAGCGCAAGTAGCAGTAAAAAGACTTTAATTTGGGTAGAGGCACCCGTCAGGGATGTCCCCTATCCCCTTTACCATCTCCATTAAGCCCCTGGCGGAATGTATTAGATCCATGGATGAGGTTAAGGGTGTCACTATTAATAACCGTGATTATAAGCTCAGTCTGTTCGCGGACAACATGGTCATATATCTCACTGATCCTGACAAATCTATAGTTGCATTGGAATCAATAATCTCATCCTTTAGCAGGGTATCAGGGTTCAAAATTAATTTCTCGAAATCTGAGCTTTATCCTATATTTATCCCGCAACCGCTAGCTACGAAGCTCAAAGAAACTTTACCCTATAAGTGGATCCACAACAGCTGGAGCTATCTAGGGATTAAAATTACATTGCAATTAGAAAAGCTCAAAGAAAGCAATTATAATGATTTGAATAATAAAGTCAATTCCATCCTAAGAGATAATAACAAAACCCTTCTATCTTGGAATGAAAAAATCAACCTAATTAAAACATTCATCCTTCCCCTTTACCTATTTTATTTTAGAATGCTACCTATTCTAATAACTGACAAGGAAATCCAAAAATGGCAAGCAAAACTGACTAAATTTATCTGGGAATATAAAAGACCTGGGATTAACCAACAGACCATGATTAGATCATCTAAGAGAGGAGGATTATCAATTCCCTCTTTGCAACACTATTATACTGCTTCCCACCTAGCGAATCTATTAACTGTAATATATTTTCAGGGACAAGTGCAATGGGTTGATATTGAAAGCTCCTATTACAGACCCAGTAACTTTATAGATATAATGTGGAACGGACCTAATGAAAGACCTACTCCGTATGCAGACTATATATTCTGTACTACCTCTCTAAGAATATGGGACAGAGAGAGGAAATGGCTAGTACCCCAATACTCACCTGTAATGTCCTTCCTAGGACAAAGTTGGTTCTTGCTGGCTTCACAACCTCAGGCTTATGGTCTCTGGAGGAAATACACAAATATAGACTGAAAGACATTATAAAGCAGGGGCACAAAAAAAAATCAAAAATAGAAGAAGGCACCAACATCAAACTCCCGTGGTTCCAATATTTACAGATACAATATCTTTCAAACCATAAAGAAATAAAACAGGCATTCCAATGGAATCTGACTGGCTTTGAAATAATTTTATATCAAGACCATATACAGAGGAAGGGCCTTATATCTAGATTATATCAAGTAGTCTCCAATAGAAAGGCAAACTCAGTTCTGAGCTACCAAACCCTCAGGGATAGAGACTGTGGCTTTAAGTTATCAGAAGCCCAACGGGAAACCATCTGGAAAGGCAAACCACTTATTTTTAGATCTGTAACGATCCATACCCTCTCCTTCAAAATACTAGCCAGATGGTATATGCATCCGTGTCAACTACGCAAGATCAAGTGTGCCTATAGCCCTTTATGCTGGAAGAAGTGTGGCCAGCCAGGCAGTTTTAGCCATTGTTGGTGGATTTGTCCGGTCATTCAAACTACTTATTGGGGGGAAATTCTCTCACATACTGAGAAAATCACAGGCTATTTAATTCCAATGCGATAAGAGCTTGTTCTTTTGGGGTTATGGGAGGATGATGGCGTTCCAAAAATTAGAAAGGATCTAATTATGTTTCTACTGGCAGCAGCCAAAATGATAATAGCATCCTCACGGAAAAAGACCACTTTGCCTCCTTTAACAGTATGGTATAATAAAATACGGGACTTCTTTATAATGGAAAAGCTAGCTGACCATCTCCGATCTTTAGACAATTCTCAGTTCTGATCTCCTTTTGCTAATATGTGGCTTCCATACCTCAATTACATACTTGCTTCGGATCAAACGCAGTTACCTGATCCCGTGATTCATATGATTATGTCTATGTTCTGAATAGTATGTATTAGTCGCAAACTATTCTGTTGCAAAATGGGTGTCTCTATTTTTTGTGCTGTGCCAGATATCTTTATTATATAATGTTAATTAGTGTTGTTACACATTGTTCTATAGTTATACAAGTTATTTTGTACTGTTTGATAGTATTGAAAACGGAAAATAAAGTTTGGAAAAAAAAAGAACATCACTGCCCCTGAGTCTCAACCAATTGCTCAAAGGACGGGGAATGCGAAACGTGCCTGCGTTGGGAGGGCTCGAGAGAGGGTGACCCTGTAGCTTCTGTTGCTGTTTTTGCCATGGGAGGGGGGGGAGTAAAAAGAAATGTTTGGTTTGGAATGTCTGTTCTACCTTTTCACTGTCTCACATTTGTGATTTGACCAGAAGAACACAGTTTGTCTTACATGTGTCTTTAAACATGCAAATTCCTGGGTGGGCAAGACACCAATGTCTGGTGTGAATGCCTTTTTATCACAAGTATATGCAGCAGCAGTTGTTTCCACAAGGGCAAAAATGACAAGTTGAAAAAATGACACTGGCCCAAGCAGATGTTGAACGCTCGTCATAGAAGTGCTGCCTCACCGGTGTCCACGTTAAAAAAAAAAATAGAGAAGTCAAGCTGTGGAGAGAAAGGGGAAGATTCTGTGTCTTCCCACTGGTCAGACAGCACTTTCGAACCCCTGAAGAGGAAGTTTGTTCTGACAAGAGGTGGTTCACTGTAGGTGTTTAACAAAGAAACATCATGCCAAAGCATGAGTTGCCAGAACATCAGAGAATCATTGACAAGGTGCCTGGCGCAATTTGAAATAATTGCAAGAGGCTCTCAAAGAGAAATCTATGCATGTGGTGTAATTGCTGGAATTGAGGGGGGCCACGAGACTGTCACCAAAGGAGGAAGGTGTTTAAGGGGATCCACCGATTTGTTACATTCCAGATCATTGGTTAAATGTTTTTTTTTTTCAAAGCGAGGTCAGCAGTGTGAGAAACTGCACTCAAAATACAAGCCACGAGGGGAACTTGGGGGAGGGATGGGCCACAGTGGGGCAGGAAGCCTTGATTCCAAATCAACATATCTGTAAGAAAGGAAGGAAACGTCCCAAAGAAGTGCTGCTTACTTTTCGGGTGAGCAGGAAAAGGCTTTCGTGATTACTGCTCTGATGGGACTAGAAGCCTGAAAAACTTTCAAAAATGCATTGCAACCCACCAAGTCGATCCCCCCCCCATTTTCTCTCTTTTTTAGTTTAGTGGCAGTTTAGCGTTAAAACGAGTAATCATCGAATAAACACATTAATCATCGAATAAACGACCTCCTGGTCATTCCAAAACACTCCTTTCCCGGTAGGAGCCACCATTTCAGTATTTTGGACTACTGAAAATTTGCCATGTCGCAGTTGCGCATGCGTGGATTTTTTTTTTATTAAAAAGCAGGAAACAAATGTTTGCACCTCCTGGACTTTCCAAAACACTCCTTTCCCGGTTGGAGCCATTATTTCACTCTTTTGGTCTAACGAAAATGTGCCACGTCACAGCTGTGCATGCAAGGACTTTTTTAAAAAAAGAAAAAGCGGGAAACAATCGGTTATCAGTGTGGATAACCCAGGAGTCCCAAAGGCAGCTCCCTAGTTGGGAACCAGCACCCCTAGGAGGAATATACACATTGACATATAGCAGAGGCCCAGAATACAAGGAACCCTTTACAAGTAGAGTCTGGATGTTATTAGGACAGCTGTTCTCTGAAACGTGCACATCAACATTCAGGTCAACGGTAACAAAAGTTACCAGTCCTCCGCTACCACGGCCGTTTCCACGCTACTCACCTTCATCCAGAACGCTGCGGAACGTAACAAAAAAACCGCGGAAGATAAGTGTCTTCTCACGCAAAACTCGCGCGAGAAGACGCTATCTTCCACAGTTTTTTTTTGCAACATTCCACAGCGTTCTGGATGAAGGTGAGTAGTGTGGAAACAGCCCATGTCCCTTCAAGTGAACTTTGGTCATGGGCACAAAAAAGGCCCTAAAACCCTGCATGGATGGAGAAACTGGATTCTGGATCCAGGCTTCCTATCATGAGAGTTTGGCTGTCTGCTTGGTGTACCGACCGCCCAGCGCACCAGCAGACGCCTTACCGCGCCTGCTAGAGGTGGTTGCTGGGTGGGCCTTGGAGTACCCCAGGTTGATGGTGCTGGGGGATTTCAATGCCCATGTAGATGATGCCACCTCGATACAGGCCACGGACCTGGTGTTAGCCATGGCAACACTGGGACTCTCCCAATTTGTATCGGCACCCACACATGAAGCAGGCCACACGCTAGATCTGATCTTCGGGATGGGATTGGATGTGGTTCTGGATAAAGTAGAGTTGGTGCCATGGTCAGACCACGCGGTTGTGAAGGCCCGGCTGGGCGTGCCACCCCCCTCCTGCAAGGGCGGTGAGCAAATTTATGCTTGCCCGCGGAGACTTATGGACCCAATTGGGTTCCAGAATGCTCTGCGGGAACCAATGCTCCACGGTGGTTCATTAGATGAGCTAGTGGAGGGCTGGCAAGTCCGGCTCTCTGAGGCCATCGATGAAATCGCCCCCCGTCGTCCTCTTCGCTGCCGGAATCGCCGGGCTCCTTGGTATACAGAGGAGCTGCGGCAACAGAAACGGGAGCTAAGACGACTTGAACGCGTGTGGCGGCGATCTCGGGACGAGGAAGCAAGAACATCTTATAGGCTGTTTATGAAGTCCTATGAGATGGCAGTGAAAGCTGTGAAGAAAGAGTATTATGCAGCTTCCATCGCATCAGCTAGCTCTCGCCCAGCTAAATTATTTAATGTGGTCCGTTCATTGGTCTCCCAATCAGGTGGAGACCATCAAAAGTTGAATTTGGAGATAAGCTGTGAGGCTTTTGCGAGCTTTTTTACTGATAAGATCTTGCTTCTCCGCCGCGACTTACCAGCCACAGTTGATACAGTAAATGAACTAGAGGCCCCTTGGCCGTCTTCGGGACCCATATTAGATCATTTCAGCCCTCTTTTCGGGGAAGAGGTGGACAGGATTCTGCATGTGGTATGGCCTACCACGTGCCCCTTGGACCCGTGCCCGTCATGGCTGGTGAAAGCCAGTGTTGAGGGGCTTCGGGATTCCTTGGAGGCGATTATAAACCTGTCCTTGAGCTCTGGGGTTTTTCCCAAGGCGCTGAAGGAAGCTGTGGTACGGCCTCTTCTGAAGAAATCATCATTAGATCCTGCTGACCTGCTCAATTACCGACCAGTTTCCAACCTTCCGTTTTTGGGGAAGGTGATTGAGCGGGCGGCAGAGAAGCAACTGCAGAATTTCCTGAAGGAGACCTCAGCCCTAGACCCCTTCCAGTCTGGTTTCCGCCCGGGATATGGGGTCGAGACATTGTTGGTCGCCCTCACAGACGATCTCCGCAGACATCTGGATCAGGGCGGATCAGCACTGCTGATTTTGCTGGATCTGTCAGCAGCGTTTGATACGGTCGATCATGAGCTTTTGACCCACCGCCTTGCCGATGTGGGGATTCAGGGGACAGCACTGCAGTGGCTGGTCTCCTTTCTCCATGATCGGGGACAGAGGGTGGCGCTCGGGGAGAGGGTGTCATCTCGTAGGCCACTGGTTTGTGGTGTGCCACAGGGAGCGATACTCTCTCCATTATTATTTAATATCTATATGCGCCCCCTCGCCCAGCTGGTGCGGAGTTTCGGGCTTGGGTGTCACCAATACGCGGATGACACCCAGCTTTATCTGTTGTTGGACGGGCAGCCTGGATCGGCCCCTGATGCCCTGGAGCGTGCTTTTGAGGCTGTGGCTGGTTGGTTGAGACAAAGTCGGCTGAAATTGAATCCCACGAAGACGGAGGTCCTGTATGTGGGTCGTGGGGAGATGGCTTTGGGACCTCGGCTTCCTACACTTGATGGGGCAGCACTTACACTGGCCCCGAGGGTTAGGAGCCTGGGGGTGATTCTGGATTCCTCCTTGAAGATGGAGGACCAGATCACTGCAGTTGCCAGGTCTTCCTTTTATTATCTTCGGCAGGCCAGGCAGCTTGCCCCTTATTTGTCTCCCCGTGACATGACTACAGTGGTCCAAGCAATGGTCACCTCTAGGTTGGATTACTGTAACGCGCTCTACGCTGGGCTTCCCATGGGCCTGATCCGGCGGTTACAGCTGGTACAGAATGCAGCAGCGCGGGTCATTGCTGGAGCACCGGTGTGGGAGCATATTACACTGGTGCTACGCCAGCTGCATTGGCTGCCAGTGGAGTACCGAATCAGGTTCAAGGTTTTGGTGTTAACCTACAAAGCCCTACGCGGACTGGGACCGACGTATCTGAGGGACCATCTCTCACCATATGAGCCCCGGAGGACTCTCCGCTCTGGCGGAAAACATCTTTTAAGTGTCCCTGGCCCTAGGGAAGCCCGCCTGGCGTCGACCAGGGCCAGGGCCTTTTCAGTCCTGGCCCCGACCTGGTGGAATGCTCTGTCTTGCGAGACAAGGGCCCGGCAAGATTTGCTTGCATTTCGCCGGGCCTGTAAGACAGAGCTATTCCGCCAGGCATATGGCTAACGCCGGGCAGTGCCCGCCCCCCCCGTGAAGGGGGGGTTAAACCATCACCCCTATGCAAACACAGAAGCATATATGAACCACTATGCAGCATGAATTGTTATATTTAATGTTTTTAAATGTTTTTTAAATGTATTATTTAATGTTTTTAAATGTTTTTAAACATGTTTGTATTTGTTATCCGCCCTGAGCCTGCGAAAGCGGGGAGGGCGGAATATAAATATAATAAATTAAATTAAATTAAGGGAGAGAAATGTTTTAAAAAATCAGAGTCATATAGCTTGCATGTAGCAACAGTTAAGGTTTCTTGTTTTATGGGTATTGCCTGTGTTTGAGTGCGTAATGCTTTGCAACGTTCCTTAAATCAATAAACTCAAAAGTTTTATTTAAGCCTGAGTCTGGAGTCTATAGCTTGAACATGGGTACACCTCAGAATGAACCCCAATATTGAGGTGTTTTCCGCCTGGAGCTGAGGACGGTGGGTGTGGTTAACAGTGGACAGACCAATCAGCTCCAGGGAGAGAGGAAGTGGGGGGGGGGGGAACGAAGCAGAAAGGGAGTATATGGTTTCACACAAACATAACATGCAGCAGCATCGAGTAGGCATTGGCTTTGAAAATAAATCATGGGATATGCACAGGGGGAAAATATAGGGGAAAGATGGGCAAATGGCGTATCTGCTTCCCTGGACTACCTTGGGCATTTGGAAATGAGAACACGGGAAGCAGAATGGAGTAAAATATGCTGGAAAATGACTGTGCGAACGACACCTGAAAATGGGACAGGTGCTTCCCTCCTGCCTGATTGTTGGAGTGGCTGTCATCAGTGCCCAAAATTAGGAGGCTGGGGTACCCGGTTCAAGCCGGTGGCCTCAGATCATCTTCGAGGGCTGACCTTTGTAGAATTCCACTCTGGTCACATTTCAGCAGCAAATACCTCATTCAGATACGGCTCCCCCGCATTAATATCAAAGGGGGCTTGTGCCAGAGAAGTTTCTGGTAGATCAGGAATCTCCAACGTGGTGCCCATGGGCACCATGGCACTCACTGACTCCTTTCCTGTGCCTGCCACGTGTTTTTAGGAAAGGGGGGGGGGGTAGTAGCAGGTTAAACTTTGCCCAGCAAGGCTTCGGATGGGCTCTTAGGGATTTGATTGGCTGTGCAGATTTTTAAAAATGTTGCTTTGATAGAAATGATCACAGGACACAAAACAGAAAAATGTCCAGAAACCATCTTGCTTAACTTACAGAACGATAATGGCGTTTCAAAACTGTGAAAAGATCTTGTTTCTTTATTGCTATCCCCAGCTAAGACTGCATTCGCTCAAGATTCGAAGACAGACAGGATCCCCACTGTCAAACAGTGCTTGCCGAAAGTTTGGGACCTGTTGATAGAAAATAACTGATCAGATAACATCTATGAATAATCCCAGTTATCAATCTTTGTATATAGAAAAATGGTCCCCATTTTTTGAATTTATAACTGTGCTACAACTGACAACTCTACCAAAAAAAATAAGGATTTTATTTTGTATTAATTGTATATGGTATAAAAATCTGTATATCAGGTTGTTTAGCTCAATATATTAAATGTTGTTACATAAATCACTTGTTTGGTGTTAAAAATTTACATTTTGTTAATGTTGGGAAAAGTTATAAAATAAAGAGTTATTTTTAAAAATGTTGCTTTCACAGCTGCTGCTACAACAGCACAAGGATCCTTACTGTGTGAGTGAAGGAAAGCTGTAGCAGCCATTTTATGGCTGGCTCCACTTCCAGTGGCAGCCATTTTGTGACTAAGTCCACCACACTGTGTCAGAATTCTGAAGGTACCCACAGGCTCAAAAAGGTTCGGGACCAGTGTGGTAGATCATGCCCTCATTAACTGGTGGGGCAGATGCAGTTATTGGGATTTTACAACTCTGGGACCAAAATATTTTAGCCCAGCCCTGCAATGGTAGGTTGCCAATTTCATACCTTGAAAGTGACAGGTAGTGCTTTATGGTGGGAAAATTTCATCAGAAATGGCTTTGCTTTTCTCTCTGGTGGTGCAGTGGTAGAAACACTCATGAAATTGTCATTTCTACAGCAAATGAAGTCCTCTCAGGTTCTGTACCTTGCAAGCCCACACATGCAAATGGAGCTCATGTTTGCTGTCTGGCAAAAACCACATTTTAGATGATGGGCACACCACATCCCCTTATAATTCACACCAGGTATCATCACTTCCCCCTTCATCTCCACAGATGCATACACACCACCATCCCCAAGCCTGGTGTCTCTGTAGGAGCTGCAAACTTAAATAGTCATAACACATTCACAGGAGAGATGTCTTCCTTCCTTCCTTCCTTCCTGTCTTGCTTGGGATGCTGCACTTCTAGCCAGCCAGCTTATCAAACTGATGTGTTTGGTTTTCTTTTCGACTCCCATAATCTCCACCCACTTTCTTTGTTCCTCAGAAGTGATCTTCTAAATGAATATACCACTCTTCCACAGAGAGCCACTTTAACAACAACAACTGCGCTTACATACCGCTCTTCTAGACAGATTAGTGCCCCACTCAGAGCTGTGAACAAGTTAATGTTATTATTATCCCCACAATACAGCTGGGGAGCTCGGCTGCAAGGAGTGGCTTACCCAAGGCCACCTACTGAGCTCATGGCAGTAGCGGGATTTGAACCAGCAGAGTGCTGAGTCATAGCCAAACCACTTAACCATGGTGCTTCTGACTCCAAGAAGGAGCTCTGGCTCAGGAAGCTGCTACTTCAAAATCTCAGTTTTGCCACCGACTTGCTAGGTGGACTTGAGGTGTTTCAGGCAAAAGAGCGCAACCGTTTCTTGTTGAGCAAAAGGCACTTTGGAAGACACTGAACTCTCTTCTAGAAATGTAAGAAATGGCCTCATTCTGAATCAGACCATGAATCTACCTAGCTCTGACAAGCGGAGGGTTGCCACGTTGTCAGGCAGAGCAGGATCTTCCCCAGCCCTGCTAACGGCAAAATGTGTGGTCTGAACAAGGCCACACATGTATTTTGCCTGAGCATACAACTTTGGTATTTGCAAACCAACAACTGGACTTTTCATGGTTCTCATTTGCATGTACCAAAGCTGTGCATACATGCAAAACATGCACATTGCCCTGTTCAGATCACATGGTAACTGTGCATATTGGGAACATCACAGGTAGCATGTGCTTTTGACCCATGCAGTTGCTGAGATCCCGGTATATATGGACATAACATCTCAGAAAGACTTCTGACCTGCAGACACCATCCATATGTTACGTAATGCAGTACTGATGGTTTATGTTTTATATTGCTTGATAAGAGTTAATGCAAATACACAGTATTATTTGGATACTTTCCTTTCAGGAACTACCAGATCAAGAACTCTCAGTCCCCTAGAAATGGCTGACTAGAAGGAGACAGAGCCAGTGCAGAAAATCAAAGATTCACAATAGTCTCCTCTCAAGAGTGGACCCACACTGAACCTGTAATTGCCTGATTATTGTCTATGTAACGGCAGCCTATCATCACGTTCCCTAAACACTAGTGCGTGCCAGCCCTAAGTCTGCAAATGGCTGGGGTTAAACCAACAAGTTGCTTTGCTGTTCGCCTCCAAGTTTCTGTGTATCACCTTCAACATCCACTTTGTTTCCTTTCTCTGGGAATTGCGGAGGGATAATATAGGGCTTGAGGTTTTGCAGCTGGCCACAGCTAAGAAATGGCAGCTCAGGCTGTGCCAGCCCAGATGTTGATCCTGTAAATGAAAGGAAGTTATTAATCATACACAATTGGGCCTGTTGGCCAAGGCACCCGCCACCAGCCAAAATTCCCAGCAGCCGCTTCAAGGGTTCATCCAGTTGCAGCTATTAACAGGCTCCTAATTAGACATGGGCACGAACCAGAAAAAAAAGAACTACGGGGTTCATGGGGTTTCCACAAACCATGAACAGGCATGGAACCGGCCCAGTTATGAAACAGTTCATCGTTCATGGGGTATAAATGCCCCTTTCTGGCAGGGAAAGGGGCATTTAATCATTTAAAGGGCCCTTTCCTGTCGCTTGCAAGGGGCAGGACCCTTTAAACTATCAGCTGGCAGGCGGCAGGAAAAGTTTAAATGACCATTTCCCCAAGGGCCCTTTAATATGAACCAAACGAACCAGTAGTCCAGTTCGTACAAACCAGCTTCCACAAACCCTGGTTCGCAAACTCCAAATCGGGCTGATTCATGGGGTTTTTTTGTTCGTATTTAGGTTCGTACTGATCTCTACTCCTAATCTTTCAGATGAGATAGATATTATGGGCACTAAAAATGGCAGAGTGGGATGGCACAGGGCCACAGGTTCGTACTGATCTCTACTCCTAATCTTTCAGATGAGATAGATATTATGGGCACTAAAAATGGCAGAGTGGGATGGCACAGGGCCACAGGAATGATAGTAGCTCACGGAACAAGAAGAGCTCAAGGCTGAGTTCAATCCAGGTTTGAACCAGAATCAAAATAAGACCATTACAAAACTCATCCCCCATTTGGCGCAGTTCAGTTATGGCTAAATCTGCGGTCAGAACTGTACTTTCCCTTTAGCCAAGGCAGGGGTCCACCACACTGGCCCTAAATTATACCTGTATTAGGTTTATCCAAAAGTTTCTCTTTTTACTGTAGACTAGATGGGTGCTGGCTGTTGTGCTTGGAAATGAGTTCCCAGGTGCATGGCAGCCCAATTTGGATGAGAACTGCACAACAGCATCATTTCCTCAAACTGAAACAACCCCAGGGAGCCATTATTGGCCTCTCTGGGTACTACATGTATACCAATGGACTGCACATAATGGGACAAATAGCAGATCCCTGGGGCTGTTTCAAGACAGCAGCACAGCATGGTGGGGAAGGGTGACACCCTCGTTCCCATGTGCTGCAATTATGAACTGAATCAGGCTTCTGCCCCGAGACCCTAAACTTCACCTGGGAACTCCCAGCACAAGCCTGCTCCTCAGACTGGGCAAGGATCCAGGAACAATTAGCTCTCAAGCAGGGTTTGGAACCTAGCGGGATCCAGTCAGACAAAAATGAACACTGTATACGTAAACAAGTGACAGAATGTGGCTTTTATGTATATGCCTATATTCAGTTCCTTTCTTTGAATTAAACTCTTTTGGATTCCCTCAGTATTCTTCAGAGATGTTTCTGGAGTGGGTTTCTTTACATTTACTATGACGTTTCACTTTTAAGTGAAAATTGGTGACAGTTAAAATGGTATCAGTCTAGTGACTGAAACACCAGAACTGGAAGAAACTGAGGTGTAAAGAGCCTTTCCTTCAAATACAATTTATTAATTATTTATTTAGGATATTTCTATGTTGTCTCTTCAGAGTCCTGCTTGAGGTGGCTTACAATTAAAACAACATAATTAAAAAACAAGCCGGGGCAGAGCGAGGTGCAGGAAATGCTGGTTATTGAGAGCCAAGCTACAAGAGACAAATTACATGAGGAGCACGTGAAGAGAGTTGCAACGTTAGCCGGGAAGCTGAGTTTTAAAAGAGATTGGAAGGCTTTGTCAATGTCCCCTCTCTACAGAGCTGGCAAAGAGCAAAGCTACTCAGAAGGTTTGTTAATTTCCTCTTTGCCTCCTGGAGGCTCTGTCAGTTTCACCTCCCCTTCTAGGAGGCAAAGAGGAAATAAACCTTCTGAGCTGTTTCTCCCTGGCTCTGTAGAGAGGGGAAATTGATAAAGCCTTCCCATCTCTTTTAAAACTCAGCTTCCCGGCTAACATTGTGACTCCCTTCACGTGCTCCTCCTTGTGTAATTCATCTCTTGTAGCTTAGCTCTTATTCCCGAAGCTCCCGACCCGACCTCCCAATTAGCGGCTGGCCAGCCAAGGCTCCAGTGTGAAGGGAAAGACGAAAGAGATGAGGGCTCCTAAAGTGGAGCCCTCATCTCTCAAAGCGCCCTCCAAAGAGCCCAAAGACCCAGGGAAGCCTGAGGCGGGAAAAGCAATCAAAATGGCCGCTGGAGAGACAGAAATAGAAGAGGAAGTGCTTTTACTTTCCAAACAAGACTTAACTGAACTTAATGATGAGCTGAAGAAGTGAATCTCCACCAAACTTGAGCTTCTTTTAAATCCCATTTCCACACAACTCAATGAAATTAAAGAAACCCTGAAAGAAACATTGAGGACAGCTGAATCAGCGTTAGACTTGGGACTCATGCTCCAAGAGGAGATCAAAAGCCTCCAAACAAACAAGGCTCATTTGCAAGAGAAAATCATGGAGGCTCAAGAACAAAATGTGCTCTCAAAACCTAGTTCAGAGGCTTTGAGGAATCTGCAGAAAACACCACCGTCTCGCCTCACTCCTGTCCTCTTGGCTTGCCAGTATCCTGGGCTCGTAGGATGGCATCGCTCCATTACTCACCAAAGCTTTGAGGATGGGCCTTCCTAATACATGCCTGAAGTTCTCAAGGGACCTAATAGCCCAATCTGCATATGCTCGCTCCAAAGAGAAAATCCTTAGAGAACATCTGCGTCTACCAGGCTCTTGCAGCAGAATCTCTACATAGACGTAAGGATCTTAAGCCAATTATTCAAAAGCTCACTGAAGCCAACGAGATATAAATGGAACACCTCTTCTAAATTGGCCATCTATCGTGCTGGCAAAGTCTACTACGGGTCTGATTTGGAGACTGGCAGAACTCTTCTAGAGGCATTGAATTTGGAAGTGCCACTGAGAGAGAACGCAAAGGCACAGAAAGAATTCCTGCGGAAATCTCCCAAGCATTCCATACCAAGTAAGATCCCAATGAAACTTCTTTCTCAGTAAGTAACCCTCATGTAACAATACATAAAGTCATTAAGATTTCCATGTATAACACTGTTTGGTCATAGTTTTCTCTTTCATATGCTTCTTTACAGCTGTGAGGGGAGGGGCACTAATGCTTTTGCTCCTTCTTAGTATTGGGCCGAATCCACACCTCCATGATTTAGCACTCGTTTTTCGCAACTGTGGCGCTTAACAAGCAGATACTCACACGCCGCTTATCCATTCTGCAATTTCCCCGCCATCAGCGCGCGAGAATTGTGCTTCTTTCCTGTCCTGCTAGAGACGGCCGGATATTTCTTTTGTCCCGCCCATTTTTTTTTTTATAACAGAAGCTTCATGGCGAAATTGCGTCCTGCAAAATAAGCCCCTTGCACAGCTACAGTCCTTTTCCTGCTGCGGATGAGCAGCCAAGGATCAGGACCCTGTAATCCAGAACTTCGGTTTTCAATATAAGGCGAGACCCACATACAAGAGTCAAATTTCATCAATTAATGTTGTAAAGCTCCGCGAAGCAGAGGACATACATAACTATACCCACTTTCAACTATGGCAAAGAATCTCTGAACACCTGCCACTGCGTGAGTGGAAATCTAAGTGGAGGGAACAATCCTCCGTGTAAAGGCAAGACTACATCCAAGCACCCACACTATCCACCCGTTTACCCCACCATGAAATGATGGGATGTCAGTATACCGCAAAACCGCATATTGTACTCAGGTTTGCACGGGAAAACTAATGGTCACTGGAGCATGCACGTGCCACACAGTGACCATTCCCATGATCAGTCCTGCCATTTTTGCGAGCGTGCAGAGAACCATTCGTGCGATTACACTGGCAGCAATCCTTCGTTTCCAACCGTGGAACGGAAGACATGCTCAATTCAACAGCAGGTGCAAAAAGGTATCAGTTCTGGCAAGAGAAGGGAACAGGTGGGTGATCAAAACATGACCGAACAGTGGAATGCAGCAGCTCGTGGTGTGGCGGGAGAGATACTGGACCTTCTTTCATTTTGGGGAGAAGAAAAATTCAGGAACACCCAATGCAATATTGACTACTATGAGAAGATAGCTCAACAGATGGCAGCGCGTAGGCACTGTAGGACTGCAATGGAGTGCCACTCCAAGGCCAAGACAATGAGGCCTGAGTACAAAAGAGTGGTCGCCCACAACGCTATATCGGGGAATGATCCTGTATCTTGCGCCTACTATCGAGAGCTTGACAGTATACTCAGGGGAGATGCTAGTGTCAAGCCCAAACGAATTGCGAGGAGCATACTGCTGCAGGTGATTCCAGAGCCAAGAGTGGCGCCCGTGATAGTGACGGAGGGCTCAGAGGAACTTTCAGTCATGACACGGCGACTATTCATGCCGAGCACAGGAGATGTTCCACGCCCCGCAATGCTGGTAAGACTCTTCTGCACATGGTCAACTGCAACTTAATTCCGTATTTCGGAAAGTGATGTGTTATGTTGTTCAAAGGAGTTTATTGCATAAGGAAGCCCAGTGGATTCATGTCCTGGGCAGTCTCAAGCTGCAGGGTTTGAATCATGAATTAGTGCTGAGTTGTTTTAATAGTTGTTCAAATATTTTGTAAATATTTGATGTAGAGATTCTCTGAGGGCACATTAATTTATGGTTAATTAGATAGTTTATCATTGTAGACTCATTTTCCATCTGTCAATTCTACAATGATAAACTATCTAATTAACCATAAATTAATGTGCCCTCAGAGAATCTCTGGCGTTGATAGAGGTGTGTATGGCCAAGATTGTAGATGCTGCCTTATGGGACGTGAGAGAATAGGCTGTTGCATGGTGGTGAGTTCAATATACATACTCATGAGATTTTGTAATATGATAAGCATTCAGTTATAAGCTTTATTGTCAGAATATTTGCTTGTTTATTGACAGTGTTTAAGTGGACAGAATCCTCGCCCAAGAGGAAATTTATGGTCAAAATCTGTGTAATAATAGCCGTCCCCAGTTCGGGCTAGGAGGGTTTGGACCTTTTCCATCCTTATCCACATGTGCATCTGAATAAGAAGGAACAGATAAAAGAGAAAATATTACCGATCATGGCAACAGAGCAGGATTAATTACGTACCACTTGGATATTCCTCCAGAGCTTAGTTTCCCAGCGTTTTTACATACTGGTTTAAAGAGCTATTCCTCTTGTTAAAGGGCTATGAGGATTGTGTCACTGGGCTATCAAGTATTAGATTGCGCCCATCCATTATTCATTTAGTATTGCATATGTCTTCATGAATATTTATTGTAATGATATTTATTGCTCTATATATGAATGAATTGTATTTATAGACAACCCGTGATGAAATATTGAATGTTATAGAGGATTTTATGCACTTTAGGATATGAACAAATGTAAACTCCAGTATTTCCACACTCCCGTAAGGACAGACCAGTTTGTCCCAAGCAAACACAGCAAGATGGTACTCTATAAACAAAAAACCTCCTCCATACGTTTTTACACGAGAATTAAAACAAATGTTGTCTCAATAGTTTTGTAGTGTGAATGAGAATCCTACAATTTACCAGAGTGTCCGTTCAGTTTCCTGTTGCCTGTTAACAATGATTAGCAACCTCAACAAACAAACAACAAAAACCACCGTCAGACTGAAGTTGGGGAGAGATGAAACAAGGGGAAAAACTTTTCCTGAACTAAACTTCAAGCTGCAGGTCTCTCTCTCTGTCTCCGTGGACTTTGAACACTCCCTTCCAAAAACAAAGTCCCTGCATATAGAAAAATAGTTTGCCAAGGAGAAGACCAGGGTGAATTTGTCTTGACATGCAAGTTTTCTGCACTCAGAGAGTTTGTCTGCATGCATCAGGCATGAGGCTTAGATTAAAACTGCTTCTGTAGGTTTCCAGACTGATTATTGCTAAACACGGAATAACCCATTCCTTCGATCTCTTGGAAGAGAGACACTTCAGTCCTAATTCAGATGTTCAGGGCTGTGCTTACAGGGGTCCTTCCTTTTGCCTTGCATGTGGCACGTGATTTAAAACTCCATTTCAGAATGCTCCGATGCAGGCACCTCAACAAAATGGAGCTGTTTCTTCTCCATAAACTGGAATGGGGTTAATTTGGGCTTTGAAAAAGGAAATAGCAGCACAGAACAACCATTTTCCCATAAGATCAGCGGGCATTTAAGTTGTAAAACTCCAGGCAGGGTTGTTTCCCTAGGCTAAACCTTTCTACCAAAGGAAGGGAAATCATTCTGAAGCCGAAAGTACCCCCGACTGAAAAAGAGGCAGTCCTCCCAGGGGGTCAGGCATATCAGCGAGAGGAAGGTCTCCTATCCTTGTTCTTTCCTCCGTTGGCAGCAAGAATGTTCTCTCCCAGGAATCCACATACTGGCCAATTCCAAGAAATATAAATCAACCTTCAGTACAAGCGCCAACAGGAAGAGAAGTGTAAAAATCCAGACCTCTGTGTGAATTTTCTGACTACAAGGCACAGGAACAAGCCTAGTCTAAGCTGCGTAAGCTGCTGTGATCCCTAAAGGAGGAGAGGGAACCTGAGGCCCAGAGATAGGGCAGACTTCCAGGAATGTTGTATGAGGGCTGAACTGTGATCTGGGACAGCGCAGCCCGGCAGCAATGCCAGCAAAGCGCCCATGATGCAGAGGGCCAAAATTGCATGGCAGAAAGGGTCAGCTAGAGTTGCTAACTCCGAGTTGGGAATTCCTGGAGATTTGGGGGTGGAACCTGAGGAGGCTTGGGTTTGGGGAAGGGACCTCAGCAGGGTACAGTACTACAGAAGCCATTCTACAGTTTTCTCCTGTAATTTCAGGGGTCACCTAAAGGTTGGCAACCCTCGGGTCAGCATGAGGGCTGTATGGCTTGAGTGAGAAAGAGCTCATGTGAGCATTCTCCTGACTATCAGGATGATAAATAAATCATATGTTGGCCTCAGAAACCTATTTAAAGGATTCCATGTTGGGACCGTTAGCAGATTCTATCATTTAGCAGTGAAAGTGTGATCGTAGGTAGTTGTGAGCTAGTGTGTGTGCAGGAGGGAAAATAACAAAGCATACACTTGCTTATATTTAGAAAGGAAATAAGAGTTCTTTATTGTAAGTAGTCCATATTCTCATAGGAAAGGAGGAGAGAGAGAGCCTATCTACCTATCTAGTCTAAGAATGGGCATGGATGCTAGGACAAGTTCTGCATCCATGGTTGCAAGATGGAGGGAGGAGAAGGAGAGAGATGATGCCTGGAACAAAGCCAGGAAGAGAGGAGGAGGAGGAGGTCAGGAGGAGGAAGTCCTGAGAATAGCAATCTACGTATCAAAGGGATAATCAGAACAGTAAACAGGATGCCCTAACCTCTCTTTCTAACTCTTTGGTTTGCCCTCCTCTGAAATCTGAGGAAAGGGACAGCACTGAGTCCTCTTCTTCCAACACAGGATGCATAGGACATACCATAATTCTGGTGGCTGGGATATAAAATTGGTGCCCTCCTTCACACCATGCAGAAAAGGTAGAGAGAGATCCAATATATGAAGACGTGTTCCAGCCAGGCTGGTTTTCACATCTGCATGAAGTGAAGTAAAAGCGGTTGAGAGCCCCATGTGTGAAAACAACCACAGCAAATATGTAGTCTGAGTTGGGGGGAGGGGGGTGCAGAATCTCCCTGTCAAAGCTGACAAAGATGGGATTTTCCACATTCAGTATCAGGATGTCTGGCCACCTCTGGGGAAGCCAGCAGGGGTCAGCTCACCCCCTCTGCAGCCTTGGGGGGAAAGCTGCCCCTTTTCATTCTAGAAGGAATGAGCGATCACATTTCCTCGATTTCTGGCTGGAGGGAAGAGGCCTAATTGGAAACAGCTCCAGTCCTGCCATTTCCTCCCAGTCCTTACATAGAAGGAGAGGGAAACTGTGGCTCCCCTTCTTAAGAGTAAGGGGGAGGGGGTAGTTTGGGAAAGGTACAGACAGAAATAGGCTGGGCTTCTAGCCAAGCCATATGGAGGCCATGTGTGCGGATGCCCCCCCTTCACAGTGTCTGCAGCTCCCCCACCTCCCCCACACATACGTGCCTGCCTCTTCTCCCCCCTCTCTGCTCTACAAGTCACTTCTTTCTTCATTCAGACATACTTCTTCAGCAAATACTTCTAGAGTGAAGCAGAAATAAACAAGATTCTTGCGGCACCTTAAAGATGAGCAAGATTTTATTTCTACAAATGGGCCATGAAAGGCAGGAAGTAGAGGGGGGAGTAATCACACAATGTTCCAACGGGTAAGGAAAATACAGAGACCCCTATAAGATGCCTGTTTATTTCTTTGGCAAAGAAGACTGAGAGCTAGGGTTGCGAAAACTGGCCGGGGAAATTCCTGTTGGTTTGGGGGGCGGCGCCCTGTGGAGGGGAATAGCTACAAAAGATAAATAAAACCAGAATTATTATATATGCATTATTGACACTTGTCAAAATTTAACATCCCAAATTTAACACTATTATTAACTTGCATAATGTGTAGTTGTTAAAATTTACACATAATACCATGGAAAAACCCTTATGGTTATTTCACTACACATCTGACACATCTGACAGTGCCTTCTGAAATGTTATTCTGAAAATAACTGTATGTCAATTAAAATAACTCTCTCTCAAAATTAATGCAAAGAAATTTAAGTAAAATATTCAAATTGCAAACTACCTGGGCCGTTTCCAGACAGCTTACCTGGCTCCGGAACGTTGCGCCGTCTTGCGGGGGAAACGCGAAATATTTCGCACGACGTCGCGCAAAACTCGCGTGAGAAAACGCGGTATTTCGTGTTTTCCCCGCAAGATGGCGCAACGTTCCGGAGCCAGGTAAGCCGTCTGGAAACGGCCCTGGTGTAAAATAATACCTATCCCTGGTATTATTTTTTTTTTGTAGCTATTTTAACAGCAACACCTGGTGTTTAATTCATTTTAATTGAATTGTAATTATTATTGGAATAATTAATTCCTGGATGTGTGTAATTGTACATAGCATTTTAATGACCACTGAGGAAAGCCGGTTTGGGCTTAAACGCTTCTGGTCAGTTTATTTTTAGATACTATAATAAGTATTTTGATGTAGTATTTATTTATTTTTATATCAGGTTTTATTGGGTTTTTAGTAGACAGGGAAGGGTTACAAGACACAAACATTTAGCAGATCCATATACAAGACCCATATCCATCAATCCAAATACAAAAAGCCACTAAATAAGTAATTAATGCCCCATATACCTTCAAGTTTCCCTTTTATTTTCTATAGTCATTATTTAATTTCTATGCTTTTAAATCCACTTACTCTATTCCTTATGTCATTTCTAATAATCTTTTCTTTTGTGTATATTATAGATATCCCATCTTTTGCATTTTAGCCAGAGATATTAATCCCTTAGTCATTCCAGGAGTAGGAGATGGAAGTAGAACAAAATATATCAGCAAAACAATGGTATACATCAATATATAAAAGGAGCATTTTTGTGCTAATTTTCCCTCTTTCTTACATCTGTTCTGGCCAAGCCTTCCAAACTTGTGTACTTGGGTTTTCATAGTAATAAGGGTGGGGAGGCTAATCAATATTTGGTTTAAAGACAATTTTATATTCTATAGGAAATATCTCTTTCCTCTTATTTTTTTCCAGCCAAACTTATTTACTTGTGTTTTCATATTGATGAGGCTGGAATGGCCACATAACTATATAGGTAAAGCACAGTTTTACATTTTAGAAAGAGTAGCTCCTTCATCTGTTTTGTCTTAATCATCTGCACTTATTTACTTGGGTTCTCATAATCGTGAGGTTGAGAAAAGCAGATAGTCGTTTAGCTTAACCACTCATGTATATTCTGGAGAGAAGGGCTATAATTTAAGAATAGTTAAAAAGCTCCAAGGGCCCAGTTATCACATTATCACTATCCCTTTGACAGTAGATATTCAAAATCTATTATAATATAGAGCTTCTAAAACATTCATTAAATCTGTATTGCATATCATTAAACATATAGAGGAAATCTAGGTCATAATCCGTGTTTCTCCTTCCTAATCTGAGTCTTATCCTTGTTTTTTCTTCTTTCTTCCTGTAAAATGGTACATCCAGTCCTTATTCCATCTGCACCACCCAAGGTGGATTTCCTTATCTTCCAGCCAATTCTGACGACAGTCGATAAAAATGTTGTCACTTCTCTGTTTATTTTTCTGCTTTAAAATCCGCTGCACTCTTTTTTCCCCCTTTTAGTAGTAGAATGCTAGGTTTTCTCTTTGCAGGTTTGCTTCGTGGCTCCGCCCCTTTCTTGCTACTGCCTTGTAGCTTCAAGAAGATGTACTGGTACAATCGTCCATTTTGTAGATTATATTTTTTCTCATTTTGCTCTATTTTTCTTTCAGTTAGATCTGTCTCTTTAGAGATTTCTTCTGTATTGTCATTTTTTGTCTTACTTTTATCCATTTCTACACCAAATGTCCTGTCTGCTTTAATTAATAGTTCAGTCATTAATTTAGAAATGTCTTGCAATTTAGAAAATACTTCTTCTTCCCAGGAAGCCATTTCAAATTACATTATAGGTATTATGTCCAAACTCATCAAAGTGGTAAAAAGCTTTGTTTTGTTAACTATGTTCAAAGATTTATTGCTTTCCAGCCATCTGCTGAGAGAGTCTCTTTACAATCTCTCTCCGTCTCTCCCTCCTCCCAGCTTTGCCCCGGCAGCCACCTCGCAATCAGGCTGGTTAGCCCTCATAAAACCATAAAACAATCTCCTTACTTGATGGAAAGAGTTGTAGAATCTCTTGAGCTGTCTTCGAGTTGTTTTTATCTGTCTTGTTAGGAATCTGCTTTATTCGCTGTAGTTCATTTTGGATTGTTGGACTTTCGGTTTTGTCAGCTTCGTAGCCATATTGGCTCCTTCGTTGGTCCTTGCTTTGTCGGAGCTTCCTAGGGGTTGTCAGACCCCTTGAACTCTTTCACTTTGTTCCAGCCTGCTTCCCCTCTCCAGGGGGGGGGGGAGACTTGGTGGCCCAAATTCTCGAGTCCCAAGGAACCAGGAAGGTCACGGCAGAGAGCTCATAAAACTCAGCTGCCGTAAATTCACTGCTTCATCCCGGAAGTCCAATATAGTATTTATTTTGATGTATGTATCATGGTCATTGTATTTCAAGGTTCTCTCAGCCTTCGATCCTTCCACGGTTGGTAAAATGAGTACCCAGTTTCCTGGGAGTAAAGTGTAGATGACTGGGGAAGGCAATGGCAAACCACCTCATAACAAAAGTCTGCCAAGAAAATGTCGTTATGCGACGTCTTCCCACGGGTCAGTAATGCCTCGGTGCTTGCACATGGGACTACCTTTACCTTTACAGCCAAGTACTAGAAGTATTCAACTTTGACTGTTTAAATGTTTTTTCTGACACCATTTACTGTTAGCTGTATAAACATATCTAATAAAGGAATGATGTTTGGAATTTTGATTTATAAATAAAAAACCATTCTTATGTAACTGATATCTCTTGCTTACCACCACACGCCAGAGGTATTATTAGCGTGTAGAGCAAGCACCCATTTCCCCATGGACAAGAGAAAACAGTAAAAAAGATTGCATCCACTGTGTGAGGCACAATGTGGTGTTCTCACAGCACTTTTTTTCCATAACATGATTACTTCTTTTTCTCCCACCTGGGTTAATCTTTCCGGTCTCCTGGACACTGCCCTACAAAGAGAACTCTTCCTCTGCCTGGTGTGGTTCTGTTACCAGGACCACCTCTTCTGGCACACCCTGTTCAGATGGCGTCCTGTCTCTTCAGCCCTCACACACAAACACACAGCTTTCCTAAGCTTACAAATGAGGAAACTTGGAACTAGCATGAACTATCTGGTGGAAAGGCCTCCATAACTAGTCAGTTTCCTGTTTGCCTCTAAGGTAATACACATCATCACAATTTGTGGCAGTGAATAACATGTACTAATAATGTGCTGTATCAAGTTCTGAAGTCAAGGAATTGCTTCTGGCCAGCTGAGCCCCGAGTGCTGATGGGAACAGAACACACACACACCCTGGAGCCTGCAGCAGCCATCTGCCTCCTTCTCTGTTTTTTTTGAGAAAAGTGACTCCAGTTTTCCAGAGACTCCCACACATCTCAGGGAATAGAGCTGCAGGAAACTCTAATTCCAATAGGAGAGACGTCAGGAACAGTATGAGGGACTGTAGCCCCCCCCCCCACTTACTGTGACCATGCTTCATTGACTTCTGGAGGCCAGGAAGTCCCCACCTTTCATGCCTAAGGAGGAGGCAGATGGCTGCTGCAGGTTCCAGACGATCCCACAATCTCCTGCTTGGCAATGCCAGCCATGACAGGGCCAGGATTTTATTATATGTCTTTGTGCCACATTTGTTCAGAGAAGGAAGAAGGATTCCAAAGCACTTGCTTGGCCAGTGCTCCCCACAATCCCTTTTTCCCGCCTACTGCATTACTCAGCTCACATGGAATCCATTTGTCTCTGGGACAGCCCAGACACATTTGTACTCTGGTATTTATCTAGTGTTTGCCAAGCAGCGAAGTCAACAAACCCCAAACATGAAGTGGTCCCAGCTGTTTGTAAAAGTCCTATTCTAGCCCCTTCTCAGCCACACTTCGATCCAAGGAGCTGCTCTGGCAGAGCCTTTCGGATTGGCAGGCGAGAGGGAAGCCAGAATGGTTCCTGCCCTTTGGCCTCTTATTCTTTTGAGGGAGGGTCTGGGGGGGTGGACAGAGCCTGGAAGTAGAAGGGAGAATGGAGCTCAAAGGAGAAGGGAGAGGAATTAAAGAGAACATGGGGGGGGGAGTGCTGCATGGGAATCGCTCCCGTCTCAGATCTCCCCCATGGCTTCTTTAAAGCAAACAAAACCAGCGAACCTTCGTCAAAAGTTATAGGGAAGCCGTCTGGCGCCTGGGGCAAGCCTGCAGGGTCGGAACTGCCCGCAGTGAAGTCTTTTTTTTTTCCGTCTGGGGAGCCAGCAAAGCATTTGGGCCCCGAGTTACTGAACATGGACAAAATGGTGGCCAGGCAACACCTGCAACAAAGAGGTAGCCATTTTAAAAAAAAGACTTGCTCCATCTCAAGCATTCCCTCTCTCAAAAATTATCCAGCCTTCTTGAGCCCACCTCTTCAACTTAAGGAGCTTAAAAACTCCATCAAATCTGTGGCTCAAACTGCTGAATCAGCCACGGAGCTGAGCATTAGTCTCTAGGAAGAAATTAGAGACCTCCAAAACACAGAGAAAAATATGCAAGAGAGAATAATCGAATAGGAGTCTAACCAATGCCAGAATAACCTAAAATTTAGAGGACTGGCTGAGAATGTGGAGGGGAAAACTGACCTCTGTGCATTTTTTGCATCATGGCTTGCAAAGATTTTGGACCTAGAAGAGGGGGTGGCTCCACTCGTTACTAAAGCCTACAGACTTGCCCCCCTCCCCCAACACACCTAACTTCTGCAGAGGTGGTTGCCCAATTTCTTTACCACCACACCAAACAAAAAATATTAAATGAAGCCCACGGCAATGGCTCGTTTCAATTCAAGGGAAGTGAGATTAAAGTCTTCTCAGACCTCCTGTCAGATACACCTCCCGCATCTCTGCCATGTGTTATGAATTTCTTGCTGCAGTGTGTAGTGTACCAACTGGAACTCCACCTCCCCTTCCTGGGATCTCCCATTGTGGAATATATATATGGACATTGACGGATTGGATTGTGATTGATATATTTATTGCTTTTTGTACACTGTATATAACACTTTTGCTATTTGCACTTAAATGCACTTTAACAGAATAGAGATATACATTGTGATATTCCCGGCTTTGTTGTTTGTTTGCAGGAAATACCTGGCAAGACCTGACACCTCCCTCCAGAAGCACTGCAGAAAAGATGAGAACTCGAGGAAATCACAGCTAAATTCTCTGATGCCAACATCAGGTACAAGTGAAATTAAGCTTCTAATCTAGTAGTCCATCACAACAGAAAGACCTTCCAAGTGTCTGATCTAAACTCTCACATCTGACGAAGAGAACTGTGATTCTTGAAAGTTTATGCTACAGTAAAGTTGGTTGGTCTTAAAGGTGCTACTGGACTCTTCAATTTTGCTACTACAGACTAATATGACTAAGTCCTCTCAAACTCTGGCAAGGCACTCTTGTGCCTCTTAGACCTGGATTCCAACGACAAAGAGGCCAAGTCCTCATCGACAGGTCATCAAAACGTCTCAAGATAAGCAAGATTCCAATTAAGCAATCTGTGTGAACTACTTGGACCCTCATAAGTGGGCCTTAACATTTACCTATAACAATATTGCTGTATAATACCTACCTGTTTAAATCCGCTTAGCTATCAAAATAATGGCAGCTGTCAGGTGGGGAAATGGGCAGGCTGCTAAATGAAAACGTGTCTCACTTTTTTCCCTTTAACCTAGGCACCCCTCCAGGTCTAGGGCATCTTGGGTGGGGAGCAGACAATAGTTTCCCCCTCCTTGGACCAACATCTGAGAATCAACAGTGATGAGATCTGAGAATCAACAGCAATGCAGAGGTTTAGGGAAAATTTTCCTTTCTTGGGTTTTTTATTTGCAGAGGTTTGGGGGGGGGGGGGTTGCAGCTGACTGAAAGGGAGAGGTGTGGGTGGATTCAGGGTGGGAGGGCTTGGGGGGTTCTAAGTTGTGTTTTGACGTATAACATCCCACGGTTTAAAAGCGCCAAAGTCACTGGGTTGCTACACTGTCTACTTTGCATTTTTTGCCATGTCATAACCTAAGTCAACATGGTTTTGTCCCCAACAGATCTTGTCAGAACAACCTGGTTTCCTTCTTTGATCGAGTGACAAGCTTACTGGATCATGGGAACTCTGTCGACGTGATTTATCTGGATTTCAGCAAAGCTTTTGATAAGGTTCCCCATGACATTCTAATGGGCAAACGGGAAGACTGTGGACTGGACTATAGGATAGTTTGGTGGATAGGAAACTGGTTAGAGGACCGCACCCAAAGAGTGGTGGTCAATGGCATTTCATCAGATTGGAGGGAGGTGTCCAGTGGGGTGCCACAGGGCTCGGTACTTTTCAATATTTTTATCAATGATCTGGAGGAAGGGGTAAACGGGCTACTCATTAAATTTGCTAATGATACCAAATTGGGAGAAGTGGCAAACACCCAAGAAGATAGAGTTAAAATTCAACAAGACCTGATTACTCTGGAGAAGTGGGCGGTTGTGAACAGGATGCAAGTCAACATAGGTAAGTGCACAGTATTACATCTGGGCCACAAAAATGTGAAGCACAAATAAAGGATGGGGGATACACTTCTGAGTAGTAGTGTATGCGAAAGAGATCTTGGGGTAAGAATGGTCTATAAACTAAATAATGAGCAGTTAGTGTGATGTGGTGGCAAAAACGGCCAACTCGGTCTTGAGCTGTATCAAAAGGGCCAGTGCAGGAGGTCATAATCCCTCTCTATACTGCCCTGGTCAGTCCGCACTTGTAATACTGTGTGCAGTTCTGGAGGCCTCACTTCAAAAAGGATGTGGACAAAATTGAGAGGGTGCAGATGAGAGCAACAAGAATGATCATGGGTCTGGAGACTAAGCCCTATGAGGAAAGGCTGAGGGCCTTGGGAATGTTTAGTTTGGAGGAGATTGAAGGGGGACATGATTACTCTCTAAATATTTGAAAGGCTGTCATTTGGAGGAAGGCAAGGAGCTGTTCCAGTTGGCATCAGAGGACAGGACCCAAAGCAACGGGCTTAAATTACAGCAGAAAGGTACCAGCTGGATATTAGGAAAAACTTTTTCACAGTCAGAGTAGTTCAAAGGTGGAATCAGCTGCCTAGGGAGGTGGTGAGCTCCCCTTCACTGGTAGTTTTCAAGAAGAGGCTGGATGAATATTTGTCAGGGATGCTTTAGGCTCATCCTGCACTGGGCAGGGGGTTGGACTAGAAGGTCTATATGGCCCCTTCCAACTCTGTGATTCTGTGGTTCTATAGGGAGGCTTTGAGCAATTTCAGTTCTATCGTACCTTGGTTTACAGAATATCATTTTTGATATGCTAATTGGGTACCTAAGGCTAGGGCTGTAACAATCCTCTTCAATACCTACACCACTGCTGGGTTTCAATACCTCCTGGCAAATCTTTATTTTTCTAATGGTGGATACTGCTAAACTTATTAAACTGCAGAGGCCTAAATAATCCTACTAAGCTTTGTCGTGTCTCATCTGCTATAACCAAACAATACCCAGATATTTTATTTTTGCAGGACTCAAAATTGTTTCAGTTTCACTTCTAGGCCCCTGAATCTCCTAAGGCCAGAGGAGTAGCTATTCTACTCTCCAAAAATATTAGATTCCAACACCTTGCCACCAAATCAGATCCCAGAGGGTGCTTCATTATCTGAAGTCAACCAAAGTGATCTGAAGTCAACCAAAGTGATCTTAGCATCTATTTATGCTCCTAATGACAGGCAGCTACAATTTCTTCAGGAGACCTTAGTTACTTTTTCCTCCTTCACTGAAGGAGAATTGTTGGTTGGAGGTGACCTTAATTATATTTTAGATCCAAATCTTGATAAACCATCGCCTAACAAATCTTCTAAGAAAACTAATTCAGGCTCTTCGTTTTCTAGTCGTTAAAAAACGACTAGAAAAATTCTCATTACATGACATCTGGCGTTCTCCCCATATAACACCCATACTAGAACAAACTATTTGTTAACTTCCCCAAACCTATTACATCAGATGGCATCCTCCAACACTGGAAGTAGGAGATGGTCTTATCGTGCCTGAGTAAAAAACAAATTGATCTTGGAAGAAAAAACCGACTGTGACTCAGATGCTCAATAAAAATCTTTTATTAGACCACTCAAATATCGAAAAGTTGAATCAGAGGTAACTGACTATTTTAAGCAGAACGTAGCTGGTGAGTTTAACCAAGATATTATAGGAGATGCTATAAAGACCATAGTAAGGGATAAATTCATCTCCTCAGCATCGTTCTACAAAAAAAAGATCAACTCAAAACAAATATTAGCCATAATCCACAAGCTAGAATACAAACATAAGAAATATGGTAGCTCTAAATTTTGCAAACAATTGACACTAAAGAGGAAAAAATTGGGGGCCTTGAAATTTCTACCATACAAAGAAATCTGCTATTTTTAAAACAAAAACATTCGCATAACAATCCAAAATATTTACGCCACTTAAAATTGGAAGTTGGGGAAAAGATTTCTTCTAATTCTATTAACTCTATTAAACATCAAAATGGCATTTACGTCCAAAATAGATGAAATTCTAATATTTTTTTTACAATTATTATACATCACCCTACAAATCAGAGCGGCCTTAATTTAATATTGAAAATTGATAAAAGGAAAAAAAGTTGTTATAGTCGTGGGTATGATTGAGTAGAGTTTTGAACTGATGTTAATACTAATTGGGTGGGAAAGGATATTGGCTGCCAGCAAAATGATGAAACTGTGGCTATTCTACTTTTGTCCCATAAGACAAGGCTCACTGGAAGAGACAACAATGCTAGGAAAGATAGGAGACAGTAGGGAAAGAAAAAGATTGCCTCAATAAAGTGTTCTTGAGTGAGGGAAATTTGGAGAATTCTATAGCTCTGGTAGATGAATTGGGGTGCTGGGACAATCTGAATCAAAAGGTAATATAGAAAAAGAAAAAAGCATTGCATGTGGCATAAAGTGTGTTGGACTAGGAATAGGGACTACAGACTATATTACTGGATACTGTCTGCAGGTATAGATATGATCCTACTGGGTCATTTCCACATTGCTACAGATGTTAATTATTTACAATTTGTTTCAGAAAGATTTCATCTTTCTAGCTTTATGCTTGTTTTCAAACTTTCTTACAATTTGTTTCAGAGAGATTTCATTTCTGTCTGGCTTTATGCTTGTTTTCAAACTTTCTACTACTGTGCCCTATTGAATCCATGCACTGAATGTCCCAACTGTTGATCAGATTGTATTTTGCTCAGTGAATGTCTGGGCTGTGGATTACATTGTACTCACTTGCACTATGTAATCCACCCTGGGCCTCAGTAAGAAACGCAGACTATAATAAATAAACACACTGTAAATAAACTCAAATTGTTAGCATTTGGCATCACATTAATACTGCTACAAGACAGGAAAATCAGAAGGAAGCAAAATGCTCAGGGAAGGAGCAGAAAGACCCCTGTGACAGCCTTTACAAAGAGGCATCTGGCATGACATACTGACCTATAAAGCCCTAAATGGACTGGGACCAGCATACCTAAGGGACCCCCACCCCGTATGTGCCCTGGAGAACGCTCTTATCAGCTGGAAAACATCTGCTGGTGGTCCCTGGCCCCAGGGAGGCTCAGTTGGCCTCAACCAGGGCCAGGGCCTTTTCGGTCCTGGCCCCAACCTGGTAGAACTCTCTGTCTGAGGACACCCGGGCCCGTCAGGATCTTATTATTTCAGCAGGCCTGAAAGATGGAGATGTTCCACTAGGCGTATGGTTGAGGCCAGCATGAGATCCTCACTGAGCCTCCCACCAGCCTTCCACTAAGTGTGGGGCTATACAGTGTCCACCAGCCGGCTGCCCAGCATATGGGTACAGCACGGGACTATGTAGTGCCCATTCGTTTGCTGACCCACGTATGGGTTGCAGTACATTATCTGTCTGCTTCCCTCCTCCTGTATGTTGATGGGCAGGAATCTGGAATTGACCCCATCTTGGAATAATTAGTATCTGTTGCTGATTTTATGATGAACTGTTGTTTTATGAATTGTTTTAATATTTGTATTATATTTTTATGACTGCTGTACCTCGCCCTGAGCCCGCTTGCAGGATGGGCAAGTTAGAAATGTAATAAATAAAATTTAAATTTAAAAAGGCCCTTTCATACGCATTGGGTTCACACACCCCTTTAGAGGATCCACCGTATAAAGACGTTAAAACTGGACAATGCCAAAAGATGGCAGGAAAATTGATTCATTTGAAATGTGATGCAGAAGTTTTACAGATACTAGGGTTAGCTACACCCTCCCCACACAAAGATACGGGTTCTAGAGCAAATCAAGCCTTAATTCTCCCTAGAAGCTAAAACGAGGCAACTGTGGGTATCTTACTTTGGTCACATTATGAGAAGACTGACTGGAAAAAGCAGTGACGCTAGAAAAAGCAGAAAGCGCTAGGGAAAGAGTAAGACTGAAAATGAGATGGAGTGAGTCAAAAAAGGAAGCTGCAAGCCCTGAGCAAGGCTATGGTAGGATGCTTCTGTACAGCATTTATTCAGAGGGTCTCCAAAAGTCAGAACTCCAAAAGAACAAACACCAAAACATGCCCAGAGGGGGGGAACCAAGTTCTAATGGCGTCTTAGATGAAACCTATAGAGCTTTCCAGCAGCTCTTCGCAAGAAGTCCTGTTTTATCCTGCCTGCTGCTACAAGCATTTTAAAGCCTACTTTTCTATCCTTTCTGGAAGGGGCTGGAAGATGTATCTGACGAAGAGAGCTGTGATTCTCGAAAGCTTATGCTACAGTAAAGTTGGTTAGTCTTAAAGGTGCTACTGGACTCTTTTCGATTCTGGAAGGGGCTGTTTCTGAAGCCCCTTCCTTTCGACAAGGGAGTCGGGCAGAGCTCCCAATACCCTCACACCGCCCCCGCCCGCCTTCGGAAAAAACCCTCCTTTCTTCAGGGCCCCTGCAGCTGAACACGAAGCGTGAGGAAGAAAACCTCTCAACAAAACGCAGGGGCAAGAAGAAGACGCTCGTAAAGGCTGGAGAAAGACGGGGACGCGCGCCCACCCTCGCCGCAGCCTCCCTTCCCGCCCAACTGAGGAGACGCTGAACTGCCCCCAAGCCTCCCGCCCAAGACCACGCCCCTTGCCTGACCTCATCGCCCTCCGCCCAATCCCAGCATCGGATGCGTCTCCCGGGGACTGTTGGTTGCGGGAGGGCCCCAACGGGCGCGCTGAGCTTGGCGGCAAAAGCTTAATTACAAACAGAAGAGTCGCGTTCTTCTCAGAGCAAGATTTATGAAACAGACATGCTGGCCCCGTGCGCTGCCGGCGCGTGGGGGCCCTGGAAAGCTCGTGCCCTGGCAACCGAGTTGGGCTTTGAGGTGTTCCTAGCTCGTCCCGAATCGTGCTCTTTGCAACACGCTGGAGCTCTTGCACTGCGAAGAAAGGGCCGCGCATAAAGCTTTGCGCGTTTTCCTTCGAGGGCCTGGAGTGGGGAAGACTCCCGCAGGGTGGTCTTTGGGCGTGGCTACCCCCCCCCACCCCCCTCCGCCACATAAACGGCGTCAAGGAAGCAGGACTCGCAGCCAGGCTCCGTTGCTTGGGTGCCTTTTCGTTCCGCAGCCAACTTGGGGGCGGGGGGGGGGAGCGGTTTCTGCCTGGAGGCTGTCCCGGTGGGAAGGGGACATCTCGGAAGGCGAGCGGGGAAGGGGCCTCTGCAGAGGCAAAGGCGGCGCGCCAAGTCGGCATGCCGAGCGTCGCCCTTGTGCGGGCCCGGCTCGCCCTCCCAACCTGGGAGGGAAAGGGTTCAGGCCTCCCTTGGCGGGGCAGAATCAGCCCTGCTGAAGGAGCCCTGCGATTGCCCCGCTGCTCAAGAGCACGGAGTGCTTTGCAGTACGCTTCCAAAAGAAAACTGGACCGGCTGGATTCTTCCCTAAGGGTCCCAGTCATTGCTATGGAGAGAGTGCCCTCAAGTCACAGCTTTATGCCCCCCTCCCCCCGTGGGGTATTCATGGCCAGAGACTAACAGAGGAGGGTTGCCGTTGCCTGCCTCTGCAACCCTGAACTTCCTTGGAGGTCTCCCATCCAGGTACTAACCAAAGTTCACCCTGCTTAGCTTCTGAGATCTGACGGGATCAGGCCCACCTGGGCTAGCCTGATCAGGGCCATTGCTATGGAAGTGATCCAGAGTTCTTGGCCCATTTTATCATACATACTTTCACCTGTTCTTCTGTTTCCAACCTCAACAAAAATGTATACATTTTAGCAATAATACGTGTATCGGTCATACATAAAACTGTTTCAAATACCATCATAGATTGATCAAGTCCCAACATCTTTAATAACTTCAAGTCTTTCCATTAATTGTGCATAAAAAATTGACAAGTATGTCCTTGTATATTCAAATCTTCTCTCAATTTCATTTTACATTCACGTTGTGATCATAAATCCAATATATCTTGATACCTTAACCACTTATGTTTGATTACCATTTCTCGTTTTAAAAAGGCTTCTTGTGGTGAAATCCAGAGCAGCATTTTGGGGCATGAGATAAATTTGTACTTATAGTGTTGGTGTTTTTCTGGCAGATTTAAACAAAATAATTTTGCACATATGTTATAATATGATTGAACGCTAGAGGAGGTTCTTGGTGGTCCATCCCCCTCTGCTTCACCTTTCCTATTAATTACTAAATAGTAAAGAGATGCATCTGACAAAGAGAGCTGTAGTTCTTGAAAGTTTATGCTACAATAAAGTTGGTTAGTCTTAAAGGTGCTACTGGACTCTACTATTTTGCAACTACAGACTAACACGACTAACTCCACTGTATATTAATTACTGTAATTGGACATCTTAATTCCCACTATTAACTTAAAAAAATTCCATAGAAATGGTTGGCTAGTGCATTTTGGAGGACTAAGAAAAAAAATCATCGTGTGCGCTTCTTCTCTCTGCAGAGTTTTCTGGTGTCTGAGCTTGGGCTGTTGCTGTCTCCATTGATTCACCACCCAATCGTGCAAGTTCTTAATGCTGTCACGTCTGTGCCCCATCCATGCCATTACTTGATGCTGACCTGTTGTTCTGAACCAATGTTTCATGCTGTAACTTGGTGTCATATTGCCAGTGCCATAACTGTTTTGCTTTCACAGGCTTACTGAAGCTGCAGGTGTCTTACCTAACGGACTGTAGAAGCGCTCAGTGCTTCTGACCTTGTACACTGCTCACTCCCACATACTGCTGTGTTTCAGCTTTGATCTCCTGCTTTCTCAGTGTCTAGACTTGATAGTACAAATTTGTGAGACGTTCTCAGGACGGGTTCGCGCCAAAAGTCCTGTTTTACTGATGGGAGGGGGAGGGAGTAAATGTGTGCATTAAGATAAAGGGTTTTCCCACATGTTGCCATTCCTGTCAACCTGTTCTTACTGCTTAGTTGCTTACCTTGCTTCTGAGTAATTCTATGGACATATTTGTGGAACTGATCTGATTCCTGAATAAAACCTTGAACCAAGAGCCTGGATTCTTGCTGTGATAGTACCGGGGTCCATCGGCCATAGCCTGTCATCCCTAGCCTGACAAACGCAGTTCTGATGTCCTTGAGGCTGATCATCGTAACCTCTCTGAAGAGCGCCTTGGACGTCTGATTTCTTCTTCTGAGGTAGGTTCATTCCAGGAGGAAGGCCCTCTTGCAGACCTCCATTAGATCAAGGATCAAATTTTGTCACGTGAAGTCACAGTGGAGCACTTGCAGAGCGGGGTGAAATGGTGTGCGCTGTCATCTTCAATATTTACATCAAAAGTAATTTCTGTAAGACTCCAATCGTTTAAAATTATTCACAGGTGGCACTTGACACCTAAAAGATTGTCTACAATGTCATCCTCTTGCTCTCCCCTGTGTTGGAAGGGTTGCAATGAGGTAGGATCCTTCTCTCGTTGGTGGGGTTGTTCACGGATAGCCACATTTTGGAAAGAAATATTGGAAGTAATAAAACAGATAACGAATTACGATATTCCATTATCACCTTCAATTATATTTCTAGACCAATCGAATATTCCACAGATCCCAAAAGCTATCAGGAATCTTATAGCAATATTTTTAGTTGCAGCGAAATCAGCGATAGCTTCAGTCTGGAATCTGAAGAAAGTGCCAACTAAAGAGATGTGGCTCTCTAAGATATGGGACCATTTCATCCTGGATAAAATTAATGATAATATTCTCAATGCTGAACGCTTTCCCGCCAGTTCCAATTTCTATGAGAAATGGTTCCCTTTTCTTGACTTTATAGACATGCACGATTTACATCCCAAAATAAGAATTGCTCAGACATTGACTCAGTTTTCTGATATTTGGTAATATGCTTTGTTTAAAAGTTGTTGTAATGTTAATATTCTTCAAAACTTGTAAACTATTATTGATTAGTTGTTGTGTTACAGTTGATGTTCATTGTTGATTTCTATTTGTTGTATGTTAATTAATTAGCTTAATTAAAAAGTAAATTAATTTTTTAAAAATGGTGTGCGCTGGCAAAGGTGTGTGTTCTCCATCATTGCTGGCTCTACTTGAGAAGTAAATTTACTCATCAGTGTATTGTCGAAGGCTTTCACGGCCGGAGAACGATGGTTGTTGGGGGTTTTCCGGGCTGTATTGCCGTGGTCTTGGCATTGTAGTTCCTGACGTTTCGCCAGCAGCTGTGGCTGGCATCTTCAGAGGTGTAGCACCAAAAGACAGAGATCTCTCAGTGTCACACTGACACTGACACTCAGTGTGACACTGAGAGATCTCTGTCTTTTGGTGCTACACCTCTGAAGATGCCAGCCACAGCTGCTGGCGAAACGTCAGGAACTACAATGCCAAGACCACGGCAATACAGCCCGGAAAACCCCCAACAACCATTACTCATCAGTGTTCCCTTTTTTCAGTAGGGGTTTACAAGCTGACGCTCCCAAAGGAAGGGATGAGGAGAGATCACAGCAAGAGGAGACAGAGGAGGAGGAGGAGAGGCCAGAGGAACCACAGGAAATGGTGTGTTGTGAACAACCCTTTTCAGAGCACAGAAGAAGAACCAAGCAAGTGTAAATTCTAGGGGTCTCTGCAGTACTACAGGGGCTTAGCATCTTTTTTTCTGCTGTCTGCCTTTTATATCCAGTTGTCATTCTTTCCCTGTCTCAGAATCATCCCAAGGATAAACCACTAGTGAAATATGCAGTGCAGCTCTATTGGTAATAAGGGCTGCACTGCACTGCAGAAAGGTTCAAGCACCACCATGTCCTTTGATCTCATAGGTGAAAACCTGCAACCCCACACAAGAGAAGGTGCATGAACACTTGTAAGCAGAGCATCAGTGGTGCGGTGTAACGCAATTGCTATGTGGCTGTTGATTGTGACTCCCAAATGACCCTAACAACACCCTGCTTCTCTCAACAGTAAGTAAAACTCAGGAGAGAGTGAAAAACTCTTCTGAAAGAGTTTTTAATTGTTGTGTTTGGTGCTGATTGTCGTTTTTAAAATCAAGTTTCAAACTTGCAGCATGAGTGGCTCCCTGCCCCACAGGTATGCAACGTAAGTGATGTCTTAACAAATGTCTTAATCGTCCCAGTGTTTACCAGGCAACTGCAGCCCACAAGCACAGCACTATAAGTTTAACAGCTGTTTTGTGGCACAGACCTTGAAGACAACTCAGGAACTGCAGCTGGTTTCAAGTGCAGCAGCCTCTCGATGGGAACACAACTTGCCTATGTTTAGACGGTTTGTTCCACAGTTCAGTTCTAGATTGTGGTTACTTGTACAGTTTTCTTCTTTCCCTTCTTTACTATTGCTGCATGGAGGAGAAGAGAACATCTTCAGGGATGTTTTTGCTCAGGCATAAAAATATGCCTGGGCTGCCCTCTGCTGGTTTCCTTAAGAAGTGGCAACCTTGTGGAGAGCCACGTTTGCAATTCCCCTCCACCAAAGGGCCTCCACCATATGCCCTGTGCGCCACGCCCCCCCCCAACCATGCCCAGACAATAATATCTGATATTACCTTTTTTTTTTAATTGTATTTTATTCAACGTTTTCAATAATTTTTTTTAAAACAACAAGAACCAGTTAACAACATAGTATATTACATACAACAATCAGAAAAGTACACCTCCTGTTACATGGTTCAATACTCAATATTCAATTATTTGAGTGGCTGTTGTGTAACAAAAATATATAGGAAAAGCTCTGTTAAACAAATTTTTTCCAGGTTTGGTTACTGCTTATTGGTGATCCTATTAATGTGCCAACTGGTATCATAAATATGCTAGGGAATAGTAGAGGTCATGTTTCTTGCTTACATTTGTCATATTTTCATCTTTTGTTAAGTAATCTAGAATTGGGGACCATTGCTCCAGAAGGTGGGATTTATAGTTTTGGTTTTCCCTTTGGGCAAGTTGATCCGAAAGTTTTTCCATTATAAAATGGTCCCAAATTCGGCCTTGCCAATTAGAAATTGTCGGTGTGGATTTTTGTTTCCAATTAGAAGCTATAATTAGTTTTGCAATCGCTAATAATGTGAGCATTAGATTTATTCTGCTTTTTGGAATCCTTGGATCTTTCCAGTGGCTTAATAAAATTACTTCATATGTTCTAGGTATTACATATCCAAAAATAAACTCTATTTCCTTAATTACTTTATCCCAGAATGCTTTTACATATCTGCACTCCCACCAGCAGTGGAGAAAGGTCCCCAGCTCGCCACATTTCTTCCAACATTTAGGAGAAATAGCATGGTTTACATGATTGAGTTTGACTGGCGTCAGATACCAGTGAGAGTATATTTTTACAGTCTGCATTTTGATATTTATAATTCTAGAAGTATAGATGTGAGATTTCCTGATATTACCTTTTTAACGACCAGAGAACCTCTGAGCATCTTGGATTGCCTTTCTCCACTTCTGCGAACTTTGTTTTATGGGCTTTCGTTCCTCCACCTTATTCAGCTGCATATCTTGACCCAGCCTCATACACAGAACCCCTACATCTCCATAGCCTTGATACCATTGTCATAGTAAAGTTCTGTTGTGTTTTAAACATAAAACGGGTCATGATGAAATCATTCCAGTTTCTAAAGAAACTACCCACTTTCCTGGAACATGGGGCAGGTTGCCACATCGGGGAAGAAATGCGCAGGAGAGCCCCAGATGTCAGAGACCCACATGTGGCTCTCAGACCACCGAATATCACTGCTGTAGGTAGTCATGACCCCCCCCCCCCCCCCGCGTGCCCAACTTTGCAGGTTGTTTGACAAAAGTGTTCCTGCTCGTTCTGTTTTGTCCACAATTGCCATTTTTGCCTCTGGCAAAACACAAGTGTGGGAAATTTTTGTTCCTTGGTTGGATCAACTTGACATTTTGGTGTCCAGTTTGGTGTAGTGGTTAAGAGTGCGGGACTCTAATCTGGAGAGCCGGGTTTGATCCCCCACTCCTCCACTTAAAGCCAGCTGGGTGACCTTGGGTCAATCACAGCTCTCTTGGAGCTCTCTCAGCCCCACCCACCTCACAGGGGGTGTGTTGTGGGGATAATAATGACATACTTTGTAAACCACTCTGAGCGGGTGTTAAGTCATCTTGATGGGTGGTATATAAATCAAATGTTGTTATTTGTGGAGGAAATCAGCAAGAACTATGAGGAGGGAAGACCCTCACAAAGCCCTGCCAACGCTTTCCAAAGCCTTACAGTGCCATCTTAAGAATGCTTTCCTGGGAGTAAGATCCATTGAACAGACTTGAATGGGAATCTGAGTAGATTTGCTTGGGAATGCTCTGTTAGCAGGGAAGAAATGAGATAAGAGCAAATAAAGATGTGTTTTTAAAACATAAAAATGGGGGAAGCAAACAACTTGCAAAATTACTACAAAGAAAAAAGTAAGTGCAGGTGACCCTGATTTGAAGATACTATCCTCCCTGGTCTGGATATTTCATTCAAAGACTATTTTTGTAATTATAATGCAGAATTGTACAGCTCAGTCCTATAAACGTTTACTTGGAAGCGTGAGTGCATTCTGTAGGTTTTTGCTCACAAAATTGTGGTTAAAATGTCAGACCTAGAGAGAAATGTCAGGACTAGAGAGAACCAAGGTCGTTTTCACACTGCTTACCAGCCACGGAACATGGTGCCGAGCTCCTGGAACGACAGCGTCTTCCTGGCATGATTTGGCATGAAATCGCGCCAGGAAGACGCTGTCGTTCCGTGAGCTCAGCGCCGTGTTCCGTGGCCGGTAAGCAGTGTGAAAATGGCCCAAGTTCCAATCTTAGTCTGCCATAAAAGGCACTGGATGGCCACTCATTCTGAGTCTAACCTACCTATTGGTTGTTGGAAGGATAAAACGGAGATGGGAGAACCAAATATGCTGCTTTGGAACAAAAGCAGGAGGGTGAATTTTTCTAGCAGATTTGACTGTGAATTTGCCTTTCCTTGGAGCTTTAAGTTTATAATTTTATTTTTTTGCATAGTTTACATCCTGTCCGATACCTTTTCTTTTTGCATTGCTTCTCCACCTTTTGTAATCCCAGTCCTATTTCATTGTTTATTGGATGATTTATTGTCTGATTGCATTGCTTTATACCATGCCTTGAGTCTCAGTGAAAAAGGTGGGCTATAAAGAAAGTAAATAAATAAACATTTCCATGTTTTAAGTCTGAATGCTTTTATATTGGTGAATTGTGTATTTAATGTTAATGTTGTTAATTGGATTATTATTTGTGGTTTGGCACTTGGTTGTTGCATAGTTCTCCACCTTCAGTCCAAAGAGATAAGGCATGGGACAGAAAGATTTTTAATAAATAAATGCATTAAACATCCTTACATTCATTTTTTTAAAAAGAAACTGAACAGCATTTACTTACTTACTTAAATACTGGTTCAGGGTACACCGGCAGATAAATGCCTTCATCGTTAGGTAGTAAGGGTTGTGTGTGTGTGTGCGTGCGTGCGTGTGGAGAATCAAGCAAGTGATGCTTAGTGGGAGAATAGTGTGTGTCTTTTTAATTTGCAGTGGAGAAATACAATCTGTGAGATGTTGCTGGAGCTATGCAATCTGACAGTATTGTGGTGATGTGCCTTCCTATCGCTTCTGAGAACAGGGAAGCAGCTCTGCGGGGTCAGAGGAACGTTCCATCATCTTGCTTCCAAAAATCAAACGCCCCAAGGAAGGGCACAAGCAGGGCCTGCTGACAGCTGCCCAGAGAGCCTGTCTTTGAACCCAGAAGCCCCAGTCAGCTATCCAGGCAGCCACAGCTCATCTTTGCCCGGCTTGTGTTGCAGTCCTTCTAAATGTATGGCCATCCCCACATCTTGGAGTGATGAGTTTCCCAGGTCAACTCCTCATTGTGGGAGGTACTCCTTCCTTTTCCGTGCAACCCTCAGAAGAGTTACTCCAGACTAAACCGACTGAAGTGAATGGGCTGGGACTGGAGTGACCATTCCTAGGACGGCAACGTGTGCCTTGAGTCTATTGCAAAAGGTGCCCCTTGATGCTAGTCGTATGCCCACTTTCTCCACCTGGGTAATTTTGCAACCCGCAGTCGGGCAGTATTTCCTCCAAGCTTAGAGCCAAGATACAAGTGACACCTGACACAAGGTTGGACACTTGTCAGCTTCCCTCAAGTTTTGATGGGAAATGTAGGCATCCTGGTTTTACAGCTTGGCTCTCCATTACAGCTGCAAGACCAGGATGCCTACATTTCCCATCAAAACTTGGGGGAAGCCGACAAGTGTCCAACCTGTGTCAGGCGTCACTTGTAGCTTAGCCCCTGAATTTTCAGCCTTTTTCATCGGAAAGACGCTTCGAGCCCGCCCAAGCGTCCCTCTTCTTGCCCCCCCCACTCGCTGTGCAATATTCTGCAGCTGCAGCAGCCAAGGGCGATGTTTAATTGGCATATGCAAATAAGCAGGCAGCACCGTCTTGCTTTTGTTTTTAGACACCGCCCCCTGGCTAGGCCACGCCCCCGGTGTCTTGGAAGAGCCTCTCGCCCAGAGAGAGAAGAAAAGGCTGGAGGGACCCTGAACTTCCGCTAAGGACTCGAAGCCTCGACAGGGAGAGTGGGAAAGGGCTGGGCTTCAGGCCGGAAGTGGGGGGGTGCTCTGTCTCCTCTCTATGACCTTCCGGACCTGGCTTTTTGTCTGTGCGGGTTGCAGCACTATAGAGATGTGGAGGGGGTAGAGCGCCCACTGCTGGTCTGAGCCTCGCCGGAAGTTGGGTCCAAGTCCAGTGGCACCTGGCTTCTGACGTCGTCCGCTGTGCCGGAAGCGGCCCCTCTGGCGCGCTGTTTTGAGCGGGGTGCCGGTCGGAGGGGGGCGGGGAGCGGCCCCGCGGGGGAGGCTGCGGGGAAGGCGGGGCCCGGGCGCGGGGCGGGGCCCGGCTGCGTCCTCGGTTCGTGTCTTGCTTTGAAAACCCTGCGGGGTTGCTGGAAGTCGGCTGCGACTTGACGGACTCTCCAGCGCTTAAAAGGCACAATCAGGAAACGTCCCGGGGGCGCTCCTTAAACACTAGATGCTGACATCTGGGCATCTGTTCTTACCTTTAAACATCTGAATACAACAATTAGTTGTTTTAAATGGTTTTCCAGCCTTTGACCTCTTTTATTGCACTACCCTGATGTTTTAAAAACGAAGAGGAAGGGAGGTGGTTCATTCTTTAAAGGTGCCTGTGTCGTAGATAACTTATACTGGCATGCATGGGCTCCTAAAATACGTGTATAATAGTAACTTGTGCATTTATTTGCAAGTTTTCAAAATGACTTCCTTTGGTAATTGGTAGCTCCCACTTGCAGTATGATTGTTTGTACTTTTTTCTCTTATTTCCTTTTAGCAATATGCCATGGTGGGGTCTCTAGTGACCCCATCCTATGAAAGTACAACATTGCTGTCCCCCGGCACCTCATGCCTGTCCAAGCCTGGGTGGAATCCTTGAAGCATTATGATGCCAAATATGAGGGTTTGACAGATCTGTGTTTGCATTAATGCCCTGGTAAGCACTGAATGATCTTCATGTTTCTAGTCCTCATTGTTGCAGAGAAGTCAGAAATTGCGCACATGGCTTAGAAAGGTCTCTTCCACAAGGTACATCATGTCTTGTTCGAGGGGTGGGGGATACAGGTGCAAAGTTATGACACAAGAGGAATGGAGGACTAGTTAAAATGGGGCCAAGTATAGTGTGGGTAAACCTCTGAGTAAGTGTGATGGGAAGTGCCTCTAGTGGAGCACTTGGTGGACTGAGGGACTGGCCTGCACCCTTCCATGCATAGCACAGGGACTGGATGCCTTAAACCAGTGGCACTCGCTCCACAGATCGCACTTCCCATCAGCCAAAAGAGCAACATGACTCCTGTATGCCCTCTGCACCACCCCAAACACACAGAAACAATGATATATAATATAGCCCTTGCAACCACCAGAGGACCTCTGAGCGTGTCAGGCTGTCTCTTCCCACTACTGCTGAACCTTAGCCAGGGCTTGAACATCTGGAGTGAGGGGAAGCGCTTGCAAGACAGACTTTGAACACAAAACATGTGCGAGGTTTTTTGCTCTCCTGAGCTCTTGTTTGGCTGAATGTTTAAAAAAATCTCACACACATGTGCACACACACACACTGCTTCTTTATAGTAAAACTTCCCTTCAAGTTCTGCTCTAATTCTGCATGGCTGGGGGTAGTTAGAACTTCTTTCCAGGCTAAATTTTCTGCTTACAAAGAGTTCCATTTTGTGGCTTGGCGTTCAACAGCGATATGCCCCATTCCGCCACCTCAGGCATTTGTTGTTCGAGCCTCGTACTCAGAACTCCGACATCTCCACACCTTGACAAGTTGTATTGTGTCTTGAATGTTAAACAGTTTTCCCTTTGGCCAATAGTCATTATAAAAGGTGCTCAGAAGAGTCACAGATAGCCATTCACAGAGCCCCATGTGATTCCAGAGCCATCAGGTGTGTATCACTGCCTTAAACTGCACGTTTGTTTGTGTCGGTAGGAACCCATTTATCCATTGAATGTAGGCATTACTAGATAAGTTTACATGAGAGCAAGTATCAAAATTTTTGCTGAAAACTGAAATTCTCCCTTTGCTTGTCTTAACACTTTTCTTGGATTGCAAAGGATGTCTGGACATCTCAGTTCTAAACTGAGGCAGTTGCAATTCTTTCTCTCTCGGTAGTTGCGGTTGGCATTCATTTCTCAGGTCTCCTGCTAACACTTGCTTATCTGTCCTCCCCTCCCCTGCCCCATCCAGCATTGATATCTTGCATGCTGTGGCTATTTGGCAGAAGAACTTCAAAAGAATTGTGAGTACCAGAATGTAGGTGGGAACATGGTGTGGGGTCTTGTAGGACCAGGCTGGTGATTGGGCTGCCTGGCCGGAGGGTGATCAACAAAACAATGGCACTTCCCGTACTGTAACCGTGAAACTAAAGGCCGGCTGAAAAGCTCAGATTTCGAACAGAATCTTCCTCAGGGGCGTGGCCAAACACTGCAAAACAAACATCTTACATACTATACCATAAGCAATTTTACATGACATCCAATTTATACAAATTCATCATAATATACAATTGTCAGCAGATATCAACAACAAACCTGTGTGGTAGACCCTTAAACGCTGTAACAATTGTTTGTTTTGCAGTGTTTGGCCACGCCCCTGAGGAAGATTCTGTTCGAAATCTGAGCTTTTCAGCCGGCCCCAGATTGGGTGTGCAGCCGTGGATTCCCTTACCATGTGTGGACATAGCTGTGCATGAATGCTACTTTATTTAAAGAAGATACAGGACACATTTTGTTTGGACCTTTGTATTTTTCAAGTTAAAGGAAGAATCATTGTATAAATTGTAATTGGTCATCTCACTGATTGGTTTATTTATATAAGAAATACATATGGCCCTTTGGGCACTTATAATAGAGTTGTTTATTAATTTGTAATTGTTGTTCCTTCCCGTGAGGGTTCTCTTTAGTTTCACTGGCCGGAGGGTGATGTCAGAGAGGCCTTCAGGCCAGGCTTTTGAAGAGCTCCCCCTGGTCCCAGGACTCTGCTCTAGTGCCCATCTGGAAATGGGGCATTTAAACCATTCTGTGTTTTAAAGGGGCCCAGGAAAGTTCAGCTTTTAAAGTCTGTACCATGAAAAAAATTAAATTCTTTCCCATCAGTAGAAGCTGAATTCTGTGACCGCACCTGTGAATTAAGTCTATGTGCATGATTTGTTCTGGGTTTGCTAGTTGTAGGGAGGGGCTGGGAGTGAAGCAGGCGCCTGAAGCTCCTCCCCATCCCCTGGAAGTCTGACACCACCACCCCTCTGACTGCTGAGCTTTTGGCAGGCCTTTGCCCCCTCCCTTTTGAGCACCTCCTCGTAGCTGCAGGAGCTGCGTTCTGCAAGGAGTCCTGCGTCCTCCTCTTCCTCACAGTGGAGTAAAATGCCAGCCTGGGCAGAGCTACACGGATTTCCCCTTGCAATGCTTATCCTTTTAAAAAAAAAAAAAATCTTTGTTGTATTCTAATTTTCTTTCTCTTCTTCTCAACTATAGTTTTCACTTTGTTTTTTTGTTAAGGCTAAAATAAGTTAACTGATTAAGAAAATACCAGCCTACTTTGTGTGACCCTTGTTAGGAATTGCTTAGAATGCCCCTTTTTCACTTGCATCTGGCACATGCTATTCCGGCTGTGTTTTGGGAGCTGCCTTACCTTTCCAGAGTTATGCCAAGACAAAGTCAGTGGCGACAAGAAACCCTGGCCACAGGACTGGGTGGGCCCAGCACAGCAGTATCTGTTCGCCTTTGTGGCGTGGTGGTGAGTGGCGCTCTTTGTTTCTGGTAGGAACCAGGGGGAGGTTGTTTTCTTAGGCCTAGCAGAGAACAGTGACTTTGTAACTGTAGTGCAGGCGTCCCAAGAACCACTCTGACCATCCTGCCTGTATCCCGTCTCCTGTGAACTCTGTGGCCCTCCTTCCTCCTCTCTAAGTGCTGTGGTCCCTGTGGCCCCACCAGCTACTACTACATGTTCCCCATGAAGATGTGTGTCTTGGGCCTCAAAGTGGCACTGACAACCAAGCTGGCTCAGGTACTGCATCTGCATTTTCTCCGGAGGCATTCTGATCTTTAAAAGGCTGATTTTTATCTGTGGAGGCATTCTCCAACGAGAGAACCGCTTGAGTTGGAAGAAGGCTCTTTAGACTGGAAGAAAACTTCCAACTTGAGCCCAAAGGAAAGGTGGGGTGCAAATTCTTTATAAATGAATGAATAAATATATAGACTTTGTACAGTAGAGTAGGATCCACCCCAGTGACTTGCCTGAGGCCACCTCATGCGTTTGTAATCTCAGCTTTGCATATTAAAGAAAAGCACATTCATGCCTGTGTGACTCTGTGGGCGAATGAGTGGAAATACTACGTGCTCATGGCTTTCTGCCTGATCTCTGTCAGCTGCTTCCCAGCAGCCAAAGAAGCAGCATGCTGTGGTGGGTGGGGCCAGTCATGATTGGCAGCGCATGCTGTCAACTTGGTGGTGCAAACTCACTGCCATGCTCTGTTGGCACTACGCAAGTCAAGTGGTACAAATACTACGCTTTCAACAAACTGCTTGATGCTTATCGACCCTGGTGTAGAGACCAGGGAAAGTGCGGCTGTGCTCCCCCCCTCCCATTTTCTGAGGCACACGTCCATGAAGTGGGCAAGGGCCCAACAAGAACTAGCGACTTCAGACACAGACGCCAGAATCGTTGGCATCCGTCCTGCTGGAGATTACGAAATCTCATTCCTACCGTGATCAATATAGACCACAGCAGGTTGGAGCCAGCAGTCTATCGGGGAGGTGCTGATGGGTGCACATCCATCCCTCAAGCAGTCCTTTCCCTTCCTTTTGGCTCCCCTTCCCTATCCTTTGCCTCCATTAACCCCCCCCCCATCTCCTTAGAGGTTTTCTTCCTTGTTCTGCCTTTGGTCGATCCTGCTTTGTATGTTGAGGTGTAAAATTACCTAGAGGATTGTTCAGAAAAGAGACCTGGATCCCTCCCAAACACCTTCGGAACAACGAAAAGTAACTTGGTGCAGAACGTATAATTGCCCTTTCATACAGTGTTGTGGTTTCCAGGCTGTGTGCCGCCAGCTCTCAGTTTCCCCTTTCCTGTTGCAGGTGCTGTTTTCGGCCCCACAGAAACATGAGGGGTGTGAGTGCGTGTGTGAGGCACAAAGAGAAGGAACCTTCCATTTTTCCTTTCTAGCTGTTCTCGGGTTTGTTAGCTTCTTGGCGTTAGAAACACCCCCAGAGGTAAAATAACTTGTGTTTAAGATACTATTATGCTGCCTTCATGCAGGCCTGCTTTGTGGCTAACCGTAAAAGATTAAACAAAAATACACATTCAAGCAGAAACTCAGTGAAATTCCTTTTGTAAAATCAACCTCACGAGTCGTGATTAAACCCGTCCCAATCTGCAGTCAGCCCCTGAAATAACTACCGTGGCCATGAAAGCATGAAACGGGTAGGGGTCCAGAGCAGCACCGTAACAGGGTGGGTGCCAGGCGAAGCTCAAGGGGAAGGAGTGCTGAAGAGAGGGCGCCACCCTCAAGAAGTCCATTCTGGGCTGCACTTGTCAATTGGCAGGGAGACTCCTAGGAGCTTCCCCAGCTGATGGCATTGCAGCCCGAAAGCTTTCGACTAAGGAGGGAGGAGGAACTATTGTACTGCTACAGGTGGCTTTAGCCTGCATATATCTTTTTAAGTTTTAGAATTAAGTTGTTCTTTTGTGGTTTGGATTATAACCTTTGTCATATATTCAATAAATGCTTTGATTTGGTTAAGGAATCTCACTTTTGTACAGAGTGCACTTCTTCTAGACAGGGACAGTTAGGGAGTTTAGTCTGCTCTACCCAATCGCCTTGGTAAGGGGCAACCTGAGCGATGAACCGAGGGGGAGTTGCAGGGCCCGGCTGGGTCTCCCCCACAACATTCTCCCAACAAGCCACAGCTCTCTTCGTCGGCTTTCAATAAAATTGATTAGTCTTAAAGGTGCTACTGGACTCTACTCTTTTGCTACTACAGACTAACACGGCTAAGTCCTCTGGATCTAAGAGCTTTGTGAGAATAGCAGGCAAGCTTTGTTTAAAGAGAGTCTGCTTGTGACAGTGGCGTTCTGGCTGCACTCTTGTACGCGGGGCAATGACCTGTTCGGAACGGCCTAGGCTGTGCTTTGCCTGAGGCCAACTGCCTTCTAGAGCTTGCTGCTGAATCGGCAGAGAGCGTGAAGGAGTTCCGTGGCTGAAGGGTCAAAGTGGAGCGTAGAGTGGCTGGGAAAGCTTGCCTCGAGGAGGTGGCCCCTGCACCTGCCCAAACACTCTGGGGGGAAATGATCTTGTCAGATTGCTGCCAGGGGTGAGGGGCTAGCAGGCTTGAGGGGGAGAGGAAATGGAGGGGCATAAAGGGAGTAGGATCCTGCAGAGCAGGGGAGAGGGGGGGTCGGAGGCAGAAGGGGCTATATCAAGCGGCCTGGGTGAGGCCTGCTTTCCACTGTGGGTCGCCAAATGAGGAGCGGCTCATGATGGTAAGCAAGCAGCCAGCAGTGGAGCAGGAGCAGCACCTTTAGGCTGGCCAGCGAGAGCACAGCCCTGACACAAGGCAGCCATGGTGCCTGCTCGTGAAGCTGCCTTGCGACTCCAATCCAGGTCCCGCATATCACCAGCCTGTCGCACGCAACGTGGTGCATCTCAAGAGACGTGGGGGTCCGCCACCTCCACCCAGGGCCGGGGGCAACACTCACAGAGCCCCCACATGGCTGTTCAACAAAACTTTACAATAAAAGACTGCTCTCACATTGGCCTCAGTAGCTGCCACCAGTCCTTTTAGTCTATCCCAAGGCAGAGGAGCAAAAGGACAAATCTCCAGGCCTGCCAGGGAACTAAACAGAAGTCTACCTTGCAAGGGTGACTTGCCAGCAGAGTTTCTCTAAGCAAAGATTTACCTGGTCAAGGGTTCAGGGTCAAGACGCTGGTTTAGCCTTTTGAGGTTTCAGAGTCAAGAACCACACAAGTATTTTATCGTCGCCATCTGAAGAGAAGCTGTACGGTATAAAGTTGTTTTAATGTTATTTGTATACTGTTTTATCTGTTTTTAACTGTTATTTATGTAAATTGAAATGTTGTACTCCGCCCTGGGCCCGGCTGGCAGGGAGAGCAGACTAAAACGGTAATATAATAAATAAAATAAATAAAAAATACAGTTATTTAAGGTGCAAAGATATATAAAAAGACAGACTGTGGGGATTAAAATAACAAAACCTTACCATACAAGCTCTAGCTATACATACCATAGTAGTTCCAGAAGGCAAAACACAAGTTAGGCGCATTATTTCCCACTGCTTATTTCCCACTTCTCTGGTGGGATTCTGGGTACACGAGCGACGTTCACATCTCGGACCTTTTGCCGGAGAGGAATTATGAGTATAAAGCCGCTGGTCTGAGTTAAGAACCCCTTCTTCCTTCCTCTTTTCCCGCCCCCTCCAGTACCTTTATTGCAGTTTTGTTACGTTTTAATCTGCATATAAGCGTGTCCTCTCTTCAGGTTGTATGTTTTAATCTACTGTAGGAGCAACCTTTTATAATACAATAAATACGATATTATGGCCAACTAAGTCCATAGATTGTACTATGAAACTAACAGAGAGTTTGCAGTTCATTCTTTCTAAGTTGGATCCCAAAAGGAACAAAAACTTCTACAGGCAAGTGTCCTAGATGGTCCTCAATCTTACATATTCCTATTAATTATGTTTTTTTCTTTTTGCTGCAGGTGGAACCAGAATCACAGGAAACAAGTTCCACAATCCCAACAAGGGCCGGCCAATATGTCTTGTTTCATTGGACCAACTTCATCAGGGGGTATTCATAAAGTCCACCCTGCATCCAGTGACATGCACGGAGTTTCTTGTGTGTCAGCATTCGGCCCTTTACTCAGCTGGGATCAGGAGCAGAGCAGGTGGCAATGCCGACCCACTGCCTTCACCCAGCTGGGATCAGGAGTGGAACAGGTGGTGATGCCCGCCCTCTGCCTTCAGCCAACTGGGATCAGGAGTGGAGCAGGTGGCAATGCCCACCTGCCCTTCACCCAGCTGGCATCAGGAGTGGAGCAGGTGGCAATGCCCGCCCACCCTTTACCCAACTATGATCAGGCGCGAAGCAGGGGGTAATACCCGCCCTCCACCTTCACCCACTTAATCTGTACCACACCAAGCATTTAAAAAAACACTTAAAATCATTACAGCAAGAGTCAAATCTGTAACTATACCTTAAGCATTACCAAACAGACCCAGACATCCCCTACTGTAATGCGTGTTCATTCTTGGGGGGGGGGGGGGCGCTAGGCGATAGAGATAAGCCAGCCTCTAAGCACCTTCCCAGCCCCATCCCTAGGAGAACCACCTCCTTCCTCATCTCTCCCAGGATAACAGTTAAACAAACATTCCAAAGTGGTGTCTGTCAGGTGAATCACAGGCCATCTGAGTATCTGGAAGGTATCAGCTGTAGGTATCGGCTCTTATCACAACTAAGAGTTTCTTTCCAATAGCAACTCACCATTCCCAACCAAGCCTGTTTTGTTTCCTTGCTGAATAATGCAGGTAGATTTCCTAGGCACCCTGACAGACGCTTAAATATATTTTTTCTGCCTCTTCTCAGCATAACAACCAGAACCCTCTCCTTCTGCGTTATGGACCAGTCACTGTAAGGATGAGTGAAGAAGTTCTCTCCGGAACAGAAGAGACAGAAGTGATCGCACGCACAATCAGACTCTTGGTATTACAAATGTTCCTTTTGTTACCATTTAATTATGTGAATTTCCAGTCTTTTGCAACTGGGATATGTCTGTGGCCCGGTCGCATGGGGTCAGATGAGCGTCAGATCCTGCAAAGAGGTCAAAGGCCTTTGGAGTGCTGTGAAATGTTTCAAGTTGTAAGGCCTGAAGTAAATTAACTAGAATTCACATTAAATATAAATGTGGGCTTTTCTAGAGTAAACCTACTTTCTAAAAGGAAAATAATCGGTTCTGGATGAGACTCGTAATGTACTCTTCTCATCACATGGGAAAATAGACAGCAAGGAACCAGCCCACAAATTGACCCCAGGACTGAAGACCTTATTACAGAGGTGGGACTGCCAAATGCCGGAGCTCCTCTTTCTGAGAACTATTTCTCTCTTGCCAAAATTCTGTGTACCCTTTTGCAGAGGGAGATTAGCCCTGCACTCTGAGGTAAAAGCAGAGGAGCAGAAACCCTGTGGGCTGGACAGGTGGCCTGCTACCACTTCTCACACCGAACAGGTTCATAGTTCCCCTCCATCTAAAACAGAAATCCTTACACGTATATATTTTGTGTGAAGGTGCATTCAGACCCTCAGTTTGAATCACAACCGTCTCAGAAAGACTGTTGGCTTCCATTGGCAGAGTAGAGATTGATTTATTGTTACTGACAGTGGCCGTTTTCACACTGCTTACCGGCCATGGAACATCATGCCAAGCTCCCGGAATGACAGCGTTCTCACGTGAAATTGCGCCAGGAAGACGCTGTCATTCCGGGAGCTCGGCGTGATGTTCCGTGGCCGGTAAGCAGTGTGAAAACGGCCAGTGTTTTATTTACCTGTCGTGATATGGTTGGTCGTGATCTGTTAGTGATTAATAATAGGAAAAAATTAGATGTAATGTAGACTGTCATCAGTAAACTTCCCATATTGTCCATGGTGGGGGGTTTGATAATTTTTTATCAAGTTTGTCCAGTATTTTTGCTGAAACCGTCCGTGGGAACAAAAAGAGACAGGGTCTAGTACAATGCTGGCATGCCATCACGCTGATGTCACTTCTTGTAAAAAGAGATGTGATGGCACTGGGCACACTAGGATTTTTCGAAAACTCTATAGTAAAGCCATAGAGGATTTTTTTTAAAAAAATCTCAGAGCATCCATAACACTGGTTCACCGGTGCAATGCCAGTGCACTCTGAAATTTCCCCCCTTATCCACTTCTCATTTCTTCCTGCCCTGATCTGGGTGCCTAGGCTAGCTTGATTGTCTGATCTTGGAAGCTAAGTAGGGTCAGCCCTTCTTAGTACATGGATGGGAGACCACCAGGAAATCCAGAGTTGCTACACAGAAGCAAGCAGTGGCAAACTACCTCTGTTTGTCTCTTGCCTTGAAAACTTTCTGAGGTCTCCATAAGACAGCTGTGACTTCATAGCACTCTACACAGATACATTTGCTCTCGCTGGCATTTCAGGTTCCAGCAGAAAAATAGCAGCCTGAATCTACTCACACAGTGCTATTGCTTGGGACAGCTCTTTTTATTTTTATTTATTGATTTATTTTGTCTCTCTTGTGCTCTTTAAGATGTCTAGCTACAGATTGCATTTAACTTTAAAGGAAGGACATGCAAGTGGAACAAAATTAGAATGGAAGAAAGAAAACTTTTGTTCTTAGACAGGAAGACCACAAAGACAGTTCTTGTATTTTATAAGTGCATTAAACCAAGGAGGAAAATGTACAACTCGAAGTAATTGCCTTATGCATAACCCCAGCCAAACTTCCTGCTTTTCTTTCTTTGAAGCAATAGGGTGGTGGAATTGTCTGTGTGTTTCCCAGGCAGACGAGAAGTCCTGGATCAAATGAGACCGTGTGGTTCTTGCTGCACGTACAGATACCACACAGGGCTTTGGGCCCAGTGCACGGTGGTGAGGCAGCTCAGCCTGCCTTCTGTGTGGCCACCCTGCAAGAAGCACATAATGTGCACCATGAATGTTGTCAGACCACTGCAGGCTGTTCTGATGTGCATGGGACCCGCGGAGGAACGATCAAGGGAAAGAGCGATAGCAAAGGGAGGGGAGCAACAGGTACCTGCTGAGGAGCAGGGTGGTTGCTGTGGAACCGAGAGGTTCTAGCAAAAGGGACAGAGATGAGTTCACAGAACCACAGAGTTGGAAGGGGCCATATAGACCTTCTAGTCCAGCCCCCTGCCCAGTGCAGGATGAGCCTAAAGCATCTCTGACAAGTATCCATCCAGCCTCTTCTTGAAAACTGCCAGTGAAGGGGAGCTCACCGCCTCCCTAGGCAGCTGATTCCACCTTTGAACTACTCTGACGGTGAAAAAGTTTTTCCTAATATCCAGCCGGTACCTTTCTGCTTGTAATTTAAGCCCGTTGCTTCGGGTCCTACCCTCTGCTGCCAACTGGAACAGCTCCTTGCCCTCCTCCAAATGACAGCCTTTCAAATATTTAAAGAGAGCAATCATGTCCCCCCTCAATCTCCTCTTCTCCAAACTAAACATTCCCAAGGCCCTCAGCCTTTCCTCGTAGGGCTCAGTCTCCAGACCCCTAATCATTCTTGTCGCTCTCTTCTGCACCCTCTACATTTTGTCCACATCCTTTCTGAAGGGAGGCCTCCAGAACTGCACACAGTACTCCAGGTGTGGCCTGACCAAGGCAGAATAGAGAGGGGCTAGGACCTCCTGCGATTTTGATGCAATGGCCCTTTTGATACACCCCAAGACTGAGTTTGCTTTTGTCTGAGTTTATCTCCTTTACACCCACTAGCAGCCTTCAATACTCCGCTCTGGAGCCTCCTCAGGCTACAGTGCTTAATAAAAGTGAAACGTTAAGGACGGAGAAGGAAACGACGCTGAAATAAACAATGCGGTTGAACAAGCAGCTCAGCTCTATCCCAGAGACACGTGGCTGCTTGTCAACTTGTGCCTCCCTGTTCAGAGGCAGCATACCTCTGAATGTCAGCTGGGAGGACAACACCTGTTGAAAGCAGCTGTAGTAGATGGCTCCCTCCCACGTGGCTCTTACGGTCTTATGTTGACTGCTTGAAAACTCAGCATTGGGAGATTTAGAACTTAAGCTCACCTTGCTCCACTTTAAAAGAACAAAATCAAATTCATGTTGTCAGCTTGCCTGTTTTCCAAGTAGCTCATAAAAAGTTCTACATTTTATTCACACAACAACCCTGTGAGGCAGGTTAACTAGGCCAACGTCATTCAGTAAACTTTGTCCTCTGTGTCCTGGTCCAGTTCCGTTCCCACCCAGGCCCCCTCTGCTGCCGTGGCGTCTCAGCTGCAGCCCCATGAACACAAGGCAAGGTCTTAAATGGGGGCGCCCCAGAAAGCTTTCAGCCGTCTTGCAGATCAGAATGTATGGTCAGTTGATCCCTGAAAGGAAGTGCTGGTATCCCCTAGCCTGGCTATCGCCAATGAGATACAGTATTGAGACCTGGGATCGAGTTTAGATGCCATGTGTGGGAATGAGCAAAGAAACAGAAATATCAGAAGCAAATTTAGCCCTTGGTTTCCATTTTGATTTGGGAAAACTGTTGATATCCTCTTTATCTAATGCCACAGGGCCAGGCTGGGCCTGCTCCCACCAGCCAAAAACCAGTGTCTGAGCATGACTGGTGTTGCACAAAAGGCAACACTGTGCATCCTGGATGCTCCCCCTGCACATAATCAAAGGAACTCGACAGCAGACTCAAGCTATACATGACCAGAATATCCTCATGTCTGCCCATTCATCTGTAAAGTGATTTAAACAAACAAACAAAAAAATCAACGTCGTGTCTTCTGTGCAGTCCCACATGGGAACTGCACATGCACAGGCCAGTGGCTGACCGCATGCGCAGTTCCTATGTGGGCCTGCACAGAAGAACACTCGATGAAAAACTGTTGCAGGTAGGTGCTACTTTGTTTTCATTGTTGTGTCTTCTGTGCAGTCCCACATAGGAACTGTGCGTGCACAGGCCAGTGGCTGGCCTGTACATGTGCAGTTCCCATGTGTGCCTGCACAATTTTCTTCCTTCCAGTACTGGAAACAGATGGGGGGGGGCGTGCTTTGGACCAATAGAACCCAGTAAGGTAAAGGAACGATCACGCATGCACGGCATTTATGCAATGTGCCCTCTTCCCACACGCACACTCTTTGTACATGGACACATATGTGCTATCAATGCCCTTGTGATGTGGACTTTGACTCTGAGAAGCAAGCAGCAAAAGGAATTCTGGAGGCAGCTCTAGCAGGAGAGGAAGGATGGCGGTGCCCCTGACTACGTTTTAAGAATGTGTGAAAGATTCGTTCTGGGTGGGGCAGCCAGAAAATCATTCAATCGACAGCCCAGATTTTTTAAAAGCACATTTACTTGACAGTAAAGCCCCACTGAACTCAATGAGATTTATTCTCAGGTAAGTAAGTATGTAAAGGATTGCTCCCATAATGCAGGAAGTAGGGTTGTGTTTAAGCAAGTGGTGGTGGGAAACTCCCTCCCCAAATACCGTCTCCAAATGAACGGTCCCCCAAACCAATCCTCTGCTTCGAGACTTCTAGGCAACCTTCACAAGTTCCCCCCTCCCCATCTCTAGATCAGTGGTCCCCCACTTACAGTTGCCATCTCTGGGTTGGGAAGTTCCTGGAGATTTGGGGGTGGAGCCTGGAGAGGGCGGGGTTTGGGGAAGGGAGGGACCTCGGCCGAATATAATGCTATAGGGCCCACACTCCTGAGCAGCCATTTCTTTCAGGGGAACTGATCTTTGTCAGTTGTAATTCAGATCTTTCAGCCCACCTGGAGGTTGGCAACCCTGTCCTCAATGTAGCTCCCCTATGCACCAAAGAATGCATTAAAACAAAGGGGATCCGTTCTTGGAAGCAGACTTTGGGGGGCTGCCTTAAGACAGCAGAATTTCAGAAAAATTCAAGAGGGATTTCTACGAGTACAAATGCTGTTATTCAGCACACGTATTTTTTTAGTTACATGTTGAATCATTTCTCTGTGAGAAAGGTGGCCATGGAAATAAACTCCTTTTGGAGAAATTCATGCCATGACACAACAGAAGGCAGCCATACAAAATTCAGTGCACCTGACGCACAGACGTGTTCACATACATGCACACAACGTGTACCCAGACAAACATACAATACACAACACATTCTACAGTTAAGTTCACTTGTTTATCAGCTTCTCTACTTGCCAGATTCATATCTAGTCGTGTTTTGTGAAAAAGTAATTTTTGTATATGCGTGTGCATTAGTGTGCTCTGCAAAGACTGTGAGAATGCACTCATTCCAATGGCCCATCTATGCATCCCAACAGCCATTTGAGTTACAATCCAATCCAGCATTTCCATACATTCGCTCCATTCCATTGGGCAATCTCCATCTCAATACAGCCCTAGAGCCAGAATCCAGCATTTACATACTTTCAAAAGTCAAAATATGCATTTACTCAGTTGTTAAACTTCACATTTTGTCATGTAAGCAAACCAACTTTGGATAAAATCACAAAACAGTCCAGCGCATACGTGCAGACATTCAACACATGGACTTTCTCATATGTTGAATTCTCTCCCTTTCTCCAAGCAAGCTTCCTCTTTGGTCAGGCAAGCCAAGTGTGCAACTGGGTCAATCTGTCTTTCTTAAGATGCTGTCCCCAAATTGGTTCCTCCTCACTGACACAGCTGGGGCAGGACACTGGGAGGGAATCTGGATGCGCACTCTCGAGACTTGGTGGTGGAAAGTTTTGGCTGCCAAATTCCAGCTTCCAGATCAAAGAAGCTGGAAGAGAGAAAGACGACCGCAGCGCAAGGAGGCCGAGAGCAGGCGGTTCTCCCAGCAGGAATGAGTGAGATGTAAATATTTATAGCCCATGATTGCAAGTTCAAAAATGAGGTTCTCATCATAGGAGGCTGTTTAGCCTCTGCAGAAGGGATGGGGTGGCCTGCCTTGGGAGATGGGCGGGGTGGTGCCGCTGCCGGGATCGCCCCCTTTCCTCTGGGCTCTGCTTCTCAAAGGATCGCCTCTGTCCTCTTCTTTTGCAAGTTCCTGCTAGTGAACAGTCGACCTCAAGAGACCCCAGCGGAGAAGGGGGTGAAGAGGGCTCACTTGCCAGCTTCAGCAACCCGAAGCCCTACAAATTAGAGGTAAGCACAGATTTTGGAACATCCCCCTCCCCACATATTTACCCTGAGCTGAAGAGTGGCTGCGAATGTTAAGCAGAAAGGGGTCCATCAGCCCCGCAATGAATCTTGTGCAGGGAGACTCACACATCTCATTGTGGAGGTGTGCTTTCCTCACCCCTGTGATTTTCACAACTGCTCGGCTGAAATTCTAGAGGTGAAAAGGGGAGGGATGGCAAACCCCGTAACAAACTGGTATGAAAGAAAGGGCAAGCCCACGGGGAATACAATGAAGCAATGCTTCACAAAGTGTTCAATTTTTAAAGTGCCAGTGCTGTATAATTTAAACATTCATACAAATTTGTGCAGTTCTTACAGGAACAAGAATGAATCCAATATACAGAAAGTGCATTCAAAATTATTGCAACATGTCCGGGTGTAATAAAGTTTGTATAAATTTGCACAGAGCACCAGAAAGAAGGAAAGAGACTAATGCAAGGATTTAAATTTATACAAACTTTATTACACCCGGACATGTTGCAATAATTTTGAATGCACTTTCTGTATATTGGATTCATTCTTGTTCCTGTAAGAACTGCACAAATTTGTATGAATGTTTAAATTATACAGCACTGGCACTTTAAAAATTGAACACTTTGTGAAGCATTGTTTCATTGTATTCCCCATGGGCTTGCCCTTTCTTTCATACTGAAATTCTAGAGGTGGCATTTTATTTGTTGAGAGACAGTTTGGTTGTAGTGGTTAAGAGCGGCAGGACTCTATTCTGGAGAGCCGGGTTTGATTCCCCTCTCCTCCGCTTGAAGCCAGCTGGGCGACCTTGGAACCCTGAGCTGTTTCAAAGCTCTCTGCGCCCCACCTGCCTCACAGGGTGGTTGTTGTGGGGATAATAATAACACACTTTGTAAACCGCTCTGAGTGGGCGTTAAGTTGTCCTGAAGGGCGGCATATAAATCACATGTTGTTGTTGTTGTTGTTATATTTGCTCCCGATGGAAAGCCAAAGCAGCTTACAATATTCCTCTCCCCTCCGCCATTTTATCCTCACAGAAACCACCTTGCGAGGGGGGCTAGGCAGAGAGAGCGTAACTGCAGCAGAGCCGCCCAGTGAGCTTCCATGCTAGAGCAGGGATTTCAGCCTGGGCGTCTCAGATCCCAGTTCAACAATCTAACCACTACACTACACTTTTACCAATTGTTAAAGACACAGCAGCCCTGCTAGAGAAAATAAAGAGACATTTGGCAACTTAAAGGCGAAATGGAGATTTTTGTTCAGCATGAACTTTCAGGGCCTAGCCTGGCTTTGGTTCTGGCAGAGGAGGGATTTGAACCCGGGGCTCCCAGATCCTAATTCCGCACTTTGACCCCAGGACTACACTGGCTATTAGAACGTGTGCTCGGGAGGAGAGAATTACAGTCATCCACCAAGAGGGAACTGCAGATCAGGTGTTGTACTCCTGTAAGGAAGTGCAAGATTGGAGGGAAGATGTGCGTGTCTTCACAGGGACTGGAACGCACCACTGAAAATCCAGCTATGAAATGCGCTGGGTGACCCTGGGCCAGTCACTTACCCGCAGTCTGACCTCAATTATTGTGATAACCCCAGGGATGAGAGGGAAGCCGTATCCCTGAGTACCTGGACAGAAGGGCAGGATAGAAATACAATTGACAGATTGCGTTTGTGTGTGTTATGTGCTGTCAAGTCGCTTCCAACCTATGGTGACCCTATGAAGGAAAGACCTCCAAAATGTCCTATCATGAACAGACTTGCTTAGATCCTGCAAACTGGAGGACGTGGCTGCTTTTATTGAGTCTAGCCATCTCATTTGATGTCTTCCTCTTTTCCTACTGCCTTCTAATTTTCCTGGCATCGTTGACTTTTCCAGAGAATCTTGTCTTCTCATGATGTGACCAAAGTACAATAGCCTCAGTTTTGTCATTTTAGCTTCTAGGGAGAATTCAGGCTTGATTTGATCTAGTACCTGCTTATTGGTCTTCTTGGCTGTCCATGGTATCTGACAGATTGATAAACTCTCAAGTGTGTGGAAAGGGAACAGCTGATTTCCCACACAAGCAACTGAATTTTCCTTTACTTGATTAAATAGTTCTCAGGCACTTCTCCAAAATGTTGTACGAAATAGCATGAGGCCTCCCATTTACCTGTCGGGGGCGAAGAATTACCAGCCCACTTGGCAGGAGACAGGGATGGCAGGGACATGGAGTGCGCCAGCATCATGACAGTGTGGCATCACTTCTGGGGGGGGGGGTAACCAGAAGTGATGCCATACTGTTCTAGGAATCACCAGAAACTCTATGGTAAAATCATAGACTCTTTGACAATTCCTAAAGTGGCTTGACATGATGTGACACCATCACATTAATGGCAACTTTACTTTTTTCTCTCTCATAGGCTGGTGGAGGAGAGGCAGGAAGCTGGCATTGCTGGAGGGAGGTACCCCAGCCCCAATTTCCTACCTCAAATTTCCTGCAGCAAACAGGCTTCCAAATTTTTTTTAAAAACATGTAAAAACCAGGAAAAACCACAAGGTGGAGCAGATCCATGGCTTTGGGTTGCTGCTAGATCCTGGCCTCTTGCTGGAGTCGCAGGTTTCCTTCGTGGCACAGAGCACCTTTTTTCAGCTTCAGCTGATATGTAAGCTGTGGTTGGTCCTCAAAAAGTGTGACCTGGCCACGGTGATCCATGCTCTAATCACATCCAAGTTAGATTACTGTGATGAGCTCTGCTTGGGTTTGCTTTTGAAAATGGCCCAAAACGCAGCAGCCAGGCTATTTTTAGGGTCTGGAAACAGGGATCATGTCACCCCTGTGCTGACAAATCTATATTGGATGCCCACCTGTTTCCCAGAAGAATTCAAAGTGCTGGTTCTTACCTATAATATCCTAAATGGCTTGGGGCCAGGGTACCTGAAGGACTGCCTCCTCCCATATGGTCCAGCCTCCCAGCTTCTCAAGCCCTGCTCTCTATGCCTCCACCTGCAGAGGCAAGGTAACCAGAGACAGGGCCTCTTCAGTGATGGCACCTCACCTTTGGAATGCCCTTCCCCTTTAGCCTTGACAGCTATTGTATTCTCCTTTAGGCACCAGGCCAAAACATTTCTCTTTACTCAGGCTTTTAACTAAGATGCTCCATCTTTGTAGCTGTTTCATAGTCTGCCAGAGGACTGTTTTATCAATATTATTTAAGACTGCTCTGTGTTGTGTGTTTTTATGCTTTGGGTTGCTTTTATTGGCTGTTTTTATTGACTTGGATTATTTTATGGGTATGTTTTTATTGGTATGATTTGTTTTTATTCCTTTTGACTGTGTTTTGTTTTTGTTGTAAGCTGCCTGGAGGCAAATGTTCTAAATATAAATACGCACCTCATCAAAACTGATGCATTAAAGCTAATCCATTAAAGTCAAGCGGCAGCATTAAGTCATGTTAAAAATCAGCACTTTAAATAAATTCAAACAATTCACCAGCATTAAAACACCCATTAAAAAAAATTTCAGCAGCTGCCCACCTCCCAAACTATCCAAATACTGAAAGCAGACAGTATACAAACAAAATCTTGACATTCTGGGCAGTGGGTAACAGAGCAGAGATAAGACGCTTGTTTGCTTAGCTTGTGAGTGAGTCAGCATTCAAGGTTAGTGAAGAATTTATCATAGGGTTGCCAAGTCTCTATACCCTCCCAGCAGGAGGCGGGGGGGGGGGGGTGACCCAGTATTCAACAGGAAGATGATCTTTGCTTGTGTGCAAAGAGCTTGAGTGCTCCCAGTGTAATGACATCATTTCCAGAAGTGATGGCATTGTGTTGGCAGGGGGCATGCTTCCACATTTCGTGTGGGGACAATTCCTGTTTGGGGCCAAAATTGGCCCCTGCGAAGTACGGGCGCATGCCCTCCCTCAGCACGAAGATGTCCCTTCTGCAGGCTTATCACTCACAAAGGACTGCTTACAGCAGGCTTCCCCAACGTGGTGCCCGTGGGCACAGTGGTGCCCACAGACACCTTTCCTGGCACCCACCAAGTGTTTTTAGAATGTGGGTGGGGCCAGGTGGAGCTTTTGCAAAGCATGGTTGCTGATTGGCCATTGGAGTATTTATTGTCTATGAAGATTTTTAAAAACATTGCTTTGGCAGGAACTGCTTCCACAGCACAAAGATCTTCTTCACTGTGTGAGTGAAGGTAATCCGTGCCAGCCATTTTGTAGCTGACTTTCCCTCCTGCAGCAGCCATTTTGTGGCAGCCATATTGTTGCTGTGTCCACAACTCTGAGCCAAAATTCCAAATGTGCCTGCTGGCTCAAAAAGGTCAGGGGCCCCTGTGATAGATAGTGTGTTGTCCATGTCCAGGAAGTGCCCTCCAGCTGGAAGAATGTTGGTGCTCATGTGTACGTTGATTCATTTGTGAGCTACAGAAGAAAAAGAAGTCACTCTGTTAGCAGGAAAAGCTCCTTCTGTGTGTGGAAGTGACACACCCACCCCACAGTCAGCAAAACTCACCACAAACAGAACATGCTCCAAAACAGTGTATATGTGTTCATGATAAATAAATCGTATGTTGGTCCTAGAAACCTAATTAAAGGATTCCATGTTTGGGCCATTGGCAGAGTTTATTGTTAGCAGTGAATTATAGGTGGTTATGAGCTGGTTCTGCTGGCTGGTGTGTGTATGTCAGACTACGGAATCCCAGTTATCTAGAGTTCGTCTCCCCCCCCTCTTGCAAGAAGCACAAGGTTTCTTGGTTCCAAAAGGTTTATTGAAAGACTATGCTCAGGATACAGGTGTCCATAACCCAAAGGCTGATGAGGCCCTTGGCTGAACGAAAGCTTTGTTGAGAATGGCATGTAAAAGGAAAGTTACAACACTTCAAACACCCATTCCCAGCCTCCCCCCTAGTCCTGTCTGCGAAGGCATGAGAAGACGGGAACATCAAGGTCGTTGGCTGCACTGGATAGATAAGGCTCTTTGCTCCCATGGATATGAGTGGCCTGGTCGACACCTGGGCCTGGAGGGAGGAAAACTAGACAACTACTGATTATAACACAAGTTAATATGGCGTTACTCTGGCTAGAGAATTGACATCCTGACATTGTGCAGGAATGAAAATAACAAATCATACACTTGCTTATACTTAGAAAGGGAATAAGAGATCTTTATTGTAGGAACTCCACACTCTGATAGGAAAGGAAGAGAGATCCTATCTACCTATCTAGTTTAAGGATGTGCATGGATGCTCGGGCAAGTCCTGCATTCATGCTTGCAACATTGAGGGAGGAAAGGAGAGAGATGTTGCCTGGAATAAAGCAAGGAAGAGAAGAAGTGAAAGGGAGGAAGGAAATCCTGAGAATAGCAATCTGCATATCAAAGGGATAGTCAGAGCAGTAAACAGTAAACAGAATGCCTTCTGCCTTTCTAACTCTCTGGTTTGTCCCCTTCTGAAACCTGAGGAAAGGGACAGCGCTGAATCCTCTTCTTCCAACAGTCCACAATTCTGCTTTTCACACAGGTGACAGGCAAGAGTTCATCTTCTACCTTAAGTGCCAATTAAATGCACTTTTTTGCACAGTCTTGGATGTCAAGTACCAAATGCCATCGGGCACCTTGCTGTTTGGGCACAATTTCTGTCCAAGACATCCTCGCGACAGGAGTGGTTCAGTGACGGAACCGGTTCTCTAGCAGGAGGAGGAGGAGGAGGAGGGCTCCCCCCCCCACTTGCAGGCATGAGATTTCTTGCACTTTGCAGAGGGGCATGCTGGATGCCCTCTGCACTCCCCTCAGCTCGAGGGCCTCTTAAGTCCTAACAAACACGGGGGCACCGCCTGCTCCATCAGGTCTTTTCCCTGTGCAAGCCCCACTAACAGGAACTTTGCTCCCACAGTAACTGCTGCAGAATCACAGAATCACAGAGCTGGAAGGGGCCACACAGACCTTCTAGTCCAACCCCCTGCCCAGTGCAGGATGAGCCTAAAGCATCCCTGACAAGTATTCATCCAGCCTCTTCTTGAAAACTGCCAGTGAGGGGGAGCTCACCACCTCCCTAGGCAGCTGATTCCACCTTTGAACTACTCTGACTGTGAAAAAGTTTTTCCTAAGATCAAGCTGGTACCTTTCTGCTTGTAATTTAAGCCCATTGCTTCGGGTCCTATCCTCTGCTGCCAACTGGAACAGCTCCCTGCCCTCCTCCAAACGACAGCCTTTCAAATATTTAAAGAGAGCAATCATGTCCCCCCTCAACCTCCTCTTCTCCAAACTAAACATTCCCAAGGCCCTCAGCCTTTCCTCGTAGGGCTCAGTCTCCAGACCCCTGATCATCCTCGTCGCTCTCCTCTGCACCCTCTCGATTTTGTCCACCTCCTTTTTGAAGTGGGGCCTCCAGAACTGCATGCAGTACTCCAGGTGTGGCCTGACCAAGGCAGTATAGAGAGGGGCTATGACCTCCTGCGATTTCGATGCTATGGCCCCTTTGATACATCCCAAGATTGAATTGGCCTATTTTGCCACCGCATCACACTGACTGCTCATATTCAGTTTACAGTCCACTCTTACCCCAAGATCCCTTTTGCATATACTACTGTCCAGAAGGGTATCCCCCATCCTGTATCTGTGCGTTGCATTTTTGTGGCCCAGATGTAATTGTGTGCACTTATCTATGTTGAATTGCATCCTGTTCACAACTGCCCACTTCTCCAGTGTGTTCAGGGCTTGTTGAATTTTAACTCTATCTTCTTGGGTGTTTGCCACTCCTCCCAATTTGGTATCATCGGCAAATTTAATGAGTCGCTCATTCACCCCTTCCTCCAGATTATTGATAAAAATATTGAAAAGTTTCGGGCCCAAACCCAAGCCCTCTCATGCCATTCCCATTCCATTCAATGGGGTTTGTAAATGGGACTTTTCCAGTGGGTTGCGCCCCATGCGTCAGATTTGTGTGCCTTTCCCACTTGGGCACTTTTGATAGTGCTAAAAATCTACTTCTTCATCAGACAAAGAGAGCTGTGGCTCTCGAAAGCTTATGCTACCATAAAGTTGGTTAGTCTTAAAGGTGCGACTGGACTCTTTACTGGCTACCTAGGAATGTATAGCTGTTTTCAGATTCTGCCATTGTTGATTTACTTTAAGGCACTTTTTGTGGGGCTGGGTACCAGTCTTGTGAATGGGGTTTCTTCATTAGTGGGCATAGATCCAGAGGAGTTAGCCGTGTTAGTCTGCAGTAGCAAAATAGTAAAGAGTCCAGTAGCACCTTTAAGACTAACCAACTGTATTGTCACATAAGCTTTCGAGAGCCACAGCTCTCTTCGTCAGATGCAACTTTATTGTTGCATAAGCTTTTGAGAGCCACAGCTCTCTTCGTCAGATGCAACCATAAAGTTGGTTCGTCTTAAAGGTGCTACTGGATTCTTTACTATTTTGCTTCACCTTCCTTTATGATAAGGCTACCTCTGTGAGCAGGACTCACCTGGGTAAGCTTGTAAGCTGTGCCACCTGCACTGAACTCACAAGTCTCCTGGCCTGCTCTCTGGATTAATGGGAATTTCCCCAGTCGCAGTGCAGCTTGCCAAGACTGGAAATGATGTTCTGGTACCAATAACACCACAATGTTGGCATGCCCTCAGAGAGGCCAGTGCAGGGGCAGGATAACTTTAGCAAGAGCCTGGAAAAACTATTTGGTAAATTAAGTCACTCGTTGCTGGATTTTTCATTTCCCAGCCCCGTCAGCCATTCCAGCCCTGTGAGTGCCAAAAGCTCCCTCCTTAATTGGACCAAGTTTCTAATTTGTTTGGACAAGGGTTCTTACTCCAGGAAACTCCTGAGTTAAATGGGTGCTGCCCCAGGGCTTTTTTTCTGGGGAAAGAGGTGGTGAAACTCAGTGGGTTGCCCTTGGAGAAAATGGTTACATGGCCGGTGGCCCCGCCCCCTGATCTCCAGACAGAGGGGAGTTGAGATTGCCCTCCGAGCAGCTGAGCGGCGCGGAGGGCAATCTCAACTCCCCCCCTGTCTGGAGATCAGGGGGCGGGGCCACCAGCCATGTGACCGTTTTCAAGAGGTGCCGGAACTCCGTTCCCCCGCTTTCCCCCTGAAAAAAAGCCCTGGGGTAAGGCATTACTTCTCTGCAGAAAATCCTGGGGGTGGCAGTTCTGTCAGGGGGATCTCCTGTACAGAGCAAGTACTGAATGTGATCATTTGTCGAGAGACTGGACAGTTGAATAGTATAAAACCAGTATAGGACTGCCGAATATCTAAGACTGTACTCTTTTCAAAGAACAATGTACAATTGTTGCTTATTTGATGTGGGGCCCAGAGACGTAGCATGGGAGGGGCCAGGGGGCGGCCTCCCTTCACGCAAAATTTTGAGGGGGTGTCACGTCCATGCCCCCCCCCAGGAGCGCCCCTTCGCCACTGCCACCCGCCTCGGCGCCCAGCTAGCTGGGTGCTCGGGCAGCGAAACAGGCAGAAAGGCAAGCGGGGAGGCAGGCAGCCCACCTCCCCACTCGCCCACCCCTTACCTCTTGGTTGCAGCTGCCCGTGCCGCTGCTGTCAGCTTGGCCCCCAGAGGTGTTGCGGGCAGCTGCAGCGAAGCGGTAAGGGGTGGGGAGCGTCCCGAACCACAGAGGCACTCCCGGGTGAGGGGGCGCTCTTGCATGATGATGTCATGAAGTGACATCGCGCAGGGCCAGAGAGGATCACCACCACCTGCCCCAGGCATCTGTCTTAACAGATAGGAATTTGATTCAGCATAAGACAGCTCATGTGCTCTAGACTTATCTCATTCGTTCAGTTACGACGAAGAAAGTCCAGATGATGGCTGCCAAAACACAGTACTCCGGTTTTTCCCACGAGATCCTCCCAGGTTTGAGTTATGGTCTATGGCAATTAAAGTGATTTTTTTTAAAAAAAAATCTCAGCTGCATTTTGGAATCTTAGAGATGCTCTTGATGCAACTGGCTGGAAGAGCAATCCAAGAGCCAGTTGATGACACGGGGAGTGATGTGCCACCATTTCTTGGGCACGCTGCCATTTTTATTTGTTCAAAACTCTCAGCAGGAAAAAGAAAGAGTGAGGATTCACTCTCATCTCAGCACAGTCCAGCATGTGCATGTATCCACAGACACGCATGACCCACACACTTCGGACAAATTGATAGGAAGTTGGGACAAGGGAGGAAGAAGAGGGGAGCCTGCTAGCAGGTAATGTCAGGGGAGTTTTAAAAATGTTTACTGCCTGTTGATACCCTATGACACATCTGCACACATTAGTTTCAGCAGCCAACTTTTTGGCATACAGATGCAACACTGAGCAAATACAAAGCTGAAAAGGATAATGCTGGGAACAGTCACCACTCATGGAATCCAGAGGCTGCCTGAGCGAGGCTGGTGGCTGGAAGGGAAAACTGGCTGTGTGCCAGCACAGAAGGCTTTTGCATATGCCCCTGGGTCTCACTGACTCCCAGCCCAAGTCTTTTCTATCATCTCGCCCCCTTTGCACCCCTTGGCCAGAATACTGGGGGAGAAGGTGCAGATTTACTCTTCGGGAAATTACCAGCTAGACTAGAGACTTGTTTTACTAAAATGAGATTGGAAAATTTAGGAAAGATTTTTCGAGAGGAAAGACCACTTTAGAGCTTCTTCTGCCCCATGGCTGTTATCTGAAGAACAGCAGGATTTTTATCCAGTAGCACTTTAGAGACCAACAAGATTTTCAGAGTAGGGGTGTGCACTTCTAGAATCCGATTCAGGTAAAATACCTGAATCGGACCCGATCGGCATGCTGGCCCCAATTTGGAAATCCCGAAGCAAAGCTTCCCAAAGCATTCGTAATGTTTCGGGAAGCTTCGGGTCAATTTAAATGACTGTTTCCCTGCTGCTGTGAGCAGCAGGGAAAGGGGCGTTTAAATGCCTGAATCAGCTGCTTGTCGGGCCTTCCCCAATGAGCAGCTTAGTGCTGGCGCTGCTGTTGGGGCCAGGGAACTCCTCAGCCCTGTCAGTGGCAGGCAAAGGAGGCGGCAGGGATGCAGGCATAAGCCTGCACGTCCCTGCCAGGCGCTCTGTTCCCCCGCCAGTGTTGGGGCCGAGGAAATCCTCGGCCCCGACACCAGCAGGCGAAGGAGGTGGCAGGGATGCAGGCATAAGCCTACATCACCTCAGCAGAGCAAAGGTAAGTGGGGGGGGGCTGGCCCTTTAAACTATCAACTGATAGAGAGGGGGGCTAAGTGGGGGTTTGGGAGTGGGGGTGGGTGGGGTTGCTGGGAGAAAACCCAGCCCCCTGAATCACTTTGGAATGCTCCGAATCTTTACAGAGCATTCTGAAGTGATTAAAATACCCGAATCCGAAGCTGCAAGCTGCTTCAGGTTTTGGATATTTCCGAATGGTTTTCCTGCTGAAGCAGGAAATCCAAATATTTTCAGCATGCACACCCCTATTTCAGAGTGCAAGCTTCAAGAGGCAGAGCTCCCTTCAGACAAGTGGACGAAAATCCTGCTGTTTTACTGCAGACCAGCACAGCTGCCCACCTCACTCTCTGAAGAAGTGAGCTGTGACTCATGAAAGCTCATATGTAAATAAATATTGTTAGGCTTTAAAGGGTTTGTTTTTGCTTTTCTACTACAGCAGCCTGAATAGCCCAGATTAACCTGACCTCATCAGCACTTGGAAATTAAGTGAGGGTGGCCCTAGTTAGTACTTGAATGACGATCACTAAGGATAACTTTCCAGGGAAAGCAGGGGCAGACCACCTCTGTTTGTTTCCTTAAAAACTCCTTGGGGTAACCATAAGTCAGTAGTGAATTGACGGCATTTTATAGCAATAATTGTTATTCTTTACGGACGAATATGGTTATCCCTTTGCAATTATTAGCCCACAGCCCGATTTGCTTGCTTTTTTCCAGGACCTTTCCTGGCTTTTTAAAAAGTGACCACATAATCTCCCCCCATCTTCCGCCCACCCATCGAGGCGGCACTGATGCTTGATCGACTTTCTCTCACACACTCCAAGCCCAGGACAATTATGACAAGATGTGATTGTGGCACGCTGACTAACAGAGAAATCCTAAAAAGACTTGGGTCAAGTAAGAAGTGTCGAATGGCAAGTGGACAGACTCACGTGTATTCCTCCCTGTCCACTTGCGCTCCACGCGATCTTAGATATATTCTAAAAGAATGCTTGGGTATGTACTTAATTATAATGTCTGAAGATGCCTTTGAGTCCTAGATTTTTCATCTGCCCTGAACATTCAGGGCAGTCCGTTCACTTGCCATTCAAGTGTAACTCGTCACTCCTAGCTTGGCCCTTAGGCTTAGACTGGTGTAACTCTTTTTAGGATTTCGCTGTAAATCCTTCATGTCGGCATGCGAGACACACACTGTGGGAGAAGAGACAGATCGCATCTAATGCAGTTAATTCTTTTCATTATAAACAGTTCTGAAGCTGCCTTTGGAGGACGTTGGAAGTATTCTCTGGATGGGCTGCAGCGAGCAGCTCAAGGAATTTAACACTTTTTCCTGGCAGTGGAGTGATGATGCCTGATGGAAGAGAGAGGCAGGGATGAAGGTCTAGAGAGAGAGAGAGTTTGGGAGCCCGGACTTTGGGTCTGTCTTTCTCCCTAGCTCTGGGAAGGAAGCAGGTTCAAGTGGGTTGACTGGAGGAAGGGACGAGGCAATCTCTGGACCAACTGGAGTCCATCCACAGGTAAGGCTGGAGAGACATTTGACTGGACTGCAGGGGAAAAGAAACTCCCAAGTAACACAGAAGCCTTCGGGAAACTTGCCAGTTCTTTTCTATATATAGAACAAATGCAGTTATTAAGGCAGCTATTTTTATTCCCTTTTCCTTCTGTTCAGTTGTGTGTAAAACAGAGGAAGAAAAAGTAAGTTTGCATGTGTCACTGTATCTTAGGACCCTTGGCATCGGTTCGCAACTCTGGATTGTGAAGAAAGGGAGGACAGTGGAGGCAGAGGTGCTCAGACTCACAAAAGACTTCCTTCCCAGCTGTGTTTCACCCCTCACAACAATCCTAAGAGGGAAGTTCACCGAAAGAGGAGGGATTCGGTTAGTCTCCTTCGTAGCTGAGTAGGGAACCAATCTCGATTTTTCATATCCAAACCTATACAAACAGCTAAAATAACCGTGGTTTGACTTTTTCTTTGTTTCCAGGATATATTCTGTAAGGAAAGTGGAATCTGATTATTTTAGAGTAGAGAGTTTATAGGTGTGTGTGTTTTGCTGACTCTTCGTTGTTTTAACTTCCTATATTTATCTGAGGGGAAAACATCCCTGGATGTGGGATTATCCCTGTGAGAGAAGGATTTATTAGTACGCATAACTGTCATTTGTAAGCAAATTGGCTCCCTGTTTTTCTTGAAAGCACATGTTGGGGGGGGGGAGACTTCCTATTGGTGTGTGGCGAACCCCCTGGGAGTTCCAGTTTGCTGGGAGAAATGTGAGCTTATAAATATTTTAATTTAAAGAAACATTTAAATATGTTGTTTTGCTTGGGAGGTGAGGGGACTGATACGGAAGTATGATTACAGCCATGGAAGATTTCCTCTCCTTCCTTGATCAGGTTGGCTGAATCTAGAAGAAGAAATAGTTCCCTTAAAAGAAACGGATTCCTGCTTTGGGGATTTCACCCTTACCTCCCCCACTTCTGTCCCTCCTTCAGCGAGCCAGCGTGGGAATGTTGTAAGGACTTCACAGAAGCAATGATAGATAATTCCCATATGGCCCTGCCCAGGGGGCCTGGGAATGGATTATGTTTATAGAAGAACCAGGAGCCCTCCATCCGAGGGCACATCCCTTGTTCTTCTCAAAACACACACGCCCCGGGAGACATTGCTCTGTGTCTGGCCAAGTCTGGAGACGGCAAAACAAGCATCTCTCGCTTTTCAATGTGTTTGCTTCTCATAGAGCTCCTTTCAGTGCCTGCTTGCAGTGACCGATAGTCAGGAAATTTTCTCATGTAACACTTTGCTTACTGTGGTCTTCTAAGGAAAATGTGTGGCCTGTATTGGTTGCTGTGTATTTTGATTTGGATCTGCACAGGGGTGATTGTAATTCACGTGAATAGTGTGTGCTGCTAACATACCGGTGCATTTCCTGGGTTGTGCACACATGCTTTGCTGTGGAGAGTCACATTCTATGACTCAAAGTTGACAGAAAGTAGGAGAAAATCCTCACCAGAGGGAATTTGAGAGAACTAATGCAGAAGAGTGTTATGTTCAAGCTAACAGTACAACTTCCACGTTACATGGATTTCTGAACAGCGCAAAGCTTCTTTTGGAACGGCACATTTTCCCCCCTGGAACTGCATATTTTGTGTCTGGTTGCACATTTACAAAAAAAAGAATCCTGACATATTCTCTCGTTAGATGATACAAAAGCACAAGGGAAGCTGGAAAACACTTCAGTGTCCGTGACAGCGAGACCAGTTTGTCACCCAAGTGACCCAATTGGTTGCTTAGGGGCATCAAATTAGTGGGAGGCATATGGGAGGAGACAAGGGTGTGGCTTCCACCTCTTGACACCTCCCTGACTAGGTCCAAAGTGGGCTGCAGTGTCCATCTGCGATCCTACCTGGAGCATCCTGGGAAGAGATGTGCACTCCCTCCAATAGGCAGAAGCAGGGCTTTTTTTCAGCAGGAATGCGGGGGAATGGAGTTCCGGCACTTCTTGAAAATGGTCACATGGCTGGTGGCCCCGCCCCCTGATCTCCAGACAGAGGGGAGTTGAGGAGGGCAATCTCAACTACCCTGTCTGGAGATCAGGGGGCGGGGCCACCAGCCATGTGACCATTTTCTCGGAGAGCAACCCACTGAGTTCCACCACCTCTTTTCCCAGAAAAAAAGCCCTGGACAGAAGGGAAGCTCCAACACCTGGGAGCTGGGCGACAGAAATGTGGATGGACCATGCGGGCCATCTTGGAGCTGAGCAGCGGCACCGGGGGCTGGGGTTTACAGCTTTTCCCATGCCATGTGCCCAATGTTTGGAGAGCATGTGGAGCATTCTCAGGCAAGAAGTTGAGAAAACAGAGAGCTTTATGGTGGTCGAGAGTGCCCTCAAGTCAGTTGACTTATAGCGACCCCTGATGGGGTTTCATGGCAGGAGAATAACAGAGGTGTTTTGCCATTGCCTGCCTCTGCAACCCTGGTCTTCATTGGAGGTCTCCCATCCAGTTACTAACCAGGGCCGACCCTGCTCAGCTCCTGAGATCTGGTGAGATCAGGCTCACCTGGGCTATCTAGGTCAAGGCAGACCTTTATAGGCAGTTGCATTAAGAATACGCAGCCATGACGAATTCAGTACCAAAGTTCCTTTTTGTGTGTGCCTGAAGGCTAAGTCAGAAATGTTGGTTCAGCATTCTTCAGTCTGAACCAACTAAAGCTGTCGAAGGTGCCCACTGGCTTGACCCTGGACCAAACACGCCTTCTCCCATCCCCAGCCCCTTATGACAATGTTGTGACCATTTTTGCATTTTGTTTAATAGCTTGATGAATATATAACTTTGTAAAAGTATTGTTAAACACGCTAATAGGCCAGGTGAAGAATGGGGACAAAGGCAAGGGAAACGGCTTAGCCAGTGCTCAGATTTTTCGGTGTGGATGTGTTTAAAGCATGCTTGGGAAATGGAATCACACCGCAGGGGAGAGAGTCGGCTAAAATGTTACATCTGTCTTCCCTCTCGTTTGATGTTACATCTGTCTTCCCTCTCGTTTGATGTTACATCTGTCTTCCCTCTCGTTTGATGTTACATCTGTCTTCCCTCTCGTTTGACGTGTGGGATCAAAACTTCCTCCCCCCCCCCTTCTTTACATGCAGCTACTACATCTTTGGAGCAATCTCCATAGAGTAGTGTGGGACAACTGGCGGGGGGGGAGCTTTGGGCACCCCCAGATTCCACCCCGCCCCCCCGCCCCCACACCAACTGTGCCCGAGTTGAGCAAATACCGATAATGAGCAGTCGGGGGGTGGGGGGTGGAATACATCTCTGTGCCATTCCAGTGGACTGAAGTCTTGTACATCACCTGGTTGTAGCACTCTGACACTTGGGAGGCTTGGTTTGATCACAGAGTGACACCCAGCTGAGTGGGGACGAGGCTGTGGGGTAAGGAAGAGGATCCCCAGTGGGCAGGGTTGTGAGGTGTCCAGTTGTCACCCGGACAGTGCGGTGTTTTCTTGGACTGTCTGAAGGAAATGGAGTGAAAGTACTCAACACCTTGGAACCCAACTGACGAGGCGTGTGCCGAGGATGAAGCACAAGCAGTATGAGGAGGAGGAAGGTGGGACACAAGACCGCTCAGGCTTGTGAAGAATAAAGAACTAGGGGCCTGAGGCAGGTCTGCTTGGCCCTGGTGCAAGACCGGGTCAGGCTGCTGGTTCAACAGATAGGACTCTTCATCTCTGCCACTGCTGGGGAGGCTAGAGGCAGATGACCATTTTTGGTTTCCAGCGAGAGTCTCTCTCCACACAAGAAGCCTCGGCGCATGTTGGTCAAGTGTAGGGAGATGCCATGTTACCCGGGAAGTGTGATTTTAAAAGACCAGAGGGGGGCAGAGGGCAAGGAGGAATGGAAATGGGCTGGAGCTGCCTTCTGGAGCTGGGCTTGGACCGGGAGAGGTTCTTATGGGCTGAAGTTTCCCTTCTGGCATTTCACAGCTCCAGAGTATAGCGAAGCCTTTGCCCTGCTGCCGGCTCTGTCTTTTTAAACTACCCTTCCTGGCTACCATTGCATCTCCCGCCACGCGTTCTTCATGTGTCAGATGTCTCGTGTAAAGAGACTCTGAATTGCACGCTCGCTTGTCTGTACTTCTCCCACTTTCATCCAAGGGCCAAATTACCAGTCAGGTTTTTAAAGGCTTGGGTCTGGCCACCCAGGCCCAGCTCAGTTCCCTGCAGCCGCACAATAGCTGTGGGGAGTGGCTTCTAAAGCAAAAAACAAAAACAAAACAGGAGAGCCCAAGGAGGCTCAGAGGGAGAAAGGGCTCCTGGCTGCCTTCTCTCCAAGTCATCTTCCCTGCGCAAAATCAGTGCCAGGGAGGGGGAGTTCCCCCCCCCCATTTTTGCCACTCCATATTGACTATTTGGTGCATGTAGAGCAGAAAAAAATAAGGAAATAATTCTCTGTCTTATTTTGGTGCCAGAAAATGGCTTGGAGGGGAGGCCTTCCGCCCCCATGATGGCATCCTGATTCAATTTGGGCTCTCTTTCGTTTTTTAAAAGCCATTCCTTGCAGCTGGTCCATGGCTGCAGGAAACCCAAATTGGCTCCAGGGAACCCAGACCCAGCTCTTTAAAAACTCAAACGTGTAGTCTGGCCATAAGGTAAACACGGTTTTGCAGGTTTTGAAAACCTGTCAAACCTGTTTGACTGGAAGTGACAGTGAAGCAAAAGAACTGTATCTGAGTCCCTCACAAATGCTTTAAAGAACAACAACAACAACAACTGTCAGCTATTTCCAGCCGAAGTGTCTGCACATCCCATACGAGTTGTAGAATTCTAGTTTTGTTAACTGGAACCATTTCCCAGTGCATATTATTAAGGGCCTCTGGCAGCCACAAAGCTGGAGCTGGTATTTGGGTAAGAGGCCTTCAGTCTGGTGAATTGTGAGAATCTCTTTAACATTCAAACCATAAAGACTCTGGATCTATTTTCTGGCTTGCAATTGGTGGGGGGGGGGCACAGCTGGGTAAAGCGGAAAGAGGGGATTGGGAGGAGATCTGGGTTTCACCTCCTCATCACAACTGGAGCTTTGACTGAGATCCAAAAGCCAACCTCCTTGCGGCAAATTAGAAAGAGAGGGAGGGAGAGAGAAATAAAATGTTCTCTAGCTTCCATTTTGCTCTTTGGCTTGCCCAGAGCAGAGAGGGAAGAAGACAGCAAGCCAAGCATTATCCTAGAGAAGAACAGTTTGGGGGAAAGAATTTGGGGGCCCTCCTCACATTGTTCCCCCTCCTTGGGTTTTTAGTACAGAAAAGTGAAACAGCCAGGCGATCCTACCAAGAATCTTGCATAGGAGAACTAAAAGCTAAACGCTTTCCCCTCTCCTGGCTTGGCAGGTAGATACTGAGGACTGCCCTATTCAGACAGATTATGTGCATCTGAGTGATGGAAGCTTTATCTCATATTTTTTTTGACTCGGTGCTGGCCACCCCTTTGAGAGATCCATGGAGACAGCTGGCAAGAGCTTCTAAGGTTCCCCTTGTTTCTCGGAGTTGCTCTACACAAGACATCTTCCACAGGGACGCTCAAGTGACTCACTTTCTGTGTGGTCTTATATTCAAGTGTACTCTGTCTCCCTAGCAGTGCACGTTTATCCACAATGGGAAGAACAAGTATATGATTTTTCACTTGATCTTACTTGTGTAAGAGTCTCTCTATATGAGACGCCTGGGCGCGTGCCCATCAAGTGTCGGGAGATGTAATGTTAGCTGTGAAGTGTAATTTTGAAAGACAGAGCTGGCAGAAATCGCTCTGGAGGGGATGGATTCTCTCACAGCTCTCTGCCACCTCTGGCATGCTGGACTGCCTCCCCTTCTAGAGCTTTTATCCTGCCGCCCTCACTGCTTAAAACTTTGAATTAACTGAGCCTTGGAAGAGCCAAGGCTCTGGAAGGGGAAACACCAGAGGTAGTGGAGGGCTATGAGGGAATCCGTCCCCTCCGGAGTGATCTCCGCCAGCTCTGTCCTTTAAAACTATGCTTCCCAGCTAACCTTGTGTCTACCAACTCATGAAGAACACGTGTCAAAAGTATTGTATAGAGAGGTTCTTAGATGTCTTGCATAGAGAGACTCTATGACTTTGCAGCTAGCTGATACTGATTCTGGCATTACTTTGGCTGTGGCTAAATTTCTTGCAGCAGTGGCTTCTAAGCGAGGCAGGAAATAGAGGGGGGGTCTTTGTAAAATTCGTCCTAGATTATGTCTACATGTGCAACGGTATGATCAGGGAAGGGGAACTTCCCATTTCTGTTTGCATGTGATGGGAATGGCATCTTTGGATGCTCCTCCTATTGAAAAACACTGACCTGGAAGTTAAGATCAAGGGGGGGGGAAGGTTCTCGCCACCACCCTCCATCCATCCCCCCCCCAGCATAAAATGCAGGAATGCCTCATCAGTTATCAGAGAATGTGCTCATATTTTAGTTTCCATGCTTAGCATTTATAAATATGTAGCCATTACTTGGCAACAAGGCCATTTGGCACATTTTGCACAGGCAAACCCAAATTTGCGTCAAGCCCCCCAGAGCCCCCTCTTCCCAGTTCTCCCTGTCCCCCCTTCTCTCTCCTGGCCTCATGATGACCCATTTGTGAGAAAGTCACAACCACTTTTGGATCACAGCCCACAAACTGAGACCCACTGATTTGGCGTCTTGACCATAAGACGTGTTCCTTCCATTCCTTGCTGCTATGTAGCCACTGAGGCTGTTGCTTCTCTACTTTGTAGGTCCTCTGGGGAGTCCCTCTTGCTGTCTTTCCTCCCGAGATCATGGCATTTCTGCCCCTGATGCTGCTGCTAATCCTGGCCAGACCAGTTTTGCCCGGGCCTGAACCTCTGACTGGCCCTCGGTGCACGTATACCTTCGTCTTGCCACAGCAGAAGTTCACGGGGGCCGTGTGCTGGAGCAGCGTGCGCCCTCCCCCCGAACCTCCAGGCCCCAACCGCAGTGAGGTGGAAGAACTCCGCTATCAGCTGAATCGGCAGCAGGCCCAGATGGATGAACTGCGTCGGCTGGTGGAGGTGGACGGAGCGGTGGTGAGCGAGGTCAAGGCGCTGCGCAAGGAGAGCCGCAGCGTCAATGCCCGTGTCACCCAGCTGTACACGCAGCTGCTCCACGAGATCCTCCAGCGCCGAGAGCGGCCGGTGCCGACCTCCCAGCTCGAAGGGCAGGTGGCCAACGCTTCTGCCGAGGCCTTGCGAGTCGCAACCAGCTACCGCCAACTGGAGGGCAAATACCAGGCCCTGGCCGCCCTGGTCAACAATCAGAGCGCCCTCATCAGCCGGCTGGAAAGGGACTGCCAGCAAGGAGCCGGTGGCAGGATGCGACCACCACAGGTACTGTCGGAGGGGATTGGGAGGGACAGCAATTGGGTGTAAAGGGAAGGGTCTGGGAAACTTGCACCAGTCCTCGGCCTTCAGGTATTTTGGGCCCCCTCCGGCACTTCATTCTTTCACCGCACTACAGCTGACAGCCTGACCTCGGTACGATAGGTACTAGACTGCCGTACATAGCCCCATATCCATTTTGAGGGTCTCCTGAAGAATTCTATTCACAATTTAAAAAATATTTTTCTTGCACAAGTAGAAATCTTCAGGAAAACACATTTTGCGGGTATACTTGTTTAATGCGGTAATATTTTGAAGTGAATCGATGTTTATTATTTATTAAAAATATATAATTGTTTTAATATGAGACATTTGTTTCACTTCACTAAGGAAGCAGTTAATTATCTTATTAATAGAGGTTATATAAGAGAATCAATTAATTGTAATTATGTGGTGGTGTGCCTCAGCAAAAAAAATTGATAGCCCCCTAGTCCCTGCAGGGCCCCCAGGCTTCGGCCTGGTCAGCCTTACGAATAATACGGCCCTGAGAACATCTTGTGTACAAAGGAGAAGAGAAGCAGATCCTACAGGCAGCCGCAAGCTCTAGTTAGACAGGACTGTAAGGGGAGTACTTTCTTTCTAATATGGCGTTTCCTCCTTGACTGTCTGCAGAATGCTCTCTTAGAGCTCTTCTAGAGCTCGCTTCTTTTTCCTATCCAGTTTGTTAATTCTATTAATACAGCTTTTGTTACTTCTAATGAGTTTTGTTACTTCTAACGAGGATCCTGTCCTTCACAGCAGCTGGGTCAAAATGGTCCATAAGCGGACCAGATGATGTATTAAGCACTGCTTCTGCCTGGCCTGTATTACAGCCTGCATCCAGGTCACAGCGTCTTTGTGTTATTACATCAGCAAAAAACTTTGCATAGGTGTCACAGCGAATTGTCTCTTTCTGAGACAGTAAAGGTTCAGATTTAGGAGTCAGCAGATGTTGAGATACCTTAAATAACTAGCAGGGTCATGAAGTGGCTGATGAAATGGCAGCAGAAGAAATAAGGCTTTGCAGGGCTATCACCACCACACGGTAAGTTTTCCAGTGGAAAATGCTCTGTTGGCTTCAGTGTAATTTTTCTGCCAGCATCCAACCCCGTTTAGGTCATCTTGGTTCATGGCAAAACACAGGACTGGCTTCCTACCCAAGGGCAATTTTGTCAATAGCTTTGAAGAGCTTCTCACTGCACCTCAACAGAGCTTTTGTTTGGAATCCTAAAATCTCCCAGAGCATTTTGGAATCCAGGAAGACCCATGAGCCTCTGCGGGCTGGATGTTTTTACTGGGCTTCCCTTTTTGCAAACTGTCAGCTCCATATTCACTCGGTTGGTAGCAGTTCAGGCTGAGAGCCAAGCCACAAGTGACGAAGGACACTTGCCTGGCAAGTGAACAGACTCACGTGTATTCCTCCCTGTTCACTTGCCATTCACTTGCTCTCCACTCAATCAAGTGGAGCACAAGTGGAGGGCAAGTGAACAGGGAGGAATACACATGGAGTCTGTTTGCTTGCCAGGCAAGTGTCCTTCGTCACTTGTAGCTTGGCCCTGAATCTCCAACCAGAAACAAGACCTCCCCTTAAAAGCTTGGAACCTCTGCAGCCCCTGAAGATTCTGCTTGGCCACACACTGTAGGCGTGCCTTTTCCTCCATTTTCTTGGAATAGTCACTTTTTCCAGGGAATGAGAAAAATAGATGAGATCAAAATGTCCTGACATGTCCAGATCTGGTGCCTGCTCTCCATCTTGGCTTCTGGGGGCAGAAATATGAATTCCATGCCTCCTGTGATAAGTTACCAGCTCCAGGTTGTGAAATTCCTGGAGATTTGGGGAGAGGGACCTGGGGAGGATGGAGTTTGGGGAGGGAAGGTTGCCCAGCAGGGTTGTAATGGCACAGCGTCTGCCTCCTGAAACTGCCCTTTCCTCCAGGGAGAACTGACGTCCGTAGTCTGGAGATCAGCTGTGACTGAGACCTCCAGGCCCCTTTTGAAGGCTGCTAAGCCTGCCCTGCGATGGTAGCGGGATGCTGTCTCTTCTCTCTCCACAGCCTCCGCTAGTGCCAGTGGTACCCTACAATCCTGCAAGTGTCACCAATGAAAGCCGATTTCATTTTGACGCCATCAATGACATCCAGCGAGACCAGAGTCCTCAGTCACCTCAAGTCCAACATTGGCCACATGAGGCTTCAGTTCCACCCTCTGGGACTCTCCCACCTGCTGCCGTTGTGCCCACCAGACCCACAGGTGAGAGAAGGCACAGCTGCCAAAAAGCAAACCTGGCAACAGGTGGAGGCAGAGCAGGGTTTGGCAAGTGCCACCAGTGGCGGGCAAACTCCTGGGCATTCGCCACCTTGCCTGCCAGTGGTCGGTGGCAAGCTCCCAGAGGTTGCCCACCCCCAGCAGGCACCTCTGGAACACGTGCTGCACGCACGCTCCCAACAGGCATGGCAACATCGCTTCTGGAAGTGATGTCATCACGCCGGCCACAAAAGCATTCCTGTGCTTCGTTTGGGGCCAATTTGGGCCCCAAACAGGCCAAATCAGCTCCGCACGGAGTGTGGGAATGCTCCCACGGCCAGCATGATGATGTCACTTCCAGAAGCAACACCATCACGCTGGCCACGGGAGTGTTCCTGCACTTCGCTTGGGGCTGATTTTGCCCCGCAAGGAGTGTAGGAGCGTTCCTGTGGCCCCGCATGGAGCGTGGGAGCGCTCCCATGGCCAGCATGATGACATCCCTTCAGGGGTATGGAATGGTATGGTACAGCCCGATCTCGTCAGATCTCAGAATCTAAGCAGGATTGGTACTTGAAAGGGGGACGACCCAGGAAGACTCTGCAGAGGAAGGCATGGGCAACCACGTCTGCTTCTCACTTACCTTGAAAGTCCCCTGCTGGGGTTGCTGTAAGTCAGTTGTGACTTGGCAGCACAAACATCCATAGGAACAGGGCTTTTTTTCAGCTGGAACACAGTGGAATGGAGTTCCGGCACCTCTTGAAAATGGTCACATGGCCGGTGGCCCCACCCCCTGATCTCCAGACAGAGGGGAGTTGAGATTGCCACGGAGGGCGATCTCAACCATTTTCAAGAGGTGCCGGAACTCTGTTCCACCGCGTTCCTGCTGAAAAAAGCCCTGAATTTCCCAGTTGGATTCTTTTCTAAGTTGGCTTTAGCTTTGTGGTGAACTTTGAAATACATAAACAAACCCAAGGCTGAAGTAAGTTCAACCAGCTCAATTATCTCATCCTATAAACAAAATTTACGAACTGAGTCTCTCCCCTCCCCCTCCCCCTCCTTTTAAGCACATATGAGATTTTGTGAATTTTGAAAATGTTCACTGTTGGAGGAAGGGTCTGTGAGATTTTGCTTACTAGCACAACATTATGACATCTGTACTTATATGCTTTCTTAGTTGTACAGAAATACATATTTTGAAGTGAATTCAAAACTTCTTTGGTAGGGCAATGTATAAGAACATGAGAAAATGACACACCCAACTGCCTTGTGAAGTGCTCAGTTTATATAAAACCACAACATGCTACACACGTCCCTGAGTGCTGAGAAGGCTAGCAGTGATGCTATCAGAGTTACAGCACAAACTTATGCTCTGCTTAGACCTCTCCTCTGGTTACACCTCACCAAGGTCGAATCCACATTCACCCATTACCCGCATGTTTATCGGATATCTTCCGTTTGCCTCCAATCCGCGATTTTTTCCTCTTCGTTCACATTCCTGCTTCCAATCTGTCTTTCTCGCGCGTCCCTCCGGTCACACAGCCGCTCGAAAACCGCTTTTTTGGGCGGGACCTTTTTTCCCGGCCCATTTTTTTTTTTTTTGAGCGCACTTTTCCGTTATTTCGATCTTGCCTTATAAAGAAACATCATTGAAGATAATGATGCCTCTCTTTCCCCCACTGACAGCACTGATGGCTCTCTCCCGTTTTTTTTTTGGAAATTTGGAAGCATGTGGGAAGCTTTCGTGGGCATTTCCTATGCAGGACAGTTCAGTGCCTGAATTTTACTGAAGTTTCACTTCCTTGGAGTGTCATTATTTCGATATTTCGTAATTTCGATATAACAGTAATATAAAATTAAAAAAATAAAAAACAGTTAAAAAGGAAGTTTCGCGAGTCTGTTCTGAGGGTGGATTCACCCCAAAATGATTTTTCAAATTACCAGATTTGATTCAGAAACAGCATAATCAATAAATCCAATGCTATGAAGTAAAAAACAGTCTTTTGCAGACTACGGAGCACTTGCAAGTTGAATCAGCCAATAGGAACTCTCGGAACGGCCGGAGAGACAGGAAGGGGGGTGGTTTTTTAAAAAACCACGTAAATTGCGCATTGGCCCGTTCACGGCCACCGTGAAACTCCCGTTGAAAACCTGTGACCACATGTTCGGGAGAAATGCGAATGAAATGCGTCTGTTTAATGAGGTAATGTGACCGGCACTCGGGATTGCGTGGGGAATGCGGGGAACATGCGACTTAGAATGAGTAATGTGGATTTGACCCAAGAGTATTGTGTTCAGTTTGGGGCTCTGCAACTTAAGAAGGATATAGACAAGCTAGAACATATCCAGAGGAAGGCAACAAAGATGGTGAGGGGACTGGAGACCAAGTCCTATGAGGAGAGGTTGAAGGAGCGCGGTATGTCTAGCCTGGAGAGGAGACGACTGAGAGCCAAAACAGACAAGATGCCTGATGCGTGGAGGACACTCGTCAGTTTCCTGCAAAGTTCCATGGGAAGTGTAGTGAGAACCTCTGCCAGCGAGAAGAGGGATTCTCTCCCTCTTCTTCCTGGCAGAGGTTCTTTCGCACTACACTTCCCGTGGAACCTTGTGGGAAACTAATGAGTGTCCGCCACGCATCAGGTGTCTCGTTTGTTTTGGCTCTGAGAGGTAACATGATAACCATCTTCAAGTACTTGACGGGCTGTCATATAGAGGATGGTGCGGAGTTGTTTTTCACTGCCCCAGAAGGTCAGACCAAAACCTATGGGTTGTAATTAAATCAAAAGAGTTTTCCGCTAAACATTAGGAAGAACTTCCTGACAGTGAGAGCGGTCCCTCAGTGGAACAGGCTTCCTCGGGAGGTGGTGGGCTCTCCTTCTTTGGAGGTTTTTAAGCAGAGGCTAGATGGCCATCTGACAGCAACGCTGATTCTGTGAACTGGGCAGAGCATGAGAAGGAAGGGTTACATCAGTGCTTAGTTTTCATGGCCCCTTCTTACATGCCCAGGGTAAGGCCGATCACCACCTTGGGGTCAGGTAGCAATTTTTCCCAGGCCGGTTTGGCGAGGGATCCTGATGGTGCTTTACCATCTTCGGGTCACTGGGGGTGTGGGGGGGGGGAGGTATTTGTGAATTTCCTGCATTGTTGGACTAGATAACCCTAGAGGTCCCTTCCAACTCTATGATTCTAAGAATACTCAAAAATACATTCCAGTATAGGCAGCGGGGTTTACTCTTACACAAGTGTGCATAGGACTACCTTTCTTGGAGGGTTTTTTCACGCGAGTTATGCTGTCTAATATCTGTTTTGTGTACAAATCTAGAAGCAGATATATTGGAAGCAAATATTCACTCCTACAGCAGACAACACCGCCATTAGTGCTCCGTCTGCTCTTGAAAGGGAGCCGCTACACCCCTGAGATGCTTCTGCTTCAGCCGGTTTCCAGCTCTCTCAGCCTCTGTCTGCTTTTCCCAAAACACAAATTTGAAACTCCTTCAGACTTCTTCCCTGCCCTCTCCCGCTAGCTTGAATGTCACTTTCCCAAGCTCTGGTGGAAAATAAATAAATCATTATTTATTTATTTATTTATTTATTCAATTTATATACCGCCCATCCCAGGGGCTCTGGGCGGTGAACAGTTAAAATTGATAAAAACAAAAACTAAAATCAATATACAAATAATAAAACAAATTAACAAATTATGTAGGCCCCAGAAACCTAATTAAAGGATTCCATGTTTGGGCCGTTAGCAGAGTCTATCGTTTGGCATAGGAAGCGTGATTATAGGTGGTTGTGAGCTGGTTCTGCTGGCTGGTGTGTGTGCAGGAATGAAAATAATAAAAGCATACACTTGGCTTATATGTAGAAAAGAAGTAAGAGTTCTTTATTGCAGGAACTCCATACTCTGATAGGAAAGGAGGAGAGAGAGATCCTAACTACCTATCTAGTCTAAGGATGGGCACGGATGGCAGGACAAAGCCTGCATCCATGCTGCCAAGATGGGGGGAGGAGAAGGAGAGAGGTGTTGCCTGGAACAAAGCCAGAAGAGAAGAAGTGAGAGAGAGGAAGTTAGGAGAAGGAAATCCTGAGAATATCAAAGGACAATCAGAGCAGTAAACAGAGTGCCCTGACCTCCCTGTCTTTCTGACTCTTTGGTTTGTACCCCTCTGAAACCTGAGGAAAGGGACAGCGCTGAATCCTCCTCTTCCAACAGGTATTACATTCCAAAAGCTAGAGACCTCTAGGAATCAGTGACTGTCTTCTGTCATTAGCTCCCATTGATACATTAGGATTAGACAGGCATCCTTGACCATTACAAGGATCATGGAATCATGGAGTTGAAAAGGGCCATACAGACCAAACCCCCGCTTAATGCAGGAGCAGCCTAAAGAATCCCTGACAAGTATTCATCCAGCTGCTCCTTGAAGACTGCCTAGAGAGGAACCCACCACATCCCTAGGCAGCTGATTCCCCTGCTGAATTCCTGTTAACATGAAAAAGTTTTTCCTAATGTCCAGCCGGTACCTTCCCCCCTGTAGTTTAAACCCATTGTTTTGGGTCCTATCCTCTGTTGCCAAGAGGAACAGCTCCCTCCCCTCCCCTAAATGATAACCTTTTAAATGCTTAAAGAGAGCAATCATGTCTCCCCTCTACCTCCCCTTCTCCAAACTGAATATTCCCTCAAGTCTTTCTTCGTAGTGCTTGGTCTCCAGGCCCCCAGTCATCCTGGTTGCTCTCCTCTGCACCCGTTCCAATTTGTTCAGATTCTTTTTGAAATGAGGCTTCTAGAGCTGCACACAGTACTCCAGGTAGGTCCTGACCAACGAGGTCTTTAGTGGGACAATGGCATCCTGTGAATTGGATGTTTTGTATTTGTTGATACACTCCAAGATTGCATTTGCCTTTTTTGCTGCTGCATCACACTGGCTACTCATATTTAGCTTCCCATCCACCCGTATCCCAAGATCTTGTTCACGCACACACGGCTACCCAGAAGTGTATCCCTCATTCAGGATGCATGCTTTGCATTTTTGTTACTCAGGTGGAGAAGTCGGCACTTAGCCATGTTAAATTGCAACTTATTTTAATATGCCCACTTTTCCAGTGTGTTCAGATCTTGTTGAATTCTATCCCCCGTCTCCAAGGTTGTTTTCTGCTCCTCTCAGCTTGGTGTCATCTGCAAATTCAATGAGTTTAGCCTTCACACCCTCATCCAGATCATTTATAAAAATATTGAAAAGCACCGGCCCCAGAACTGAGCCCTTTGGCTCATGAGATGGTTCAAAACTTGTGTTATTTTTTACTAGTGTGAGCAGGCAATAAGGTCTCCTTCTTCCATGTATGTTGTAAAGGTGCGGGAGGGGGTCCTGCTTTTTCCCTGAGACGTCTGGAGCCCAGAGCCAAATAAAAGTGCTTTGGCCTATACCAACAGCCCATCCCCTGTTTTTATTTATTGATTGATTAAAATAATTCTCTTGCCTTTCACCCCAAAAAGGAACGCAACCTGGCTCGTGGCAAAACAGCTTTGGGCAAATTTGACTACTTTCCAGTAAACCATAACACAGCACATATGGAAACCAAATTCCTTGGCAGCGCATCAAAAGTTCCCATGAAGAACTGACCTGCCTCAAACTCTCTTGGTTTGGAGAGTGCCCTAAAAACTGCCACGATTGATCGTTGTCCTCCTTCAGGGAGGCTATTCCGAAGGGACCGGCTGATCACTGGGAAGACCCATGATTAGGCTGGGGTAGATCGGATTGCCTTAGATGATAGAAGAGACCATTGGGAAGGAGCAAGACGGGCCTCGGGGGGGTACCAGAAGTCGTGGTCTGTGGAGCATACGGGCCCCTGGGGCTGAACTCCTCTGTGGCACGGGATCCTGACGGCTTGGAGAAAAATGTCATTTCCCATTAACAGAGGCTAAATGTGAGGAAATGGGCAGCGGAAGGTTTACACAGCAGGGAGGCAAATAATGGCCGTTTTCATCCTGCTTACCGGCTATGGAACATCGCGCCGAACTCCCAGAACGACAGCGTCTTCCTGGTGCGATTTCACACAAGAATAATTCTCGTGCAAAATCACGTCAGAAAGACGCTGTCATCCCGGGAGCTCGGCGCAATGTTCCGTGGCCAGTAAGCAGTGTGAAAACAGCCTTACTAGTGGTCATTCTGTCCCCACTTAGCTGATGTTTTCTTCTATCATTGCACCAGCTTAATCACGGTTGTGTCCTGTAACAATCCGGACATGCTCAGGGACTCCAGAAACACCTTACAGCTAGGAATCCCAGGTCCCCCAGTGGGAGTGAAGGATCTCCACTCCCCCCTTCGCCCCCCACCACTCACCTGACCTACAGGGGGGAAGGTGGAGGAACAGCCCTCCTGGGCGCACTCCCGGGGCGGAGTAATGATGTCACTTCTGGGAGTGACGTCATCACACCGCCCTGGGAGCACTCTCACACTTCGCAGCGGGCCGATTTGGGCCCCAAACAGGTTGAATCGGGCGCTCCTGGGCCTGCGTGATGACTTCTCAGAAGTGATGTCATCGGAAAAGCCTGGGAGCACATGCGTGCAAAGCGCACACACGAAGAGCAAAAAGAAGGCGAGTGCGGGGTCTCCATCCTCCTGCTGGGGGGGGGGGCCTGGCCACCCAGACGGGTAAGGAGTCGGAGCACCTTTCTTATGAGGAGAGGCTGAAGGGTTGAACTTTCGAGTTTATAAAAGAGACGGCTGAGGCAGATGTGGTAGAGGTTTATAAAATTATGCACAGGGGGGACAGAGGGGACAAAGAGAACTTTTTCTCCCTCTCCCAAAGCGCTAAAACTCGAGGGCATCCAATGAAGTTGATGGGCAGTGGATTCAGGGTGGATGAGTTATTAAAATGTGGGGTTTGCTGCCAGGGGATGTGGGGATGGCCACAGCCACAGCCAACTTTAAAACTGAATTCGACAGGTCCATGAAGGAGAGGGTCTATCAGTGATTGCCCGCCGTGGAGGCCAAGGGGCACCTCCGTGTTCGGAGGCAGCAACCGGAATTCCAGTGCCAGGAGGCAACGGCAGGAGAAGGCCTCCGCCTCTCTGTCCTGTTGTTGGTCCTCCAGAGCTCCTGTTTGGCCATGGTGTGAGACCAGATGCGGGACCAGAGGGAGCCGCTGCATTGACTTGCCCTGGTGCCGGCAAGCGTGTGTAGAAGGAAGGCGGGGCCAGGTGGGGCTTTTCCCCAGCAAGCCTTCTGATTGGCCACTGGAGATCTGTTTGGTTGTGCGGATTTTTAATTAAAAAAACAGCTACCACTGTAGAACAAGGATCTTCATTGTATTATTGCGTGTATGCATGAAAATATTTTTATACAGTATGTTCATTTTGAAAGGCATCCCATTAAACAGGGCTTCTGCCTTAAATATTGAAGTATTACAGCCAGAGCCAGGCATAATAACCTCGTTCTCTGACAAGTCGTTGTTGGCGCCACTTCCGGTGGCAGCCATTTTGTGGTTGCATCCACCACGCTGTGCCAGAATTCCAAATGTGCCTGCAAGCTTGAAAAGGTTGGGGGCCCTTGTGTTAACGGCTCGTCTCTCTCTTCCTGGCACAGGGCCTTGGCAGGACTGTCAAGCAGCTCAGCAAGATGGGCAGGCCAGTGGCATCACCATGCTGGAGCCAGCTGGTTCCCGTGGTATCATCCAGGCCTGGTGCGACCAGGAGTACGATGGGGGAGGATGGACCGTCATCCAGCGGCGGCAGGATGGGTCGGTTAACTTCTTTACCACCTGGCAGCACTACAAGGTGTGAGGCTGTCACATGCCATGAGGTGAAAGGTGTCCAGACTTGAGGGTAGGAAAAATGAGGGGTCACTAGGGAGGCACTGCCTCAGCGAATGCCGAGAGATTTTGAGAGTGGTACCTGAGGAGTTTGACGGAGATGTGACATCGCTTTGGGGCAGTGCTCTAGGAATTCCGCCAACGTTTGTGATAAATACCATAGATGGTTGTTGTGGGTTTTCCGGGCTGTATTGCCGTGATCTTGGCATTGTAGTTCCTGACGTTTCGCCAGCAGCTGTGGCTGGCATCTTCAGAGGTGTAGCACCAAAAGACAGACTGTGACACTGAGAGATCTCTGTCTTTTGGTGCTACACCTCTGAAGATGCCAGCCACAGCTGCTGGCGAAACGTCAGGAACTACGATGCCAAGACCACGGCAATACAGCCCGGAAAACCCACAACAACCATCGTTCTCCGGCCGTGAAAGCCTTCGACAATACATAAATACCATAGAGTTGTGAGGAAATTTCTAGAGCGTCACTGTCGAAGCTGTTTTCACCTGCTGCTCAGTTTCTCAAGGGTGGAGGACGGGTGCTGAGAGTGGGGGTTTACCCATGGCCAGTGGGCAAATGGCAAAACTAGGAGCTGCCTGCACCTGGAGCCAGAGCTGCAGAAGCATGGGTGAGCTCCAATTGCAGTGACGGAGGTAGGTGACTGAAGTTTTGTGAGTAGCTGACCTACAGCCCAAGGGGCACCAGCAGTGACTGTTTATGGCACACTTGGGCAGTAGCAGCAACCTCTCTAGGGGTGCACAGTGCAAGAAGTTACAGCTCCCTCAGAGGCATGGCTTTGACCCAGAACCTGGCCGACAGTCCTGCCCGTTGGTCTAGAATGGCACACTTGCCTGCTTAATGGTATAGAGGCAAAACCACACCGTGGAGTCAGCAAGAGGTCAGGGTCTGTCTCTCTGTGTGTGCCGGGCATGTGTGTATATTAAAAGCAGGGGATATTAAAAGCAGCCCAGGAGCAAGCTGAGCCAAATCTCAATGTTACATGTTATTTTATGCAGAGGTCGTGACTGAGCAGTTGTCCAAATTCCTTTTCAGACCCTGGTGGATGAGCCAACAGAAGTTCCCAACATTTAAAAGATACAAATGGGGCGGTGGGGAGGGGGGAGGGAGACAGTTAACTCTTTCCTTCCTGTGCTCTTTTGTCAATCAAAGCCAGCTTAGCCCTTAAAGGGAAAAAAGGCAGTCACGTACCCCCATGTCTCTCTTTTCTCTTTAAGGGGTGGGGAACGTGGGTGGATTCTAATCATTTCAGGGGAGAAGAGGGGCAGTTTTATTTTGCCATCCTGAGCAGAGTTGCACCCTTCTAAGGGATCTAGAAGGATCGCGCTTTTTCAGGCCTCACTGAATCACCCGGCAACACAGGAACCAATTAAGGTAAAGCCATCGATTGGCATTACAGCTGTGAGAAATCGAGGGCAATCTAGGAAGCTAAGCCCATTGTCCCTTCAAGGTGAATCTCTGGGGAACCTAGGAGCTGTTCCCCAGGTGTTCCCAATCAGCTCTGGCAAAGACACTCCTGTGCTGGGCACAGATCCTTACAACCTGGACCCAAGTTCAGGGGAGGAGGTCACAGACTGGTCATACAGAAGCCCCTTGGAGGTCTGAGCTAATGGGCCACGCCTGGCATGCTTTTATTGACCGAGGGAGAATGAGGAACCAGCTTCCCCCCCGCTCTTCTCCGGGACTAGCACTAGAACCGACACCGGCCAGCTAATTTCTTGCTCACTGCCTCTCTCTAGCACGGCTTTGGGAATCTGGAAGGAGAGCATTGGCTGGGTCTGGATCCCATCCATTGGCTGACCCAGCAGGGCTCCTACGTGCTGCGGGTGTTTCTGGAAGACTGGAGCGGGCGACAGGCACAGGCCGGCTATGACGCCTTTGTCCTGGCACCTGAGAACGATTTCTACCGGCTGCGTCTGGGGCGCTACCAGGGCAGCGCTGGCGACTCACTTTCCTGGCACAATGGGCGACAGTTCAGCACACTTGACCGTGACCACGATGCTTACTCTGGTAAGGGGACACAGAAGAGCCAGAAGGGAGTCAGGCAGGAGGAGAGCGGGCATTTACTGATTACATTTTTTCCCCACCTTTCCCTCTTTCTCCTGTATCCTCACCGAAACCCTGGGAGGTACCATATCATGACTTCATCAAGGTCACCCTGCAAGCTTTGTAGCTGGGTGGGGATTTGAACCCATGACTTACGATTCATAGTCTAACTCTCCAGCCCCTATACTATTCTGGCACATGGACTGTCCTGCTTGATTTCTTCCTGTTCTAGAAAGAGCTGCTAAACTGCAGACATGGTACCAAAAAGTCATTTCTGGCATGGGGGGCAAATTATAGAGGTCACAGTATACTGGGAACATGAGGACCATCAATATATGCATAACACAAGGAGGCGATATTGCAGAAGGGAGTGGGAATCTAGAAAAGAGGATAAAAAGCCTTTTTCACAAGTGATGCTTTGTATAGATACATGTGCATGCACAGGAACAAACACGTTTATTTTATTTATTTATTTTATTCTATTTATTCCCCGCCCTCCCCACAGATGGGCTCAGGGCGGGGTATAAATCCAAGGGGGACCCACAAGGAATTCCATTCCTACACCAGACACCTCCCCCCCTCTCTGGTTCCACTTCCTTCCTTCCTCCCCACTCTTTCTTCTGGTGGTGGCGGCAGCTGCTGTAAGATACAGTATTCTTGGAGGTTAACTTACTACAGCAACCCAGAGTGCCACCAAACTCTGCCTGGTTTTATGGGGAGAATGGCTGCACATGTACAGATAGGGCTTGTTAATGTTTTGCGGGTTTTTTTAAACATCCTAAATTGTTGTTAGTGGTTGTGGTCTACAAATTGTATTTTCCTGCAAACCTGGGGATTTCTCCTATTTTTGGTGGTGGAAAGTGCCCTGAAGTCACAGCTGACTACGGTGACCCGTTAGGCTTTTCATGGCAAGAGACTAACAGCGGTGGTTTGCCATTGCCTGACTCTGCAGCCCTGGTCTTTGTTGGAGGTCTCCCAATCATTTACTAACCAAGCATCTGAGATCTGATGAGATCAAGCTCACCTGGGCTATCCAGGTCAGGACTCTAAATGAAATCCTGCCTTCAAGTCAGAGCTGGCATATGGTGCCCTCCCCTCCCCGGTGGGGTTTTCATGGCAAGAGACTAACAGAGGTGGTTCGCCAGTGCCTGCCTCTGCAACCCTGGTCTACTCATCCAGGGTTGCAGAGGTCTCCCATCCCATCCAGAGGTCTCCCATTCAGTTACTAACCAAGGCTGACCCTGCTTAGCTTCTGAGATCTGACGAGATCAGGCTCACCTGGGCTATCCAGGTCAGAGATCCCCTTTTTTTGCAGATCCCTAAATTGGCTGGCCCCATTGTGCAGATTTACCTATCCATGTGGGGGCCTAGCAGTTGAAAGAGAGTGAGTGGCAGAGAATGCGTGGGAATAATAACAACATACTTTGTAAACTGCTCTGAGTGGGCATTAAGTTGTCCTGAAGGACGGTATATAAATCGGTTGTTGTTATTAATGTGTTTGTGTAGACAGACAGACAGAATATTCAAATACAAGATCTACATTGGCTAGAATGCACATTCAATTTAAAAACTGCCGTCTGCTTTCTGTCTTTCATTACCCCCTGCCAAGTGAACTGTTGCAGGTTAAAAGTTGTCATTTGAGCACCATTCATAAAAACAGCCTTAGAAAGCAAATTGTATGACAGTCTGGAAGAACTGGGTAAATTTTTAACTTAGGGGCCAAACGGATGAGAAAGATGGTTGTTGTGGATTTTCCGGGACGAGACAGAAATCACGCCTCTCTGCTCTTCTGTATTGTGCAAATTGCAAGCGCAGCCCTGATTAAATCAGAATCAGGGCCACGTGGCATGGAGGGAACTGGTACCCAACAGAGACACTGCTGGCAGTTGAACCTGCAGAACGCCATCATAAAACAAATTACATCCTTCTAATCCCATTGACTTCAGTGGATTGTGGGAGGACGGAACTCTGCTTAGAATGGCATTGTTCCCCCCTCAAAAGTGAATACAATTCGAAAACTGTGTAGAAACCATTGAGGGGGCAGCCTTTGAGACTTCCCAGGTGGTCGAGGTGGGTCTAATGGCGTTCCATTCTCTGATCTCCTCTTCTCTTCCCACAGGGAACTGTGCCCACTACCAGAAAGGGGGTTGGTGGTACAACATGTGTGCCCACTCCAACCTGAATGGTGTCTGGTACAAGGGTGGCCATTATCGAAGCCGCTATCAGGACGGGGTCTACTGGGCGGAGTTCCGTGGTGGTGCCTACTCGCTCCGCAAGGTGGCAATGATGATCCGACCCTCGCCGGGCACCTAGTTTCCCCCCTTGGGGGCTAAGAAATCACATGCCAAGGGAGAGTACAGACATGCTGAAAAACGGGAGTTACTCTGTCCTGGAGGCACATTTACCACGCTGTTGTCAGATGGACCAGTCTGCAGCTAAAACCAGTTGGCCGCTGTGCTGATGGGCTGGGGACTTGTGACAGGCATGAACCCAGCCACCCCCTTGGAGGGAGCTTTTTTTTTTTTTAAACTTGCGGGCAGCACTGAAGAGTGTTTGATGCAGGGGCAAGCAGTCGTGTCTTGGGCCTAATTAGATGAGACATGACATGAGTGACTCACAGTCATTCGTACATCAGGGGACTCACTTTACAAACCACTATGGCTCTTGGTGTAGCTCAGAGCACTGCGGGGTGGGGGAAAGGCTTCTGCCTTCCCTCCCGTGCTGTTTTGCCTAGTGGAAATGGCTGTGGGGAAGCCTGATTTGCCCCTTCTTTCAGGCTCCATGTGACCTAGGATCGTCTCATACATTGCCAAGGCAAGGCCGGGGAAGGAGGTGGCGCACTCATCCTGTGAGATGAAAAGCCATAGTAGCTCCTATTTTAAGTTATGTCTGGACTCTCTCCAACACATTCCCGAATATGTTTTACAAAAACAGGGACAGTGACCCCCTATGGCAGAACACGACTCTGCTACAATGTAGGACTCTGTTTCCAAGGATTTAAGGACAGCAAAAGCAGTCTCAGAACTGCTGTGGCAAACCTAGTGAGGAGGGACGTCCACTGCCTGATCAGGGCAATGCTGCAACTCAAAGAAACCTGGGAGCAGCTACAGAATAAATGGTGGCATGTGCTGAAATAGTTGGACGTTGCTATACTGAACACTCTACAGTTATACAATTCCTGGCGATTTATTTCCGAGTAGATTGGAAGGGTTCCCTTTCCCAGCTTTTCCTAGACAGATAACTCAGTGGAGCAAAACAAGGCTTCCTTTGAATGGAATTTGGCATGAAACCAATCCATCAGCTGAAAGGTGTACAGTACAATCTGCAGAGGTCAGCAGCTGTTTGTTCTGTATTGCATCAGCCACATGTTTAGGCTTTCCTTTTGAAGGGATGTTCATGGAAAGAGGTTTACCTCCTCTCCTGATCTCTGTTATAGCTAAGAGTATTCATATTCTGCAACTCGGTCCCCACTCCCAATAAAAAGTTCTGCTTCAGAGAAAATCCAACCCAATCCTCTACCCCAAATAAATTCTACAACTCAGCAATGAAGAGACACGTACTTACTTCTGCATAACCCTAATTAATTTGCTCGTTGGTGGTGTTTCTTTGACCATTATGAAAGTCTGTGGCAAGTAAACATTCTACCCTCAAAATAAAGTATGCAAATGTATAATTTATCCAGATTTGCGGAGTCTGTATCTTCCATTCTGAATTCCAGCAGGGTCTCTCCAGATACGCCTTGAGCAGGGCACCAAAAGCCAACCTTCCGAGTATATTTGCAGAGCTTGGTTCAAACCCAGGTAGAGGCCAAACCATGTACACCAGGCAGCTTCTATGAGAGTCCTGGCAGGATGAGGGGCCAGCAGTCCCAACTGGTCTGGCTTCTGGGTTTCTGCCCAAGTCAGACAATTCAGGATAGTACGAAGCAGAAAGGGCAGGGAGGGGATTTAATGCCTTCTCCTGCCTCCTGCCCAGGGAGCCGCTCATTGGCGCAAATGCTCACTGGTTCACAAGGCTGTTTGAGTGCAGGGCCACAGCAGGGCCACAATCTCTGTATTCTCACGTAGATCTTTTCAACAACAGAAACAGGCTTTTTACAAAAAAGAGCTGCCGCCTGTGGATAATTCCACGGCTAGCAGAACAATCAAGGCCTGGCAAATTTCTAGATGATGGAAGAGATCCCACCCCGGTCCTACCATTCAAGTGAGTGGTAATTAAGTTTATTACTTTACTAGAAACAAAGCCCATTGTGGGGAAAATACAACAGGCTCTAGAAAGGGTGGGTTGGGCATTGCCCCCTCCTCAGCGTCCCGATTGGGCCAGGGGAAGGCAGGGCGGCCGGGTCAGGCATTGCCCCCTCCCCTGCACCCCGATCTCAGCAGGGGGAGGGAAGGGGGTCTGGGCTAGGCATTGCCCCTCTCCCACCCCCATCTGGGTGGGGGGAGTGCCGGGCTGAGCATTCTTGCCTTCACTGCTGGCTCAGCTTGATCGGGGCTGGGAAGGGCCGGACCTTCCTGCCACCTGTGGCTGCTCCAATATAGGTGAGTTGTCGCCAATATGGCTCATCTTTTATACAGTAAGATTAAAACATTTATAGTCCACCTTTCCCTTGGGCTCAGGTTTGAAGCCTTCTTCCAATCTGAGGAGCCTTTCTCCTATGTAAGCAGCTCTTCTGTTGGAGGAACAGCCACTTAAGTTGGCAGAAGGCTCCATAGGCTGAACGAAGGCTACTCAGAAGATGCCTGGCTCCTTCCCAGTCTTGCTAAGTGGTTCCCCACAGGATGGAAATACATTCTAATGAATCTTATACCAGTCGCTGGTCTCTTGAACCCACTGAAATCATATAATGCATTGCAGAGCAGTTCAGTGAGCAAAAAAAGTCATTTTAATTGTCACAATGCACCTGGGAAAGGAAAATGAGAACGGCCAATAGCTTATCTAATACATTTACACTTGATTTAAAAAACATGAGAGATAGAAAAAGAATAATGTGAAATTGAAAGCTTTGATCGTGGAGATCAGGACGCAATGCAACACACACACGTTCACCAATGTAAAGCAGTTTCACCAGTAAGGCAGGCACTGATAGAGCTTCCAAAGAGCAATGCTGCCATTGAACAAATGCTATGTAAGTTCTTTGGAAAGATTCACATAAAGCTGATCAAGAGAAAGGGAACTGGGCTCTCAGAACCGGAGCACTGGAATCTGTAAGCGGCGTCCTTCAGCTTCCTCCTTCAAATGTTTGGTCCCAAGAGACTAGTGGTGTGCAACGGAGAGTCTAAATAGTGCTTTGGTTACTGTTCTGGGGGCTTAGAAAGCCTTTTTCTCCTGCCAGCCTAGATTCAGGAGGGAGGGAGGGGCTGTTCCCATTCTCTCTGCAGTCTCCCAGGGGAAAGGCATCACCGGGGCAAAGAGGCTTTCCGTCTCAGCCCCAAAGAGCAGAAGCCGCTCGGCCCCTCTGACCTCGCTACTTCCCTGAGCCCTGAGTGATCTGGCTGCTTTCCACAGAGATGAAGTTACATTCCTCTTTCCCAAGTGTAACCCGAATGTGTATGTTATTATGTACAAGCCCAGAAGAAATTCATCGTTTAGCAAGTCACGCGTTACCTCCTCTCAACGGCATACAAAGAGCTGATGGAAGATCTTGCTGAACAGGACAGCAAGGTCATCGTCAAAAAGCACTTTGTTTCTTTTAATGTCGCAGCAGGTGGATTCAGTTAAGACAAACATCAAGTTCTGCAAACTGCTAGAGGCGATGGCGAATGCACAGGCGGCCGCATGAAGGGGCACATACTATGTACATCGTTTCCCCTCAAAGAATCCGGGGAATTGTGGTTGAGCAAGGGTGCTGAGGATTCTCTGGGAGATTCCTAGCTTCCTTGAGGGGTCTCGCTGTTCTCAGAAAAGACCATTACACTTGGGGGATAAGCACAAAAGACGAGCACCCCAGAGCAGAAATCAATGCTAACAGGAGAAGAGAGTACAGTGCAAAGCCAGTCGAAGGCCCGGGAAGGGCCAGTGGGAGGAGGATGCATGCACAGCACCAGAAACTGCAAAGAGGATCCTCCCCCCGCCCCCCCGCCCCCGCCCCAACTGCCAACAGCCATCTAGGACTCGCTGGGCGCCTCCACCACTGGGAGGGCTTAACTGCTGCTCTCGGCGTCTCCATCCAGCTCTTGCAGGTCCTCCAAAATGAGCTCGTCGATGTCGTACAGAGCCAGACTGCCCTGGCTCAGGCAGGTGGCCACGGTGGAGCCCGTGCTGACGTGCTTTTGGCACGGGTGGATCACTTTGGGCAAGCCGTTCCTCACCCGGCTTCGAGGGTGCACACAGTGGGTTCCGGGGACGTGGGGCTCTGGGAAGAAAGGGGAGGACAGACAGCAAAATGAGCGAGCACGTTCACCGCCAACCACGCTTCGGGGATGGACGGCGGGGAGGGGGGCTGCTTTGCCAGAACTGGGCGGGCACACATTCCAGTCACCCACTTTAGCTGAAGCTTCTGCACCCCCACCTCCCTCCTCTTGGCCGGTGAGAATCTCCCCTGCCTTTCTTGATGGGAAAAATCTCAGAACTGTAAGCAGCCTTATAGCCTTTAAGGAAACGTGCTTGGTAAAAATCCACAATATGAGAGTAGAAGGCAGGCTTCGGTCCCAGAGGTAGCACATCTCCAGTCCTCTGGTACGCCTGGCAGGCTTTCCATGCGTCAACACCCAACTGCTTGACATGGCACCCCGAAAGATTGCATGCGCCCTTCCCTCGACCTTATCCATGTTCATGGGGTTGGATTCAGCAGTTCCGTTCCGCCAGTGGCAACGTCTTTCTCCTTCACTGGAGGGAGCCACTGGCCGTCTAACACGGGATGGGCCCCTGGTGCCACACTCGCGGTCACAGTATTTCAGTCTCACCTTTGCGGTTATAACAATCCTCTGCGAAGCAGGAATGCGGCTGCCTGCTCCGTTGCCCAGGAGTCCTGCGAGGTGGAATGATATGACTTGGGTACACAGGGGTACGGCAAATGTAACAGGGAGATGGGATCCCCATTTGGGCCAAGCCCCTGCAAAAAAGAGATACATGTCAATATATTATTTGGGGTCTTTATCCTTCTGCGTTCTGATGTTCTTTATTTCAGATGACATTCCACAGCATGTTCGCTCTTTCTCGCAGACCATTACATTACAGGCAAAAATGATGCGCAGCAGAACAGAGTCAATCAATATTGTGCCATGCAGGCCACATTTCCCAGAGTTCCAGCTACCAAGTTTATGTTTCCTTTAGATGAGAGAGTTGTTTATTTAAGTGGAAGTCTGTTGGAAGCAAGCAAATTCCTACACACAAGTAGCAGGTTCCCTGAGCACAATCTCTGCATCTTTCCCCCCACATCCTAGACTGCAACACAATTTTATTTATTACTCATTTCATTTATACCCAGCCTTTCTCCCAATGAGCCCCCAAAGCAGCCTGTACTTTATCACAGCCTGTACAACAACCTGTGAGGCAGGTTATGCCAAAAGTGTGGGACTGGCCCAAGGTCACCAAACAAGCTTCCGTGGCAGAGTGGGGATTCGAACCTGCGTCTCTTAGACCTTAGTCCAACATTCTAGTCACTACACCACACTGGCTAATTCCAGCTAGAGACGCAGAGCCCACTCTTTACAAACTGCTTCTTGCTGTCTCTTCTCCACTCCTCTGCCTGGAGACTGATCTCCTTCCCAAAATTTCACTGCACACCACCCCCACTGAACGGCAGCTGCTTTAGGGGTCTCAGTGAAACAGCGTGCAATCCACAAGGCCTCCTCTGCCCCAGGATTTTGTGCAATGGTAAAAAAACGAACATGACCAGGGCTTTTTTTCAGCTGGAACGTGGTGGGACGGAGTTCCGGCACCTCTTGAAAATGGTCACATGGCCGGTGGCCCCGCCCCCTGATCTCCAGACAGAGGGGAGTTGCGATTGCCCTCCGCGCCACTCGGCTGCTCGGCAAGCAATCTCAACTCCCCTCTGTCTGGAGATCAGGGGGCGGGGCCACCAGCCATGTGACCATTTTCTCCAAGGGCAACCCACTGAGTTCCACCACCTCTTTTCCCAGAAAAAAAGCCCTGAACGTGACAGATATGGTCCTGGTAGCTGTCTCTCTCTCCAGCTTTTGAATGTAATACCTAGTAGAGTTTACAAGGAGACACACTTGAACTCATGGAGAAAGAGAAACCAACTGAAGTTAGATCTACAATTGGAATTTAGGAACAATGTCAAAAAGGCAAAAGCATGGCTCTGCGGTCTGCAGCAGGAATCTCTTTGCCTCCACTGTGTTTTCCTTGTACAGTTGTAAGCACAGCTAGCATTACAAAGACATCATAATTACCCCTTTAAGGGCTTAAGCGTCCCTCCACTTGAATCACTGTCCCTTTCATAATGGGAGGGGGGTCCTACCCACCCAGTAAATGAATTATTAAAAGTGCCGGGAACTCCAGATATGGAGAAACTGGCTCACGAAACAGCAGCGACAGCCCTGGAAAACAAAACAAGAGAAACCCTCTTCCCTGATACTGCGCCTCTTCCCCCCTCCACACCAAAAATTTCCCCCCAAAATCTGTTTCTACATATTAAAGGGACAGGAAGACATTTTTCTCCTGGCCAGTTGGCAACCCTACATGTTTATAAATGCTAACGTTGAAAAAACAAACGTAAACTTGGTCAGCGTTGGCTGACATGAAGTCCTTGGGATTTATGGGGAGGGAGCACGACTCTCCTTTTCAGCACATCCGCTTGCAACGTAAGTTTAGAAGCGGATCCCGACTCAAAAAGTCGGAGGGCCCCTGCTGCGGACGTATCAAATGCAGGCTTTGCACGATTCAGCCCCAGGCGGCGAATGCAGACCCACAATCCAGGACACACTTCTCACTTGAAGGTTCGTCCACAGGAAGAGCAGTGGAACTCGCCGGTGCCCCACATCTTGTCGGCTGGCACTGGGTCATAGCGGGTCCCACACAGGCGGCAACGGGAAACCTGTGAAAGATGTTACCAGTGATGGAACAGGCAACCTCATCCATCAGATAGATTCAGTAGCAGACACGATCACAATTCCCTGGACTCCTCCCATGGCCATGACCCCCAGGTCTGCTATTGCAGTGGCTGTCGCAAAGAGCTTACGATCTAAATATAAATAGGATTTGGAGCGATAGCGGCGGACAGTCACACGCAGGGATTGCAAGGGCTTACAGATGGAGAAGAGACCCGTCTGCCTTGGGGCAGCGACCTCAAAGGCCCCAGGGCCCAGCAATCTCGCTGAAACCAAGCAGGTCTGGATGTGGTCAGTGCCTAGATGGGAGGTGGTGGTGGAATATGACATCAAGTTGCAGCCAACTTATGGTGACCCCATCAAGGACTTTTTAAGGCAGGAGACAAACAAAGGTGGTTTGTCATCGCGTAGCAACCCTGGACTTCCGGGGCAGCCTCCCAAGTACAAATCGAGGCTGACCCTGCTTAGATTCTGAGTTCTGACAAGATTGGGATCGCTGGGGCTATCCGGGTCAAGGCTGGTATGGGAGACCACTGGGAAATCTTACGCGGGATGCCCTGATGGAAGCAAAGAGGGATATCCATTCAATTGCTACATAATTAAAGGGCCAAACCCTTTATTTGAGCCAGACACTAACCAATGCACATGTGTACACGCACACACACACACACCTGTTTCCGTTTTGGGACACGACGCCACCACATGCTGTCACAGGGCTGGCAAGAAAACTGGCAGTCAGATGGGGGGATGAGGTTGTTCTGGGCATTGTTGAACATGCGCACGTTCCTCTCAGTCAGAGGCAGGACCTTCAGCTGCCGGGCAACCTCCTGAGGTAGAACAAACATGAAGGGGGTGAGTGTGGAATTTTGCCCCAAAACACGAAAGGGCTTGGAGCTAACGTGCCCACCACCTGCCCCTTAAAGTTGTGCAAGTGGCAGCCAGAACAGGAAAACTTCTCCCATCGCTGAGGAATGGGCCTGGGGGGTTGTTGGGTGGGCTGGGAATCATGAAGAAGGAAACTTCTGCGCTTATTTCGATGACGGCTCTCCACAGAACTGCCTCGCTGAGAAATGGGCACCACCACCACCCAACGGTGCGTATTTTGACCAGGACTCCGTTCCGGTCACATATAACACCAGCTTTGCGCCAGCTGCACTGACTCCCAGTGGAATTCTGAATCAGGTTCAAGATTTTGGTTTTGACCTTTAAAGCCCTTAGTGGACTGGGACCAGCGTATCTGCGGGACCACCTCTCACCATATGTTTCCCCGGAGGATGCTCCGTTCGGCAGATAAACCTAGGGAGGTTTGCCTTGCCTCAACCAGCAATAGGGCCTCCTCAGTCCTGGCCCCAACCTGGTGGAACTCTCTGTCTGTGGAAACCCGGGCCCTGCTGGACTTATGATCTTTCCGCTGGGCCTCCAAGACAGAGATGTTCCGCCGGGCAGATGGGGGCTGAGGCAGGTGGGCTGAATAACCAGCCTTCTGCCAAGGGAGGGTAAGTGCTGCCCCCCTCAGGCTGTTTTCACCTGGCACCTGGCCACCCTGCCCCATGGATCTGTTTTAATGTTTGGGGGATGTTCGATATGGGTGCGACTGTCTTATATAAATTTTACTGAACTGACTGAAATGTTTTAATTTACACTACCTTGTTTTTATCGTATTTATTACCATTTGTGATCTGCTCTGAGCCCACTTGCGGGAGAGTAGAATATAAATTGAATAAAATAAAAATAAAACAAATGGGAGGGCTACAATTACCAGAGTGTGGGAGAAACCTGGTCCAGAAGCCCCAATGCTGTTGAAAACTGACCAAAAAGCCCCCTCTTCATCTTTATTCTGCCAGGAAGATACTTTGCGTCTTTGGCTGCAGGCTAAATGCATTCGATCTCTCTGCTACTTTTCTTCTACCTTCCTTTCCTTCACTTATCTTGGTCAAAGAAGTAAAGTATTTTAAAGCGCTTCAATTTAGGGGGCTGCCCTAGAATCCGTGGGAGTAGCACTCCTGCGCGAACTCTTCCTGTGCACCCGGAAGTGCTTTGGATTTGGGGCAGCTCCTTCCCTCACTCCACATGGAACAAAGATCCGGCCGGCAGAGGCCTAGCAGAACCTGCACGAGCCTCCAAGTATCCACCTGATGTCCAGGAGCAGGCATCTGGAAACTTGTTTTTTCACATTGAGGGGTCCTTGGGGAGGGGCCACGGCTCAGTGGCAGAGCAGAACATACCAGAGCCAAGCTACAAGTGACGCCTGACACAGGTTGGACACTTGTCCGCTTCCCTCAAGTTTTGATGGGAAATGTAGGCAGCTAGGCAGAATGTTGGACAAGTGACAGTTGAAAAGTCCACTGGACAGCAGTTGGAGAGCCAAGCTGCAAGACCAGGATGACTACATTTCCCATCAAAACTTGAGGGAAGCTGACAAGTGTCCAACCCGTGTCAGGCGTCACTTGTAGCTTGGCTCCCAGGTCCAACCTTCAGCATCTCCAGTTAAAAGATCTGGCAGTAGGTGATGTAAAAGACCTCCGCCTGAGACCCTGTTTGAGCTGCTGCCAGGCTAAGTAGACAGTCCTGACCTTGCTGGACCAAAGGGCTGATTCAGAATAAGGCAGCCTCACATGCGTTCCAAGGGGCTGTGCGCTTCTCGCCCCAAGGCTGTGCAAACCACATTTCAAAACTGGCTCTTCTTCACATCATGAGGCACCGATGCCAGAGCCGTCAATTATCCCTAAAGGCAACTATGTCACATCATCCAGGGGACACAGCAGGCGTTCTGACCTGGCCTTGTCCTAGTCTGCATGAGAGTAAGACCAGGAGATGGCAGCCTTCCAGGTGAACAGACTGCAGGGCTCTGGTCAACATGGGGTTTTCCCTCCCTGGTCTCTATTTTCCCTGCTAAAAGCCCATGTGCAGAAGGGTGATTTGGGTTACCTGCAGGGGTCATTTCGTAGAAAAAGAGCTGGAGGAACTCATTAGCATATGCCACGCCCCTTGCCATCACCAGAAATGTGTCATTGGCATAACTGATTTTCATATGCCACACCCCCTTGACGTCACTTATCCTGGCTGTTTTGGACACAATCCTGGCTATTCAGGGCTGAAATTGGGCCGAAAATGGCAAAAAGGGGCTGAAAATGGCTGAAAAGGGGCCCCAAATGGTCAGGATCGGACCGCTGTTGAGCGGGAGTGTGATCCACCACCTGTCAGAGGCCCTATCCAGGACATTTTGACCCCAATCCAGGACGAAACGGGCCCAAAATGGCCGAGAGTCAGGTGGGCGGGGTCACCTGACATGTGACCTCTTTGGGGAACTGCCGGAACTGTGTTCCTGTGCGTTCCCCCTCGAAATGAGCCCTGGTTACCTGACCTGTGAAAACCCTCGGCTGCACACCCACATTTCCATCCTCACCTCGATTTTCTTCTCATTTTGAGGGTCATTCTTTGGTTTCTGTAGATGGAAGAAATACAGTTAATATCTGTGGCTAAAGGAGCGTTGTCCCTGCTCAGGACATTTGCTCGGTCATCCCTTAGAACCTAGGCCAGATTTTTAAAAAATACTGAACAATATTCTGCACGCACCGTCTGCCCCAGCACCAGGGCTGGCTCCGTGTGTTCTGCAGCTCCATCAAGCAAATACAGAATTACAAACAAGGTGAAGAATGCAGCACTTTGAAGATGTCTGCCTTTAATTTTTAAGTAAATTGCTCTTTGTGCCATTGGCTTCCTCAACAACGAGGAAGCCTCCGTGAATAGACACTAACACAACTGGGGTGAAACCTGTCTGTTTGCCAGGGTAAAGAACCTAACTAATACATAATCACCCCAACACAAGGTAAGTATATGGTATATGAGGTAAGTCAATGACGAAATAGTGACTGACTTATCTCATATAAAAAAGCAAAAGGAATGAATTAGTTACTGGACTATTTTGTGGTTGACTTACTTCATATACCATATACTTACCTGGCGTTGGGGTGATTATAAGTTCTTTACCCTGGCAAAGACTTGAATAACCAGTACTTATATGCACTGTTGTAAATTGCACAAAAAGCACTTGCACTTTTGATATAAATTTTGTTACAAACTTTACATTTATTTTGTAGCCAATTTTTTCAGCCTCGTAGGAGGTTTCTCCCCGGTTGTGCAAGGGCAGGTTCAGTCAGAAAGGCATCCCAGAACTGAACTGGAATCCAATTCCTGGAGCCCCTGTTCACCTAAGCCTCCTGCCTCCTGGAGAATAAGTGGCTTTCCCGGCTCCTCACTTCCTGCCCTGCTCCATCCGTCCACTTTCTGCCAGGTGACTTTGTTTAGTGCCCTCGAAGGCAGTAAACCTGTATTTTCAGGCTGTAGGCGGGAGCTCCCATGACTGAACACTCCTCCCTCCAAAAAGGTTCCCTCAACACAGAAGCAAAAGTTCTTCTGCCTAGCCTTCTTCCTGGCATGCTAGTTTTCTACATGCAAGAAAATGATTTTTGTTTGAAGGTGCATTCATCGTGGAAGCTCCCAGCTGCAGCCTGAAGTGGTACAGCCAGACTCTGCTTTACCATCCCAGAACTAAACCTTTGTATAACAGAACTCCCCGTTCCCACACGCTGCAGTCCCAGTACACTGTGTGCGCCTTGGAGGCACAGAACTCCAGAACCCATCTCTGTAATGTCTGAGGGCCAAGCTACAAGTGACGAATGACACAGGTTGGACACTTGTCAGCTTCTCTCAAGTTTTGATGGGAAATGTAGTCCTCCTGGTCTTGCAGCTCGGCTCTCCAACTGCTGTCCAGTGGACTTTTCAACGGTCACTTGTCCAACATTCCACCAAGCTGCCTACATTTCCCATCAAAACTGGAGGGAAGCTGACAAGGGTCCAACCTGTGTCAGGCGTCACTTGTAGTTTGGCCCTGAGTTGCTTACGTTGTGTCGCCCTTCCCCTCCCTGGCCCAGGAAGCATTTCCCCCGATTCCTTATTCCTGCCCCACCTATTACCTTCCAAGCCTCCTTCTCCTCAAGGGCTTGTTTTCTGGAAGCGTCTCTCCAGTCTACAAGTTGCCTGTCAGCAAGAAGCTTTTGCCAGGCTGCTTCTGTAGGAAACAACTGGCCCTTTGAAACTCCACATCCTATTCTCTTTAGCAGAGAGGCCGTGATCCTGAGGTCAGCTGCAGAGAGCTCTGACTCTTGAAAGCTCACACCTTGGAAATCTAGTTGGTCTTTAAGGTGCCACTCAATATATCCATCCTGCCAGAAGGGCGTCTCCTGTGGCATCTCAGGGCCAGGGACACGGTAACAGCAACAATACATTCAGAGGTTTATTTTTCTCTGAACACCTTATGGTCATGGCAGGCACCCCAGAATTTCAGAGAGGTGTTTGGTGGGAAGATATGTGACTCAACACCTGAACACACAGGACCACCCAAGATTTCCCAGTGCCCGGGGAAGAAAACCTACATGGGACATATCCCTCTTCTGCCAGGTAACATGCAGCACAAATCCACCCGGCTCTTTTCATGTGCCACCCCCCCTTTCCCACCTCTACACCGATTCTTCCTGACTCCCACACAGGATTGCTAACTGACCTGCAGCAAATACCGGGTGATGTGATTTTACCTCCATGCCACGAGAAGTTTCCACTGCCCAATTCTACACAATACGCCATTATCAAAGGGACGGGACTATTTCCCCTCCACGCCAGTTGCCAGCCCTACTCAGTATCCAGCTCCTTCAATCACCTGTTTCATCTCCTCTTCTTCTTTCTTCAGTTTATTTATCACTTTCTAGAAAGAAGAGGGAAAGGATTGGAAGGAGCAGTGAAGACCGCTGAGGCCATATTGGATCCATAAAATAGGAAACACAGAACAGATAAGGAGACATTTTACTGGGCTGCTCGAAAAAATGTGCACACTTCCATGCTACACAAGATTCCTCTGGAAGACTGGACAGACAGCTGACTTTTCAGTAATAAACAATTCACCACACAGAAGATAATAACAGTATATAATGAACTACTTTTATTTTCTTGCAAAACTTGACGCCAGCAAAATCTTCCAGAAACCAGAGTGGAGGCATCTCTCACTCATGCGGACCCGAACACACCAGTGAGAGCAAGAACCCCGTCTCTGCTAGTATGTTCTGCTCTGCATACAGCTAGTGTCCTTTCAGGCAGTGTTTATTCAAGATGATGCCAGGACTCACTAAAACAGAGTATTTCAACAATTGTTTCACTTGTGTGGGGCAGGAAACGATTCCTTGGAAAAATCATACAAACCTAGAGCTGGAAGGGACCACAGGGGTCATCTAGTCCAACCCCTTGCACAATGCAGGAAATTTACAGCTATCTCCCCTCCCCCTCACTGACCCGCTGCTCTATGCCCAGAGGGTCTGTGGCTCCGTGGAAGAGCCCCAGCTTTGCATGCAGAAGGTCCCAGGTTCAATCCCCAGCATCTTCAATCAAAAAGCACCAGGCAGCAGGTGAAGAGAAAGACATCTGCCTGGGACACTGGAGTGCTGCTGCCAGTCAGAGCAGGCAATACTGGACAGTGATCTGATTGAGTATAAGGCAGCTTCAGATGCGCCAGGGGTTGTTCTGGGGGAAACTCAGTGGTGCCACTTCATAAACGCTAGGTTATAATGCCCCCCTCCTGCAGGGGCTGTACAGAAGGCGGAGGAGGAAGGGCATCGCTTGGGATAAATAAAGTAACTGGGAAGGTTACTTTACTTATCCTAGTTGCCTCCTCCCTTCCTCTAAGAACCCAGACAGCTTTTAAGCCCCAGCTACCATTCTGATGCTCAGACTAAGGCGCTTGCCGGAGACCACCCGAGACCACAGTGCAGCAATCTGAACCCAGGTCTCCCCATCAAAGCCCGACAAACTCTCCAGGGAACTGATCTGTAATAGATCCAGAGGAGTTGGCCGTGTTCATCTGTAGTTGAAAATAGCGAAGAGTCCAGTAGCACCTTTAAGACTAACCCTCTTTATTGTAGCATAAGCTTTCGAGAGCCACAGCTCTCTTCGTCAGATGCAACCGTTAGGTTGCATCTGATGAAGAGAGCTGTGTTTCTCGAAAGCTTATGCTACAATAAAGTTGCATCTGATGAAGAGAGCTGTGGTTCTCGAAAGCTTATGCCACAAAAAATTAGGTTAGTCTTAAAGGTGCTCCTGGACTCGTTACTATTTTGATCTGTAACAGTAACGACAGGTTTAGGAGCCTCCAAGCTCAGCAGCATCACACTGCAGGGGGGATATTCTCTGGTTTTCATATCCCCCATTCCGACAATTTTTCACAGTCCCCCAACTTCTCTTTCACTCTTCAACTATTAATGAAAGACTACAGGAACTACTAGAGGAAGGAAGAACTGACGGGTGTTAATAATATGGCAAGGCCTTTAGATAGCCTTGTTTGTGATCCAGGTAATTTTTTGTGCAAGCACCTTTAGTGACCGGCTCTTCCTAACAAGCCATCCTCAGTAACTGGTAGCACCCCCGGCTCTTGAAAAAAATTACGTAGCCCCCAGACACCTGAATGCTGCCTTATCCTACACTGGCAACAACCTGGAGAAGAAAGGCCTGCCCCTTTAGCAAAGGTTTAATAGGAAGTTAATAGGTGATACTGTGGGGATAAATTAGCAGAGTGTAGCAGAAATGTGCATTGGATATAATGAGAGCACACATACTCCAGTTTAGCTCTATAAAAATAGTTTACTACATAAAAGGATAAAATGTTACATTGGAGTAAAATAAGAAATGCCTAACTAGCCACATCTTTGCTAGCTTCTGATCTAGACAGAGTCTTTCTTCAGAATGTTACATCCTCGATAGTAAAAGGCTGACTACAGACTGAACTGGAACTGAACAAAGAGCACTAAAACTGCAGGATATCTTTCTACTTAACTGCCCCCCCCCCGAATAAACTGATTGCCAATAGAGAATCTTACTTCATTAAGAACAGAGACTCCCCTTGCTATATCAAAGCCTAAATGGTTACATGCAAATAGGTTTACTCAGGGCCAAGCCACAAGTGAGGAATGACGCCTGAACGGCAAGTGAACAGACTCACATGTATTCCTCCCTGTTCACTTGCACTCCACTTGCATGTAGTGATCGAGTGGAGTGCAAGTGGAGTGCAAGTGAACAGGGAGGAATACATGCGAGTCTGTTCACTTGCCGTTCAAGCGTCATTCATCACTTGTAGCTTGGCCCATAGTAACACAGTTTAACTCCACGCCACACAAAGTGTCAGCTGCCCATTTCCACTCATTAATCCTCTATTAAAGGGGCAGGACATTTTTCTCCAGGACTGTTTGCAATCCTACATTCTACTGTAGGAAGAAGAGCAGGCTGGAGCTGATAGCCGTCTGGCTTCTCCCAGCCCTGGGATTACTGTCCAGCTGATGGCCTGCATCACTGGAAGGGAAGGGGGGAAGCCAAACATCCACCATGGCAATGTATCCCACGGCCCCATGTGGCCCCCCAAGCCTTTATTTGTGTTGCATGTGCTCAAGAGTTGCAAGGTGAGCAATCCCCTCCTAAAATTGGGATCCTGCGGACAGTAATTTGGAATTAGTTGCTATTGAATTTGGTGCAACTCTCATTTGCAAATAATTTCACTGAGGACAGAGTTAGGGCAACGCGATTGCCTTTGTGCCATCTTGACTGCCAGTTAGAAGCCTGCAGAGCCACCCTGGAAAAGCTGGTATCTTTTCTCCAGAACTTCCTTGCCTCCAAAGTAGAAAGCTTGAACCGGGAGGGGAAGACATCAGAAGAGAAGAGCATAGGCAAGCTGACACGCCCGTGCATGCACAAATGCATCAGACTCCCACAATAATCACCACGTGGTTGTGCCCCAAAGAGATACGTCTCGCTCCACAATGAAATAAAGCCACCCTAATGTCTCAGCTGTGCCTTGCCTCTGGTTTTCCATCGTCCAGCCTGGCCTAAGCAATACAAGACAGCCATGAAGTCATAAACATTCAGAAATGCCTTTCCCTTACAAGCCCAGGCATTTTTTCCCTCATGAAGGGAGAATCAGCTTAGGAGTGGGGGGGCGTGATTGTGAGAGGAAATAATATCCATCATGGCAGAAGTTCAGTAGGGGCCTGCCCAACTCCAATAACTACCTTTCTTTTTTTAAAAAAATACATGGGAGGGCAAAACTCGTTTGAAATTTTGTCCAGTAAATTGGCCCCTAGTCCAAACCCCTAAGGCGGCTAGATTAAACCAGCTTTTCTAAGAAAAAGAGGGTGCTGTGGTGTCTCAGCTCACTCATGGTGAACGCTTCCACCTGGCATTCCAGACAAGAGATGAACAGAGGCGCTTTGCCTTCTTTCCCGTAGCAATTCCAGTCTTCCTTCATAGCTTGCAATCCAAATACTGGCTGTGGCCATCCCAGGACAGCTCCCAAGATTGGATGAGCTCAGTTGCTAGTTATACTAAAGTTTTCAATTTTTCATGTTTCTTTTACTTTTTGTTCTTTTGCAAATGCAGCTGCCAAGACCACTTTATCAAGGAGGAAACGGGCATGTGGAGAAAGGGAAACTCTCTTCTCACTGGAAAAAGCCACACAACGCTGTTGTTACTTCAAGATACCCATATTTTCTTCCCCATCAGAATGAAAACAGCTCAGGGGCAGCATTTTCCCGCAAGAAAACAGCAGGCAAGAAAAGGGTTAACATTTCCCTCTCCTTCACCAGGCCCTTGTCCTCCTCGATAAAGTGATCCAGGCAGCTGCCTTTGCAAAAGAAATGAAAAAATATATCCTTGCTGCACAATTACCAACTTCCGCACCTTCCAGCCTCTGCATAAGACAAACAGGTGGGGCATTACCAAAGCCACGGGATCGTCAGCGAGGCGCTCCTCATCTTCCGTATCTGTATCTGAGGGGGGAAATGTAGTTAAAGCAGACCGAAGGGAGTCTGGAATTATGCAACTAAGAAAGTCAAATATTACGGCTGGGAAAAGAAAACAAGCTACGAACAACAAATGTTCTCTGTTTTTTTTTTTTTTTAACTTTTCACTAATTTGCATTACAGTTCCAAAGTTCCATTTACATTCTTTTTTTCCTAACTGTCGAGAGATTTTACAATCCAATCACATCTTTACAGCACCAACCTAGGTTTATTCTTTTCTGCCTATTTAATTACAAACATCAACCAAGATTTCTTGGAAGTGTAGTTTAAAAAGACAGAGCCGAGGGAGATTGCTCCTCAGAGCGTTTGTTGATTTTTATCTTCGCCTCCCCGAACTAAACTACGCTTCCTGGCTAACACTGCGTCCCTCTACACTTGAATGTCCTCGTGTAAGATGTCTTGAGTAGAGCGACTCTCCGTAAGAACACCCTGAGCAAGACCATCCTGTGGCTTATCATGGCCAGGGAGCCTGAGACCCAGAGCATGAGTGGGGGCTTGCTTTACGGCAAAAAAGGCTGTTTTGGTTTCATCTGTCGAAGGCAAAGGAGACTCTGCAGTAATCACAGGTTTACCACCTCTAACCACAGGGGTTTCGCTTCATTTCTAAGTGGGAGTCAGTTTCTATGGCTGTTCACCTTCCTCTGCAGTACCAGACTCCTATCAGAAAGAAGGCAGTAGAGAGGGTTATTCCCTAGCTTCTGCAGCGCATGGGAAAAACAAGACCCAATGACATGACCTATCTCTGCCTTGGAGGTCCACAGGCAGGCCCACTGATGGACACCCCCTTCTCCCATTTAACACACACACTGCACATAACCACACATGAAGAACCGACTCACCTTCCATCTGGTTTTTGAAGAGAATGATGCGCTTGCAGGCGATATCATGATTATTAGTGAATGTCCGCATGAGAATTACTGCATCCTTGATGGTCACCTTCCCGTAGAATTTCTCTCGCAATCGGCGGACACTTTTTTCCAGCTGTACCAGAGAAGGGTGAGATGGCAGACAGTCAGTCAAGAACAATACGTTCTCATAGCTGAGTGAGGCCTGTTAATCTTTTCCTTTAACATCTGTCCCTTCTGGAGCAAATAACACATTCATGTATATACAAGATACATGGTTCATATATGAAATAAAATGCATGAAGACAGCAGATTAGCTACAAAGAAAATATCAACAATTACTTCTGTTGTTAACAGGGCCGTTTCCAGACGGCTTACCTGCCTCCGGAACGTCGCGCCATCTTGCGGGGAAAACGCGAAAGATCGCGTTTTCTCGCGCGAGTTTTGCGCGATGTCGCATTAAACGGCCCAGGTCACTTCTTGCATACCTGTGAACAGGTCAAATTTTCTTGTATACATCTGAATTTTGCATAGAAACATCTCTGTCAATGATAGGATGTTTTTGGAGGTCTTTCATTCATACGGTCACCATAAGTCAGAGGCGACTTGACGGCACATAACACACACACACCTCTCACCAGCTGAACCTCTTGTATTTCATGGCCCTTCGGCTCCATTTAATTCTACTTTTTTTTCCTTTTGTGATTTAAACATGTATCTGCCCAAATCCTCTAATGCTGAATTTTTAAAATTTGATTCGCCCACTTACCAGCAATCTTCCAGTTACATTGCTGATCTAAAGATTTCTATTTTCCAACAAAAAAGAACTTCGAAGGGAGGATCCCATACTCAAGTGGTGAACTGGTATTGAACTCTTTGATGAATCCTATCTTCTCCCTGTCTGCCCAAAGCTGAACAAGAATTTGCAATTTTTTACTCACTTTAGGTGCTAATTTCTTAGCACAATCCATGAATGTCAGATGTCAATTAGTTCAGCTGTATCTCAATATGGTCTTTGTACTTTCAAACTGGGTTGGTTCATCCTATACTTTCTGTGATTAGGTCTGATTTCATGTCAGTCTGACTTTACCTTTGTAATCACAGTTGGAAGTGGTACTTCCTCACTCTGAGCAGATTGATTACCCTTTTGCTTGGATCTTGTTTTAAGCTGGCTTCTCTTTTCTATCATCTCCCATCTTTCTGTTGTTCATATCTAGAAACGCATCAGCCCTAGTGGATGGACATTTCCATGCATCTGATGATGTGAACTCTAAGCTGGGATAAATGTGATTAGGCATTAGGATTCAGAAAGGTTCTTTGGTAAAGGGACAAGGATAGGGGACTGTGGCCATTTTCACATGCCTAAAACTTCCATAAAATTGTGCAAAACTCACGGCACAACGGTGTCTTCATAGCGCAATTGCCTGTTTAATGGCACGATTTCTGATGTCATCGGGCCATTAAATGGAAAATCGTGCTACGAAGATGCCGTCGTGCTGTAAGTTTTGCACGATTTTCTGGAGGCGTTTACAGGAGTGTGAAAATGGCCTATATTAGCACGTGCTCTATGTTGCTGTAAACTCTGTATTCAGATTTATGGTTGTCTCCAAATTTCTGCCCTCCGTGCCCTATTACATTTTTTAAATGTTTGACTGAATTGACCTACATTGTGTCATCTACCTTGAGTCCCAGGGCTTTCCCACACACTCGATTTATTCCTGATTTTCCTAGCAGTCAATCCTGAACTATTAGAATCGATTTGGATATATGTCAACTCCCTTGGCAGTTGTGGAGCTGGTTTATTTTGTTCTGCACGTTCCTTGAATAATCAGGAATTTCAAGGGAAGATATTGTTGTCATCAGCAACATCGCAGCACCCCATCCTTTTTTATTTTTTGCACATGCTTATATTAGTATAAAGGCTGAAGTTTTAAAAAATGATAAAAAATGGACAGAATGCCTGTCTTTGAATGGAGAAGCATAAAAAGGGAACAGGCCCCCCCCCCCCCGCAACCCGGAGAGCCCTGCCTGGGCTGGCCCAGAGCCAAGAGGAGGAGGCCAGCACCAGCAGAATAAACTCGCCTCTTTTGGGATAGAGCCCACCGCAGCAGCAGGTGTGTGGTTTTCAAACCACGCTGCTCTTTCTGGTGCCAGAAGTGGCCACTCCCACCCTCTCCTGGGCCACTAGGGATCTTGCAATTTTTTTTTTAAATCATCAATTTCATATCAATAGATCGACCTAGCATTGCAATAATAAAAGGCGCAGCAGTTTCTCTGAATTCCCAGCTTTCATTTTTAAAACAGCAAGTCTCTAGCCCCTTATCTTGCAGAGATACAAGGGAAAAGGCGCATCGCCGCAAGGAAAGGGACTAGAGACTTGCTTCTTCAAAAATGAGAACTGGGAATTCAGAGAACCTGCTGCGCCTATTATTACAACGTTAGGTCTATCTAGTGATATGACATTGACGGTTTAAAAAGACCAAAACAAAACCAGGAAGGGGGCAAAGGAAGGCAGGAGGAAGAGCGGTCCAACGATGATGAACGTCCAGTCATCAAAAAGTGGGTTGGAGGTGGGTGAAACAAACAAAACCAAAAGAAACATTATGCACAAGGGGGGAAAACGGCTCAAAACTGGCTTCCAGAAAATGATTGGGGTAAAAGTGGTCTCAAAAGAATCAGAAAAGGCCTAGGGGAAAACCAAAAAACGCACACAAAACTCAGGTGATAAATTGAAGCAGTATGGACCCAAAACCGATAGGAAAAAAACAGCGTGGAAAGCACTTCAGTAAGAAAGGTGGACTATAAATAAAGTAAATAAAATAAAGATGCCCCTGTTTTATTTTTGAAGTCTGGCAAGTATTCACATACATACTGTCAAGAACAGCATAAGACTGCATCATTCACCTAGCCATAGCTGTAATTTACATATGTGAATTCGCACATGTGAATTATAATATCAAATGGAAAATGTATACATTCAAATACATATTTTGGAGCAAAATGGTTTGGGGTTGCAAACAATGCAGAGATAGTTTTGAATTGCATCTGCTGCTGTTTTAAGGTTCTTAAAGGAATTTGCGATATAATTTGTTTGTTACCTATAAATGTGATTGTTATTATGCTGTTAGCCCGCTGAGTCCGACACTGAAAGAGAGTGCAGGATATATGGGAGATGCAGACCATGGTTTGAAATGATGTTTAATTTGTGCTAGTGACTTGGACATTTAGACATCAGCAACCGCCCACTTCTTTGCAAATGACAGCTGACTTGTGGGCATGAACATTTAATTTGGGAAGCTGGCCCAGGAATTATTTGGTCACCTTTCCAGAAATGCATTTTTAAAAGACAGCAGCCACTTGAGAGAAGAGATGGTTGCCGCAAAATACAGAAATGCTGATGGGTTGTTTGTCACATTTGTTTTGCAGCGCCTGGTCACCAGGCACACAACACAGCTGGCAAGTGAGGGCAATTTCCCGGAGTTTGCATCAGAACTTCCCAAGGGATTTCCCACCCCCCCCAATACCTTTGCTCTACTTCTACAGTTTACTCAAAGTAAACATAACCCTGAACAGATCCATGATATCAACCCAGCAAAGGATCAGAGGAAAATAGCCAGTTGCTTCTGGAAACGGTCAGATATAAAATTTGCAACAGGCCCTGCTAAGAGAAACTGAAGCACCTCTTTCTGCAGTCGATTCTTCTGCGCCTAAGGCCTTTTCTAATCTGTCTCTTTCACCCTTGCCAGATGTTTCTTATTTTTTCTTCCCTAATGAAACCAGCAGTTCAGCAGTGAAACACCGGCTATTTTGCATCGATATATTTAACCATTCAAGGTTAGCATTGTGTTTGGGCACCACTATGCAGCTCTCTCTCTCTCTCTCTCTCTCTCTCTCTCTCTCTGTCAAGCAGGCCTCCCAGGGTTGTTGTAAGGACAGTAAAGCACTTTGTACAAAGCAAAGTGCAGCAAAACCATTTCTGTTCCCCCCTCAACACCGATCTTTCTTGTTTTCAGTCAGTTTTGTTCTTTCCTCCTTTCTGACGCATTTTTCCTGGGTTTGCCTCTTTCCTTCTTTCTCTCTCCGCCATCTGTCTCCAATACTTCTCCCTTGTGCAGCCTCTACCACGGCTGCTATCCTCCACGTGCCCGCCTGCATCCTAACCTTCCACCCTGCTGCATCTTTACCTGGCCTTCCTCTATGCAGTACAGAGTTCTTTGGAGGTCTTCTTTCAGCATGATTTTTACTGGGCAACCAGCCTTTTCAACAGAAACCCACCCAAGACTTATTCCAGGTCTACTTGCCTGTCCTTGACAGGATCATGCATTATGTGGTTTAAGGATACCCCAAAAACACACTGTCTGAATCAGGCAAGCACAGGTGTGGAAATGTGTTGCAAACACACACACTCAGCAGGGAGCCAAGAGTCAACTGGAGCTCCTGCTAAGCGTATGACAGAAGGTAAAGTTATTAATGACCTAATAACATTCAGGTTAGAGACAGTTCTCTATAAAGACCATTCAAGAAAATGCAACAAGACGGGTATCCTACTATATAAAAGACGAAGCGTATTCAAGACAACTCACTTCCTACCCTGGTGTGCCACCAGAGGACACTGTTGTGGAGGGAAGCCCAGATGAGGCAAACAGACCTCCAAGAGAGCGTGCCACGGCAGGAAGCCCAGGCCGGGATCAGGAGCGAAGCAGGTGGCAATGCCCCCCCACCCCGCTCCCTTCACCCAGCTGGGATACAGAGCATAGCAGGTGGCAATGCCCGCCCTCCATCTTCACCCAGCTGGGATCAGGAGTGAAGCAGGTAGCAATGCCTGGCCCCTGCCTTCACCCAGCTGGGATCAGGAGTGGTAGAAACAAGAGTGGGGACCCACACCTTGGGAAATATACTGGAGGAAAATTCGAGAGCAAAAACACTGTATAATAATATTATATAATTTATACGTCAATTAAAGTGCCAAGTGCTCAAGTGCTATAGATCAGTAAATACATCAATAAATACAGCACCATATACAAATATCCATCATAAGCAATACATAGACATTTTCAATACATAGATACAAAAGTACAGATTCTCTCATATATAATGAGGTGACGGCCACTCAGAAGTATCAAAGTCCAATAGCACCCTGACATGTAATGCAAGTCCCAAATAGATCACAGTCTATTTTTGTAGGTGCATGGAAGAAGATGCTCCCAGGAAACCCAAAGGGACAAGTAGGTAAGTATAGCACTAAAGGTGCTAACGAACGCTCTTGTTCTTCTTATGCTATTTTTTTGAATTCTATAGGTAGACGCAGCTCAGGTGGGAAAATCCCTTCACAAACACAACAAGGGGCTGGCTAATTATCAACCTGTTTCCTAAAGCTTCATCAGGGGTCCTCCAACTTTTCTACCATCCAGTTCTAAAGAATAAACAATGCTAAATAAAGAATCTAAAATAAAACGAACGATGTAATCTGTTATTTGTTGAAAACTCACCAACCCTTATATCAGTAAATTCTCATGGGACAAGCTCGGCGCCTCAGGATTATGAGCTGTGCGCAACATAGAAACTGTTGATCACCCTTAAAAGATCAGTACTCAAATGGAGGAAAAGATGTGAAGGGGACACTTTCATAACAACCCATTTCACAGAAAGCAAGACAAATCCAGTACGTTGTTCAAACCATCTGGTTTCATAGTTTTCAAATAATAAATCCCAAAAGACTCTTTCTGCAATAAAATACGTTGTTTAACTTCAGTAGTGCCCTTCACGGCTACAAAAAGAGTAGAAAAACAGAAAGCCCTTTCATTCTGGTGACATTGTAAGAAATGATCAGTCAATGGTGCATCAAGAATCTTGTTTTTAATCCTAGAAATGTGTTCTAGGATACAAACTTTTAAAGGGCGAATTGTACTGCCCGTGTACCACCTGTCACAATCACAAATAATTAGACAACCCCAGCCGTTTGACATGTAGAGAAGTCATGCAACATAATAGATTGTCCTGTCTTGGAGACAATGCTCTTGTTTGATAAAGGACACACTTTACAGTGGCCACAAGGATAACGGCCACTGACATTTTGAGAGCTAGTAACACTGGGTGTTGGTTGATCGGAGTGCACTAGTCCCGTAGGCACCTTGTTTTTCTCAAGCCAATAGTAGGTGGTAAACTACAGCCTGGAATATCCTGAACTAAGTGCCAGTATTTATAGACAATTTATTTTAACTTTATGGGACAATGGGGTGAAATCTAATGCCCATCTCAGACAATCCTCATTATTTTTAATCTTAGATTGAAACAATTCCTACCGTGGGATCATTTGTGCCTAGTGCTGAGCCCTAGTAATGATGCTTGAAGGATAACTCCGCTCTAGAAAGGCTTGTGATAAACTCCGTGCTTCCCTATTGTAATCCCTAAAGTCTGAAGAATTTCTTTTCAGTCTTAGTAGTTGCCCATATGGGATGTTATCCTTTAAATGCTTTGGGTGAAAGAAGTGGACTTTTTAAAGGGCCAAACCCGTATTTTTTCATCATCACCCCTGTAGACTACTATGTCCAAAAAACTCACATATTTTTGGTTAAATGTCCAAGTATATTTAATATTTTAATCTATCCCATTAAGCCATTCTCCAAAAGATTGTATTAGATCCAACCCATCAAATATAAGGAACATGTCGTCTATGCACCGGAAATATTTATAAATCCTTTCATAAAGAGTTTTAGCTGTTTGATCATAAAGACTTATTTTCTAAATCCGCCATATACAAGTTGGCCACACTGGGGGCCATGGCACAGCCCATAGCGACGCCAAGGGCTTTTTTTCTGGGAAAAAAGGTGGTGGAACTCAGTGGTTGAGCTCAGGACCGCACAATGACGTCACTTTGGGTCAGCTGGAACAGGGGGGGAGTTTTAAAAGTTTAAATCGCCCTTGGCGAAAATGATCACATGACCGGTGGCCACGCCCCCGATCTCCAGACAGAGGGGAGTTTAGATTGCCCTCTGCGCCAGTGGCACGGAGGGCAATCTAAACTCCCCTCTGTCTGGAGATCAGGGGGCAGGGCCACCGGCCATGTGACCATTTTCAAGAGGTACCGGAACTCTGTTCCACCACGTTCCCACTGAAAAAAACCCTGGCGATGCCTCTGATTTGAAAGTAAAATTGGGATTGAAACCTAAAATAATTTTTTTCAAGGACCAAATCAACTAGTTGTAATAGAAGAGGTGTGGCTGGAGACTGGGATGGACGGGCACATAAGGTGTATTCAATGATGGACTTCGCTCCCTCCAAGGGAATAGAGGTGTAAAGTGAGGCCATGTCCATAGCGATGAAAACATGGTTGGAGTTTAAAGGGACACCTTCTACCATCTTAATAAAACTGCCCATGTCCTTAACAAACGAGGGGGAATTAACAACAAAGAGTTGGAGAAACTGATCAATATACGTGGCTAAAGGATCCAAAATAGAGTTCATTCCTGAAACAATAGGTCCACCAAGTGGAGGAAAAATGTTTTTGTGAATTTTGGGCAACACATAAAAAACGGGAGTTCTAGGTGTGGGGTTAATGAGAGCATGGTGAGTGTGTACAGAGATTTCCCCTCCCATCAAATCCTCATCTAAAACAATCTTTATCGGAGAGGCAATTTTATTTGTGAGGTCTTGGGAAATAGGAGGGTAGCTCAAACGATCACTCAACTGGTACGTGATTTCATGGATACAAGTAACGGTGTCTAATATAACAATACCCCCCACCTTTATCCACTGCCTTCACTGGTCCAGGCCGTGTACTGTTGCTCTCTCTTTCTTAATCAAATTATACCAGGTCAATTTGTGGTTAGTTTTGACAGATGTCAAATCTTTATTAACATGTATTCAAAAGCCTCAGTCCTGGGGTCTGTAACACTGGGCATAAAGGTGGCTCAAGTACGGATGCAGGGGTCCTCTCTAGGTCGAGGAAGATCTTGAAAGAATCTTTTCAATTTAATTGATCTGTAAAGTTTGAACAGGTCTACGCGAGTTTGGAAAGGTCTATGTTGGGGAGTGAGCACAAAGCTTAACTCTTTATTCAAGGTGGTACTTTCAAGATCACTAAGGGGGTGAGACATAAGATTGAATACTAGATCTTCCATCTGCCTCTATTGTAATTGCAGTTGGTACCCCTGCCTTTGCCTAAAAAAGGGTTTTTGTCCAGTATTCCGAACCTTTCTAGAATGGAGTTGCTTATAACTAGTCCCTTCGTCACCTGAAGTATCGGTGTCCAAAGGTTCAGTGGTGTCTAAATCAGGTAAGCTTTCCAAAGGGTGAGCCCAACTAACCTGTCTTTTCTTACCAGCGTCAGACTGATCCCACCAACTATAGACACGTCTAGTACTGTAATCATTGGCATCCCACTTAAATTTCTTAATCTCTTTAATCTTGTGTTCAAACTCTTTAACAGATTTGTCTAGTTCCTTTAATTTGTCTCAAATTCATCATTAGTTCCTGCACCATTAAGGAGCTCCACTCCTGATCCCAGCTGGGTGAAGGGGGGCGAGCATTGCCACCTACCCCACTCCTGATCCCAGCTGGGTGAAGGTGGGGGCGGGTATTGTCACTTGCTCTGCTCCTGATCCCAGCTGGGTGAAGGTGGGGGCGGGTATTGTCACCTGCTCCGCTCCTGATCCCAGCTGGGTGAAGGGGGATGAGCATTGCCACCTACCCCACTCCTGATCCCAGCTAGGTGAAGGCAAGGGGCGGGCATTGCCCCCTGCTCCGCTCCTGATCCCAGCTGGGTGAAGGTGGGGGCGGGTATTGTCACCTGCTCCGCTCCTGATCCCAGCTGGGTGAAGGTGGGAGATGGGCATTGCCACGAGCTCTGCTTCTGATCTTGGCCTGTGCTTTCTGCCGCGGTGCTCTTTCTGGAGGTTTGGCTGCCTCATCTGGGCTTCACTCCACAGCAGCGTCCTCTAGTGGCGCACCAGGTTAGGAAGTGAGTTGTCTTGGATACACTTAGCCTTTTATATAGTAGGATATTGCTAAAAAGAGACTGTAACACAGCTACCCAATTGGGTAGCCAGTGCTGTCATGTCACAAATCAAGGAAAGGCTTTTATTCAACACCCAGCACACAAGCCAAGCATGTTGTGTTTGGCATGGCAGATTCCGTGCTCCATCCCAAATGCGGGGGTTAGTTCGAGATCAGATGGGCTCAGCTGCGAGGCTGAAGGGGCAGGCTGGAAGCCAGCGAGGTCCTGAGGAGGGATCCCCCTCCGGTGCAGCAGCCATCATTTCAAACCACAATTTGGAACGTAGTAGTTGTAGAAGTTGGAGCATCAGGTCTCCCACGAATGCCCTCCTGCCTCACCCGGACCTGCTTATGGAGCGTCTTGTTGCAGTAGACGTCACACTGTGCATTCTATGCATCCCTTTCAATCACATTCCTAAGAGGGTGCCTTGAAAGCAAAACCACAATTAACAACAAGCAAACAATCGCTGCGATTTATGGCTACTGTATATTATTATAATTGAAATGATGTGATCCTTACATATTACATAGATAACAGAAAATCATCACAACAAATGATGTGTTTCTGTATCACAATTTTAGAAAAGTCCCATCCTGGTGATGTAGCGGAACAGCTTTGGTAAGAAGTAGAAGTAAGACGAGGCCTCTAAGCCCGTTTCATTGTGGGCCTTCCTCGGAAGCTCTCTCCCTAAAATTCACCATCATCATTATAACGTGAGGGACACCACATAGCTGGAGGGAATCTGAGTATTATAAAGGAGCATATGTTGTAATATTTAGACTTAGCTCTTGTTTGCAATTCAACATTTACATAGGAAGCAAGCCAGTCCAATAGCCTTAATCGGGTACAAAGCCTACTGCTCTAATTAACTGGCAAAGCAATCTCTAAACATACTAGCAACATACCCCTCTAAAAAAACAACTAAACCCCACAACTCCATGCAGCTGTGTGTGAAATTATCACATCCTTAAAGGTACAGATCACAATTATAACTATGATCAATGATCAAATTAATCAAATATTTGATTAATTATTTGATTAAATAATTGATTACCTCAAAATGTTGAATACATTTTAAATAAGATATGTATAACATTTTATATTCATTTACATATTTATAACATTTATATTATATTATATTATTTTAATTTATATTGTATTATATTATATTATATAATGTATATTATAACATTTATAACATTATATTGTAACATTTATAATATTTATATTTATTTACATATTTACAACATCATAACATATATTTATAATATAATATAACTATGTCTCAAAATGCAACTATCAGAAAAGCAATATAAATACATTTACATAATGGTCTTTAGAAAGTAACTCCTATATATAACATGAGAGATCCAAATCTGTATTGAGTCCATAGGTCATATATGCTTTTAACCTATACATCCAAACTGCCTCTTGACAGAGCAACTTTTTTTGTACATCAAAACAACTGTATGCATGTGATACGTTTGTACATAAAGAACCGCAACTCATCAGCAGAGTGTAGCACATTTTGTATTACCTCAAAAATTATGTTTAATTTTAAGGAGGTAACTTCTGAGGAAGATCTACTAAGACTAACTTTTGAGGAATGTCCGCAACGAAACAGGCTTACATCTAGGGGTTCGTCTTACTTAATACAAAAGCTGTTCCACTACATCACAAGAATAGGACTTTTCTAAAACTGTGTTACAGGAACACATCGTTTGTCGTGTTTTTCTGTGTAATACGTAGGAATCACAAGTCATTTCAATTATTATAATTCACAGAAGCCATAAATCACAATGACAGTTTGCTTTTTGTTAATTTTTTTCTCCACACTGTTTGAAAGTAAAACCACTCCTGTGACATACAGGCATTTCTAAAGCAGTCTTATTTTAGTTGCAAAAGAGTAGAGCCTAAAGAGTCCAGTAGCACCTTTAAGACTCTGACGATGCATCTGACCAAGAGAGCTGTGGTTCTCGAAAGCTTATGCCACAATAAAGTCGGTAAGTCTTAAAGGTGCTACTGGACTCTTTACTCTTTTGCAACTCCAGACTAACACCGCTAACTCCTCTAGATCTTATTTCAGTTGCTTATTCCCATATTAAAAACAAAACACTGAGATGCAACATAAGCAGAGTGCCTGGCTGAGCACACCACTTGACTACCTGCCTCCCTTCCCCCTGCCCTCATGACCACCTCACACAGAGATGCTCATTTTTTTCACTACTCAGGCCCAAGTGGTTGCCTAGCCCAGCTCTATGATGTGGTTATATTTGTATACAGTAATGCTCCCTGTTTCAAGAAGGATATTGTAGAAGGTGCAGAAGAAGGCAACCAAAATGTCCAAGGGGCGGAAGCACCTTCTTTTTAGTCTGGTGGGGAGAGACTTAAGGATGATTTTATTATTTCACTGCCAAAGGACATAGTAAAAGCCACAAGCATACATGGGTTGAAGAGGGAAATAGACAAATTAATGGAGGATAGATCTATTAGTAGCTACTGGCCATGGTGACTAAAGGGAACCTCCACATTCAGAGGCAGTCAACCTTTGAGTGTTAGGAGGCAAGATCAGGGGTAAGCCTCAGCCTCTACAGGTTGGCTGCTGCAAGAAACAGGATGCTGAACTGGATGGACCCCCCGTCTGATCCAGCAGGGCTCTTCTGATGTCCTTATGGTGGTCGTGGAGAGGGCCCTCAAGTCACAGCTGACTTATGGCACCCCCTGGCGGGGTTTTCATGGCAAGAGACTAGCAGAGGTGGTTTGCCATTGCCTGCCTCAGCAACCCTGGTCTTCCTTGGAGGTCTCCCATCCAATTATTAACCAAGGCCAACCCTACTTAGCTTCTGAGATATCAGGCCCACCTAGGCTATCCAGGTCAGGATGCCTGTACGGTACAGGTTTGTAAAATTATACCATGAGGCAGAGTAAGCGCACTGCTCTTTTTTCATCGTCTCCTAACACTAAAACTTGAGGTCACTGGAGAAAAGTAATACAATACAAAGGGAAGTTCTTCATGGAAGTCACAGTGACAGGATACAATACTCCTACAGCTTTAAAAGAGGATAAAACAACACGTAGTGTGTAGTGGTAGGACTGTCAGACTAGGACCTGGGAAATCCGGGTTCAAATTGCCACTCTGCCACTGGAAGCTTGCTGGGTGACCTTGGGCCAGTCGCACTCACTTAACCTGCATCGCAGTGTTGTTGTAAAGATAAAATGGAACAGGGGGGAATGATGTCAACCACTTTGGGTCCCCGCTGAAGAGAAAAGCGGGGTGCAATGAAGTAGATAAATAAACCTGAAAGATGCACCAGCCGACAGCTGTCAAGCATGACGGCTAAATGGAACCTCTGAAATCCCAGTTGCTTCTGGGGCCTTCGTGTTCCGTTTGTGAGCTTCCCGTATACTGTATGTTGGAAAGAAGGTGATGGAGGAGAGGTGACATCTTTCCATGATGTTCTTCAAAACACGCAAAGATGCGCAGCAAACGCCCTCTTCCCCACACCCTTCCCAAGCTAGAAGCAGGCCAAATTTCGTCTTGTAGGGTCTGTTTTTGTTCTGGGCTTTTAAAACCAGAATTACTACCAATGGTGCGCCAACATATTTGAGCACGCCCACTGGCAGGGCCAGTTTAAGGTCCCTTGTCAGGGCAAGCATGACCCCCATCCCGGGACCTATTGCCACTTGCCAGCCTCGTCCAAGCCAAGTCCCTGCAGCAGGGACCCAGCCAGAAGCGGACTGGGCTGGACTGGACTGCCCTGGAGTACCAACGAGTGGAGTACCTCGGAGCCTTCCTTTCTGGGCCGGGGAAGCGGCCCTGCCCACTGGCTCCTGTCTTGCGAAGAACGCTACCAGGGCCGGGCCGGGTTAAAATCCGATCCAGCGTTTCTTCCAAGCAACTCCCCGCCCCGCCCTCCTTCCTGCCCACTTTCATCCGACCGGCACGCATCTGGAGCGGCTTCCGGACGCCAGCCGGGCCCTTCAACAGAACCACCACGGTTGCCAGAAGAGGAAGGCTCGAAGAGCATGTGCAGAATTCTTCCTCCCTCCCTCCCCGGTTGCCTCCCCCCGGCTTCGGGGATCGGCCGGGCAGGGGGCTGTCCGGGCTGGGCCTCCCATTTTAGCACAGACAGGCGGCTTCTCCCCGCCCCCCCCCCCTCCCCGGTTCTGCTACAGGGCCCCTCCCCCATTACGAAAACGCTTTCGCGGCGGATTACACGCATCTAATAAACCCCGGCAAACAGACGCGCCGAATGGAACCTCCCGGGTCAGAGGCAGCCTATCTGCGCAGACCAGCGGCAGGGGAGGGGCCGGCTGCAGCCCGGCTGCTGGTCCGACCCCGCGGGGCTCTCTCGCCTGGCCGGGCACCGAGAAGCGCAGCCCCCAGGCCGCGCCCCCCGCCGCCGCGCGGAGCGACGCCTACCTCCACCTCCTCCTGCCCGACCCGCTGCATGGCGCGGCAGGCGAAGGGCGCCGGCCCGGCCCACGCCGCTCGCTTCGTGGGACTGCGCGGGGCCGGGGCGCGCCGTCCGAACGAGGCAGGGGAGTGGCCGGGGGCGGCGCAAGGAGCCCGGCCCGGTCAGCCCGGCCCAGCCCAGCCCAGCCCGGGGCTGCTTTCGGTTTCGCTCCGGCTCGCGCGGTGATCCCGCCCTGCGTGTGCGAGACCCGCAGGCTGCCCGCGGGGCCTGTCCTCCCAACGGCAACGGGCGTCCGCGCTCTCCCGCCCCTCCACCGGCATTCAGCTGGCCTCATCTCTGCACCGCCGCCCAAGCCGAGAAAGCCGCACCGGTTGGATTTCTGCCTTTCCCGTGACCGCGCCTGACTGTGCCAAACTGATTTCCTTATTTTATTGATGTGTCTTGTATCGTCCGCCTTTCTCACTGAGACTCAAGGCGGATTACACAGTGCGAGATTAGCACCGCCAGTATTCGGGACATGTCGGTAAGCGATGCCGTAGAGTCAATAAACACAAGGTTGCGAAGACGTGGGGATCCGATGCAGAGTGGACGAAATGCCGGAACAGAACATAAGCAGTTCTAGGACTGGCGTTGGACGTTGGCTTCTCAATTACAATCATGATGTTGCGCCCACAGAGAGCCAGTGAAGCCTGGCGGATGGAGTGTGGAACTAGAATCTGGTTTTTCAGATTCCCATACACACACACACACCATGCTGAGTGAACAAGGTTGCCAACAGGCCGGGAGATAAATCTCACTTGAATAAGGGAAGAGGCCTGTGAAGCTTTTCATGGCACGGGAGTGACATTGCTTGGCTAGTAACAGCAAATTCAGCCTGTATTAAAGGGCCACGACATTTTTCTGCCAGGGTTGTTTTGAGACAAAATGGAGCAGAGGGAAAGGACTTTCAGTCCCCATTGAGGAAGACAGGGTAGGAAAAATATGAAGCAAATAAATAAGCAATTTTCCTATTGTACAAAAACGCTTTCCAATGTTTATCTGATTTCTTGCTAACATTATAATCCCTCTTGTTCCTTGAGAAAAGCAATGCAGTACACTTGGCCATCCTCTCCCTCCCTCTCCCAGCAACCTTGCCAAGTAGGCTAGGCTGAGAGAGAGATGGCCCACCACGCTTCATGGTATGGTCTGAACCAAGACCGCCGCAGTCCTAAACATTCCATCCTTTACACCAACAGGCTCCTTTTAATGTATTTTTAATTCCCTCTGTGTTGAATATGAGAGTCCAATGGCTGACAGAATAAAGTGTCCGCTGGAGGGGTGGGAGGGAGGGGACAGCCTGCTCAGTTCAGAGGAAACAGCGAGATGATGTACAGAAATAATTTGTTGTAGAGGAGGAGGATGGGACAGTATCAGATGCAGGTCTAAATAGAAATCACTTTCTAACAGAAGTTGGCCCTGAGTTAGAGATTTTCATTATGAAAATACCTTTATAATTATGCTATAATTAATTAGTTATTTATTAAAATATTTCTAAGACCACCTTTCCCCCAACAAAGTCAAATTATCTCTTGACGCCATTTTGGGGGATGTGTGACCTATACAATTTATCTTTCTAAAAATTCTGTGGTACTCACTGATGTTACGGGTGGGAGGCATAATCTTTATGGGTTTTACTACAGATATCTGGGGAATTCCTTGAATGTCACTGCACTTTGAACTGTGCAAGGAAACAAATCGGCAGCGAGTACAGATCTTTCACCCTTGTATCCTATCCCTGGCCATAGCCTGGCTGCTGCATTTTGGAAAAAAACTGGAGTTTCCAGAACTGTTTTCAAAGGTAGCCCCACGGAAAGCACGTCACAGTAATCTAACCTGGATGCAATCAGAGCATGGATCACTGTGGCCAGATCACATTTTTGGAAGAATGACTCATAGCTGGTGAACCAGCCAAAGCTGGTAAAAGGCACTACGTGCCACACGGGAGACCTCAACATAGGCTGGCTCTGCAGTCCCTGAGCAGCTTCTCCATTGACTAACAGAAGCTCATTTTGTCCGGATTGCACTTCAGTTCATTGGCCCTCATGCATCCTACCTTCTCCAGGTACCTGTTATGGACTGCACAGATCCACCTGACTCAGCTGTTAAGGAGGAATAGAGCTAATTACATCGGGATATTGGTGGCACCTTACTCCAACTTTGCTGTGCAACCTTGCTGTCACACTGACATTCTCAGTAGACCTGCCTTATGCATAAACTGGGAATTGAAATGCTTCGTCTTCCTTGATGCACAGAAGCAAACGAGGTTCTTGATTCTCACTATCTAGACGTTGCAACTAAAATAACTTGGAACAGTTGTGGGAACATCTGGGTTCAAAACACAATAGGGTGTACTCGCACAAGTTATCTTACAGACTGTTCTGATGCCTCAGATATCACACTCTGGGGTCAGAGTAGCTTCTCCTTTCTTACAATAAACTTGAGATTCTCTACTCTTCTACACTGCCCCATCCAACAGTTTTCTTTATGAAGATGAGGAACTAATTATTTATTTACAAATCTCTGTAATGTCTCATATAGATGTAATTAATGGCATTTGTTAAGTGACTGTAGTATTTGCTGTGGAGTTCTTCAGGTCAAACAGATTAGAGCTTTTTTGTAACACACCCTCATTAGGAAATGGCGGCCTGGGTTTCTCTTACTTCAAAGTTAACTTCAAGATGGTACTCTGGATAAGAGGCTACTGTTAGGACAGAATATGGGGAAACAGAATGGTTTCCAACTGGCAAGGGTGTCAGACAAGGATGCATATTATCTCCCTCCTGTTCAATCTCTAGGTGGAGCAAACCATAAAGAATGATGGATTAGATTTAGAAGAGGGTGGAGTGAAAATTGGTGGAAGGAACATTAACAATTTGAGATAAGCAGATGGCACAAAGTTACTGGAAGAGAATAGTTAAGATTTGAAACAACTACTGATGAAGGTCAAAGGAGGAAGTGCCAAAGCACGGTTATAGCTGAATATCAAGAAGACAAAAGTAATGACTACTGAGGAATTACACAATTTAAAAGGTGACAATGAAGAAATTGAAATTGTTCATGAACTTCTATTCCTTGACTCAATTAGCAAACGAAAAGGAGAATGCAATAAAGAAATCAGAAGAATGAGACTTGGGAGAGGCGGGAACTAGGAAAGATCCTTAAACATAAAAGATGTCTCACTGCAGACCAAGATCCAGATAATCCAAACACAGTAATACATTACTATGTATGGCTGTGAAAGTTGGACAATGAGGAAAGCTGACAGGAAGAAAATTGATTCATTTGAAATGTGATGCTGGACAAGAGTTTTGCAGATACCATGGATGGTCAAAAAGACAAATAAGAGGGTTTGAGATCAAATCAAGCCTGAATTCTCCTTAGAAGCTAAAATGACAAGACTAAAGCTATCGTACTTTGGTCACATCATGAGAAGACAAGGTTCTCTGGAAAAGTCAATACTGCTAGGAAAAGTGGAAGGCAGTAAGAAAAGAGGAAGACCTAAAACGAGGTGGCTGGACTCAATAAAAGAAGCCACTTCCTCCAGTTTGTAAGATTTGAGCAAGTCTGTCAATGATAGGATGTTTTGGAGGTCTTTCATTCATAGGGTCGCCATAGGTCAGAAGCGACTTGGTGGCACATAACACACACGCAGCTGCCTGTGGGAAGCAAAATATCCTTGGAGGCCTCAGGCTTCCGTGTCAGTTTCTTCACTCTTAGCCATTTCACTACAGCCGCCCAGCAGTGGCTCAGGACAGCTATTTCAATAGGGGGGTTCGATTTTGCCCTGGCAGAGTATTTTTTTAAAGGTTAACTTAAAAAAAAAATCTCCCTCACACGAACAGTGAAATCCTAAACAGATTTACTCGTCTAAGCCCACTGAAATCAATGGGTTTAGAATGGAGTAACTCTGCCGAGGATTTCACCGTCGAAGCAGCGCCAGGAAAGAGCATCGACTCTGTTTCAGGGCCCAGCCAGGAGAAAGCCACCGATTTTCACATTTCGCCCCCCTCACATCGGCCACCCTCCTGTGGAGGAAAAAAATGGCGCCAAAACTTAACCAGGAAGTCCCGCCTCCAACATAACTGAATGTCCATCAACTACTCCCCCCTCCCAAATATCATGGTCGAGACTACCCCTCTCCACTTCTCGCGAGATCTTAGGGTTGAGGTCGAGCGGTCGGCCCTTTTCTCAGGCTCTCGCGAGAGCTTCCGGCCGACACAAGTGGGGAGGCCGGAAGTCAGTCACTCTCGAAGCCAACATGGCGGCGCTAGCTGGTTCGCCGTCCGCCGCTCACCCGCCCCTGGCGACGGCCGCCGCGCCCAGTCCCGCTCCGGCGCCGCCCGGGCCCCCTGGCTACAGGCCCTTCGAGCCCGAGGCGCTCGGCCTCAGCCCGGGCTGGAGGCTCACCGGCTTCGGGGAGCTGCGGGGCTGAGGCTGTAAAGTCCCTCAGGAGACGCTGCTCAGGCTCCTGGAGGGACTCGCCGGGCCCAGCGCGGGGCTGATCGGCGAAGGGGAGGCGGCCGCCGGAGGCCCAGCCCCTATTCTCGGTGAGGGCTGGCGAGGGCCTTCGGGGATCAGAGGGGCCTTGCTGGGTGCGGAGAGGGCCCTGGCCTGCGCAGTACGGGGCAGGCCCCGACGCGCCATTCTTGCATTCTCTTCCCGCACCCCCGATTTAAAAAAAATCCTGCCGGGTAGAAAAGTAGCACATCCCAGATAAACGTGCTAGCTTCGCTCTCTTTCTCTGCGCCGGTAGATTTCTGTAGTTTGGGGAGGGGGGAGTACTCGAAGGCCCATCAACTGTACTGCCCAGTCCTGCTGTCTGCACAGGTGGTGTATGTTGTGGCAGGGCTTTTTCAGTGGTGGCCCCTTACGTCTGGAAATCCCTCCCCCTTGAAGCTTGCCTGCTGCCTAAGTAGTCCCCCCTCCCCGGTTCTTTTGCTGTTTTTATGATTCTAGCTTGAAGACTCTCTTAGGAATATAATCTCAGGCTGCTTTATGACCTTGGCTCGTTATTTATACCATTTACATTGATGTTATGATTTGACAGTGTTGTCTGTAAAGCTGCCTTGAGCAGATCTCTAAACAGATTGTATTATATACATTTTCTAAATGCCTTGCTTGGAATTTGTTGGAGAGTAAAGTATGGTTTGGCTATGAGCCTGGGTACTATATATCATTTGATTTATATAATAATGATTTATATATCGCCCTTCAAGACTACTTAATGCCACACTCAGAGCGGTTTCAGAGTGTGTTATCATCAGGACAATCCCCCTGTGAGGTTGGTGAGGCTGAGAGAGCTGTGACTGACCCAGGGTCACCCAGCTCGCTTCAAGCAGAGGGATGGGGAATCAAACCAGATTCTCCAGGTTAGAGTTCTGCTGCACTTAACCACTACACCAAACTAGTTTCCTAGTTCAAATCTTGTTTCTTTTACAAGCTCCCTAGGTAGTCTTTAAGTCTGTCTCCTCTCACTCCTTTTTACATATGTCAATAATATTGACTTCCTTGACATTATAATAATTGCAACAGCAGTGATAATTATATAAAACCCTAAAATGCTATGTAAATTCTGATCCCCTGCCTGTAGGTTTATTCTGCCACAGTGGCACTCACTACATTCTGTCACATGTAGGCCAAACCTTGACTTTTCTGACGAGTGGGGCAGAGATGTGTTTCTAGATTGCTATGAAATATGACATCTTCTCTCCACAGGCATTGGAATGGACTCCTGTGTCATCCCTTTGAGGCATGGGGGTCTTTCCCTTGTACAGACCACAGACTTCTTTTATCCACTGGTGGAGGATCCCTATATGATGGTAAGTTGGGAGTGGGGACTCAGTTGGCCAAAAGTGAGTGAATTGTGGCTTTCAGGAAAATTAAATGTTTTAGCTGTGAGGAGCAGTTTTGGAATGTGAGGCTCATGAATACAATTGCCTTGTGTGTCATTTTCCTTCTGATTCAGTGCCTGTTGCTGCATATATGTCTGATCTAGGGCCGCATTGCCTGTGCCAACGTGCTGAGTGACCTCTACGCCATGGGCATTACAGAGTGTGACAATATGCTTATGCTGCTGAGTGTGAGCCAGAAAATGACTGAAGAGGTGAGAAGTGCCCTGGATCATTGTACTTTTAATCAAAACTCGTCCTTTGACGATTTTGAAAAATGAGTATTTTATACATACTATTTACATGAAAATCTCTATTGAAATGATGGCAAAGATGGGCTGTGTTAAAGCTCTGCACATTCTAAAACGTGTCTAAAAACATTGTTTCCCTCTAGGATTTGTTTGGATGGTTGTCCTCAAATTCACCAACAGTAACTCCACAGCTCAGTTTAGACATAATTCCAAACCATAGTTTGTGCTTCTAAATCATTGGACAAGCCATAGCAGAGTGACTTGTCTATGTTAGTTTTCTGTCTGCGGTCTATAGATACAGTGACGTTCAGGGGCAGAGCAAATGACAACTGGTTTGCCAGCACAGACCTCACATAGCACAAACCATGGCTTTCAATTCCATCTCCTACCATGGTTGTTGGTTTTTAGTTCTCATTTGCCTGTCTGTTGCAAACCATTGTCTAAAATGACCATTTGTGGCCAAGCATAACTTGTAATTCTGAGCTGTGAAATATGTAGGCAGGAAATTGCCGTTAATATTAGAGACACAGCACCCTATTTGCCACAAGAAGCCTCAGAAGCATAGTAATTTCCTGAATTCTTTATTGTGCCCTTCACCCAGGAGCGGGACAAAATCATGCCGCTGATAATCAAGGGCTTCCGTGATGCTGCAGAGGATGGTGGTACCTCAGTAACTGGTGGGCAGACAGTCTTGAATCCTTGGATTATTGTTGGAGGAGTTGCAACAGTCGTGTGTCAGCCCAATGAGTTCATCATGTGAGTATCGGGGTCTCATGGGCAGGGATGCGAGGGGTCGTTGGTGATAGAATTCTGCTAACAGGTACAGACGGCCACGTTGTGGGATCCTTAGTTGCTGACAATCAACTTACTAGAGGAACAGCATTGAGGGAGTGATTTCTCCTGTGATCTTTGAAAGATAAGGAGCAGGGGTGGGTGATAGTGAATCTTCATCTTTGTTCCAGGGTAGACAATGTTTATTTCATTAGAATATTTATATGCAATATCATTCCATAGGCTGTCACGTCAGTTTTCAAGTGTTTGAGAAGGTTGTAGTGGCTTAAAGAACGTTTTGAAGATGCCTAGTTGCAAGCTGCCTGGTGGAGAGTCTGGGAAACCTGTGTAAGGTGCTGAGCTTTGGACTCGCTTTCTTGATTTCAGGCCAGACAGTGCAATTCCAGGGGATGTCCTTGTCCTGACCAAGCCGCTGGGAACGCAGGTGGCCGTGAATGCTCACCAGTGGCTAGATAACGTAAGTTTGCACATCTGTGGGAGAACTTAACTCTCGCAGAATATATTGTAGTGAAGTTTATTAAGCAGAGGAAAACATCATCGGATTAGTGTAATGTGCCTAAGATGAGATAATATTTAAGGTAATTGTGGAATAACACCCTGAAAACCTATGCTTTTTGCTTGATACCCAAGTGGTAAGTTGGGGGGGAAGTACAGGAATGTTACGGTGCGGCTGCTAAGCCACATTGCATGAAGGAGTGGTTTCTTTGGAGCTTGTCATGTTGTACTAAACTGATTTGACATGAGGCAAGAGGCCTCTGATCCTAGAAGGGGATGTCTTCCCCCCCCCCCCTTTGTTTCTGTTACAGCCAGAAAGGTGGAATAAGATTAAGCTGGTGGTGTCCAAAGAAGATGTTGAGCTAGCCTACCAGGAAGCCATGTTTAGTATGGCCATGCTGAACAGAACAGGTAAGGGCCTGGCCCTTGAACTGGACCTTGCTGGCAAGACAGAGCTAAGATACTGCCCAAGAAAAATAATAAAATAGTCCATGAGTCCACTTCTGACTTTGGAGTTTCCCTTAAAGATGAAAGTATTTTAAAGTAATGGGTTGGGCATCTTGCCTGAAGGGATGATTTCTTCTGCCAGGGAAAAGAGCTTCAGTGAGCAGACCAGATCAACAGGATTCAACCCACTGTTGCTGCTGTCTTGTAGACACTTGACTTTGGGCCCAGTACTAATGGGGGAAATGTGCCCCAATGGCTAGCTCTCATCACTTCAGTGATGTGGCAGACGACAGTTAAGAGGCAGAATACTTGCCAGTGAGCAGAGTAGCTGCTGTATGAGGATTTGTGCCTGTAGATGTTCTCCTCTTGCAGCTGCCAGCTTGATGCACACCTTCAATGCTCACGCTGCTACGGACATCACAGGCTTTGGGATCCTGGGCCACGCACAGAACTTGGCCAAGCAGCAGCGCAGTGAAGTATCCTTTGTCATCCACAATCTTCCCATTATTGCCAAGATGGCTGCTATCAGCAAAGCAAGTGGCACACGGTCTAGGCTCCTGCAGGGGACATCCCCGGAGACATCTGGTAAGACGAGCAGCCAGGGCCGCCCTTGAAAGAGAGTTGGCAGCAGTCTCTGTTTTCCTGAGGCCTTAATTTGTGGCACTGTTTCCATTGCAGGGGGGCTGCTGATCTGTCTACCTCGGGAGCAGGCCGCCCGCTTCTGTGCAGAGATCAAATCCCCCAAATACGGAGAGGGACATCAAGCCTGGATCATTGGCATTGTAGAGAAAGGCAACCAGACCGCTCGCATCATTGACAAGCCTCGTATTATCGAAGTAACACCCCGGGGTGCTACTGCCTCCCCTCAGGATAACAATTCTAGTGCCAGCCCTGAAGCTGCCTCCTGAGGTGGAAAAATGGGTTTCTTCTATCCCCTGTAGGCTCTAAGCTGCTAAGGGCAGTGGAGCAAGGCTCTGGGTCAGTGTGCATTTCGCTGTCTGCAGCACAGTGATCCTTGGGGGCCTCGGTCTTCATTTTGCCTGAGCAAAAGCAGTGGCTGGATCCTCCCTGCCATCTGCTCAAATGTCATCACGTAATTGGTTTCGAAGCCATTCTCTGTCAGCAGGTAAATTTCTATTGATTCGGAGATGGCAGTAACTTGAATTATTTATTGGAATAGTTCTGTTTGTTATTAAGCTCTCCCAGTTTTTGGTCAGACTGAGCAGCTGGTCCAAAAAGAAGGGTGGGTGACTAATAAAGCCATTTGGTTGGGCCCGTGGCCTCTCCTCTCTTAATGAAGCTCCTCCCTTAAAACCCAAGCATGGGCGTGGAGGAGCAGAGGAACCCTAGAGGAGCAGCACCAAGCTCAGCTTCATGGATTGTTCCTTGGGTTGTAAATTATTGGTGACTGAGTTAATAAAGGCTGATTTCTACAGCTAGTGTGGAACTTTGCTGGAAGGCTGGAGTGGCGGCATAAAAGAAGGGTGGCTGGCAGAAATGCAAAAGGGTGGTTTTGAAGTTTGCTTTAATTAGCTGTAGGTAAGCATCATACAGTGGCTCTCTAGTGGCTGCGGAAATGTTGGTAACTCACCAGAACTAGCAGCTCTCAGAAAGCAGAGGGAAAAGTCTGTGCCCCTTTGTATTTTCTATGCATTTTCTGCCTCATCGCAGTTGGGCTGAGGAAATGTTTAAGGCACTTATAGGGTCCGCTAGAAGGTGGTTCTTGTGATCTGGAAGGTACATGGGAGGTAGGAAGAGGGAATTTCTCTTACCACACCTAAGATGAGAGTCCCCGTCAGTGCTTGTTTACCCTGAATGAACCCAGCCCCCACCAGTGACGGCATCGCCCTTGCTCTACAGCAGACCACAACGTTGTCCATAATGAACTAGGAACAGTGCAAAACCCTTCTCCCCACAGCTGCTAGTGCAGCTGAGCCCTAAAGGACAGCAGCAGGCTCAGCCACAAGTGTAGGAGAAGAAAAATTAATTTGGAGGGGGGCGGGGAGCAAATCATCCAAGGTCAACTTGTAGCAGCTGATGAACTGCTGGCTCCAATTAAGGTAACGCAGCGAAAGCACAAATCACAGGCTGGAACTCTTCCTTCATTGCTGTCACAGGATGCAGTCCATGATATGGATTTGTAGCGTGTCCATGTCTGGAGCCTTGTACTGGCACTTGGGACAACAGTAGACTGGCTGCTCTTCGACAATGCTCTGCCTTGGCCCCGGGGTAAGCTGTGGGTGGAACGGGGCAACACCCATCATGTAAGCTGGAAGGGCAAGAATGAGAACTGGTTAACATGCTGAGCTCAAACTTCCAACTACCTCCCACACACAGATTTCAGCCAAGCAATGACGGTGTCCATACATCGTACCTTTGCTCTGAAAGAGGCTGAGGTAGCGATCGTTTAAACATTCCATGGTCCTTGCTCTCTGGGTCATGCTACCTCCACAAACAAGGTCTGGTTGAACTACTTCAGCTCCCTACAGACTGCCTCGATCCATTCTTAAGGCCCTTCAGATCTTCCACCAGTAAGGCACAGTGGTGAGACTGCGGGACTACAGCCAGGGTTCAAATCCCCATTTTACCATAAAACTCACTGAGTGACTGCAGTTCAGTCACTCTCTAAGCCTCATGGCTGAGGCTCAGAGAGCCTGAAGACGGGGAAGGGAGTGCCATGGACCCTGTCCTGAGTTTATAAAGGCAGGATGAAAATGTCCTAGATCAGTAATAGAAAGTGGCTCTGCTGAGCAGCGTTCCCCAATGTGGCACTTGACCCATGTTTCAGGAACGGTCAAGGCCTTTGCCCACTGGCACTTGTCAGTGGCAGTTGGTTCCCAGCTTGAAATGGCTGCCACCAGAGAAACGGGTAAGCGGGGAGCCTCCCAGAAGTGCAGACCTCATGCTAGGGATGGAAGTAATGTGGCTCTTTTAGTTGCTGGTGATTGCAAACATGGCTCTACATGGGTCACAGCAGTACTGTCTACTACTAGAGATAGTACCATGAACACGTGGATAAACAGTGGGACCAGAGCCCCTCGTTCTCCCAGGTTTGTTGAGCACCTTTCCACTTGCTAAGGTTTTGATTTACGTCTCGATGCCCCTTGGCTAACTAAGGTGGTTCCAGTACTCACGTTGCTGAGAAGGTGGGGGGCGCATCTCTGCATGACGATTCCTCATCTCCTCCATCAGAGCCCTGTGGGGAGGAGAGAGCACTCCAGTGTCTGCCAACAGCACAGCTTATAAGGTACTGCTGCTCCATTTTTATTTCTAGTCCGCCTTTCTTGCCGAGATCCAAGACCGATTACAACAATTAAAGTAAAAGTGCAATAGCTAGGACGTTCAGGAAAGCAGATACAAAATGGTGGCAGAAGATTTTTAAACAAGCAATAAAGCCGAGCACAGAGATGAAATCCACCTGAAACAAAGCATAACTAATTTCCATGGTATATTTAGCAGCATGGAAACTTGCTAGGAGGCACATCTACATCAGCAGACAGTACCCAATAGTGCAGCATTTAGTCTCCATCCCTACCAAGGACCTCTGGGCTATTTGTTATGATACAGTCCTGTAATCTGGGCAGAAAGCACTCTGAATAATTCAGTTTTGCAGTCTGCGGAAAGCAGGGGAGGGGGAGCTTTCCTGACCACCTCAGGCAGGCCATTCTGTAAGGTGGGGGCTACCGCAGAGAGCACCTGTGGGCATCTGTTGATTTTGCCCAACCGCAGAGTGGTACCTCCAGACGGCCCTGACCAGATAAGCGCAACTGTTTTGGTGCAGCATAGGGGGAGAGACGGTCACACAGGAGGGGCCGTGGCGGGCTTTGGACGTGATAATCACGGCCTTGAACTGAGCCCCGTAACTGATGGGAGGCCAATGGAGTGACTGCAGAAGGGGAGTGATAGGCATGCTCCATTTAGCTCTTGAATGGAAACAAGCTATAGCAAATCTGAGTTGACTTTGAGTGGAGGCCTAAGTGCATTACAGCAGTCTCATCTTGAAGTTGTTGTGCCATGAATCCAAGTGGCCAGATTGGCTGTGTCAAGACGGGCCTTTTTTGCAGTTGAATTTACTTGCTTCTCTAGCAGCAGTGCTGGGTCTCGTATAACCCCTAGGCTCTTAACTGAGTTGGCCAGGGTCAACTGAACACAGTCAAAGATCAGAAGCATGATGTCCTTCAAGATCTCTGCTTTTCCAACCAGCGTCACCTCCGTCTTACCTGGGTTCAGTTTCAATTTGTTTGCTTTCAGCAACTGACAACAGCTGTCAAGCAGCAACTCGGTACCTCTAGTGTATCACCAGGGGATTTGGCTAACAAGATAGAGAGCTGGGTATCATCTGCATAGTGATGGCATCTTATTCCATAGCTATGAATGAGTTCTCCTAAAGGCTTTACATAGAGGTTGAATAACATGGGGGATAAGACTGTGCCTTGTGGAACCCAACAAGATAATTCCCACTCTGGTTTGGTTTCCAATAGCAGCCCTTTGAGTCTGTCCCATGAGGAACGATCTAAACCAGTCCAAGGCACATCCCAATACCTGCTTCTGCCCCTAAACGCTCAACAGGATGGCATGGTCTACAGCGTTGAAGGCTGCAGACAGATCCAGGAGGAGCACTAGTGAAGCCTGGCCTTCCTCCACATTTTAAGTGGAGGTCATCAACGAGTCATTAGGGCTGTTTCTGTCCCATAGCCTGCCCTAAAATCAGACTGAAATGGGTCCAAAGCACCAGTGTTGTCCAAGAAGGCCTGGAGCTGGTCTGCTACTTCTATCAACCACTTGATAGGGGTCAGATTAGAGACTGGACGATAACTGGCTACATCGTTTTTGTCTAAGCACAGTTTTTAAGTAGTTGGGATGGCTGCCTCTTTGAGGGGTCGAGGGAAAGTATCTTGAGTTAGTGACTGATTTATGATGGGCATCAAAGACTCCTTTATGTGATCTTCGCAAGGTTTTATTAGCTGGGATGGGCAAGGATTCAAAGTACGAGTAACGGCCTTCACAGATTGTGTCAGTATCTGCCACTGTGACGGGGTCGGAATGATTCAGAAACAGGCTGGTGAGTTGGGCTCATCTGGCAGAGGCAGAAAGTCAGCACTGCAAACTACCGTCCAGGGTTAGGCATTTAACAGTCAATTCACGTGTTTGTAAAACACCGACTTTGTTAGAACAACAAACGATGCTTTAATCAAGCTACTTGCATATCTAACTAATAATTGGCATAACTTACTCGGGCCAGTGTTAGACTAGGACTTGGGTGACCTGGGCTCCCACTCCGCCATGGGTCTCTCTCTCACACACACACACACACACACAGAGCGCCTAACCTAAATCTCAGGATAAAGTGGATGACAGAACTGTATGCTGTCTAGAGCTCTTTGGAGGAAGACTGGGATAAAGGTGTGACAGGTTCTGTCTCTGCACTTGTGAAACAATGACGCTATAACTTTAAAAAAATTAACCCTACCAGGCCTGGGCAATGACTTTTTTTTTGCTATTGACGGCTGCTTGAGTTCTTGCTTGCAGATGCAGCAAGATGGTAAAGAGAAGTTTAATCTTGCAGGGTTAGGTAGTCCAAACAATCACACCTCTGCCTTTGCTAACAAATGTCACTCCAGTGGATAACAAAGGCAAAAGCTGCCCCCATCTACTCAGGGGCGCTACTGAATTCACAGTGCGACGACAGTAAAAAAACACCCCCATGATCAGGGCATCGGCCTGCCTCTCATGTTCCATCCAGCCGCTCACCTGCTGGCTCCCTCCGAGTCGGCTTTCAGCTTCTCACAGTCGCGCTGCAGTTGTGCCAGCTGCTCCAGCAGGGCCTCTCGCTGTTCGTGGAGCTTCTCGCGGGCCTGGCGTTCGGCCAAGAAGTCCGTCTTGTAGATTTCTGCCTGAACGTGGTGGCCAAGGGAGGCAGTCACTTCTTAAGCGGTGCTACTGACACGCGTTCTTCAGAGGCTGACCCCCACCCCCAACCCGTTTCTAGTGATGGCCGCTACTCTCGGTCACGCTTCGCTCCCTGTACGCTCACCTGTGCCTTCAGCACGGGCACCGTTTCCATGATGGCTTTGTGCTGCTCGGCCTCCTCCTTCAGCTTGTCGATGAGTTCCTGCTTGACCACCAGGGCCTCCTCGGCTTGCTGCAGCTGCTCTGACAGTTCAGCAGCCTGCAGATCCAAGACCTGGGAAGGGGGCCAGAGACAGCAGTCGGCAGGGGGGAAATGAGGCACGTGTCCAGCACAGTCACACTCATGTACAGAGGCAGACTGGGAGGAAAAACACGGCTGTGGGAAATTACACACACACACACACACACCCAAGAGAGAGAAAAAGCCAACCCAGCCACTTCTTCCCTTGCCCCAAAGGGGGGAACCAAGGCAAGACGGCGAGGAGCAAACAGCCCTATGAGTTGCTCTCCAGCTTTTAAATGCCTTTTAATTAACTTGGAAGTTTAAATTCCTCTTTATCTGGCTACAATGATAATTGAAGCTTTTTGTTTCTAATGTCATTACGACATCTGAATCTTTGACTGAGCAGCTGGCTTGGCTAACGAAGCAGTTGCCTTCCTCAGAGACTCAAGAGCTGAATACCTCTGACTCCCCTGGAATTAAGAGACTGTCAAATGGGAAGGAAAAAGCGAGGAAGACCTTCAGACCGCCATTCACCTCCAAAGCCAGCCAAACAGCTGCACACTGATAATCTCTTACTGAAAGAAGTAGCAAGTGATACTTCATTCTATGCCTCCCTGCCCCTAACACCTGAATCGGGCAAGGGCTGGATGGCCAATCCGCTGCTGCTCGTATCTACCTCCCACACCACCAAGATTCTCCTTTACAACTTGTATGCTTTCGCCTACCTTGCTTCGTTTCTCATTCTCCATGCTGGCTTTGATGTGGGCATCATACTCCTGGAAGAGTTGGTGGTAAGCCCCCTGGAGCTGGGCGAGTTTCTTCCTGTACAGGAGAGAGAAGACCGCATCCAGTGGCCAAAACTGACCGCACAGCTGGCGCTGGGCTGCATTCGCCAGGAGTGCCTGCTCTTTCCTGAGCTCCACCTCTACTCACTTCTCCTCCGTGGCACTCTGCCGCTCCACTCGCAAGGCACTTTCCAGGTCTTGCACCTTCAGCCGCAGCTGATCCACCTGAACGCTGTGCTGTTTGCCGCGGGCCTCTGCCTCCCGTTCCAGGTGCTGCAGTCGCTCGCCAGCCCCACGGACCCTGACGGAAACAAAGATGATGAAAACTTTGCCTGCTAGCTAAGAAATCCTCATCTATGCAGAATCTCGCCCCTCCCCAGTATGTACCATGCCAGTACTACCAACACGATACTATAAGGCAGGTGAACCAATCCCACCCCACCCACCCCCGGCCGAAAATCCTGGCTGTAATGAGAATTCACTTAATCGGTGCAAGGCGTTGATGGAAATTAATTCTTAAATCTCGTGGCACTGAAAACAGTTGTTTTGATTGTTATTTGCGGCCCCTCCCATTTTCTTGCAGAAGCACCACTCTGCCTGAAGAGCTTCCAAAGGAAAAAATTCCTTCTGCACCCCCGGGCAAATACACACTCTGTACTGCAGCCAAGAAAGGAATCCAAAAGGGAAGGAGAGCTTGGCCTGTATCGGGATGTTCCGTGTCTCTCTGTCATGATGTTACTGTACTACTTGGACAGAAACACAGTGGGACGTTACTGGGTTCAGCAAATCTGCTGTGCACCTTCTATAGTCGTCTCTGCCATAGAGTCGGAAGCAACTGCCCTCTTCTGGGGCTTCATGGGAGAAGTATGCTGCTTTCGATGCCCAGTTACCAATTGGCAGTTTCTTCCTCTGTTCCATCACAATTGCTTTCCTGAAGAAGAAATCTGCTTGCCTCTTCCACGTCACAAGTGACTGACAGAAATATCAAAGAGCAATCTCCAACTCTTCAGCATCTTTCTGCCATGCTTTTGGTCACGCTGTTGTGGAACTCCGGAAAGGACTGTCAATCATCCCCAATTCACCATTAAGAATCTTTTCATTTAGTGCCTTGGAGAGAATGAGAAGCCCTTCTCTGTGTGTAGCCAGCCTCTCCCAGGATGGGTCAAGCCTGTTTCTCCCCCTTCAAAACAAGCTCCTTTGCCAGGGTCCAGGAGAGCATTCAGGACAGCCTGTTGTTCTACAACAGGCGACAGAGCACATCTGCCTGCTCTTCAGGTGCCCTTTGGATTACTACATGACCGCTTCCAGTTTGAAGCCAGTATGCCTGGAGGGGGAAAGGCTGTGCCTTTTCCTGCCTCACACAGCAGTCCCACTTCATTGTTCCCTAATGGCTACATCACTGGGGAAACAGGCCTCCCAGCTAGGGGCCAGCCCAACAGCCCAAGCCTCCAGCAGAGCCTTCACCTTTTCTCAAGCTCCTTCTTCTCCTGCGTGCTGGACTCCAGGCGGCTCTGGCTCTCTTGCAGCTCCCCCAGCAGAGAAGTCACCTGGGCTTTGAGGGAGGCCTTGTCCTCGCCAACCTGCTGTGATGGGAGAAAGCCTCACAGGTCAGTACCTCCGAAGGACAGGAGCCTGCCTGTTTTCACCCCCCAGATTGGGGGACTGGTCAGGGCATTTACCTGCAACTGCTGCTGGGTCTCTTGCTGCCGTGTCGCCAAGCGGGCCAGCTCCTCCTGGGCTGATGTAAGCTGTTGACAAAGGGCTGCTCTCCTGTGGTTTGGGAATGATAGCATGAATGGCAAACACAGGCATGCTGCTGTCCTAACCCAATGTCACACCCGCTACAAATTCTACTGCTCAGTAGCCAATCATGATAGCCAAATCGTATCAGTTATTAAGTTAGGTAGAAACTTATCCACAAACGTTCCAAGACTTACCCAATCATGGGCAATCCACCTGCTATCCTACTCTACTGCACACCAGTTTCCACCTTGCCAACCTGAACTCTTCTTGTAGTGTCGTTCATTTCCCTGTTCTGAGGGTCCAAAGACAACTCTGCCACTCCTCTGCCATTCCCCCACCCCCATTATTCTGCATCACTGCGTTAACAGTGCCATGGGCACACGCATGGCACCACAATATGCTAACATATTCATGGCGGACTTAGAGCAACGCTTCCTCAGCTCCCATCCACTGGAACCACTACTATACTTAAGATTCCTGGATGACATCTTCATCATTTGGACCCATGGGAAGGAAGCCCTTGAGAGATTTCATCAGGACTTCAATAACTTTCACCCTACTATCAACTTAAGCCTGGACCACTCTACACAACAGGTACACTTCCTGGACACCACTGTACAACTACATAATGGACGAATAAATACCACCTTATACCGGAAACCAACAGACCGGTACTCATATCTACATGCCTCCAGCTTCCACCCTAAACATACCACTCGGTCTATTGTCTACAGCCAAGCCTTACGTTACAACCGTATCTGCTCCAATGCTCTCGACCGAGACTCACACTTAAGAGATTTACAACAAGCATTTTTGGGACTACAGTACCCACCAAATGAAGTGAAGAAACAAATTAACAGGGCCAGACTAGTACCCAGAAACAGTCTGCTCCAGGACAAACCTAAAGGAACTAACAACAGAACACCACTGGTTGTCACCTATAGCTCCCAGCTCAAACCCATCCAACGTATCATCAGTGAGCTACAACCCATCCTGGAAAATGATACCTCTCTCTCAGAAGCCCTGGGTGGAAGACCTTTCCTTGCCTACAGACAGCCCCCCAATCTTAAACGACTTCTCACTTACAATCATGAATCGGCCAGCAGAGTCACCAGCACAGGTACCAAGCCCTGCAACAGACCCAGATGCCAGCTCTGCCCCTATATCTACCCAGGGAATACAATTACAGGACCCAATGGCATCAACTACACTGTCTCTGGCTCTTACAGCTGCTCATCCTCCAACCTGATATATGCCCTCATGTGCCAACAATGTCCCTCTGCTCTGTACATTGGACAAACCAGCCAACCTCTACGCAAAAGAATAAATGGACACAAATCTGACATTAGAAATGGAAACGTCCAGAAACCAGTGGGAGAACACTTCAATCTACCAGGACATTCCACCAAAGACTTAAAGGTCGCTGTGGTTCAACAGAAACCTTTCAAAAACAAAATCCAACGGGAGGCTGCTGAATTGGAATTCATATGCAAATTTGACTCTGTCAAGCGGGGACTGAATAGAGACTATGAATGGTTATCACATTACCACAGGTAACAGATTCTCTTTACAGAGGCGTGATCTGGGGGAGCCCAGTGACGCCTGGTGTGGGCTTTCGGGGACCACAGTTCTCTTTGTCAGATGCAGCTGGCAGGGAGAGCTGTGGTCATCGAAGGCTTATACTACATAGGAATTGGATACCTTCACTGCTACAAACTGACTGCACACCAAAAGGAAATGTTTACATTTCCAAGCAAAGGAATGTTTTGATAGCCTCCATGCTAATTGCATTCTGCCTTCTTGTGATTTATGCCCCCTCCCTTTTTTCTCTCTCTTTCCCCCTCCTCTTCTGTATCTGCCCAGTTTTGATCAGGCATCTGACGAAGAGAACTTGATTCTCGAAAGCTTATGCTATAATAAAATTGGTTAGTCTTAAAGGTGCTACTGGACTCTTTTTGATTTTGCTACTACAGACTAACACGGCTAACTCCTCTGGATCTAGTGAAATCACTGTTAACGCTAACTTCTCCCCACAACGGTGTCAGCACATGACTAGACTGGACAGAACAGACCTTAATGCACATTATGGAGATTATAAAACGGTAGTTGAGCTGAACCAATTTAAACTGCCAAAAGAAGCCCAAATGGATTGACTGTTCCTCTGTGCAAAAGAATTCCCAGCAGAAAGAATCCAGATGTCAGGCAGAATGGTTCAAGGTCTGGTAAGCTTGTTTTCCGCTAGGGTTGCCAGGTACCCCAGGGTCCAAACCAGGGGGTGGAGGAGCCGTGGAAGGGAGGCGCATACGGGGGGGGGGATTGCCATGTGTGTGTGAAGTGCACACGCTTCGTACTCTTTGCTGTCATGCTGGAAATGACATAATTCCTGGCATGACAATGAAGGGAAGGCCCCCCTCGTGTGTGTGTGTTATGTGCCGTCAAGTCGCCTCTGACCTACGGCGACCCTATGAATGAAAGATCTCCAGAACGTCCTATCATTAACAAACTTGCTCAGGTCCTGCAAACTGGAGGCTGTAGCTGCTTTGATTGAGTCAAGCCATCCTTTTTTCTTACTACCTTCCACTTTGCCTTGCATTATTGACTTTTCCAGGGAATCTTGGTATCTTAAGACTCTTAAAATTGTCCAATCGTAAGCATGCTCCAGAACTTTCCAGGCCCGTTCCCTGCACCTCCCCCCCCCTCCCCACAGCTGGCCAGGTAAGAGGTGGCAGGGGGCAGAGCCTTGGAGCAGGGGAATGCCTGCCCCCCACAGGGGGACTGGGAACCCTATTTTCCAAATGTATTTTTTTTACTTCATTTCTCATTTCTGCCTTTCTCATTAAGAGTCCAGGCAAATTACAGAATTATATAATAAAGGTATAATTCATGCAATAAAACCTGACTACACCATCAGCCAATAAATAGTGCAATAAAATAAAATTAGATCATTGGAGAAGAATGAAATAAGTGGTATAATATATAATGTAGTGTAGGAGGGTATTAAAAATAGAACTGCCTAAAAATGTTCACAGGAAATGGAAACTGGAGCCCTGTTCTTCATACAGAAGTGTCCTCTTACACAACTCCCTTCCGCCACACTGCTATTCCCTTTGTAAAAATGACCGCCTGAACAAATCTGTTTTACGTGTGTAGGAGCATTCAATATGTAAGCTCTAAGCTACAGTGGTACAACCCAGAAATAGGTTTCTGCCATTTTCATAAGAAACGGGCATCTTTTCTGCTTGTTCCTTTATGCCAACTATGAACTGTTTGCGGCTCAACTGTGATGGCATTGGCACTTCCTACAGCTGCCGCCACAGGACATCCAGCAGGCCTGCTCCCTCCCTCCCTCCCTCCCTCCCTCAGAGTGCCCCATTTGCCAGCATCCCTATTTTATTTCTTTTTTTTAAAAAAAAATGCAGATACAACCTCCAACTCCCAGTATGTCTGCCAAGGTTCTGTTTGCTCAGCTGGACCTATCTGAGGGGCGAACGGACCTATCAGTTTCGACTTACTCCTCCTCCGCCTCCTTCAGCTTCTGGTCCAGCTGCTGAGCTTGGTCCCCGCCGTGACTCTTTCTGCAAAGACAGGACAAACTGTGGCCAGGTAGAATTCCCAAAACTTGGTTTGCAGTGCCTGCTCTCGGTGCTCCTGGATTTGCCTCCTGTAACAGGGAAACCTACAGGCCAACAAGTCTTGTTTTGAGGCTCAGTAAAGCAGGGGGGAAATCCACTACAACCCCCACGCCCGAGAAGTGACTCCATTTCTCCATGTCTAAAAATGCATTAATTGGTAGCCAAATAAATGGCACAACACTGTAAGAATAAACTGCCACTGAGCCTTCAAATCCTTAAGATTTTCTCAACTCTGGTTCACGTTGTAAGTCTCTGCAGACCCAGTTCTGGCCTGCTTTGGGGAAAGAATGGGCTGGCTTGCTAATTCCATGCACTTGTGAACCTCCGCTGTTCCCAAGAGAATTGAACTTGGAACCCTTGAGTTCACAACTTCTCATCAGTTCTCCCTAAGGCCTAACGGATGGCTGCCTGATACACTGTGAACACCTCTCTGTTCACTATTCTTCACCAGCATGTGAGAGGGGGCTCTGCTTCCATGCACAGCATGGAATTTGGCTCCTTTCCTCAGCCGAATGGTAAGAACTTTGCAAGCCAAGAAGCCATGTCAGAGAAACAAGATAGCCAGCTTAAAGTATTTTAAGTCGGACAGTGTTCACCAGCATTAGAAAGTGAACATCTTAACATGGTATGTACACGTGTACATACCACGCTAAGATGTTCATCGAGAAGGGGACCAGGCTCCATATTTCTGTCTAATCTCATTTTAAAGCCATTTAAGCTTTAAATGAAGTGAAATCCATAAGCAAAGAAGTACTTCCTTTGTCTATCCCTGCGTTGGCTGCCCATCAACTCCACTGGGTAGCCCCATGTTCTAGAATTATGAGGGGAAATGCTTTCTTCACACTGTACATCACTTTATAAACCTCTCATAACACCCGACCACCTCTTAGCTGAAAACATTCAATTTATATACTGCCCTTCAGGATGACTTAACACTCACTCAGAGCAGTTTACTGATGAGCGAAGCTGCCGTGGAGAAACATAGGGAGGGAGGCGGTCCTGTAGGTATGCCGGGCCAAAGCTATGAAGAACTTTGTATGTAATAACCAATACCTTGAATTGAGCACAGTAACTGATAGGTAGCCAATGGAGCGACTGTAGGATAGGAGTGATGTTCATGCTCCTGCTCGCTCCTGCTAACAGTCGAGCTGCAGCATTTTGCACCCATTGGAGCCTCCTAGTTAACTTAGATGGGAGACCCGTGTATAGTGCATTGCAATAGTCAAGTTTTGATGCTACCATAGCATGGATCCAGGTGGCCAGGTCGGCCGTGTCGAGGTAAGAAGCCATCTTCCAGGCTAGAGTGAGGTTGTAGGAGGCATTTTTTGCAGCTGCCTTAACTTGTTTTTCTAGTAGTAGCGCTGGGTCCAGTATAACCCCATGGCTCTTAACTGAGCCTGCGAGGGTCAGAAGAACTCCATCGAAAGTGGGGCACACAGTGTCCTTCAAGATCTCTGCCTTCCCAACAAGCATCACTTCAGTCTTGTCTGGGTTCAATTTCAATTTGTTGTTTTTCGACCATTTCACCATGGCTGTCAGGCAGCAATCTAAGATTTCTACTGCATCCTGTGGGGACCTGGATAGTGAGATATAGTTGGATGTCGTCTGCATATCGATGACACCCAACTCCATAGCTGCGAATGAGTTCTCCTAAAGGCTTTACGTAGAGGTTGAATAACATGGGAGATAGGATTGCGTCCTGTGGAATCCCACAAGATAGTTCCCATTCTGGAGATAGCTGATCTCTGACGGCAACCCTTTTGAGTCCACTCCATGAGAAATGATTTAAACCAGTCCAGGGCACATCCTTTGATGTCCGCTTCCGTTTCTAAATGCCTTAAGCACATGAGAGCCAGTTTGGTGTAGTGGTTGAGAGCACGGGACTCTAATCTGGAGAGCCGGGTTTGATTCCCCACTCCTCCACGAAGCCAGCTGGGTGACCTTGGGCGAGTCACAGTTCTCTGGAGCTCTCTCAGCCCCACCCACTTCACAGGGTGATTGTTGTGGGGTAATAATAACACTTTGTAAACTGATCTGAGTGGGTGTTAAGTTGTCCTGAAGGGCGGTATATAAATCAAATGTTGTTATTATTATTATTATTATTATTATGTAGTTTACAGTAAGCACATGTGGCTTGGCCTTGAAGCAAGGGGCTCTTACCTGTCATCCCCCGCACCCTGCAGGGACTCCAGCTCCAGGGGGCGCTCTACTGGAAGACCATTCTCCTGGGAAGGAAGTTGGGTGACATCATGAGGTCAACACTGTCAGCTCGCTGTTGCTCCCCTTTTCTGAAAGACTTTTCAGAACTCCACTGGAGTTCTATCCCTCGTTTACCCTTGATGCAACACACATTGTCCCCTCTGCACCAAACTCTTACTTTGATCTTTATTTCAGACTCTGCTGTGGGTACCGAGATATCCCCTGCCTGTTTCAGCATGCAGATCTCGGCTTGCAGGGCTAGCTTCTCCTCCTGTAGGGCCTGGTTGGCTTCTTGGAGTGCCTTCAAATCTTCCTCCGGACCCTCCTTCGGCTGTGTCTGCATTTCAGGGACCTGGTGAGGCACAAGAAAAGGGAAAAGAAAGGGGGAAGTTGAGAACAAGCCAGTCCCACTGGACCTCAACCGCTCGGCAACCCATTTCAAAACAGCAGAACCAGAATTTTTGATCAATGGTTACTTGGACAATGGGGGAATGAAACTGAACCTGAATCCAAAATCAGATCACAGAGAGGTATTATTCATTGACCAGAACTGAAAACTGAATGTAACTGTCTCAAGCTGTTCTGAAACTTAATCCCGAATTCAAAATAAGTGGTTCCGTAATCAGCAACTCCTAAGTGACAAGGAACGGCTCACATCCCAGGAAAAGAAGGCAACAACTTCTAGGTTAGGAGCTCTTTCACATTTCTTCAACATCCAAATACAAACTTACTCTACCTGTGAAGGACAAAGGAAATAAAGGCAACCCGTAGCCTGTTTTCAGATTTCTAAGAACTCATATTCCAAATGATTTCTATATTTAATAGTAAAGAGATTTCTGCCAATCACAAAAGCCACAAATCCAGTCCAACCACAGATAAGAGGAGGAGTTTCTACCTACTTTTGTGGGGGGCAGGTTTGATGAAAAATATAACGTAAATTAAAGAAAGAAATCCTGCTCCCCAATTGAGGAATAAGCACACTTGGAGAAAGAGAGAGAGAGCTGTTGAGAATTCGCTAAAACGCCAAATGAGGGGGGGAAGCCCCTGAAAACTGGCAGGTGGGGGTGCAGAAGACATTTTCAGCACTCTGCATTCTTGAGGCTGTGAACTAGGGACACACAATCTTCTCAGCGTCTTTTCAGGTATACAGAAAAAATATCAAGACTATACGTTTATGAAGATTAATCCCCTTCCCCCTGGGGACTGAGCACCGTCTACTAGGAACAGCTGAGCATCAGTCAGCCATGGGGGGGGGGGGAGGCGGTGCTGAAACTACTACGGCCAGGCAATTGTCACCCTCTCTCTCATCCCAGGACCTAGCTTCAGTAATAATTCAGTCACCTCTAGGCTGGACTACTGCAACTTGCTCTATGCTGGGCTGCCTGTGGGCTTGACCCGAACGTTGCAACTGGTCCAGAGTGCAGCGGCCTGCATCCTTACCAGGACGCCATGTGAGGCGCACATCTACCCCGTGATACACCAGCTGCACGGGCTCTTGGTTGAGTTCGAGATCCAGTTCGAGGTACTGGTTCTAGTGTTTAAAGCCCTTCATGGACTGGGACTCCATACCTATGGGACCGCCTCTTTTACTATGTCCCCCGCAGGGTCTTGCGCTCTGTGGATAAGCAGCTTCTGGTGGTCGCCAGCCCGAGGGACATCCGGCTGGCCAGAGATTTCTCTGCCCTGGCCCCGGCCTGGTGGAACATTCTCCCAATGGAGATCTGAGCCCTGCAGGACCTTTTACAGTTCCACAGGGCCTGCAAGACGGAGATGTTCTGCTGGGCCTTTGATTAGAAGCCAGCACTTTGTCCCTCTTTCTGACCGCTACGCCCTCTCTCTGCAGCTGCCTGGATTTACATTATGGCGGTGCCTGTGGCTTATGGTGTTTTACAGTAGCCTGATTGTTTAGTGGCAGCTGAATTCTTTTCATGTTATCTGATTATGAGGTTTTATTGTATGTTTGAATTGTATATTCTTGTTGGAAGCTGCCCTGAGCCCGCTTGTGGGAAGGGCAGGATATAAGCCAAATAAAATAAATAAAAAATAAATCGTACCCTGGAGAGGAGACTTGGGTCAAAAGCCAATTTCCCGATCGACTATCACCTCCCCACTACAATTCCTCACAAGCCTACAACTTGCGATTAATGGTACGTGTGTCTGATTCCCAGTCAGAAACATCTGATTAGCTCACATTATGACCTCAAGACGCTCTTGAGAGGGTGAGAATTTCAGGATGCAAAAAAACCCCAAACTTTAATCCAAGCAAAACAGTTCAGGGTTCTAACAGAGTATTTAAACAGGGGGAAGAGGCAGAGGCAAAAAGAATTACAACTTGTTATAATTACAGAAATGCCACATCAGCCGGAACTAAACCGGCTAACAAAGTCTTAGCACATCTACTACCGATGGTGGAGAGTGCCCTCAAGTAATAGCTGACTTATGGGCGACCCCTGGTGGGGTTTTAATGGCAAAAGACTATCAGAGCTGGTTTGCTACTGCCTGCCTCTGCAACCCTGGTCTTCCTTGGAGGTCTCCCATCCAATTACTAACCAAGGCCGACCCTGCTTAGCTTCTGAGATCTTACAAGATCAGGCTCACCTGGGCTATCCAGGTCAGGGTACATCTACGACCACCACCCCTCCCCAAAATAATAAAACAACAGATCGGCTATCCCTTTCTTACTCTGCGTCTTGGCTTCCCTGCACACGATGCCCTCCTCCCATCTCACCCCCGCCCCCTGCCCCATTTTCTAGCTGTTATCTATCTCCTTCACTACTCAGTCTTCTTAGGGCCCTTCTGTCACCAAATGCGGCATGCTGAAACCAGACCTTCCTTACAAATACAAAGATACGACTCTTCTCATTTGCATTATTTTCATGCACAAATACCACATTCTCCAGGAATTACAACACAATCATAAAAATCCGACGTTGATCTACATGAGATAACTTATCCAGTCTGACCCAGTGTGCACCGCTTTCCAACCTGTTTTTAAAAAAATCAGTGTCTGAACCAGGCCAGAGAGGGAATCTCTGAACCAGCAACTACACCCAAATTTCAAGGGCTCCTCGGGGAAGACAGAGCGAGACACAGCTTTCGGAGCTTTTTCTGAAGGCCTATGATGGACTCACATTTTATCTATCTACTGAGATGGAAGCACAAATCTCACCAGAGCAAGTATGGCCTCCTCTTGAGTAAGGGTCACAGTGTCTGGCTCTTCCTGTGCTCCAGAGGCCCCCAGGTCTGGAAGAGATGGCCGGGAAGTAGTCTGTGGACAGGAAAGCAAAACGCATCTCGTTTCAGGCTCTCTCTGATAGCCCCCCAAGTTCCTGATTCCGATGCGCACCTCCCTTAATCCAGGGGGACACGTCGTGACACCTACAGAGGAGCAAGGGAGAGGCGGGCTGCAGGAAAGACCCCGCCCGGTCACCTGTTGGCTCTTCAGCGGCCCCAGCTCCTGCACGGCCTGCTCCAGCTGCATCCTCAGCTCCGCACGCTCCAACTGCAAGCTCTCCACGACGATCCGAGCCTCCTGGAATTTGCGCATGAGGAAATCCTTTTCCTCCTTGTGGGAAGCCTGGAACTGCAGGAACTCCTGGTAGCGCCCCCGTAGCATGTGGTTACTTTGCCGGATGGCTTCTACTCAGAGAACAGACCGGGGGGGGGGGTGTCAATACACCTGGGCCTCCATGGGAACCAGGGTCCTGGCACTCCATTTGTTTAGGGAACAGCATGGACACCTGCGTCCCCCTACCAAGGTCTCCCTTTATGCAGCAAGAAGACTGCAGCTTCCTGCTTTGAGAATTCATTTCTCTGAGAGGCATAACAACATTCTCTTGTGCCATAGGCTACAGAGAGCTAAACGCCACTGAACTCTCTAGAGTGTAAAGAACTATAGTATAGAGAAGTATAGAGTATAGGCTACAGAGAACTAAACGCCACTGAACTCTCTAGAGTGTAAAGAACTATAGTATAGAGAAGTATAGAGTACAGGCTACAGAGAACTAAACGCCACTGAACTCTCTAGAGTGTAAAGAACTATAGTATAGAGAAGTATAGAGTATAGGCTACAGAGAACTAAACGCCACTGAACTCTATAGAGTGTAAAGAACTATAGTATAGAGAAGTATAGAGTATAGGCTACAGAGAGCTAAACGCCAGTGAACTCTCTAGAGTGTAAAGAACTATAGTATAGAGAAGTATAGAGTACAGGCTACAGAGAGCTAAACGCCACTGAACTCTCTAGAGTGTAAAGAACTATAGTATAGAGAAGTATAGAGTACAGGCTACAGAGAGCTAAACGCCACTGAACTCTCTAGAGTGTAAAGAACTATAGTATAGAGAAGTATAGAGTACAGGCTACAGAGAGCTAAACGCCACTGAACTCTCTAGAGTGTAAAGAACTATAGTATAGAGAAGTATAGAGTACAGGCTACAGAGAGCTAAACGCCACTGAACTCTCTAGAGTGTAAAGAACTATAGTATAGAGAAGTATAGAGTATAGGCTACAGAGAGCTAAACGCCACTGAACTCTCTAGAGTGTAAAGAACTATAGTATAGAGAAGTATAGAGTATAGGCTACAGAGAGCTAAACGCCACTGAACTCTCTAGAGTGTAAAGAACTATAGTATAGAGAAGTATAGAGTACAGGCTACAGAGAACTAAACGCCACTGAACTCTCTAGAGTGTAAAGAACTATAGTATAGAGAAGTATAGAGTACAGGCTACAGAGAACTAAACGCCACTGAACTCTCTAGAGTGTAAAGAACTATAGTATAGAGAAGTATAGAGTACAGGCTACAGAGAGCTAAACACCATTGAACTCTCTAGAGTGTAAAGAACTATAGTATAGAGAAGTATAGAGTATAGGCTACAGAGAGCTAAACGCCACTGAACTCTCTAGAGTGTAAAGAACTATAGTATAGAGAAGTATAGAGTATAGGCTACAGAGAGCTAAACGCCACTGAACTCTCTAGAGTGTAAAGAACTATAGTATAGAGAAGTATAGAATACAGGCTACAGAGAGCTAAACGCCACTGAACTCTCTAGAGTGTAAAGAACTATAGTATAGAGAAGTATAGAGTATAGGCTACAGAGAGCGAAACGCCACTGAACTCTCTAGAGTGTAAAGAACTATAGTATAGAGAAGTATAGAGTATAGGCTACAGAGAGCGAAACGCCACTGAACTCTCTAGAGTGTAAAGAACTATAGTATAGAGAAGTATAGAGTATAGGCTACAGAGAGCGAAACGCCACTGAACTCTCTAGAGTGTAAAGAACTATAGTATAGAGAAGTATAGAGTATAGGCTACAGAGAGCGAAACGCCACTGAACTCTCTAGAGTGTAAAGAACTATAGTATAGAGAAGTATAGAGTATAGGCTACAGAGAGCGAAACGCCACTGAACTCTCTAGAGTGTAAAGAACTATAGTATAGAGAAGTATAGAGTATAGGCTACAGAGAGCGAAACGCCACTGAACTCTCTAGAGTGTAAAGAACTATAGTATAGAGAAGTATAGAGTATAGGCTACAGAGAGCGAAACGCCACTGAACTCTCTAGAGTGTAAAGAACTATAGTATAGAGAAGTATAGAGTATAGGCTACAGAGAACTAAACGCCACTGAACTCTAGAGAGTGTAAAGAACTATAGTATAGTGAAGTATAGAGTATAGGCTACAGAGAACTAAACGCCACTGAACTCTAGAGAGTGTAAAGAACTATAGTATAGAGAAGCATAGAGTATAGGCTACAGAGAACTAAACGCCACTGAACTCTAGAGAGTGTAAAGAACTATAGTATAGAGAAGCATAGAGTATAGGCTACAGAGAACTAAACGCCACTGAACTCTAGAGAGTGTAAAGAACTATAGTATAGAGAAGCATAGAGTATAGGCTACAGAGAACTAAACGCCACTGAACTCTAGAGAGTGTAAAGAACTATAGTATAGAGAAGTATAGAGTATAGGCTACAGAGAACTAAACGCCACTGAACTCTAGAGAGTGTAAAGAACTATAGTATAGAGAAGCATAGAGTATAGGCTACAGAGAGCTAAACGCCACTGAACTCTAGAGAGTGTAAAGAACTATAGTATAGAGAAGTATAGAGTATAGGCTACAGAGAGCTAAACGCCACTGAACTCTAGAGAGTGTAAAGAACTATAGTATAGAGAAGTATAGAGTATAGGCTACAGAGAACTAAACGCCACTGAACTCTATAGAGAGTGTAAAGAACTATAGAATAGAGAAGTATAGAGTATAGGCTACAGAGAACTAAATGCCACTGAACTCTCTAGAGTGTAAAGAACTATAGAATAGAGAAGTATAGAGTATAGGCTACAGAGAACTAAATGCCACTGAACTCTAGAGAGTGTAAAGAACTATAGAATAGAGAAGTATAGAGTATAGGCTACAGAGAACTAAATGCCACTGAACTCTCTAGAGTGTAAAGAACTATAGAATAGAGAAGTATAGAGTATAGGCTACAGAGAACTAAATGCCACTGGACTCTCTAGAGTGTAAAGAACTATAGTATAGAGAAGTATAGAGTATAGGCTACAGAGAACTAAATGCCACTGAACTCTCTAGAGTGTAAAGAACTATAGTATAGAGAAGTATAGAGTATAGGCTACAGAGAACTAAACGCCACTGAACTCTAGAGAGTGTAAAGAACTATAGTATAGAGAAGTATAGAGTATAGGCTACAGAGAACTAAACGCCACTGAACTCTATAGAGAGTGTAAAGAACTATAGTATAGAGAAGTATAGAGTATAGGCTACAGAGAACTAAACGCCACTGAACTCTAGAGAGTGTAAAGAACTATAGTATAGAGAAGTATAGAGTATAGGCTACAGAGAACTAAACGCCACTGAACTCTAGAGAGTGTAAAGAACTATAGAATAGAGAAGTATAGAGTATAGGCTACAGAGAACTAAATGCCACTGAACTCTCTAGAGTGTAAAGAACTATAGAATAGAGAAGTATAGAGTATAGGCTACAGAGAACTAAATGCCACTGAACTCTCTAGAGTGTAAAGAACTATAGTATAGAGAAGTATAGAGTATAGGCTACAGAGAACTAAATGCCACTGAACTCTAGAGAACTATAGAGTGTAAAGAACTATAGTATAGAGAAGTATAGAGTATAGGCTACAGAGAACTAAATGCCACTGAACTCTAGTACGTACTTCAAAGTATAACATGCCTAGGATCAGAATATGTGAATCACAAGGTTAGGACCATACTAGTCAATAATAATGACCCATTAATCCATTCGTCCCTCCTGCAAGCAGCATGCAGAAGAGGACAAGGTGTGCAGACTGACTCAGTCTTGATTTATAACCTCTCTGAGCTGTTGAGTTTAGATATGAGAGGGTGGTGGTGACTTACTTTCGACTCTCTCTACCAACTATTACCCTGAGATTGATAACGAGACTATTTTATAGACCTGTGCTATTCCCATTAGCGGCATCAGCATTAACTTCTTCACTGCGGCAACTTCCGGTGTCAAATTCGGGGGGGGGGGGGGGGGATAGAACCATTCCCATTTTCCCAAAAAACAAACAAACCCTGTGGAAGCTGCATCTGGATTTCTATTTCCCTAGTACTTAAACTGACAACATAACTTTCTAGAGGTGAACAGTTGTGAAGTGCCGCAGAATTAGAAACACAGAAAACCTGCCCATTTCTCAGTCTCTCTGTTCACCAGAGAAAATCTGGAAGGGATCCAATACCAGGATGAATCCCTCCTACCAAGGGTGACAGAAATGCACTTCCCCGGCATTTTAAGAGATATTTTTGTAAGCTGCTTTGGGTCCCCTAGGGAAGAATGGGTAAACATGCCCAAATAAAAAAGCTGTACCAGTCTGGAAACACTACAACCATCTGAAGCAAAACAAGGCCCCCACGAGCCCAGATTATGCCTTCACGGAGAAAATGTGTCTATTCCAGAAGGCTGCTAAAAACTGATCTTTTATCTGCTATTCTTTTTTTAGAATTTAGTTTTTCATTGCCCGTTTTGCTCTCTTTTATTGCATTCCTCTACTGTTTTAGCTCCTAATTATTCCTTTGCTTCTTGTTTTTATTGATCTTTTGGGTGAGTTTTTTATTGCGGTTTTTTTAATTGATTGGTTGGTATTTCACATGGTCCATACTGCTCCAAAGCAAAATCCCTCCCAAAAAAAAAATCGCACAATACCTTTTATAAGGGCTAATCAAACTAGAACACCATAGCATACAAACTCTTGAATGCTAGTCCTTACAAGAGACTACAAGAGGTATGGCCTTTGTTCTTGATTGACAGGTGTCTTTGTATTTATGACTTTTTTGTTAGGGTGGAAAGGTGAACTAAGCAAGGTTTTCGGTCCTACACAGACCGCTTAGCTTGCTGTAACACTGATTTCAGCGGTGAAACTCTGCACAAAGGTCTGTACAAAGGCTATCTATGGCCTTCGCTAACAGCTTCTGGTGGGTAGTCAGTTGGTCTGCGGTAGAAGAGCAAGACTGAAGCCCAGAAGCACCTGACGAAGGGAGCTCTGACTCTTGAAAGCGTAGAGCCCGGAAATCGTGTTGGTCTTTAAGGATTCAGATCTCGGATTCAGATCTCGCTGCTTCTGTAACAGTGCAGTCCTAAGCACCGCTACACCCATGTCTATTTTAGTCAAGAGGCATAGAAGATGAAGCTCTGCATCTGACTGCCTCAGGATTTTAGTGTCACCATCCCTGGGGCATCCCATACGGTACAGGACCCATTTGAGGCCCTTCTGAGTGCCTGCATTTTTCACTGCCGTCCTGCATCTCTGCAGAGAGAGAGGGCCCGGAGGGAAATCCTCATATTCAATCACTTGTGCCTGAAAGAGGCACTGAAAGGGCAGCAATTTGTGCCTCTGATTCAACTTGCTCTCCTCTCATTCTTACTACTGGTCATGATTTAAATCTCTTCCAGAAAAGGGCAAAGGACAGTTCTGAGATGCACCAGGAAGTGTCGTCAGACCACATCAGATAGTCTTGGAAGCTTTTTAAAAAAGTACAGCAAAGTTTTTAGTTTTACAAAAATGGTTCTGTTAGGAGGACAACCATTTTCTGTTTGTCATAGATCCCGAGGAGTTAGCCGTGGTAGTCTGTAGTAACAAAATAGTAAAGCGTCCAGTAGCACCTTTAAGACTAACCATCTTTATGGTGGCATAGGCTTTCGAGAACCACAACTCTCTTTGTCAGATGCATCTGATGAAGAGAGCTGTGGTTCTCGAAAGCTTATGCTACCATAAAGTTGGTTAGTCCTAAAGGTGCTACTGGGATCTTTTTATATTTTCTGTTTGAACAAACACAGGAACCATCCCAGGAATTAATCCCTCTTCAGCTCCCTCAGCTTGAACCCCTTCTTACCACATCCAGTAATAAGACGCCTCTTGTCTCTCCTTGGACGGGTTTACCTCACAATTTATCAGGTCCTCCTGAACTTCCACAGAGGTAAGACCGGGACCAGAATCTACATTGCTATGAGAGGCACCCAGCTTGATGCTGAGCCCCAAAATAACCAGACCCAACATGGTAATGCCCCAAGAGCAAACCTTCACCCAAGCATTTCAGTACTCTGCCAGGGTTTCTCCCACCCAGCGTTTTGCTCTGTCCCTGCTCACCTTTGAGGTCTCTGTTCTCAGCCAGGAAGTGCTGGACCACCTCATGTCCTGCCAGTTCAGCCGGCAGGTGGGGGGTGGCACCTCTGCTCAGGGAGGAATCGTCTCCCATCATGCTGCAGTCACTGCTGCCCGGCTGCACCATGGTACTGCTCCAGCCCTTTTGGGCTGCACACATCCAACCCGGCCCTGAGAATGGAAACAGTGATTAGAACAGGGATTCTGAAAACCCACAGGAATCCATTCAATAGTGCACACGCATCCATTACAGGGGGGGGGGGTGACATAAATAGAATTTTTTAAAAAACATCTGGCTCATAGAAAACCTGTTGGGAAGAAGGCCAGCATGCAGAAGCCTTTTTCCTGAGTTACTAGCTTTCTAAGTGCATGGATGTTTCACGGTTAAATGGAGTACATTTCATTGTGTGTGCCTCCACCTGTAATCTGAAATTTATTTCTGTTATTTATAGTCTGCTTTTCTCGCTGACACTCAAGGTGGATTACACAGTTTGAGTTAGTACATTCAGTTTCAAGGACATTTCAATAAACAATGTAATTTGCGAAGATTTGAAGCCAACAGCAATCCAACACAGAGTTAAGGAAATGCTGAAACATGAAACGCACCGAGACAAGTTTACCACCTGAGCGACAACTAAGTCTAGAAGGGGCATGAAAGCATGGCATGGATCCTTGAGTTCAAACTGAACCCCTTTTGTATGCTTGGGTCCCGTTTTCTGGGCAGCAGCTTGGAAGGAGAGGGCAGGCATAGAAATGTAGCGCTACTGATGGCTATTTCCTATCTCAGCGAAATAGAACCTCCTTGTCTGGCAGCAGTATACCACTGAATATGCCAAGAGTGAGGAGAAACGACAGAGAAGGACCATTTCCTTCATGCCTTGCTTATGTTTCCCTGAAGCATTTAGATGGCTTTTATGGGCCTAAATCAACTTCTGCGCTCATCCCTGCAAGCAATTCTTAACTAGGCAACAAATAGAGCCTCCATGGCCAAAGGCAGAACGCTCAAAGGACTACCAGTTCTGCCTTGAGAAATTCCTGGAGATGGGGAGGCAGGAGCTTGGAGAGGGTGGGGCCTGGGAAGGATGCCACAGAACCTCCCCTCCCAAGCTGCCATTTCCTCCAGGGGAACTGAGATCGGTTGTAATGCCGGGGGAGCTCCAAGCTCCACCTGGAGGTTGGCAACCCTACAAGACCAGATATTGGGAAAGGGAGAAACACCCACACACCACCCCCCACACACACACACTTGGAGCCTAGCAAAAGGCCGTGGCCGTCCCCTGTTGGAAACAGGATGGAGGGTCTGAGCCGGCAAAGCTCGTCTTTCCTACTAAAACTGAGCAGGTGGGTCTCACTTCGACGGACCCAGGCGTCCGACCCTCCCTCGCTCTCAAGCACGTGTGCGCTGGCTCCCCCAGCCGGGGGTCGGACGCCTGGGTCCCACCACTAAAGAAAACTCCCCACTCCGCCCCTCCCCAAGAAAACCCGAGTTCTGCAACCAGGAAAAAAGGAGATCAAACCACCCCTCGGCGGCCCGAACTCCAGGCGCCCCGATCCCTCCTGCGCTGGCGGCTTCCTCCTTCCTCGTCTGTTGTTTTGGCCCGATCCGGAAATGACATCCAGAAAGAGAAAGCGACTCGCAGAAACGAAAGGAACAAACCGGGCGGATGTGACGGCGGAGGCAGCGGCGAGGGGTGGGGGCCGAGACTGGTCCACTTTGCAGGGTTGTCGTAAACGATCCGGAGGCTCCCTCCTGCCTCCACCGGGCTGCCTTGCAGGGGAGTTGCAAACTTCTTGCCTACGGCTAGTAATATTAGGTTAGTCTTCCCCGAGCAGGAAGCGTTTGCAGGGTAATTTTTTTTAATGCAAACAGATAATAACTTTTACACTCAAGGAGACGGTGCCCGATTTTGGGAAAGCATGCAAAGGCGGGGGAAGCTGCTTGCAAACCGCCTGAATATGTCCATTCGGCTGCTCTATCCAAAAGACAAACAAACGGTGCCACAAAGAAATCCCAGGAAATGTGGTCTGCGTGCAGAGTAGCAGTTGCACTGGAGTAACTGTCCTCAGCTGCGCTTAGGAGACGCTTTTCTGACTATGAGGGCGGTAGAAGAGAAATCAGCTCTGGGCACAGAGGGAGGGGGGAAAGCGCCGGGAGCGACGTGCCGCCACGCCTCCAAGTTCTGCTCTGATGCGCGAGTCGCTGTGAAGGAGCGGAAAGCGCGACGCGTCTGCACGCGGCATGAAACGGGCACAACTCATCTGCAGCCGGATGAGCGCAGGGTGGGTAGTAGATGCCGGGGATAGGCGGTCCGCGCACAAACCAAATGTTGTGCCCCTGAGCACGTTGCAGGAATATTGTCAACTTCATACCGACGACTTTATTTTTGCTTGCACTGGAAGCATTACCATAGCGTGTTATTCTAAAACTCAACTTTTCAGTACGAGCGAGGCTTGAGCAAATGCAACGTGGCTTGTGGTTGGTTGTCATGGCCCAAAATACGTGGTTGCATTGGCTATAGCTAAAAGGACTAGCGTTTCCTATTGGCTTCCCAAAACACAACTTGCTGGGACGAAGCCTGAGAAGGGAAAAGATTATAGAATTGTTACCACGTTTGCAATGCAACCCTGTTACTTCTGTCTGTTATGTGCAAGTTGTTTCCGACTTATGGAAATCCTTTAATTAATGACTTCAAAACATCCTACCTCTGACAGCCTTGCTCAGGCCTTGCAAACAGAAAGCCTGGACTTCCTTTATTGAGCCAAGCTGTCTCATGTTAGGTCTTCCTCTTTTCATACCGCCTTCAATGTTTCCTAGCAAAATGGTCTTTTCCGGTGAGTTTTGTCTTCTCACGGTGTGATCAAACTATGATAGCCTTAGTTTCAGCATTTTAGCTTGATTTAAAACCCTCTTCTTTGTCTTTTGGGCAGTCTGTTGTATCTGTAAAACTGTCCTACAAGACCACATTTCAAATGAATCAGTTTTCTTCACTGCCTTTCTTCAGTGTCCAACTTTCACATACATACATGGTGTGGATTATCTTGATCTTGGTCCCTAAAGAGACATCTTTGTTCTTAAGGAGCTTTTCTAGTTCCTTTATGGCTGCTCTTCCAAGTCTCAATCTCCTGATTTCCTGGTTGCAGTCTCCCTTTTGGTTGATGATTGAGCCAAGGAATAGAAAATCTTTAACAATTTCAATCTTTAACAATACACCAGTCTGAAAACCCACTGAAGTCATTGGGCTTAGACCAGAGTAACTGTAAATAAGATTGCACTGTTAAATTCACTTGGTATAATTTCTGGTTTAAGGCTAGCAACATAAATGCATTCATTTCTACATCACTTCTGGGCTGTCTTTTCCAGGTGGCCAATTCTACCTTGGGGAAATTCCTGGAGATTTGGAGGCGGTGCCCAGGGGAGGGCAGAGTTTGGAGAGGGAAGGAAGCCTACTGGTGTGTGATGTCATTCAAGTTAAAGTTCAGCCTCTTCAATTCCTCCCCTTCCTGTAAAGGCCTTTCCCCCCCATCAAAATTAATTTTTTTTCAGTGTAAATCTCCCACCTCATATAATTTCTGCCTGCCTTTTCTCCCACCTTACAGCGGCATGCATGTGTATGTGTGTGTTATACTAACCCTTTGATCCTAACTATTTGTGCTAGTATAACTGGCTGTTATCTCTTTAGGTTTGTCTTACTATTAAGGAGAAAAGTCTACTCTGAAGACCCATAGGATACTAACCAACACCAGTCCTATTCATCTCTCAATCCCCAACCAAGCTCTGACCTTCAGTTATCCTAGTCCCTATGGTATAACAGCAGAAGCAGTAGAACATCTATCTTCTGTAGCCATTCTAGACTCTACGGTATATCATAGAGTCCGCCCTCCAAAGCTGCCCTTTCCTGCAGGAGAAATTGTCTCTGTTGTCTAGATAGGGTGGCCCAGTCTTCCACTGTGACAAGAGACCTCCCACCTCTGGGCTGCTGCTTGCTGTAGCAACGGGACCAAAATGAGAGGAATAGTGGTGACTCTTCAATGTCACTTCCAGGTACGTCCCCAGAAGTGATGTCACCACAACACTAGGAATTTCCCAAATCACCACCAAAAGTTCCCAGAGGTTGCTAGCAAATGGCTGGCAACCTTAATTATGGAGATCAGTTGTCGTTCTGGGAGAACCCCAGGCCTCACCTGAGGTTGTATAATAACAATGAGGGAAAGTGGTCCCAAATACACACTGAACAAAGGAGGAAATTCCTAAGAGACCACTAATACAATAATGAAGATGGTCTCAGTATAAATAAATACAATTTGTAGGTCAAACCAAGTGTGGCAATATTTTGGTCAAAACGTGTGTAATAATGTAATATCTTTCTACTACAATTGAGCAATGATTTGTTCATATCACAACCAGAGCCTGTGGAGAAATCACATTACTAATCCATTATCACAATGTCCCTTTCAGGCAAGTATCAATCATCTGTCGATTTCAATAATTGTCTCTTTGATATGTTTTTCTGTTTTTAGGCAGGATTTCCGCTGATATCCAATGATGAGTGAGTATGCTCCAGGAGGAAAAATTCCCAAATCTCCTGGGCAGTTGGAAACGGGTGCGCCAGCTCTTTAAACAGCCTGTTTCACAGTTGCTTTTTCAAGCTAAGAATTCTACTGCTCCATTCTCTGAGTCAGAGAAAATGGCATAGAGAAGCACCATTGTCTCACATAAAAAGACCAGGAAGAATGGAGCAGCAGAATTCTTGGCTTGAAAAAGCAACTGTGAAATGGGCTGTCTAAAGAGCTGGCGCACCCGTTGCCAACTGCCCAGGAGATTTGGGAATTTTTCCTCCTGGAACATATTGCCAACTGCCCAGGAGATTTGGGGATTTTTCCTCCTGGAGCATACTCACCCATCGTTGGATATCAGCGGAAATCCTGCCTAAAAACAGAAAAACATATCAAAGAGACAATTATTGAAATCGACAGATGATTGATACTTACCTGAAAGGGACATTGTGATAATGGATTAGTAATGTGATTTCTCCACAGGCTCTGGTTGTGATATGAACAAACCATTGCTCAATTGTAGTAGAAGGATATTATATTATTACACACGTTTTGACCAAAATATTGCCTCACCTGAGGTTGGCCACCTTAGTTGCCTGCAATCCTGTGCACGCTTAGTGGATCTGCTTTCATAGTTATTAATTGCACAGGAGGAATAGCTGAGCAAAAGGGCTCTAGTCTGCAGAAGCTTATTCTGGGATAAAATTGTTTTAGTCTTTTTGGTACCGTAAGATTTCTGTTTATGGTTATTAATGAATTTACCTTCAATTTACTATGATAAATGCTGCATACATACATTTATGACATCGGTCCCTTGTGCTTTAATATGCTGCTACCATACGGTATCTGATAATAGCATTTGAAGGGTGTGAAGGATATTTTGCTGTAGGTGAACCTCTCTCAGGTTCCGCTTTCAAGTAAAAATACATGGGTGGGGAGATGCAGGTGCATTGTGTCTTTTCCCTTTGCCCAGGTCACTCGACAGGACACAGGCTTGCCTTTAAACTTGTCAGGAAAGACTGACCCCTCGTCTCCAATGATATCAGCATCTGATCCCCCCCCTCTTCTCAATTGAGTCCCAAACTGCAGCTATTTAGTTTGGAAGATACAGAGGAGAGAGCCAGTCCCTGCCATCTTCCGTCTGCATAGCTCTACTAGTGTTCTGTTCCTTGGAGTGGATTATGAGGAATCTGTTACCAATTACTTTACCACAGTTTTTACTTGCTTTATAATAAAACTAGCAACCAAGCCCATTTTTTTAAAAAGGGCTCTAGAAAACGGAGCACCTCTGGAGGGATGGGCTGCCTCGCCTGGCCTTCCCCCCCCCCCCCCACAGCAGCACCCCCTCTGGAGGCGCACCAGGATAAAAGGTGAGTTGTCACCAATACGGCTCACCTTTTATAGGATGTGCCAAGTTATTTTCCAGAACAATGCAGGAAATCTAATTTACCATACTAGGTAGCCACATAGTCACCATGGCAACTCTCCAGTAGGTAAAAAGCTGTTTCCCTGTATCCCTGTGAATTTGGCTGGCTTGTTTGCTATCTGTGGATTACTCATGACCTGTGATATGAGTGTTTATCACATTTTTATCGTATTTTTCCTCCACAGATTAGAGTATGACACATTTTGAGGAACTAGTTTTTAGATATACAATTTGCACATATAGAAGTAAGGATAGAGTTGTCTATTTTTTCTGGCAGACTTTTTGCACAACAAACAGTAATTCAACAAATGCTGCTTTCCAAAATATTCTAAGAAACTTCTAAGAAAACTCTACCATTTAAATTTCTTCATGATGTGTACCTGTTAGAGAAAGACATGATAATTCTGATTTCCAGGTTTGATTGATTGATTAGGCTTCTGTCCTGCCCACCCCACAAGTGGGTTCTGGGCGGGTTTCAGCAATAAAAACATATAATTTACAATAAAATCACAGCATTTCCATAAAAACCACCCCCAGACAGTAACCCGACAACCCACCCCTGCCAGTCATACACAGGGGATGGGAAGAAGATGGGGGAACCGGCCGTTCAGTTTGCATTGTAACTCACGTAGAGGGGACAGACGGTCAGGTGGCCCCCCTGGCGAGAGGCCGGCTGGGAGGCTTTCTGGATGACTACCAGGCTGGCCTCAACCGTATGCCTGGTGCAACATCTCAGTCTTGCAGGCCCGCCGAAAAGATAGAAGATCTTGTTGGGCCTGCGTATCCACTGATACAGAGTTCCACCAGGTCGGAGCCAGGACCGAAAATGCTCGGACTCTGGTCGAGGCCAGCCCGAGACCATTAGCAGATATTCATCAGCTGATCTCAGCGCTCTCTGGGGCACATATAGCGAGAGGCAGTCCCGTAAGTATGCCGGTCCCTGTCTGCTAAGGATTCTATAGGTTCCTGCCAATTTTGGAGCTGACAACAACATGTTGCCTTTGGGTGAAGTGTGAGATCTTTTAATTATGTAATGTTTACTTGTTACATTTTTACTCAGCTTTTCAAACAAGCAAAGCTGGCCCTCAAAATGGTTTTCAACAGTTAAAAATAGATACAAATATCAGTCCAGATGCAGCTTTATAGTGAAGTCTTGGTCCAAGCATGATAGAGGGATACTTGGGTTGCTGTTGCTCCCGTCCTTTTGGAAGGGAGAAGAGCTGTCTCCAGGCATGGTGGAGGGTGTCTTTTCTCTTTGGTGGGCTGATAAGTTTATTCCAGTTTTGGTTTCAACAGTACCTCCTCTGTTGCTAGGATCCAGAAGGCCAAAACCAATGAGCTCACCTGTTCTTATAGGTACATTATTGTTACTTTTCAGTGCCAGCAAACAGCCACTATGAAGACTATCAAGACCCAGACAGACGAACCATAGCAAGTGCATCAGAACCATTAACAAGCACCACGCCTGTCATTCCCTCCTTCACCATAAGGCTGTTTGCAAGACTGGGGCAGAATTTTCTCAGCTGCTGCAAAGCCTGTGTTCACAAACCACAGAAAGTAATTGCAAAAAACTGGATGTCAGACTCCAGGGCCCTGGTTTACAGGTTCAGCAGGGGTGGGGAGGAGCAAAAATGGGCCGTGGCTAACAAAACAGATTGGCCACAGTGGAATTTACTTCTGAGTAAATGTGCATATAGAACCCAGTATTGCCATGTGCTGTTATCTCTGGACATGCTGAGAACAGGTGAGGCAACCCTGTTGAATGTCCAGTCTGTGGTTTGCATTTGAAGAACGCGTGGCCGTCTAAAGAAGGTCCCTGTAAAACCATTAAATCCAGAGTCTGCAATTACCTGACTGCACTGCTGGATCCTACAGTAAGTTTCCCTGGTCATGCCTCATTGACAGCCGGAGCTGCAAGGGGGTTCTCTGCTCAGGGCACCAAAATGTTCTGCAGGCCACAAGCCACATTTCAAATGGAAAGAGGAATAAGCGGTTCAACAGGATGGTTCAGGTGTTGCAAAAGATAAATGGAGAGAGTGAGAGAGGCCAATAGCTTCCTGCTGTATGGTCCACAAATACGTGTGGAAAGTTCGCTGAATGGTCTTCATACGTAGAGGTTGTTTCTTAAATTCTGTCTACCCACCACCCTCCTCAGAAGCTGTCCCCTGTTCTGTGCCTCTGTCTCTTACAGTGCAATCCTAAACAGAGTCACATCCTTCTAAGCCCATTGATTTCAATAGACTGAGAAGGGTGCGGCTCAGTCTGTAAATAGGTTGTGGGTGGGTGTTATGTGCCATCAAGTTGCCTCTGACTTACGGCGACGCTATGAATTAATGATCTCCAAAACGTCCTATCATTAACAGGCTTGCCTAGGTCTTGCAATCCTGAAGGGCTTGGCTTCCTTTATTGAGTCAAGCTGTCTCATGTTGGGTCTTCCTCTTTTTCCTACTGCCTTCCCGGTTCCCTAGCATTATTGTCTTTTCCGGTGAGTCTTGTCTTCTGGTGATATGAACAACAGTAGGATAGCCTCAGTGTAGTCGTTTTCACTTCTAGGGAGAATTCAGGCTTGATTTGCTCTAGAACCCACTTTTTGTCTCTTTGGCCATCCATAAAACTCTTCTCTCGCACCATCTTTCAAATGAATCAGCTTCCTGTCAGGGTCTTTCATGGTCCATAAGTTATAAAGCTCCTTTTCTGCTGCCCAGCTGTGTTGGGGAAATCATGCTAAGGCACTTCTCCACATTGCGAAAGAGCTGGCATTAGCAATGAGTTGAGGAGAATTATGTATGGGGAGGGGGAGGAGGACTGGACAGCAGTGGACGGTGGGGGGGGCAAGAGAGTCGCTGGAGCTTCTAAAAATGGATCCTGGAGAAGCTGAAAAACAATCTCAAAATACGGCTTTGCATTTCTGAGAAGTAACTCAGCTGCAGGATTTGTTGGCTCTTGATTCTTATCTTAATAGAGGTGTGTGTGGGATCTTTGCATGCAAATCCCCGCCTTTGGTGAACATTTCCTGAAACGGGTAAATTGACCTGCCCAGTCTCTCAAGAGGGCTCCTTTTCAGCCTCGTTGAAAAACGTTTTGAGTTGCCTGTCCGGTTCAGTCGCTTTCGTTGCCCCGTGGTCACCTGAGCGGCGCTGCGACCCTTTCCCAGCACTTTTATTTATTTATTTTAAAGGCTGTTATGTAATTCGGCCTGGGATCAGCAGCCACCGGGTTGCCCCGCCTGGAATGAGGCGTAGGCAGGTTCTCTTCCTTTGGACATCTGTGGGCCCCTGGGTGGACCCAGCGGGGGGCAGGGGCCAGTTGAGACCCCCGTCCTGGGGTCTGGATGAGCAGGAAAGGCGGCCGTGTTTGGCAGGAGATGCCGAGGAGTGAGCCGCGTTAGTCTGTGGTAGCAAAATCAAAAAGAGCCCAGTAGCACCTTTAAGGCTAACCCGCTTTATTGCGGCATAAATGCCTGGCAGGAGAACCGACCGGGATCCGCGGCGCTTTGGATGCTCTGCGAAGAGGAAAGTTTCTGCGCCTCGAAAGCCTGGAGGCTTTTTAATTTTTACAGAGGAAAAGAGCAAGAGCCCAGTAGGGCCGGTGAGACGAATGAAATGAGTGACAGGCGATGAGCTTCTGTGAGCCACAGCTGGCCCCTTCAGTCCGTCTGTAGCAGCAGGGAAGAGCGAGAGTCCAGGAGCACCTCTGAGACCAACACTGGCGGTAGGGCGGGCGCTTTCGTGAGCCCCGGCTCGTCGCCTTCAGGTCTCTTCGGGTCTCTTCAGCTCCTCGCCTTCGGGTCTCTGCCACCCTAACACCCATTTTGCGAGCCTCGGAGGGGCTCCTGGGCTCTTGCTCTTTTCTGCTTCTACAGACGGACGAACATGAATTGGGAGGGGCAGCGCTTGAGAGGCCTCCCACAGCAGGGCAGGGGGTGGGCTCCGTAGAGACCCGCAGGCTTCCCAGCCGGGGCAGGTGCTGTCGAGCCAGAGCCTGCGGGGAGAACCGCCCTACACTCGCGCCTTCTCCGGGCGCCTCAGCAACCAGCGAGGAGGAACTGAGGGGAAAACATCGCCGGCGAGGGGGAGGAGGGGGAAGACGGTCTCGGGTGCTTCCCATTGGCTCCTCGCTTCTCCCAGGCCGACATTCGCAGCGGCGATTGGCTCGCGCCGCCGGCGGAGGCGGGCCAGGAGGGCGGGGCGGGCTGTCAGCCCCTGGGGAAAGATGGGGGCGGGGAAGCGGGAGCCGCGCGCGCGAGAGGGGAGGGGGCCGCGGGCGGCGGCAGCAGCAGCAGCAGCAGCAGCGGGACGCGAAGCAGCCGGGAGCGGAAGCAGGTGCGGAGGGGCGCCGAGAAAGGCAAAGAGGGCCTCGCCGCGGGGGGGGGGGGGGAAGCGACGGGGTCGGGATGAGGAGAGCCGGGGGGGGTTGGGCTGTGGAGGGGGGAGGGGATCAGGGCTAGGCTTGCCAGCTCCCGGGCGGGGGGGGATCCCTGAAGATTTGGTGGTGGAGCCCGTGGAGTGGGCAATTTGGGGAGGGGGTTCGCCTTACTACCATGCCCTCTGAAGCTCCAGGGAAAACCCGTAGAATCATAGGCTTGGAAGGGATCTCCAGGGTCATCTAGTCCACCCCCTGCCCAATGCAGGACATTCACAACTATCCTCCCCACCCCCCCAGTGACCCCTGCTCCATGCCCAGAAGATGGCAACGAGGGGCCACAAGAAATTGGAGAGCAGTTGTAATTCCAGGCGATCTCCAGGCCTCATCTGGGGGTTGGCAACCGTAGTTGAGACTGCCTTAGTACAAGGGGACCCTCTCCCCCGGGTATTGGGGTATATCTCCCCTTGTTGGCACAAACCTTGGACTTTCATCACTGGCTTGTGGGTCCAGAGAAGGACCTGGGGTGGGTGAGGCAGAGGTGCAAAAGTACAGTGGTGGAGACGGGGCATAAAGTTATCTTTTCCTTCTCCCGGGTGGGGGTGGGATTGTGCCCTCCACCTCGCATAATAAACCTGAGTTCTTTCTTGGTTCTGCCCACTAGTCCAACCTCCCTCTTCTGCCCAGTGCAGTAAAACCGCCAAACTGCTCCTGAGACACGTGGACAGAGGGGGCTGATCCCTTTGTCCTTCTCCACCGCATGGTTTGTGGGGCTGCTCTTTTCATTCCCTCAAGGATCCACACCACAGATTATAGAATTAAGAAGAACCACGTGCAAACTGGAATCTTGTATATTCCAGAAGCTGCCCCAATTAAAGATACTAGTTTTGGTTCTGAGGACTGTTTTGTTTATGTGCAGTCCTGTAATTTGCGGCTGTGGGGGCTGTAGTTCCATGGGGGAGACACATGGGGAAAGAACAGTAATTTGTGATGATTTGGTGCTGATAAACACCCCCCTCGTGCAGTTGTTTTTGCTTGAGCTGGTTGCGGGGGGCGGAATAACAGGAGGAAGTAAAAGAAGCGATTTTTGGAAGGAAAGCAACATGAAAGTGCAACATTTAATTGTTCCTCTTCCTCCATGTTAGTTGATCTTCCTGTTTAAATAGCAGACCTTGAGGCTGGATTCCGGGTACGACATGTAATTTATAGACCCCAAACACCCGTTCCCTGGGATTGCCGTGTCTGACAATAGGCTATCAATAGACCACAAGCACACACAAAAGGTCTCCTTTCCTGGTTCTCCTTTCTCTTGCCAAATCTTGTTTCATTTTCAGTCTGCTTTTCCCATAGTTTTGGACCCGTCTAGAAGTAGAGAATCTGAGTAGGTGGAGTTTGGCAGTCTCAACTTCAGAGAGCTCTAGAGGTATTTTGTCAATACTTGCATAGTGTAATCCGCAGAAAGAAAAGGCCTTTCTGTCAAAACTGGCTGGTATGAACTGCGATGAACTTCGGTGCGGCAAGTTGAAACTTATATCCCGAGTACCTACTGGCATGGCTCATGCCATGGATAGAAGCAAGGAGTTGGAAGAGCAGCTAACCTGGGCATCACTCGCTACAGGGTGGGGAGGGGACGGCAAGGGGGTGGGAGGAGACAGGTTTCTGCCCACATAGCCTCACCTGACCAAATCCTTTTCTCCTCAGGGAACAACACTGCCATTATGAATCGTCGGCTTGCACAAGAGGAGCTGAGTCTTCAGGACGTCTGTGGGATGCTACGGGAAGAGCTGTGCCAGGGGAATGACTTTCTCCAGTCAGATACCCACATCTTCATCATCTTAGGGGCTTCGGTGAGTTTCTTCTCTCTAGGCCAAGTTCGGGTATATACAAGACCTGAGCCTGATACAGCAAGTGTCTTGATGTGGCTTTTTACAATTAAAACAAAGTTTAAATGGAGCAAGAAGTTTCTCAAAGTGGCAGGCCTAATCAGAGGAGAACTTGGCTGGCAAAGAGGTGGTGCTGTGGATACTTAAGCAGGACAGGGGCACAACTTAAGTACAGGACGGGGAGGTGAAGCTAAATACATTTTGTGTGAGACGGTGAAAAGGACCACAGGTTTGTTGTTAGGCGACATTTAAATTTTAATAGTTTATCTGTTTAAAACATTAATGGTGAATTGTATTCAGTAAAGTCAAAAATGAAAACAGTATGTACCAATTAAGCAATAACAAATACAAAAACTGTAGAAAGGGGTGGGCAGGCAAAGTTGATGGGTAAAAAAACCCGACTAAGTTGCCATAAAATGTAAACAGAGTAATTAGCGTGGAGGATGCAAGCAATTAAATCACAATGACTAGATGTAAGAACAATTACTGCCTTCCACTTCTTCCTTTCCCCCCCCCTCCTTCTTCCTAATCAGGCAGCCTGGGGAGGAATTCTGTATGATCTGAAAACTTGTGCTGTGTTTCAAACACAGATGTCTTGCTTGCTTTGAAATAGAAGACGTGGGCATAAATTTGACATTAAAAATCACAACACTCAAAAATAGTGGGAGAATATTTTAATCTTTCAGGATGTTCCGCTGCTGACCTGACAGCAGTCCTCAATCAGAGAAGATAGAAGGGGAGGTTATTACATGAGATCGCTGAACTTGAGTTCATTCACAAATTCAGTGGACCCCTTGCATCTGAACGGAGACACGCACGCCCCTTGTGTCTGAACAGAGACATAGGATTCTTACCTCACTACAGATGCTAATTTCTAATCAAGCAGGATTGTACTATTGTACCTTTGCATCCTAACTCTCTTCTTTACGACACTGAGTGGGATATACCGGGAGCTCCATTCCTCGTATCTGACAAAGGGAGCTCTGACTCTCAAAAGCTTATACCCTGAAAATCTGGTTGGTCTTTAAGGTGCCACCAGACTTGAATCTTGCTCTTCTACTGCAGACCAACGCGGCTACCCGCCTGAACCTTGCTTCGTAATTGTTACTTGTAAAGATGGGAATGGAGATTGTTTGCAACGTGATTGCAGGAAAAAACATTATTTTTCTTCTTTTGGAAACTGGAAGGGGCTGGACCCAGTATACGCGCAATTAAGAAGAGAACTCCCCAGGACATGGGCTGCTGCCACGTTGGCTTATCTCTCATTGCCCTGTAACATCATCTGCCTCTTGTGTCTTCATCAAGTTGTACCCTGAAGAAATGAGGTTGGCATTCATGATGATGCAGTGACACCAGCAAATAATCTTTCATATTATAGAGGGGAGGGAGAGACCTTGACATGGAGGTGCTCTTTTCAGCCATAGCCTTGTATCCTATATGGCATGTAGTCCAGCCCTGGCGCAAGTTATTATAACTGTATGAGAGTTGCAGTGGCGTACTGGGGAGCATTCATCTTCTGTTTTGTATAGTCTACTCAGCCTGTAATTCTAGAGATTGATCTGAGCTCCCAAGTTTTTCCCTTGTTACTACAGTTGCATTGTCAAATCCTTTCTGTCCTACTCAAGCATCCCTTTCCTCAGTGTGGTACCCTGCCTACCATCTTCTGTCCAGAGGTGGGGCTCCGAATGATAACAGATCTGTGTGAGAGGACAGGATACTGATGTGGTGCAAACAGATGGAGCAGCCAAGTTACACTGCAGCAGATAGTGGCTTGTGTTTCTATTGATTGTGAAAGCTTCTCCTTCAGTTAGAGTGCACAGTTGTGTAACTCAGCACAGTGATTACTGCATGGTGTGTAATCAACATCCCTTTTAATGGAGGGGTGGCAGTGTTGGAGAGCATGCTCAAAGGGGCAGGTAGCTAATCCCAACATATTTTGGATTTAGCAATGTGTCAGTAATCAGGTGCCAGTCAAGATCAGCCTATGGCACTGGCTCCCCAGGGGGGCTTGTTTGCTGTTGTGCATATAGTTGCAAAATTTATACTCTGCATAAAGTGCAAGTGTTTATTTTGGTGGGGAAGAAATTATAGGAAAAGTAACAATAACCTAGCACCTTCACGAAAGTAAGTACTTGCAGGACGTACTTGGAGTAATTTGCTGCGTCTCTTTCGTATCTTTGGATTTGTGTTGAAGTACAATGTAGCAGGGCATACATGTATTGGGAGGCTTTTTACATTGGAAATGGTATGCAGGTGAGCAGGTACAGTCAGATTATGGAGTATCAGTTTAAGATGTATTGTGGGAACACAATTGTAGTGACTAAAATTTTAGAAATGCTTTGACCCGTGTCCTCAGAAGGCTATCGAGAAAGGTCTGGGCAGAGATTAATATTAAAGGTGCTGGAGTTTCTGGGAGGAAGCCCTGTTCTAATTCTACGTAAACAGGATGGACTGCAATTGCTAGTGAAGAGGAAAACGCTCTCCTCACGTGCTCAGGGGCACTTTTATTTTATAATAATGCATCATATCTAATTATTAGGTATATGTTAGGTATGAGCGCGTCTTCCTTGGAGGTATTTAAGAAGAGGCTAGATGGCCACCTGACAGCTTTGATGGTTCTGTGACTCAGTATGAATGTACAGATTGGGAGAGGGAGGACGTGGAGGGATGAGCCAGTATGAGGCTCTCATGGCCCCTTTTTACATGCCCAGGGTAATGCCACTTGCCAGTTTGGGGTCAGGAAGGAATTTTCCTCCAGGCCATATTGGCCAGAGATGCTGGAGGTTTTTTGCCTTCCTCTGGGCATAGAGCCGGGGGTCACTGGGGGAGGTGAAGAGGGAGAGATCGCTGTGGATTTCCTGCATTTTGTGCTTGAGGTTGGACTAGACCCTTGGAGTCCCTTCCAGCTCTCTATGTTTCTATATCTAAAGATGGGAGGAGGTGATGCTAAATGGAATGGCCAAAGGCTAAGGGGTGGGGCTGCCAACTTGCAGAGATGTAGGGTACTCTTTAGTTTGATAATGGCTACGCCAATGCTCGGTGGAGGTAGAGAGCTTACAGATATTGGTAATACCAGAGCAAAGCTCCAGCTTTCAGTCAGATATTCCTTCTCTCCCACCATGAGCTGCTACTTAAACATTGGTGAATTAATTGCACAGAGCTGCTGTCAAAACTGACTACTTGTCTTTGATCTTGGGTGCTTTGTGGCCTGAGGCTGGTTGGAACCATCCAGTGTGTGGCCTTGTTCCTTGCTTAGGAGAAAAAGGGAGCACCAGCTTTTGCTGAGTCACAGTTGTGGTGCTCCTGCAAAAAGGGAAAGTAGAAGCCCTCCTTTGTTTATTCCCGGCTTACGAACAGGCTCCCAGTTGTAGTCCATAACTGGAAGAATACACAATGTACTCTTTGGGCAAGGTGGTGGTAGGGGTGAAAAGTCCCCAATTCTGCTACATATAATGAGGATGGAAATAAAGAAGGCATCCCTACTAAAAAAAAAATTATTTAATACATTTTTGTCCCAACCTTCCTTCCAGGAGCTCAGGGTTCTCTCCCTTTGGTTCATAAAAACTAAACAAGGCTAACATTCCCCCAAAGTGTGTGCTGAACTTGTAGCTCCTGCTGTTTGATTAAAGCAACTATACCAATTAAAGCTTATCACTCTGGTAGCTCCTGTACTCCAGGACCAGCCTTTTTTCACTTGGAAGCAATGCCAAGAGAGCATCTCACGGGCTAAGATGCTGAAGCTCCTCTGTTAGATTCTTTCTGCAGGGATTAGAGCTCCCGACCTTCGGTGTGAGATCGCAAGTGAACCTAGAAAGAAGCACGCAGCCCGTCTAGCTGCAAGCCTCATGTGCCCTGGATGTTTCACACCTTTTCAACCCAGTTCACTACATGGTGCCTGATTTATCAATGTTTGCATTAGATAAAAAGCTTCCAGCCCTGGCTGGAGGCTGGAAAGCCGGGGGTTTCTACAGGTCACTCCACCTTCGGTGAGGGCACAGGGGAATGATTGTGATTTGTAGGCAAGTGGAAAAGCCGCGTGAATCCAAACTTTATTAGGAAGACCCCCACATTGTTGGCATTACGGTGCCATCGGTGGAAAGAGCCTTTCCACATTAGTAGATTTTATGGCAAAAGTGTATGGTCTCTTACTGTGTGAATTGGATTTTAATGTTTTGTGGTTTTTAATTTTTAAAAATTTGGATACTATTTTTAGTCTGTGTTGAGAAAGGAAGGTTAAACAGGACAAGAAGGGGAGAGCGTAACCATTTTAGGATGTTTCTTAGAGAAGGCGAGGAAAGGTTGAATAGTAAGCCAAGAATCTGTATTTCCATGTACACCTAGAACAATGTTCATAGAATGTAAGGCAGAAGACTTTTGAAGGGAAGGGGTGTCACTGTCATAAATGCAGGGAAGGCACCGACTGTGTGTGGGTATCTAAAGCATAAAGCAAAGCTCTTTTAACAGACAAAGAGGATTGGGTGTTGCCCAGTATAACATGGGAGAAGTTAATCCTGGCTTCACAACCAGATCACTGCAATAGTGAGGATTTGCTTAGCTTTCCCAACATTTCAGATCCCTGCCATCCAGTCGTGTGGGATGCTTTGGCTCATGGCTGACCAGTGCGCCACAGTGCTGACTTTCTGTGAGATATGCGCGTTCCCATTTGGATGCTGCAGCCCTGACTGTGATCACAGAAAGCTGTTCTTTGGATGTGTCCCCTAAGAGTCCCTTTCTGTGCCAGAGGGTGATCTGAGGAGGGTGGTACTTCAGTTCATGCTGTTAGGGAAGATGAGATAGTGATGGGTTTAGGAGACCATTAAGTACAGCAGAATGGAAGACTGACAGATCCGGCTGGTGGGAGGCTATTAACTCTGTGCACGAGCCCCCCTTTGAAACCAACAGGAGCTGTGCAAGAGCACAGCAACACTCCTTTACACACCCCCTTCATTTCAAAGAGGACTGTTGTGCTTTTGCACAGCTATTGTTCATTTCAATGAGGGGTGGCTAATGCAGGAGAACTTTATAATGGGTTGTGCCCCGTATTAATTAACCAGAGGGATGCGCTATTTGGATTTTCCAAGAACACACCAAAATGCCTTGGACTGGCTCGGCTTCAAAAGGATACTGATAGTTCAGTCCTTTATTTAAAAGGTTAAGTATTCTGAGGAGAGAGGCACAGGTACTATAGAGCCTTCTACGGTTGGGTCAGGCCCCACTTAAACTCCTCAGGCATCCCATTCTATAAGGTCAGTATCATGACCCAAAAGGCACGTGCTCGCACCGAAGCGGGCCACGTTTTCTTTTGGACACTCAAAACTTATGCAAGGAACCCGGCCGACAGGAAGGCTCAGGCAGGGAGGGGCAGCGCTCCAGATATTCGGGACCTGGGTTGCAGAGGTAAGAACCCGCACTGTGAACTGAAGAACGGGACATCTAGCCAGTGGAGAGGTTTTGCACTCATGGAAAAACCCCACCTGGAGTGTGTCTAGCCTTTAACTAGTACCTGAACACCCTGAAATCCTCAACAGCAGTCTGCGGTGTAGCTATTAAATGTCTACTACCTAACACATCTGTGTATTCGTAATGTTCATATAAGAATCTTTACATTTAGAATTGTTGACTCCAATGCCAGAATAGTGTAGAATCTCCTGTAGCTTTTGAAAAGCTGCCTACAGAGCTTCACTGGTGTCTTACAAGGTTCTGTCCTAAAGGACAGAATGTCTTTCTCCTTATACTCTGGAGACATCTGTTGTAGCATTTTAATGCTGGTACTCCTGGGACGCTTAGAATTACTAAGAGTCTTCTTAGAATGGTTCAATATAGCTTCCTGCAGACTGTGCGCCCTTTGTACATCAGCTGCAGAAAGCCATTCAGTGTGGAAGTCTCTGGGAAACACACCACCCTGAGCATGTGCTAGCGGCACTGCTCCTCACGTAATCTTCCACATCCACGTTCTCACCCTATACACAGACACACAACCTGATGGCTAACCTATTATAATTTCATTGTTTTATTTTAAAATGTAGCATCATTAATGTACATGGCACTTTACAGAGTAGTATAAACAAATCAAGCCCTGCCTAGAGATGTTGACAATGTGAATTTTATTCATTAAGCAGGAAGGAAATGTGGAGAAAGGGGTAAAAGGGATGACTGTGAGCAATTGTGGATACCTACCGTTTGTTTTGATTAGGAACAACGAAGGGTGCAACTAGATGAGTTGCTAGCAACCCATGACCGTGTGTCTTTAAATTTTTTTAATTGGGGCCCTAGTGCTGGACTGGGGGTGGTTGTTCCTTTCTCCCTTCGTGATTACCCCATTTCTCCGTTCTCCAAGAGATATCAGGCGGCCATCAGCTCTGGTGGACAGGCAGAAAAGCCCGTCTCCCCCTTTCCCCCCTACTGGCACTAATAGCAACTTGGGGTGGATTATCTGGGGAGGGGGGGCAGCCCTGCTTGATATTCTTCCCACCCAGCTGCTTTTGTAGAAGGGTAAAGACCTCTGGCGATCCAGTGTCAAATCATACAAGGTTAAGTGAGCGCCTCTGCCCGAAAGGTCGGCTTCCAAAAACATTTAAAGAGAGAGGGAGATGGCGATCTGTAACGTTAACCAGCAGTACTCCAAGTGTTGTATGAGACAGAGAAATGACAATAAACAACCTAAAATAAGCCAAGCAACTCGGTGATACTCAGTTTTTAATTCCCACCCAGCCCCTTCCCCGGCAACGGAATGGAGGGGTGGGTGGATTCTTTGTTTGTTGACTCCCCTGCCCAGAATTCCCCTTATGAAGACTGTTTTCCTTTCAAAATTTATGTTGGCCTCAGCTGCCCGTCAGCCCTTTCATAACAGAGGCAGGCAGGACTTCCCTCCTCCTCCTCCTCCTGATTAATTCAGCATGCTCTGCTGCTTAGTAACGGGGCAGCTGATCCGTTGCTGACTCCCATTTGTCCTGGTGGTGTGAGAAGCTGGGCTGAGAGTCCACAGGTGTGGCTTCCAGCTTAGCTAACACAGCATGACTAGGCGTGTTTGTGGTCAGGCATAGCACTGGATGGAAGCAGAGTTCCTGCCTGCTGCCCATTGAAGGGATGAAGCACGTGCCTGGAGCCTTGCATAAAGAGTGACACTGCCAGTCACAGAAGAAGCCTGGGCTGTGGGAAGAAGGGAGCTGTGCCACAGATGGGTGGGGCAATGGAATGCAGGCATTGCTCCAGTCCAAATAAATTGACTGGCCCGACTCTCATTTGCAAGAACAAGGGAGCAGAATTCAACTGGAACGTGTGCGTGGTGTCAGTCTCTCATCTTTCCCAATGTCTCCAAACATATTGCTGTGCAAAGCACAGCCAGATCTTCATGAAAGTTTGGGAATAAAGGGGGACATGGAACTCTGCAGAATGTGGGAGCATGAATAGGAGAGCACAGATATGCTCCCCCTTTTATTCCACTCTTATTACCCCCAGTATTTCCCATTGGGAAGCGGAAGATGTAGGGAAGGTTACAATGCCGTGACGCAGCAGACACTATGGTTGGAGCAGAGATGCATATTCATGATGGAAGAGGAGTGAACGGAACTGAGGATAGGCTGTTGGTTATCTTGTTATTCATTACATTCAGTGGCAATCAGTAATGTCATTGTGTTGCATGGAGTCAGGGCTTTTTTTCAGCTGGAACGCGGTGGAATGGAGTTCCGGCACCTCTTGAAAATGGTCACATGGGCTGGTGGCCCCACCCCCTGATCTCCAGACAGAGGGGAGTTGAGATGGCCCTCTGCGCCACCAAGTGGCGCAGAGGGCCATCTCAACTCCCCTCTGTCTGGAGATCAGGGGGCGGGGCCTCCAGCCATGTGACCATTTTCTCCGAGGGCAACCCACTGAGTTCCACCACCTCTTTCCCCAGAAAAAAAGCCCTGCCTGGAGTTGTTTATATAATCATATAATTCTGTTAGACCAGCGATAATGTGTTTGGGTCTGGAACAAAAGGTTCTTTGTGTCTCTTGAGCCTTTTTGAATGTAATCCAGATAAATAGGGCTGTCTGGTTTTGTGGAAAGAGGAGTATCAGAATGATTCTGTTTTGGGATCATCGGAATTCTAGCCTCGATGAAATGCCAGTTCGGCCTTTGCCTCTCAGCGCACGTTTTTCTTTCCTAGTAGTGATGGAATGTTCCCCCCCCTCGCATTTTCAGGGTGATCTAGCCAAGAAGAAGATCTATCCAACCACTTGGTGAGTACTGTTCTGCTATCCACGAGGCTTCCACTCTTTCTCATTTGCCTGTTCTCACTTGACAGCCAGTCTGATCTCCTGTGCAGGTGGCTGTTCCGAGATGGGCTGCTTCCAGACGAGACATATGTGGTGGGTTATGCCCGGTCCCAGCTCACCGTTGCTGACATCCGCAAACAAAGCCAGCCATACCTAAAGGTGAGACTGTCCTCACAGCCTTCATGATGACCTCTAGATGTTGCTCATGCCCTTGAGCTTGTTGCAGTAGCCTCCAGGAAGTTGACAGCATGGCTGATCCCCTCTGCTTGGCTGATGGTGGAGTAGAAAGCAGCCGCTGCCTTAGTGGGAGATGTGTAGAGGATGCAAGCAGTCTTTCTCCCTGACAGATAACAAATACCAACATTGTTCCAGGCCACACCTGAGGAACAACAGAAGCTGGATGAGTTCTTTGCCCGCAACTCCTACATCCAAGGACAGTATGATGACCGGGCCTCCTTTGAACAGCTCAACACTCACCTGAACTCCCTGCACAACGGCGAGAAAGCCAACCGGCTCTTTTACTTGGCTTTGCCCCCCAGCGTCTACGAGAATGTCACCCAGAACATCCGGGAGACCTGCATGAGTACTGTGTAAGTTTGGCTCTGGTGGGAGGTTGTGTTTGAGAACTGGCAGTGAGTAGTAGGTGTTGATCTACATGGCTAGTGGAAAGAGTAGCTAAGACATCTTGGTTAAGAGAGAACCTGGTTAGGATTAAGTGTGATTAAGACTGATGCCATGTAACTGCACATAAGAAGGGCGGGGAGGATTTATTGTAGGGAGGCCATCTAAGCAACACCACCACCCCGCCTCAAGAGCATACATCCAATCTGCAAAAATGGAAGAGGGAGGAGAGGGAATGTAAGAAGGAACAGGAAAAAACAGAATTACAAAAATGAGGAGAGAGCAGGTCGGTGAGCCTTCCCCAGTCCCCCTTTCTCTGCTTGTGTTGCGTGGAGTGAATTCTTACGGAATCCACTGCCGCTGTGATTCTCTACTGTGCCACATATTGCATGCTTGGCTGCACGGTGTAAATGCAGGTTCGCAAACCCTGGATCACACAACTGTAATTCTCAGGGAACCATGGTTAGCCCCATTGACTGTGTACTATGGCAGACCCCGAGTTTGCTCCTCTTTAATGTGTGAAATGGTTGAGTATGAAGTGAGCCTTTATGAAGATGTGCAGAGAGTTCATATAGGGAGAGGTATGAGGTTTTTCTGGTTCTTGTATCTTTGTGCTGGGTCTAGGAATTAGTGTGTGCGTCATACCTCATTGTGTTGATCGGCAGTGATTGTTGACAGACCGCCTTGTTCTTAATACCTAGTGATTCTTTCCTAAGCAGACCCTGGGTCTCCACAGATCTACTTCCTTCCTTTTTCCTTCTAATTTGTCCCCACCCCCAAACTCCCCGCATGGAGCAGGAGCAAGTACTGCTAGTCGAGCTTTCTTGTTTCTTTTGCGCTAGTTACACTCAAACAGGCTCAAGTGGCTCATTCTGTTGATGTGTGGGAGCCTGAAGCTAATTCTTATATTAAGAGTCAGTTCTTAAGTTTGCTCGCATCAGTCAGTGGTGCAATAGCCTCTCCAAACAGTATAATGTGGAAGCAGAGCACTCCTGGAAGTCACAGCAGGGGTTCCCGAGAGCGAGACGTGTTCATGAAAGAGCAGGATTCAAGTCCCGTAGCATCTTAAAGACCCAAAGGATTTCTGGGGCATAAGCCCCGACAGGGGCAGTTTTGACTCAAAAGTTTATGCTGTGGCAATCTTGCTGGTCTTTAAGGTGCTACTGCTCCCTTGCCCTTTTACTGCAGACCAACGCTTGACCTAATGCCCGCTTATAAACTAATGGGAGCGTCTGCTGAGCAAGCTTTACAGGAGGAGGCATCTCTCATAGTGCAGTACTTACACCGACAGGCCACTGAAATGAGTTGATAACTTAGGTTACTCGCAACTACGCTTCAAGTAAGCCTCTTTGGATGGCAGCTTGGGGATTGAGGGAGTAACAGCAAAGCTGTTGTACCCATTGAGTAAAAACGAGATGTGTTATCTGGAACAGAAATCCACTTCCTGAGAATCTCACTAATACGAAAATAGTATTTGTCTATTGCTTTAGAATATTCAAAGTGCTTCACCAACTTTATCTTGTAATACTTAAATATCTGAGAAGTTAGGATGGCGTTAGCCCCAAATAGAGGGCTGAGCTGGGAGAATATGGTTTGCCTAGGGAATTCATCTAAAGTGCATAGTTTGGGGACACATTTTTTTGCCAATGTCCCACAGTAATTTTGTGAGGCGATGTGTTTTATATGTATAAGCCCTTAGGGCTGAAAACCTGCCAGGCAACACCTGTGAATGCAGAAGGCAGAGAGGAACCAAACGAGGTTTACAGTGATCAAGAAGTGAGATTTCAGTGCTCTGCATAGCTCTTTGAAAAACAGAATAAACTTTGTAAAATGAACTTAAGCAACGCTGCTCAGAGCCAGTTTGGTGTAGTGCTTAAGAGAGCGAAGGGACTCTAATCTGGAGAACCGGGTTTGATTCCCCACTGCTCCACTTGAAGCCAGCTGGGTGACCTTGGCTCAGTCACAGCTTCTCAGAGCTCTCTCAGCTCCACCCACCTCACAGATAATAACATACTTTGTAAACCGCTCTGAGTGGGCATTAAGTTGTCCTGAAAGGTGGTATATAAATCGAATGTTGTTGTTGCTGTTGTTGTTATTATTATTATTACTGAGTCCAGAATTTGGGTGTTGCAGAATATGCACAGCCTTGAACAGGAGAGAGCTTGTCTGTGTCACTTGGCCTTGCCCGCACTTGATTTAATGCCCACTCACAAACTGATGCTTGCCCCTTCCCCACCTGTCCTCAGTGGCTGGAATCGTATCATCGTAGAGAAGCCTTTTGGCAAGGACTTGGAAAGCTCCAACAGGTTGTCAGATCACATCTCAGCCCTTTTCAGAGAAGACCAGATCTACCGCATTGACCACTACCTGGGCAAGGAGATGGTTCAGAACCTGATGGTGCTCAGGTAGGAGAGGGAACTTGGGAAGTGGCAAGGGAAGGGACTAGCTTTTAATTGAAGGGTTGCCAAGAGCATCCTTGGGCGGAGAACAATTAATCAAAAACAGGGACCCTTTCATTTTGCTGTCCAATCGTTGTGCCTGCACTCTGCTACATCTGACCCAGGCCATCTGCTATTTCCTTTGCAGGTTTGGGAACCGGATCTTTGGCCCTGTCTGGAACCGGGACAATGTAGCCTGCGTCATTCTGACCTTCAAAGAGCCGTTTGGCACGGAGGGCCGTGGTGGCTACTTTGATGAGTTTGGCATTATTCGGTGAGTTTGGCATTATTCGGTGAGAGGTAGCTGGGAGAGGAGTCTGGCTGCTTCTTGGTGTGCATAAAAATTATTAGTGCTTCACCAGTGCTGTGAACAATACCTGTGGGCTTGGGGTCCCGACAAAGACTTTCCCCCAAAACAGCTGATGAGACAGGACTGGACCATTTTAGATAGGCAGTCACACTCCTTCAAACAAAACAACATTCCTCTCAAATAGAAAACTTATTTTGCATAATTTGTTTTGAGTTTGCTTATCATGGGAAACGGCAAGGACCACTGAAGAATTCCTGTACAGCAGTCAGGACACTGAACTGATTAAGGGTAACAAAAGCTTTATTAATAGAACTAACAAACTGGATAAGAAAAAAATAAACTAGCTGCCTTGATAATTGAGAAAGGTGTGGAGAGTAGCATTTTGCAAACAGCTAAGAGAAAACCCTTATTAGAAAGAAGGTACTCCCCCAACTGTCCTCTCTAGCTCAAGCTTTCTATCACCTGGAGGATCTCCTCCTCCTCCTCTTCTTTGTACACAAGACATTGCTATACTCCAACATGCAGGACAGGGCAGCACTCCCCCCCGCCCCTAGAAATTTTGCTCAGAGATTTAAAGTAAGCTCTGCTGATCCCCAGACAATGCAGGGCCTAGAGGCTGGTTTAAAGGAGAAGTGGTGCGAAGGAGGGGATTAACTCCTGTGCCCACCGATTTTCCTCCGTGCCATTGCAAAGCCGTTCTTCATCTGATCAGTCTTTTGGATATATCCCCACAGGTGCTGGGAGATACCAGTCTGTAATTCACAGTCCTCAGTCACGTGAAGAGAGGCTATCACTCTTTAATCTGCTTTCACAGTATTTCTCTATACTACAGATTTTAAAAAGAGCATCCAGTTAGTTTACTATAGTGCTTAAGAGAAAAATATAATTAGACCCTACCTCATATTAACCTTAGTTTAGGGTTATGACAGCCCTGACCTGGATAGCCCAGGTGAGCCTGATCTTGTCAGATCTCAGATGCTTGGTTAGTAAATGGATGGGAGACCTCCAACAAAGACCAGGGCTGCAAAGCCAGGCGATGGCAAACCACCTCTGTTCGTCTCTTGCCATGAAAGCCCCACCAGGGGTCGTCATGAGTCGGCTGTGACTTGAGGGCACTCTCCACCATCACCAGGGTTAAGACAACAGGGGGCGCTCCTGCTGCTTCTTTTCTTGTACTTTCTACCTCTTTGGGGCCCTTTTCTCTGCCCACCTGCCCTCAGGTGCCCTTTTCTGCCCTGACCGTTCTCAACATTGCGTACGCCCCAGGTCACAGGGATGGTCTGCGTGGGCATGGCGCTGGCAGCAGATGACACAGACGGAAAACGACGGCCCAGTAGCAGGAGCCCAGAGGAGTGGGGCCTGCGTGCCCGGTTATCGGGAGTGACCTCTGCCGTGCTTCACAGGGACCTTCTCCCGTCTCTTTGCAGGGACGTGATGCAGAACCACCTCCTCCAGATGCTCTGCCTGGTGGCTATGGAGAAACCGGCCTCAACCAACTCGGACGACGTGCGAGATGAGAAGGTAGGAGCAAGTCTGGATCAATGGATCATTGGCCCAGGAGCGAGGGGAGCTGGGTTCCAATCCTGGCTGAATGTACTGGGCCAAGTGACCATTTCTCATCCTGCGTTTCCCAGCCGCCAATGGGAGTGAGTGGCCTACTGTCCAGGACTGCTCTGCACAAGAGCTCTCCTGCTTTACTCACCTCAGACTCCGGGCAGCCCTTTGTGGTTCTCAATAAAACCAGGAAAAGCACTGGTCACACACAGAGCGGAGATGCCGATTCCACCATATTGACCGCGTACCCAAGTACCCGTGTTGTCAGGACGGGGCCAGCTGTTGGGGAGTGCAGCATTTCCTTTGGTCCCCCTTTGTGTACAAGGGCTTCTTTAGCCAATGTTAATTTTCTGTGTGAATATCACGTCCTGGTATGTGTGTGCCATCAGTACGTGTCTTGCCTTATGTACATGCTGTGGAAACCCTGGACCAGTTGAAAACTGATTCTGCATTATCACACATGGTTACATGTGCAGTGTTTGTCACATTACTTCCTTTTAAGAAATAGGCTGAGCACTTCTGAATTGGCCAGGTGTAAGCTATTTGGGCTGAGACCCAGTTTCCAGCTCCCTTTCAGGAACTTTCTTCTTCTCCTGCTCATTAGCCTGAAACACAGGCCGACGAAGCTGCTTTTCCCTGCTGCGTTAAGTTGCTTCTCGAAGAGAAATGCCGGGCCAGTATAGCCCCTGTGCTCTTCACTGAGTCCCACTAATTAGGGAAATGCCATGAGATGAAAGCCAAATTTGCCTTCGCTTCCCAGTGCCTGTCTCCTCTCCCCACCCCTTTTGCTTCTAAGGCGGTTCTTAAGGGATCACCAACGTGGAGGCGCCTGTGGGAACCATCGTGCCCCTCTCTAGTGCATTTCACGATGCTTCTTTGACAAAGCCTCTTATCCACAAAGAAAAGAATCAATCCCGGCTTTCCTCATTTGGTCAGGAAATGCTTCAGAAGATAGCAGGATGTATACGCTTTTGAGTTCTGCAGGGAACACACCATCAGAAATTGCTGCCTCAAATACAGGGTGATATTTGGCTTGGAGACTCCCAGTGTCCTGTAATGGCAGCCATTTTGTGATGGCACTTCCTACCCTCTCTCAACATCCCAGAAGTGCCCACTCTCTCAACAAGATCAGGGAGCCCTTTGCGAAGAGGATACGAGCGCAGATCCCAGCTATAATATGTAGCTTTGCTGTCACGGTGCCATGTAAAGATCTCGCCCACTGCCCACTTGTTCTTACTAGGTGAAGGTGCTCAAGTGCATCTCAGAAGTGCAGCCTGAGAATGTGGTGCTGGGCCAGTACATGGGAGATCCAGCAGGCAAAGGGGAAGCTCAGAAGGGCTACCTGGATGACCCCACGGTCCCATCTGGCTCCACCACCCCCACCTTTGCTGCTGCCGTGGTCTACGTGGACAACGAGAGGTGGGACGGTGAGTACAGCAGTAGGGGGAGGGGGGGCGGCATCCAGGCACAGGCACAGGCGCTGCCCCTGCTGTTGTAGGGGAGGGGGAAGGGACCGTCTTTCTCTCTCCTTCCTTTTCTAATTCTCCACGCCTAGGAGTGCCATTTATCTTGCGTTGTGGCAAAGCTCTGAACGAACGCAAGGCGGAGGTGCGGCTGCAATTCCGCGATGTGCCAGGTGACATCTTCCAGAGGCAGTGCAAGCGCAATGAACTGGTGATCCGCGTGCAGCCCAATGAGGCTGTCTACACCAAGATGATGACCAAGAAACCTGGCATGTTCTTCAACCCGGAGGAGTCAGAGCTCGACCTCACTTACGGCAACCGTTACAAGGTGCAGAGAGTCCTTTGCGATCTGTGCCAAGTAAACAGCTAGTCCTGCGCTAAGGGCTAAGATTCTTATTTCTGCGTAAGGCCTAGTTCTGAATCTGTTCGTGTAGCTGCAGAATGTTGAGGTATGAATATAAGCCTGTAGGACACAGAACGATAGGAACAGGTGACGATTAGGAGAGCAGCCAGATGTGCCTGTGCTTCTCTACCCTTGAATACTTGTCACCTGTCAGAAACTTTGAGGGAAATGATGACAAAGGAAAGTTATTTTTTGGTTCCCTCTTCCTTCCCTCCGCTGACTGAAAAGTAAAACCACCGCTGGCCTATTTCCAAACGTTTCTCTTTGAGAAAAAGAGCGTTTGGTGTTAAATACAGGACTTTAAAAGAAAAAAAAATACAGCTGAGGAACTGAGCTGAGGAGGCCTGGAAAAGAAACAGCAAACAAAAGTGTTTGTGGCATAGATAAAAACGTATCAGAGATGTCTGTCTGGACAGACAGTGTATAAAACTCTTGGTGAAAGCAGTTACAGTTTTGAAATAGGAGTATTCCCCTCCCCCTTATGTTTTCTTGTGTACTAAGTCAAAGCCTATGACATTACGTAAATCTTCATTAAGTATTTAAACTGTATCAGTCCCTTGATGTTACCAGTTTAACACGATGCAAAAGTAATTCCTAGAGTATACTTGAAGGTACTTTTTAAGTGAAGAAAAAGAAATTTCGGTTGGTGAGAGTTTCCCTGGATTGTTCTCAGCACACTTAAGGCCAATTCACAGGTGCCAGTTCATCCTTGATTGACATATAGGGCCAAGTGAGACAAGTCATTGAAGATTTATAGTTGGATCTTCTTTTCTCCAGTTTTCTATTAACCGCCGTCATGATAAAGGTGGAAATTAATTAGATCCGTGGGAGAAGAGAGGATCACATTTTTCCATGGATTCATTTTTCCTATGTACATGCGCGCATGCGCACACACACAAATACAGTCTTTCCCATATTTTTTCTGCTAGGACAAACAGCAGCTTCAGGCGTTATTTATAGTACCTGGCATGAGGAAAACAATTAATTCCTTCTCACCTGTTCGTTACATTCTTGATCCAATTTGATCACTTCCTTTGTGTAGCTACTGTTAGGAGAAGCTTAGAGAAAGGCAATCATCAAAGATCTCCAGTCTCTCATTTGGCCCTTACTGGTTGAACCGTCTTCAGACATTCTACCTATACAGTGTTTGATTTGGGACGATCCCCAACACTTGCAAATCCTGGCTTCGTTTTTGTAACTGTTAAGTAACAGGCATTTATCAAGTAATGGACGATGCCTTCGATTCTCAGGCATACTTAATTCTATACAGGGCTTTTTTTCTGGGGAAAGAGGTGGTGGAACTCAGTGGGTTGCCCTCAGAGAAAATGGTCACATGGCTGGTGGCCCCGCCCCCTGATCTCCAGACAGAGGGGAGTTGAGGGCAATCTCAACTCCCCTCTGTCTGGAGATCAGGGGGCAGAGCCACCAGCCATGTGACCATTTTCAAGAGGTGCTGGAACTCTGTTCCACTGCGTTCCTGCTGAAAAAAAGCCCTGATTCTATATATGCAGTTCCAGGCAGTGACCTTCCAGCCAAGTCTTCCCTTTCAGTGACAACTGCAAAGGGTGGAACAGCATGTATCCCCAGAGGCCTATAGGTCACTTGATGGCTGCTGCTCCCTTCTCCTCTCCGCAGGGTGTGAAGCTCCCAGATGCCTATGAGCGCCTCATCCTGGATGTCTTCTGTGGGAGCCAGATGCACTTTGTTCGTAGGTATGTGCTCAGGACCTTGGACCAGGAACTGAAGATGAGAACCGGGCGGGTATGAGTGGAATGCCAGTGTGTGTGTATATATCTGCCAACAGAGGGCACGCTTCATGCATCTGATAAAAGTAGGCTGGAGTCCACAAAGCCCTCTGTAAATTTCGTTTACAGAAATGTAAGATTTCTAACAACGTTGAAACCATAGGAAAAACAAGTAGCCCTCCCACCCAACCCTGAAATTTTTGAGGGAATTGAGACACATTTTACTCAACAAGCCTGAAGTTATTCTACTCCTTTAACAAAATAAAATGTTGTAACAGCATATACCATTTAGCATGTGGATGAAATTTAAAAATAAAAATGCCATAGTTTTTCTACAAACAAAACTGTAAATACATCAGCACTAAACAGAAATAGCCACAAACTGCTGCACCTGTACTTCCGTAACCACATGTATTTTGAGAGGTAAGAAAAAATAAGTTGAAAATTTAAAAAGCCAATCTGTATAAAAACACAGTATAACTGAAAACAGCGAGGTATTTTTTAATTTTGGAAAAAATTGCATTTAAACAAATGCATCCTTGAAAATATTGCATGCCCCAAACTTGTTCCCCCAAACTTCCAGTTTCTCAAGTTCAAGGAGGGAGGGGTATTGAAACTGTTCTGGCTTTTTCCCTGGGCATTCACTGCTGCCCCTGGAATTGTCAAAAGGTTAGAAGATGGGGAAACATGTAAGCCTTGGCAGGGGCTGGTGGCTATGATTCTTTCTCCGACACAACTTTGCTTCTTCGAATGGCAGGCTCCTCAGTCTATTTTAATCACGCTGACCTTATTTTAAAAAGCACATGATGTATGATTGCAGAAGTCCCCTTATGTCCTAAGTCCTTAAGTGCAATCTGAGGCAAGTCTACTTAAAATCCTACTCAGGTCTGTTCAGTGGGGTTTACCTCCGGGAAAGTGTTTTTAGGATTGCGCTGCGAATTGCTCCTGCAGGTTGAGGCAGGGAAAGAACTAGTCAGAAGCTCTTGAGTATTTCAGCCCTCCCTGTCCTGGCAGCAGCCCTCTCTTTTCACGTGCTGTGTCAGAGGCAGGCTAATGCTGTCCTCTTTCCCGCAGTGATGAGCTCCGTGAGGCCTGGCGCATTTTCACTCGATTGCTCCACAAGATCGAGGCTGAGAAGACCAAACCTATTCCCTATCGCTATGGAAGGTGAGTTTGGAAGGAAAGCATTCATGGATGAGTGGGGGAGGGGCACAGACACAATACACACACGCACACTCTCAGAAACAGCTTCCGTGAAAACCTGGTAGCCAGCGGGATTCTGTGCTGGCCAGTCCTTAATGCAGGTGTGCACACAGATCTAGGGATGCATTTCCCTGCCCTTTCAAACAGCTTGTTCTAACCTGTTTTAGGATGGTGTTTGTCCAGCTTGTCTAACGTAGAACACAATAACATCCATTAAAATTTATTGAAATTTTAAAAACAGCAGCATCATAAACTTTATTCTTTAATATATTTCATTCTATTCTGCTTCTTCTTGTTGCTCAAAGTGGTTTACAATAGAATAGGCAAATTGTATACCCCCCCCCCCGCCCCCCAATATTAGTCCCTCTTGCGGAGAGAATGGTTTAACGCTTCTTGTTGGGAAGAGGCGTCTTTAATGTCCCGAGGACAAAGCTGGCAGGATCCTGCTGGTGCCTCGTCCCCTGTGATACGGTGCTGCTGTTATACTCCTCGGCGGACGTTAACTGAGGGGAGGCATGCCGCATTACAGAAGTTTCGATTGGTGCAGAGCGCTGGCTCTTCAGCCTCTCCTGATCCCAGTCCGCTTTGAACACCCAAGTGGTATCACTCGACCCACTCAGTTGCAAGCACATAGCAGGAAGTCCCTGGATCTCCCTGGCGGTGAGGGAGGAGTTTAAGCACGGACAGGATACTGGTGAGCTGATGGGCCAGAAGGCACAAGCTAGGCCAGGAAAAAAGGAAGAAGGCAGGGGGTGTCTCTGAGCTTGCCAGTAGCTACACAAATCCTCCACTTTTTCACCCTGCTGGTCCTCTCGGTGTGTATGAGGAGAAGCAGGAAGCACGGCAGCAGCAGGGGAAAAAAAGCAGGAGTGTGTGACTTAACAGGTGAGGCTTGGCAACACATCTGCCGATCAGTGGCGCAGCAAAAACCTTGAAGGATCATCCCTGCTTGGGGCAGAGGCAGCCATCTGCGTAGGAGAGTCTCTCTGCTCTGGGCCTACACTTGCAAAAGTGCTAAGCCTCTTTGTTTCTTTCTTTCCAGCCGGGGCCCTCCGGAGGCAGACGAACTGATGAAAAGGGTTGGATTCCAGTACGAAGGCACCTACCGCTGGGTGAACCCTCACAAGCTATGAGCGCTGCCCTGAGCCTTGCCGGGAACCGTTTCAGCGGCTCTGTTCCACTCCTCCCTGCAGAAGCTGAGCTGGCCAGGCTGGTGGAGGGACTCACTTGCTCTAGCCTTTTCTCCCCCCCCCCTCCCCAAGGGACCGTATATGAAGCAGGGAAGCACCTTCTGCAGTTGCTTGGTTGGGTTATAGGTACTGGCGCGCTCCCTCCGTGGTGCCTAGACTCTGGGGGTTGAGGCTGCTGCTTCTCCTCCCCAGCCCTTACTGTGGGCCTTGCCTGGCAGGTGCCTCCTTAGATCAGCTCCATAGACAGCACTCCCCCCAGATGGACTAGCACTTCCTCCTTTGACCTCAGCGCCTCTCTGAGGGTAGATCTTGCCTATAGGAGGACGAGGCTGCTGGGAAGGAGGGGGGGGCCTCCTCCCGCCGATACATGCTGCTCTGTCAATTGCACTAGTTCGGCTTTTGCTGCATTATTCGTTACATTCCTGCCCAGTCCATTTCTGGGCTTGTCTATAAAGCTTTCCTGTAAATGTAAATTATTAGAAAGAGTCTGTGGTACTTGTCTTTTCTTCTGCGGCATATTATAAACCCCAAGAATCTTAAAATCTACCTTGAAACAGGTAGTAGGGGTAGGTTTCCCTTTAGCATGGTGATAGGTGCACAAGGTGGTGTGGTTGTAACGGCCATGTAGGAGACACTGGAGTTTGTGGCCTGCACAACGGGTATAGTGTGCGTCATCCCACTGGAGTCCTGGGAGTGATGCCTTTGGAAATCCAAGTAGGGGGCTGGGCCTCTCCTAGAGTCCCTTCTGGAGCTGGGATGTTACACATACCCCCAGGAAAGGCCATGCTAGCCTGGCAGTAGCTCTCCAGCGTCTGTAGCCTCACAGATCCTGGGGCAGAGCTCACACTTTAGCTGTCGTCTCCTTGTAGAGGTTCCTAGAGCATGCGAGGTGCCTGCTCAATGCCCCGGGCAAAGAGATGGATGAGCTGCCCATGGACTCTGCGTAGAGAAAGAGAGAGAAGTCAGTAGGAGCAGACAGGATGGGACAGCAGCTGTACTCTAATGAGATATACTCTAAAGAGCCTCCAACTCATTCTGCAGTTCCCAAGTCTACCTTCGGACAGTCTGACCACCTTTGGGTTCCTGGTCTGCTTATATGACTTCAGTGCTGGACTTCCCAGAGTTCCCTGCAAGTATCCTAAGCGCTTTTTGCTCAATAGGTCCCGCTGCCAATGCCCGTGCCTTTTCTGGCTGCAGCACTTCCTGTAGAGATTTAGAAGTCATACACCTGGTATTTGGAGTCTCTTCCACAGATTTCTAGATCCTACTAGGTGGATGGCTTCTTCTCTTCTGCCTCCGCTGCTTCAGCGAAGTGCACAAAGCTTTGTCTCATCCATTCAAAAAAACCTACCGAATACTGACGTCGGCGTGGCTCAAGGTCTCTCCGTCGCAGGTCCAGCAGCTGAGCGGGGATTCCCCTTGACAGGTCCCCCAGCACAGCCCCTTCCGGGCCTGTGCAGGCAGCTCTCCATCCTCGCAATCTTCCACTTTTGAGGTGGTGAAACGAACGGCTTTGACCCGGTACACGCTCACAAAGGGCAAGTCGAACTACGGGGGGTACATTTAACATTCTGTAAAAGCAGGAACACCCCTGACCTCTCAGAAGCCCAAACGTTCGCCTGGTTTTTTAATCAGTCTTATCAGTGAAGTCTTGCAGCACTGAAAGGAACTCCACAGGCCGTGGCCTTCGACTGACAAGGCATCTGAACGGCCAGCCACTCTTGAACCACTCAGACCCCGCATTGTAAAATGTATACCGGAAGTTCTGGAATAAGAAAACCCCCGCAGACTCCTCCCTCGGTCACAGAGCCGGACTAAACAGATATGTACATTCTAGAGCGTTGCTTAGTTTTCACTCTGCGCTTTGGTTGTGCAAATTTGAGGAAAAGGGTTTTGTAACCGAATGTGTGCAAGACCTCGGTCTTGTTCAGTGCTTACTACAGAAGGGAACCACACCACTTCTTACAAACGTTATCCAGTCGTTCTGAGGGCTGAACTCTTATCATCTGACTGCAGTACAACAGAGGCCCAGGAAGTGGGCAGAAGAGAGAGCCTGCCGAATTTTCATACCTGGTCTGAGCGGTTGGTGTGCCTTGTCAAGTGTCGCAGGAAAGACAGCATGGAACATTCATGCACCAGGATGAGGTCGGCAGTTCCATCGGCCAGATGGGCGCAGGGGGATAAACCCTCTGGGCTCTTGGGGCAGGCGCTGCTCATGGAAGTCACATTGATGGCTAGGAAACGGCCTTGAACTCGCTGCCATTCACCATCTGCTGGGGCAGATCAGCACTGATTTCTCGCCTTTTAAAGAACTATTTGCATTCCTTCCTCTAGCTTAGACTCCAACGTATCTTCCCCCTAGCAGTCGTCCTCAGTCACTCTCCCGGCACGGATGATTTACAGTGCCATCTTGAGCAGAGAGAACCTTTTAAAATGCATTGACTCAGAAATGCAATGCTATGCTAATATTGTACTTTGGTCACATCATGAGAAGATAAGATTCACTGGAAAAAACTATAATGCTAAGAAAAGTGGAAGGCAGTAGGAAAAGAGACAGCCCCAACATGGGATAGATTGACTCCATAAAGGAAGATTTCAGCAAGAGACGTGAAGCACTTTGTACGCTTAAAATAGTGAAAAACAACATTTTATATAGTATATTTAATAAAATGGTGACTATCGTCGTCACCAGTGTTATGGCCATGAGGGCTAGAGCCCTGCTTTTTATAAAGCATTCTTTTTCCTGCAGAATTGTGGCATACACACCAGTCTCATCAGGCCTTCGCTTTCCACAGCTTTGCCTCTTTAGGGAGGTTCACCTATTAAAAACGTTAACGTGCCACTAATCCCTGGAAACAAAAGGATAAACTGACAAAGTTTTCCTATGCAATCCCCATTTAATGGGGCTCTGCTCCTGTTTATTTCCGTGCTTATGCCCAGCTTGCATTAGGAATACAATTCTTTGAGAATTAAAGCTACAGGAAAAAGCATGCATCAGAAATTTTTTTACTTATTATGAGGATCTGAAAGTGTGAAGAGCAGAACACTGCTTTAAAAACAACTTATCTGAGTTTTCCAGCCTGTGCCCTCGTATGGAATTCATGCCTATCATCAGATTATTATTTTACACACGTTTTCCAGTACAGAAGTGGTGTCCAGTGGTTACAGTGGAAGTTCTGTCCCCACTCCCCACCTTCAAGACATTATACAGAGTGACACAGTTGCAGCTGTTTCCTGGCACGCTGGCGTCTCTACGGGCTGGAAGCGATCCAAGCCTCATCAAGTGGGACTGCCAGTCCCATGCCGTGCTCTCTTACCTGTGCATCCCTCTGACTCCGAGAGCTGCTTTTCTTCGTTTCCAGCCAGGAGGTATTTGCTCGACTCTGAACAGACCAGGCACCTGGGAAGGGGGGTGGGGGAAGTGTTAGGCTGGCCTTTTCCCCATCCATGATCTTAGCTGTCGTCTTTTAATCTATGATCATAGATCCAGAGGAGTGAGCCGTGTTCGTCTGCAGTAGCAAAATAGCAGAGAATCCAGCAGCACCTTTAAGCCTAACCAACTTTATTGTAGCATAAGCTTTCGAGAGATGCAACTGACGAACTGACCATTGTTGCATCTGACGAAGAGAGCTGTGGCTCTCGAAAGATTATACTACAATAAAGTTGGTTAGGCTTGAAGGTGCTGCTGGACTCTTTGCTATCTTTTTTTCTAACTCTGATTGTTGCAGGTGCTTATTTATTTTAGTACATTTTATTTCCACCCTTCTTCCAAGGATATACATATTCTCCTTCAGTTTTACCCTCACAACAACCCCGAGAGAAGAGAGTTGGCTGAGAGTGACTGGCCCAAGGTTACCCAGAAAACTCTATGGCAGAGCGAGGATTTGAACCTGGGTTTCCTGCATCCTAGACCAACCACCTAACCCTTGCGCTACACTGGATCTCTACTGGTTGATGCTGTTGTTGCTTGGAATGGGCTGCCACAGAATGATTCTTAGACAGACAGGTTCTCTAGCGGATTCTTTGTGACTTGCGTACACTATCTCAATCCTCACAACTAGCTATGGGGGTGGAGCCTTATTCCCTCCACGTACCCTGACCGGCAGCGTGTCTGGTCCCGTGGACTGGTCTCCTCCAGCCTTGCCACTTGGAATTCCACTGTGCCTTCATAGCTACGATTGCTCAGCACGGCCTTGACTCCTGGAGGCAAGAGTTAAAGAAGAACCTCGTCACAGGCAGCACGTCTGCATGAATGGGTTTTGGGGAAATGCGTGATCTGGCACAGAATTTTGAGACTCTCGATTTTAATCTTTTAAAGTAGTGTGCCTAAAAACACATGCAAATCAAAATCATAGATCATGAAAGAGAAGAGATTTCAATAAATCTCTTTTTTAAAGGCTTATAGACCAATTCATACCCACGGCTTATGGTTAAAAGCATCTATCCAGTGGATCAGATGGCCTTAATAGAGATGGGGAAGGAAGGTAGCCTTTGAGAGACCTATTAGGCATGGCAGCTAAATGGAACCTCCATATTCAGAGGCAGTGCGTCTGTGAGCACCTTTCCTCCAAGGAGGGAAAAGGGCAGCTGCCATCATGCCGTTTGTGGGTCTCCTTTAATCATTTGGTTGTCCACAGGAAACTGGCCTAGATTGACACATGTTCTATATTCAATTTTGTTGTAACGAATGTATAAGCAGACGTTTTTATGCTTCTGTTTCCACAAGCTTAGTTGTTGACCAAAAAGAAAATCAAATCAAATTGCAATAAATTTCTGGGTTAACAGAGCAGACAAGTTCATGGGAATCACTCCTGAACAGTTAGCAGTGCAACAGAATTCACTGATAGACAGACAAAGTCTAACATTCTGGTTAGGTTTTATCTTACAAAACCAGATGACCAGTCTGAGGTCAGCAGCCACTGCCAAATGGATTAGAATGCACACATCACTGCTCCTAAAATGCAAACTGAAATTACATTTTATTATGCATTTTTTTCTGAACAGTAAGTATTTTGACCATATATAGTTATTTAAAAACAAAGAAGACTACAGTATCAAACACTGTGGCGCCCCAATATAAAAGGACCATTAAAGTTAACATGATCTTGGAGCAGTATAGAAGAAACATAGCACAGTTTGGGCGGCGGGAGCTTTTACACCAGTGGAGAGAACTGATCTTGCAATCTTTGGGGGGAAAGGCAAAAAACACAAAAATAGGCTTATTTTGCATGCTTATTTCGAACTCGCCATTTGAGATCTTACAGGATTTGGGGCTTTGATTTTCAAAGATCACGGAGGTAATAGGAGAACTTCTATTTATTATCCTATCTTGACCCCAAAGGGAAGAAAGTCTGTGGGATTCCTAGTCATCTCGGATCCAAAATGTTTGTGAGATCCACCCCCTCAACTCAAGCAGCGCTGCAGCTTTGGGTGATCCCAGACCATTATATGGTCCCAGTTATACAGCACATGGAGATGCCACTCCTAAATAGGGCTGGACATTTTTTCAACCCAAGGGTTATAAGGTGGCTTGCCCGGGCACAGAGTATTACATGCCCATGTTAGAAGGCAGATGGTTTCATCCTGTCGCCTGTCCCAGTCTCCGGGGCCAAGGTGAAGGAGTCCCCTTTCAAGTCCGGCCAAGGGAATTTTAGCCTGCTGGCCCACATCTTTACTCCGCCCCCCCGCCCCCCCCGCTGAACATCCCACTCCTCTTATGTGGCTCACCGCGGCTGCTTCCTCCTCCACCAGCCCTGGCATACCTGCATAGGTGTAGCGCACTGGCCCCATCCAGCGGTGCTTTTCACTGGCGCTCACAACATCACCGTAAAATCCATAACCCACCAGGGAAACGGAGTAGCGGAGCAGCTTCCCATGATGCCGGATGCTGCAGACGTCCAGGGGCTGGCTGTCCCCTGGGGGGATGGAGAAGGGCTGCTCAGGACCCCGAGATTAAGAAGCGCACTCCCCCTCCCCAGAGGCAGGGCTATTCTCCCCCCACAACACTTTCCACGAGGGGAAAAAAATAACAGGATTTCACCAGGAAAAGCGAGAACAGAATAGTCGTCGTCTTCAGCAAGAATGGAAGGACAGCACGGGCATTCTGTCTGGGGCAACCTTTCAGGCTTGTTTGCAAAAAAAATCCAGCCTCTCAAACCACTTGCAGCGAGTCAACAGAAGAGGCTCATGTTTCCCCCCTCTGCCCCCTGCCAGTCCAACCTCTGCCTCACTTGGCTGGGTTCAAATCTTCCAAGTCTCTTGCTGGATGGGTGGGACACGGAGCTCTCCCACCCACCCACACTTCAAATGACCTACATCCTGGAAGGTTTTGCTCTCAAGCCCAAGTCCTCAGCTGAAGCCAGCGCCATAGCCCTATTCATTCAAGAGCCAAGTCCCAAAGAGCTCCTCCCGTAGGGATAAGAAACAGCCAAGGAGTACCTATAATGATGTGCAGAGCGGAGGTGACGGGGTCATTTGTTCCCACTGTTGCAAAGCAGACACAGTCCGTAGAGCCTGGGGTAAGGAAGTAAGAGACGGTGGGTGCTCACTCCTGGGGCCCCAAGGAGCAGCAGGAAGCTCCCTCCCATCCTTTCCCCTTCCTGGCGTTGGAAGGGCTAAGGCTCCGTTTTCACCACGGCGCCTCTCCCTTCATCTTCTCTGTGGTGGTAGTGGAGAGTGCTGTCAAGTCATAGCTGACGTATGGCGACCCCTGCTGGGGGTTTTATGGCAGGAGACTAAAAGACGCAGCTTGGCATTGCCTGTCACTGCAACCCTGGTCTTCGTTGGAGGTCTCCCATCCAATCACTAACCAAGGCCGACCCTGCTTAGCTCTTGAGATCTGATGAGATCAGGTTGACCTGGGCTGTCCAGGTCAGAGCCATCTTCTCTATGTTTTATCATAAATAACAGTAATAATATTTATTATTTATCAAGTATGCATTGAACAAAAAGGGTTTTTTTTAAAACAAAGGTTCAGTCCTTAGCCTACAAGAGAGCCAGTTTGGTGTAGTGGTTAAGAGCACGGGACCCTAATCTGGAGAGCCGGGTTGATTCCCCACTCCTCCGCAAAGCCAGCTGGGTGACCTTGGGCGAGTCACAGTTCTCTTGAGCTCTCTTAGCCCCACCCACCTCACAGGGTGATTGTTGTGGGGTAATAATAACACTTTGTAAACCGCTCTGAGTGGGCATTAAGTTGTCCTGAAGGGCGGTATATAAATCGAATGTTATTATTATTATTACAAGAAGATCCCCGATCTGTCTCCCCTCCAAGATCTTTCCTCCCACCTGCAGGTATGATGCCAATACGAAGGTGTGGTGGCAAGAGCTCTGTGTCTGTATCCTCTTCCGAGATCCCTGCCTTGCGCTGCGTCCGCTCGATCAAGGCGTGCATCACCTCGTTGAAGGTGCCATCCCCTCCGACACTCACCAGCCTGTAGAGTGTGGCATGGGAGGGGGGAGGAGGCAGGTTAAACAGCGGTGGCCCAACTGGGCATCAAGACAACTTCCCTTGCAGCCCACTAGGGTCAGAGACAACTTCGTCCCTTGCCTATCCACGTGTGGATGATCTTGGGATGTTCCCCTCGCTGCCGCCACCCATCTCTGCTTCATTCTGGAGGACACGGGGCTGCTCTCATGGATAACAGGATATTGATTAGCATGGAATTGTACCCAGCAAGCTATTCTAACTGGATGACCAGTTAGCAAAGTGAACTGGTCAACATGTCCCTAGTCTAGACTACCTCAGGCTGCATCTTTTGATGCTCTTTCATGGTCTGAAGCTGCCTGCACACAGAAGACCCCCACGCCAGGGAAAAGGGACCAGCCAAACTGTCTCCCTGTGAGACACACACACACATACAAAATGACTTTCTTCCATGAGGAAGCAATCAAAGCTGCAGACATCCCGTCACCCGCCCATCCACAGACTGAACCAGCAAGTGAAGTTTCCTTCTTGATTCAGCCAATAGAATAAACTGTCCTTCAACAGATGGGATTTGATCGCTGCATCTGCATAACTGAATTTTTTATAATTATTTCATACATGGACGTTTAAAAATATTTAATGCCGCTTTTCCTTTGCAAGGAGGCTTAAGGCAGCTAAAAGGTAGACACTCCTGGGCAGGGCTGGGTGGGTAGCAAAATTAAGCAGGCGTCTTGTGCCACCTAAAAGACTAACAACATTTTATTCCGGCAGAGGCCTTCATAGACTGGAGCCCTCTTCGGCAAATGCTGTGAGTGGAAGCTTGCTTGGAGGGGGGGGGGGAAATAGGAGGATCAAGGGGCTTTGAAATGCAGGCGATAATAGCATGTGTAAAATTCAGATCTGTTTACGGCAAACAAAGAGACCACTCATTAGTTTTGCTAAACTAGTTAACACCCGCATTGAGTCAGCAATCCCAATATTTTATTCGTCTCTAAGGTGTCAGAGGATTCCCAGAAGTTTTCTCCTACGCCCAAATGACTGGATACAGTTTTCGTCCCCCTTCAACTACAACATATAACTTTGCTCACTAGTTTGGGTCACCTGAAGCAATTTGCTCTGCTAGCCAGTTCCTGCCACGCTCCTGGCAGGTGGAGGTTTGGATTCAAGACCGACCTGAGTAGGTACAACAGATGTGTGTGTCTGTGTAACGTTCAACCTCCCAGCTGGGAGCTGAATTCGAGTTCTGAAGCCCCTCGAAGCACAATGCAAACACACCCAGTCCAGAGGTCCTTACCCATCAAAGCCGCAGAGGTCTTGATGCAGAATGTAGTCGCGGGCCTCATTTGCTCGGCTGGTCTCTGGAGCAGAGGGAGAAAGGGGAAGGAGGGTCATAACTTTGGAAAGGAAGGATCCAGCAAAAGGACAGGTAACATGCCAGCAGGAATGGAGGGGGGGGGGGGAGACTGGGGCTCACCTATGACGTGGGCATGGATCCCGGCCAAGGCAAAAAGGGAGGCCACCTGGCCTTGGTAGGTTTCCACGGCCTTCTTGCGTCCCCCAGCTGGATTGATGAAGACAAGAAGGCTCTTGGGCCTTGTGACACCTGGAACAGAGGGAGGGTAGACCGTTGCCTAGAACACGTGCGGGGAAGGAGCATGATTGGATTTAAAACTTCTGCTGAGCCCCAGAACTCATTTTTGGCATGAAGGCTCAGCTCTGGACTGGCTGAAGCCACAGGGAGAGCCTTTGCGTGCAGGCACACCACCTTATCCTCAGCACTAACCACAGTCCACGCCACACCCCCCCCCCCCCACAGAATTCAGAGTCCTATCCTCCTCTTTGAAATTAAACCCTGCCCATGCAGACGCTGCCTTCCTTTGGCAAGGCCACCGTGCCCAGCCATGGAGGCTTCTGGCAAACAGGGCTCCGATATTCCACCCCCCTTCCTCTCAGGCTGTCAAGGAACTGACCATGGTGGTAGATCCAGATCTCTAAGGCTGTGACCCAGCGAATGGCCAAGTCAGACGAGGCTGGGGCAGTGAACTCCAGGCTTCCCAGGCTCCAGCGCTCTTCCTTCTCTCGCTGGATGAAAAACACTGCGGAGGGGAAGAGAAGAGGGGGGATGAGCAAGATTAGCTGGGAGGCAGAGGGTGGGGTCCAAGAAGCAGAAGGGTGACGGCAGCAAAAGCCCACCACCATAAAGGCATGAAGCAAATGTAAGCCAGATCAGCAGTTCTACGATCAGCAGAAGCCATGTTCAGCTGGGATCCACCAGCTGATGGGTTTGGGTTCAACAATCTAAATATATACCGCATGCTAACAGCAGAAGAACCTTTTGATGTGTTCAACAGAAGTCCAGTGGCACCTTAAAGACAAGGTACATCGCATAATGCATCTGAAGAAGAGAGCTCCAGCTTATGAAAGTTCATGTATGAACAAAGCTTGTTTCTCTTTAAGGGGCTGCTGGACGTCTGTTAATTTTGCAACCATTCTGGAAGTTTTAATGTTTGACTCTTTAAAACCTGTTGCAAGCTAAAACATTTGAATTAATTTGTTAGTCAGTGCAACTGAACAACGCAAACTTTTAATTTTATGTTTGCTTGCAGAATTTGTATTAACAGTTCTAGGCTCCTTTCCCCGCTCCAGAGGCAAGAAAGTTGGGACTCTGAATTTTGCTCCCCACACCGTCTCCCACACTCTGCCAACAAATTTACGGAAAGAAAGAAAAGCACAAAGTGGGCTTGAGTGGAACGAAGAGATAAGAAGAACTAACAGAAGTTCACTCTCCAGAATTTTGCAAGAAAACTAACGTTTTACTCTACCACAGCGAGGCCTAGAAGCATCTATTTAAACAAATGAAATCCAGAGATTTATAGCAGCGATCAAAATGAGAAGAGAAACAGACTTTGACTAGAGATAATATATCCCCAACATTTAAAGAATCCCTACAGATCCCTGAGCAACCTTATCTTGAATGCCACCATAGCTGCCCCGGGAAGCACATTCTCCCGGATGGAAATGTTGTCTTAATGTTTAACTTACCTGTTTAGCTTTGGGCACTGTCCCTTGTGTTCTGTAGTGTGACAACAGACCACACAAGTTACTTCTTCGTAGACTCGATATCACACTTTACAGGGTTTGTGCCTGTGCAGAGCTATGATTCGGAATGCGTGCGCAGTCTGACAATGCCCGTTTTCACACGTTTTACCTGCTGCCAGAACGTCGCACAAAACACCTGTAATACAGCGTCTTCCTGCGCAAAATTGCGCCAGGAAGACGCTGTCATCCCGATGTTTTGTGCGAAATTGTTTCTTCCTGGCATGATTTCGCGTAAGAAGATGCTGTCTTCCGGGTGCTTTGCATGATGTTCTGGCGGCAGGTAAGATGTGTGAAAACAGTCAATATGTCTCTAAAAGGGGGAGATTTTCACACCTAGCTCCAGAAGTGTCTGAATCACAGGTGTGTGTAGGCACAGAGCCCATCACACTGTGAATGCACATGTGACTACCTGAAGACCAGCAGCTACAGGTAAGCCACCCCGTCATGTCTGTATCCCTACATCCATGCCATTGTTCTATGTGTTGAATGCTGTACCTTCATTTCATTTTGCAAATGCTCTATCCAACACTTTCGTTTTTCTAACAGCCTGAGAACCCAGCTGTGTTATCTCCTTTCTTTGAAGCTCACGGAAGTGACCTTGTACTGTCTGAAATGCTACAGTTTACTTTCATGCATTCCCAGACCCTTTCCCGTGCAAACCTGTGGTCTAGCTGGGAGGGGGGAAATAAGTGGGTGTTTAGAGTTGTACTTTCCTCAGGTCTCTATTCCTATCAAGGAAGCATGTACTGCTGAGATGCTTTCTTGCCTCTGAGTAATTCTATGGACAAATATATGGAAATGATTGGATTTCTGAATAAAACCATTTATTCAGACTTCTTGTTGCAATGGTACAGGGACCTGTCTACCATATCCTGTCGTCCATCGCCTGACACACCCACTTTCTGGCCTTCCCCACTCACCTGTGAAATGGTTTTCATCCCCAGCAGGACTCGAGTCCCCCTCTGTACCACTGGCTACTCCAAGCCTCACAGCAACCATCTCCTGGACCAGAATGCAGAAGCCTTGATCTGGAAAGGAGTGGAGAGGGTAGTGCAGAGACCTTAAAGTCCTGATCAGCAAATCATCTTGAAGCAGGAGCCACGCTTTGAGCCGAGCCACGGCAGAAAGGCCCGGAGGCCGTCGCTCCACCTTTCCCACAGAGACCAAACACACAAAAGGGCTGAAATATAGACGCAGCCCTTACAAAAGGGGCTTCAACAGGCTTCCCTTGACGCGTGCTCAAATGCTTGCTCCCAGTTTGCCCGTGGCTTGGCTTGTACCCAGATTGGGAGAGGGATCAGCCCGTGCTTGGGTCTCGTGGCCCTTTCTTATATGCCCAGGGTAATGCCGATTGCCTCTTTGGGGACAGGAAGGAATTTTCCTCCAGGCCATAATGGCCAGGGATCCTGGAGGTTTTTTGTCTTCCTCTGGGCATAGAGCCGGGGGTCACTGGGGGAACAGCTATGAATTGCCTGCGTTGTGCAGGGGGCTGGACTAGATGGTTCCTGGGGACCCTTCAGCTCAATGCTTCTCTGTTTTCATGTGAATAAGCATCTTGGATGCATGTGAAATATAATAACATTTATAATGTGGTTTTTAATTGTAAGCTGCTGCAAACTGCCCTCTGAAGAGGCAGCATAGAAATATTCTAAATAATTAATACAGCACTGCACTGTGGAGAAGGGGTTAAAAAAACCCCTGAACAAATTGGAACTTTAAATACAAATGTTTTCCCCAAATCTTGGCCTGGAGGTACCCTCAACTGGATAAACCAGCTGCAAAATCAGTGACCTCTTTGCTTCAGGGGAAGCGGACGTGACAGGAGCCACAGAGAAGCCGAGGCCAATTCTGAACCATCATCCTGGGGGGCGGGGGGGGACCTTTGATCTTCAACTGCCGCCCACCAACGGAAGTGTCCAAAGTTAGTCACTGGGTTGCAAGACAATCTGGCATGACAATAAGAAAAACGGCACAGCCCGTGGCACGAGGGCCACCCCCCAGTTTAGGCACACCCACACCAGCACCGCCTCCAAGATGTGCACGGCCGACAGCTTCTTTCAGGTCAACCCAGGTCCAATCTTAAAATATTTTACAAACTCTTAAGAAGTTGCCCAGGGCACTTCTTTCACCATAGCAGCTGATGAACGGTTTTCTATTCTTGGTACCAGCACATTACACTTCTTCTGAATAAAGGAACATCAAAGTGCCTGAGACTTCTGGTTGCCAGCCACCTCCAGGTGAAGCCTGAAGATCTCCCAGAATAATCTCCATACAAAAGAGATCAGTTCCCCTGCAGAAAATGGCCGCTTTGGAGGGGAGACCGCATGGCCTTATACCCCACTGACGTCCCACACTTCTCCAAACCTTGCCCTCCTCAGGGTCCACCCTCAAAATCTCCAGGAATTTCCCTACCTGGAGTTGGCAACCCTACTGACCCTATACAAAGATGACAGAATGGGGAGATTACCCCTGTGGCAAATATCTTGCCCCTTATTTTCAACTCCCCCCTGAGCAATTTAACTCCTTCCCCAAGAGACTCTGAGGTGGCAGCTAAAACCCCAAACCCAGGTCACTCCAGAGTCTGGGCAACTTTGCCACCAAGATCTATCTTCCTATGGCCGATACACACTCTCAAACAATGGTACAGGTTGGAAGGGCTTCAGCCGTAGAATCGAAAACTACGTCAGCCTTGGTAGCACAAGCCAGCAGCAGGCCGCCATTGCTGCGTCCGCATTTCCTCACTGCTGTTCCTGCTGTCCCAACACTGCCGGGACCGACTTCTCCTTTCCTATGAGGAAGACCATCCCGGCCACACACCCGCCTGCAGCTCTGGCTAGGTCAGCTGAACAGAGCCGATCACACATAAGAGTCACTGGCCCCCACTGCGTCTCATTGGCTCGACTGAGTATCAGGATCTTTCCTTCTGGTCGCAGGGACAATGGCACCGATCATGGACAAACAATCACTTCTAGTTTCACTTAAGTTCTAGCAGGGCAGCCTACTCTACAACTCTTGGCAGACACACACACCCACACACACCCCAATTAAACCGAGAGCCAGTTTGGCGTAGTGGTTAAGAGCAGCAGGACTCTAATCTGGAGAATCTGGTTTGATTCTCCATTCCTGGCCTTGGGTCAGTCACAGCTCTCTCAGAGCTCTCTCAGTCCCACCCACCTCACAGGGTGATTATTGTAAGGATAATAATAACACATTTTGTAAACCGCTCTGAGTGGGCATTAAGTTGTCCTGAAGGGTGGTATATAAACTGAACATTGTTATTATTGTTAAAAAAGTAACTGAAGAAGTGTTTGGGGGAAAGCACGTTCCTTGAGGCTTTAGGCAAACATAGTTGCCAACCTCCAGGTGGGGCATGGAGATCCCCTGGAATTACAATTGTTCTCCAGACTGCAAAGATCAGCTCCCTTGGAGGAAACGGCAACTTTGGAGGGTGGACTCAATGGCATTATACCCCACTGAGGCCCCTCCCCTTCCTAAACTCTGCTCTCCCCAGACTCCACCTCCAAAATCTCCAAGAATTTCCCATCTTGGAGGCAGCAACCCCACAGCCACCCCCTTGATTCCCCACACCGATAGGACAAGGACAACTCCCGGCCTAATTCAACTCCCAGCCTAATCCTTCACACAGATAAAAGTAAAAATCCCACATCAATCTACCACTTCACCCAGCACACCTTGCTTAAAAAAGGAAGAGGGAACAAGCTATAAAGGTCAGAGAACGTTGGAAATTTCTCGTGCCTTGCTGAAAAGCCTGAAGAGTGAGTAGAACTCGTCACTCCAACTCCCAGGCCTCTGTTATACTCCCTAGTGACGCTTGACCTGTTCTACACAGAGAAACATGAAGGGAGAGAGGAAGTTAACCTTTAGTGAAGGTCAAGGAGTAGTAATCCAGCCCAGCAAACCTGTGGAGATCTCCTCTCCCCGGGGGATTTATGCACAAACTAAGTGAGCTGCATTTGTGTGGGTGTGTGCCCTCAGGTCTCAACCGACTTACGGCTAACCTTGCAAGGGGGCTGTCAAGGCAAGTGAGAAGCCGGGGGGGGGGGGGGGGCTGTGATTGCCTTCCTCTGCAGAGTCTTCCTCGGTGATCCCCCGCTTGAAGTACAGACCCTGCTTAGCTTCCGAGATCGGATGAGATCGGGCTGTTCCATGCCGCCTTCCCTCCCACCTCAGATTATGAGGTGCTTCTATTTCATGAACATACTCTTTTTTAAAAATAACGCTAGAGGGCACTGAGAGATGTGACACTGAGAGATCTCTGTCTTTTGGTGCTACACCTCTGAAGATGCCAGCCACAGCTGCTGGCGAAACGTCAGGAACTACAATGCCAAGACCATGGCAATACAGCCCGGAAAGCCCACAACAACCATCATTCTCTGGCCGTGAAAGCCTTCGACAATACAATGCTAGAGGGCCTTTTAAACCTGACATTGTCTATGCCTCAAATTCAGCATGTCTTCCTCTGGCAGTAGCTCCCTCGGCTTGTTCGGCCAGGCTGCTCAGGGCAAAACTAGACGTTAGGGAATCAATGGGTCCAGCTGATAGGCAGAGTTGCCAGGTGACTGCCGGTGGCAGGCAAACTCCCGTCAACTTGCCTCTCTACCGTCCATCGCTGGTGTTCAGGGGGGCAAGGCTGCCTGAAAATCACCATTGGCAAGCAGCCTAGGCAAATGGCCAGGTGTACACTCCCACATGGTGTGCGATGCTGCTGCTTCCAGCACGAACAGAAGTGACGTCATTGTGCACTGAGCCGGAGTGCAGGCAAAAAGGCTGAAAGGGTGCTCATGATCTGTGCTTCCCTGCACACCCCAAAACTCCTGCCGGTTGCCAGGAAAGACTTGGAAGGGCTACCCGTGGATACTAACACCATTTTAGAGTGGAACTCGGCCATTTAAAAATGCCACAAGGGCCAAATCTTGATTGGTCCCACAACACAGTGAGGCCAAGGGATCTTACTTTCCCCGTGCACCTTTTCTGGGGCCAAGAACAGCCCCACCTCAGGCTGTTTCAGCGCTTGGAAAGGCGTGGACCCACCGCACTGCCGCATTTTTAAATGGCTGAGTTCAGCTCTCAAGTTCTTGGCTTCCACCGTTCAGACCCATGTGTCGGGTGCGTCACCTGTCATGCCCAGCAACACCGTGCTGTTCCAATGCCTTGCCTTAGGATTATGGTTAAACCATAACTGACATTAGCCTTGTCTCTCAGACCTGCGATGTGAAACTATGCAACGGAGGTGGTTGTTCTTTTCTGTAACCTTTGTGCTCCTCTGAACTACAACGGGGGTCTCTCTCCTGGGTGGGAAGAAGCGCCTACACGACCTTGGAAAACCTGATACATCATTCCTGCTGTTTTTCGCTTAGATACTTTCCCGCTGAGCTAAATGACCGTTGGACGGGTGGAGGAGAGGTTTAGAAATTGCCCGTGCTTTGAAAAGGGGGGAGGCGAAGACGTTGTCTGCACTTTGAAAACCTATATATGTTTGGCGTGTAACTGTCATTCCTGGCAAAGGTAAGGCCATGATACTGGCAGCTATTCAATAAAGACCTTTTACTGCCTTCAGTGAAGCCTTTTGAGAATGGCTTGGCAGGCCCTTTACACCATGGACACGGTAACATCTCTTCAAGAAGGGGAAAAAGAAAAATCACGGTGATTGATGTCCACACTGGGAAAGCTTCTAGAACAAATCATCCATCAGTCAGTCCTTTAGAAAAGACAGCTGTAATTACTAAGGGCCAGCACGGATTCCCCAAACACAAGTCATGTCAGAGCAGAACCACAAGTGACAGAAGGCACAGATTGGACACTTGTCAGCTTCCCTCAAGTTTTGATGGGAAATGATTCGGTTTCGCTTTCTCAGCCATGCCGGACGCTCCTCTCGGCGGGTCCGGGAGGAAGCGACCGGGCACCCTGACCGGGCGGCTGATCTGCAAGGATTAGCCCCCAGGACTCCCAGGCAGGGAGGCAGGGTCCGGGACGCTGCGGGAAGAACCCCCCGAAATCAATGCGGGGGGGGGGGGAATTGCCCGTTTGTCCCTATGGAGGCCGGCAGACGTGCGCGGCGCCTTGAGTGCCGCCGGGCAACGAGAAACGGCAAATGAAAGAAACAGGCGGAAGCCTGTAAACAAGCGAATCCCTTCTGTTTTACAAGCGTATGTGAAGGAGTGAAGGAGTGGAGGATCTGAAGAAGACTCGCTCTTCCCCTTCGGTGAGTTCCAGAATTTGGCTGGCGCCCCCCCCCCCTAAAATGGCTGCAAAGAAGCAAAGTCCCGCTCTTGGTAAGTCAATCTCGGCTACCTTGCAGAGGGGAGAGTCGCTCGAAGAACTGGTGCGCAGGGCGGTGGTGGAAGCCATAAAACCCTTTGTTGACAAGCTGAACGAAACTGATCAAAGGGTGGGCTTAATTGAAAGCGAAGTGAAAACCATCAAGGAAGCAGCGGGGGGGGGCAGAGAAGTCTGCTTTGGAAAGTGCGTCACTTGTGAAGGCTACGAAAAAAGAGCTGAAGTTGGTGGAGAACCAGCTGATCGGGCTACAGGTGGAACGAACGCAGAAAATTTTGCGTCTCCAAAACGTGAAAGAGGAGGAAAATGAGGATCTGTGAGATTTGGTCTCGGAACTACTGGCGATACCCGCGAGGACAACTAAAGAAGAGGTTAAAAGCGCCATTTTGGAGGTCCGTCGGGCTTCTTCAAAATATGCAACAAAGCGACAGCTGCCTCGCGAGATCATTATTGACTTTTCATTTAAAAAGATTCGGGACACTATCCTATATAACTCATACAAGGCGGATTTGGACTTTATGGGTTTTAAAGTCAAGATTTTGAAGGACGTTCCATTTCTAGTCCGGAAAAGACGTTTTAAGTATAAAAAGTTCGCAGCTCTTCTGAGGGACCATGGAATAAAGTATAAATGGTTACTTCCGGAAGGAATATGGTTTAGACATAAAGATCAAGCCTATAAGATACTATCAGAAGATCAACTAAAGGATTTTGAGGATAAAAACCCGGAATTCCAGTGCACCATGAACGAAGAAAAGGAGAAGCCTGAGGGGGGGGGGGAGGAGACGAGCACCGCAGCGGCGGCTGCTCAGAGAGAACTGCGTCCGGGACCCAGAAGGGGGAGGAAAGTTTAATTTGAATTTGAAATGTGTATTCTGTATGATTAACCACTCCATCATTATCCTATTGAGCTATTTTTGTATTATGGCAGTATGAAGGGAAAACATTGAAGTGTAGTGTTTAGTGTTTGTAGGTTACCCCCCCCCTTTTCTTTTCCCATTCCCTCCGCCCCTTCCCTTTTCCCCTTTCCTTGTGATAGTCTTGTGTAGTGTTGTGTAGTGTTTTTGTAGTTTGAAAAATAAAAAAATTTATAAAAAAAAAAAGTTTTGATGGGAAATGTAGGCATCCTGGTCTCGCAGCTTCGCTCTCCGACTGCTGCCCAACGGACTTTTCAACGGTCACTTGTCCAACATTCCGCCAAGCTGCCTACATTTCCCATCAAAACTTGAGAGAAGCTGACAAGTGTCCAATCTGTGCCTTTTGTCACTTGTGGTTCTGCTCTCAGAGTAAACGTTTAAAATGTATTTACTACTTTGGTTGAATAGGAAAATGCTGTGGACAGAGTTTATCTTGACCTCAGTGAGGCTTTTAATAAGGTCCCACAAGATATTCTTGTTGACAAATTGGTGAAATGGGGTTTGGATCCTACAGTATTAGGTGGTTTTTGGAACTGCTTGATAGATCGCACCCCAAGAGTGATTGTAAATGATTCCTTATTCTCTTGGAGAAGAGTGACGGAGCAGCTCAGGGATATGTCCTGGGCCTTGTGTTGTTCAACATTTTTATAAATAATTTGGACGAAGTAGAGGGATGTTCATTAAACATGCAGACAATTCTAAATTGGGAAGGGTAGCAAATACAGAAGAAGACAGAATCAGTATACAGTATGATCACGACAGGCTGAAAAACTGAGCTAAAAGTAACAAAACGAATTTAAACAGAGGTGAATGTGAAGTTTCCCCACATTTAGGTGGGAAAAATCAAAGGCATAATTATAGGATGAGGGAGGCTTGTCTTGGCAGTCATACATGTGAAAAGGATCTAAGGGTCTTAGTTGATCATACACTGAACATGAGTCAGCAGTGTGAAGCAGTAGCAAAAAAGGCAAATGTGATTTGGGGTTGAATCAACAGAAGTATGGGTCCAGATAATGTGAAGTGACTCTGTCGTTTTGCTTAGACCTCATCTGGAGTACCGTGTTCAATTTGGGCACCATAGTTTAAGAAGGATGTTGACAAGCTGGAACACGTCCAAAGGAGGACAACAAGAATGGTGAGGGCTCTGGAGACCAAGTCCTGTGAGGGAAGGTTGAAGGAGTTGGGAATGTTTAGCCTGGAGAGGATACGACCTGAGAAGTGATATGATAGTCCTCTTTAAGCATTTGAAGGGCTGCCTCAAAGAGGATGGCGTGGAGCTGTTTTCTGTTGCCCCAGTGGATCAGACCAGAACCAACATGTTAAAATCAAAGCAAAGGAGTTTTCAGCTAAATATTAAAAGAACTTCCTGATAGTTAGAGCAGTTCCTCAGTGGAACGGGCTTCCTCGGGGCATGGTGGGCTCTCTTCTTTGGGGATTTTTAAACCGAGACTAGATGGCAATCTGTCAGCAATGCCAATTCTGTTAGTCAGTACGAATTCAGGCAGAGCGTGAGAGGTGGGGCAGGAAGGGCTGAGAGCACTGAGCTCTCGTGGCCCTTTCTTATATTCCCAGGGTAATGCCAATCACCACTTTGGGGCCAGGAAGGAATTTCCCTCCAGGCCAGATTAGCCAGGGATCCTGCAGCCTTTTCCCTTCCTCTGGGCATTGAGCAGGAGTCGCTGGGGGAGTGGGCAGGAGCTGTGAATCTCCTGCATTGTGCAGGGGGTTGGACTAGATTGCCCTTGGAGTTCCTTCAAGCTCTATGATTCTATGGCATTTTTCACTTTCACAACCTCTCTCTCACACACACACACACAAATCCATACACACCTGTGTACCTCTGCCCCTGTGTTCCTTTGGCTGAGGTCCATGTTCTATCCCGGTTCATCCTAGTTAAATTATTAACCTTGTCGAGGAAGTCATTCTGGCAGCGCGCAGGATACTTCCCTGTATTGACTAGCAAAGGCAGATCAAACATTAACCAAGATTAACTCCTTCCGGAGCTTTGGGCTGGTTACAGGCAGTCTAACCATGATCATCGTAGTGAATGTGCCTAGGAAACGGCAGGCTGGGATTCCTAGCCTGATGCTCTCCAAAGCTGCATATATAAATTGTCTCTGCCAAAATTTTCCATCTAAGCAAGCCAGAGAACAGCCAAGAGGCTGAAGGAGGACACAGCATGGACTCGGGGACCTTGATCTTCCCGTGGCAGGGAGCTGGTGAACGAGCTCCCCGACGTCAAGCCACGCGAGAGAGGAGAAGCTCTCTCTAAAAGAATTGGTTTCGTTTAATACTTAGATCCAGAGGAGTTAGCCGTGTTAGTCTGTAGTAGCAAAATCAAAGAGTCCAGTAGCACCTTTAAGACTAACCAATTTTATTGTAGCATTAAGCTTTCGAGAATCACGTTCTCTTCATCTGATGAAGAGAACATGATTCTCGAAAGCTTAATGCTACAATAAAATTGGTTAGTCTTAAAGGTGCTACTGGACTCTTTATGAGTTTAATACTTAAATTTGTTTCTTCCTGGGGAGCCTTTTTTCCCCCAAATTCCTGCCTTCATGGAACACTTTACAACATGTCCTACCATGTGTGGCAAGGGATTCGGAGGGCATGTTCTGTGCTGCCCATTCAGTTCTTACTGGCACCAGCTGCACACATGTGCACACATGCACAGAGAGGGCAGGTTCAAGGTTCTAGATCCAAGCCCAGCCCCTGCAGCATTGCTCTAGAGACTTGGCTTAGGTTTGGCACAGCAACGTGGCCCAAGAGAGGATGGTGCTGGCATCATGCCAGTCACCTCCACACCGCTGAAATTTTCTTCTGAGGAAGCAGGCCTGCCACTGCTGATCTTCCCTTTGAAAAACAGTTTCTATTGGGCCAGCGTTTTCTTGCTCAGTGGCTTTTACTGGCTGGTGGCTACTACTGAGGGCACTTCCCATTTGCCTGTGTCGGAGGGGGTGCAGAAATGGGACTGGCAAGGAACTGTTTTGGCACCAAAGATAGCCAGGGAAGGAGCTGGTGGATAAGAAAGTTTCAGCTTTGGGTGGGCAGAAGGCTCCAACTGCAGAGTTCATAACGCAATTGATCTCCAAACTACATGGCACAGTTCCCCCGGTAGAAAGGGCCGCTGCAGAAGGCAGATTCCGTGGCATCCCATACTGGCCGAGTTCCTTCCCTTCCCCAAACTGTGCCCTTCCCGTGTTCAGGAATTTCCCACACTGGAGTTGGCAACCCTAACCAAGCCTCAGACAAGCCCTCCAGGTGTTTCCATTCAGTCCACTCTTTATGCTGCTGCCCAGACATATTAGACATCCCACCTGAATGTAGGCTCCCTAGAGCAGGCACATCCATCCATCCATCCATCACACTCAATACTGTTTTTTCAGGTCTGAAGGGGGAGTTAATCATCTGGAATTTGGAAGAAAACCCAAAGATGTATGGGGCCAAATGTAGCAAAAATTGACCAAAAAAGGCCAACTTCAGAAGTTTGGTTACCTGGCAAACTTTGAATCCATTACCACAGATTTTCAGTTCTTCACTATTAAAACTTTGGCTGCTAAGGTAAGAGTTGGATCCATATTTAAGTACTTCCTACATATTCAGAACAGCTTGAGGGGGGGGGGATTTTTAGCAGCTAAAAACTTAACGTGCGATTACTTTCCACAGAATTTTAGCACAACTGGCCAAGACCACCACATCAACAGACAGCATACACGAGTCTGCATCTCCAGTTTTTACAAGAGGTTATCTTATAACATTTTTCCTAACCTTTAATGGGTGAAATGAATATAAACATGACATTTTATTTCCTGTTCTTGCAGATCAAGTTTACAGGTCCAGTAAAAAAATATTGACTTCTTGTTCTCAGCATCTTTTGTCAATGCCAGGGAACACTGAATTTCTATTCTGCATGTAAATTAAACAATAAAGTCATTTATAAAAAAAACAAGCCTTTTAAAAATTAAACATAAAGATATATAAGTTCGTGACTATCTCCTTTCCCCCCTTCCCTTTTTAAACTGAATTTAAAATTACATCAAGACTGGCTTGAATCTGGTATCACCTGGTTCCCTGAAGCACAGAAGAATGGGCACTGGAAAACAGATCCAGAGGAGTTAGCCGTGTTAGTCTGTAGTTGCAAAATAGTAAAAAGTCCAGTAGCATCTTTAAAACGAACCAACTTTATTGAGGCATAAGCTTTCAAGAACCACAGCTCTCTTGCATCTGATGAAGAGAGCTGTGGTTCTTGAAAACGTATGCCTCAATAAAGTCGGTTAGTCTCATTGGATAACATTATCAGATTTACAAAATAAAATTTCAGCATTCCGTGTTTTCAATTTTGTTTGAAAAAGTGCAACCATGTACATCCTTGATGTCTGCAGAATATTATATAACCCTGGAACACAAAAATAAGCAAAGCTGCCCCTAAGCAGATGCAAAGTGCTTTTCCCTTACCGGTTCTCCTTAAAACATTGGGGCATAGAGAGAAAAGAGTTCAGGCGAACATGAACCTCAAAGTAAATGCTCTTCAAAAACACCACACTGGATCGGCTTATCCAGAGTCGCTTTTTGCACAGCCAGCTCCCAGGCAGACCCCCGACCGCCACACCTCCTTCCCTTGAAGGGTCAGAACATAATCTGTCCTTCCCTGGCGGTACAGAAGGCGGAACTTATTTTTGGCCCACTCCCGTAATTGTTACGCATGTTGCACTCACACATTGCGCGCATGGGAATGAACATGACAGGCAGAGAGCCCTCCTCAGGCAAGTTTTATTTCTAACTACTCTCCCGGAAGAAATCTTCCGTCTCCTTAGCACACCTCCGCTCCCCCGGCTCCAGGTCTGCTCCCCAGCCCCCTCCAAGCCAGGCAGAGGCCCTGGGACTGCTGCGGGCTGGCGGCCACAGAGCCGCCTCTCTCGGTCACTGGAAGCCGGGACCTGTGGCTGGCGGGCGGGCGGGCTGGCACTCCCCTCCGCTTCGAGGATTTGCCCCTGACACCGCCTGCTCTCCGACATGCCATCCAGAGACACAACTGCCACACCCCCATTCTCATAGTGAGGCGCACGATGAGCCTTGGGACAGGGCGGGAGGCTCCCCCGGGACAGGCCAGGAGGGCCGGGAGGATCAGGCAGGGCAGCGGGGCAAAGCGCCCTCGAGCCGCAGCCGACTCAGGGCCACCCCATCAAGGGGGTTTCCAGGCAGAAGGCCAACAGAGGTGGTTGGCCGCAGGCTCCCTTGGGGGTCTCCCGTCCAAGCAAAACAGGACCGACCCTGCCGAGCTTCTGACCCGCCTGGGCCACCCAAGCCCGGGAACACCCGCCACTTCGCGCTTTCCTATAACGCGGGAAGCTTTGCAGCTCCCCAAAGTGCGTTGCTTGGCGACACCTGACGGTGTTTTCCAGCGCGCTTCAGGGCTCCGAGAACCTTGCCGGTGTGTGGGCGGGGGCCCCGCGACCGGCCCCCGCGCAAAGTCTCCCGCCGGCAGCAGTCGCCGGACTCTCCTCCGCTCCACTCGGCTCTTAAGCGGGCAGCGGCGGCGCCTTAGAGGCCGGCTCGGCCCCCAGCCTCGGCTCTCCAAGCTCGTCCCAGGCGCGCCTGGCCCCGCATCCCGCCCGCCTGCCGCAGACCCGCGCGGCCGCCCCCCGCCCGCCCCTCTCCCCGGCGCTGTGGGGACGCGCGCCTCGAAGGCGCCGGAGAGCCGCCAGCCCGTCAGCAGGCGGGCGCGCACGGAACCGCCCGCGCACGTCGGAAGGGGCCCGCGCGAGGGCTTCTCCCCCCCCCCGCCGCCCCCCCCCCATGGGCTCCCGGACTCACCGCCGGGCCGGCCCACCAGCTCGGGCGTGCCCACCAGGAACTCGCCCCCCGGGGGCAGCGACACCAGGCAGCGGCCGCGCGGCGTGCGCAGCGGGCAGCGCAGGAAGGTCTCGCCCATGGCCTCGTCGCGCCTCCGCGCCCGCCGCCTTTACCTGCTCCTGCTCCGCCCAGGCGCCGCGGAAACCCCGCCCCGGACACCCCGCGGGGCTCCCGCCCTGGAAGCGCCGCCGACAGCGCAAACACCGGCCCTTTCCACCGCGGCTGCTTCCGCGCACTTCGGATGAGCCACTTTCAATACTCTTTAGTGACCCTTTGGAACTGCTTTTCCATGCGTGGAGAAAAAAATCCGCTTCCAAAGGATTGCTGAAGTGCATTGATAGTGCTTTATTCAATGTGTGTGGAAATGGCCTGTGTTGGACAAGGTGCTTTCAAGGCACTTCAGCAATGCTTTAGGAGTGAATTCACACACGAAAGCCCAGTTCCAAACTAAAGAGCATTGAAAGTGCATTCGCCAACGTATGGAAGCTTCAGCTCAGCCGCATTGTCAGGCTCTGGATGACAGACCACAGCAGGCAGATCCCTGGTTCATTGTAGCCAGACACGGTTCTTGGTTAAATGACTTTTATGCAGAAATCAGTTCTTTCCATAATCAAATCCAACCGTCTGCTTAGGAGTAAGGAAAGACCTAAGCAGGTCAGGTAGAAAGTTGACCGGAATGGTTCCCTAGGAAAATTACAAGCCTCTTCTACCCCTGCTCTATTCCCCCCTCCCCTTTTCCAAACAACCTGGTGTTGTGAGAACAGTCTGCATTATTGTGCTGTCAGCTACAGAGAGAGAGAGAAGACATAACACCAGCAGGAAATACTAGTAAACACCCGGCCGCCTGGGAACGAGTGAGAACTCATTGGAATGTCAGCAACAAGACTATACCGAGGCATACAAAATGGAGTCACCCCTGACAGCATAAAACACCCAGATGACAGTGAGTGGGTACAGTCAGTCATGACACACATCCGCAGCGAAGGCTGCCTCGGTCCTCACCACTGGGGTGACCCAGCCCTGCCTTCCTCCAAGGAGCTCAGGGCGAATACGATGTATGGGGGCAGCCCGCCGTTGGTGGCATCAGAGCCAGGAGGGAGGCCGGGGCACCTGCAAGGCTATCCAAATGTACTCCTGGCTAAACGTCCCCGAGTCAGAGCTCGCTTCGTCAGATGCGCAGCACCAGAGTATAATGTCATGGAGTCCATCCCCTAAAGCAGGCATTTTCTCCAAGACCCAGAGGCGTTAGCCGTGTCTGTAGTAGCAAAATCGAAGAGAGTCCAGAAGCACCTTTAAGACTAACCAACTTTACTGTAGCATAAGCTTTCGAGAAGCACAGTTCTCTTCGTCAGATGCATGGAGGGTAAGAAGAAACTGGTCAGATATATAGGTGGAGAGGGGAGGGGGGAGTAGATGCAGTCAGTAGCTTCTGATAATGGGGTCAGTTGGCTTCTGATAATGAAATCAGTTACTCCTGATAATGAGATAACCATTCATAGTCACTATTCAATCCAAGTTTGACTGAATCAAATTTACATATGAATTCCCAGCTCAAACCCATCCAACGTATCATCAGTGAGCTACAACCCATCCTGGGAAATGATGCCTCACTCTCACAAGCCCTGGGTGGAAGACCTCTCCTTGCCTACAGACAGCCCCTCAACCTGAAACGACTTCTCACTTACAACCATGAATCGGCCAGCAGAGTCACCAGCACAGGTACCAGGCCCTGCAACAGACCCAGATGCCAGCTCTGCCCCTATATCTACCCAGGGAATACAATTACAGGACCCAATGGCATCAACTACACTGTCTCTGGCTCTTACAGCTGCTCATCCTCCAATGTGATATATGCCCTCATGTGCCAACAATGTCCTTCTGCTCTGTACATTGGACAAACCAGCCAGCCTCTGCGCAAAAGAATAAATGGACACAAATCTGACATTAAAAATGGCAACATCCAGAAACCAGTGGGAGAACAGTTCGATCTACCAGGACATTCCATCAAGGACTTAAAGGTCACTGTAGTTCAACAGAAGCATTTCAAAAACAAAATCCAGTGGGAAGCTGCTGAATTGGAATTCATATGTAAATTTGATTCAGTCAAGCTTGGATTGAATAGAGACTATGAATGGTTATCTCATTATCAGGAGTAACTGATTTCATTATCAGAAGCCAACTGACCCCATTATCAAAAGCTACTGATTGCATCTACTCCCCCCTCCCCTCTCCACCTATATATCTGACCATTTTCTTCTTGCCCTCCATGCATCTGACGAAGAGAACGGTGATTCTCGAAAGCTTATGCTACAGTAAAGTTGGTTAGTCTTAAAGGTGCTACTGGACTCGATTTTCTCCAAGGGAACTGATCTCTGGGGCCTGGAGATCAGTTGTAATTCCGGGAGATCTCCAGACACCACCTGGAGATCGGCAAACTTTTTCTTGTCTCCTCCCTTAAGTAAGTATGAACCTTCTTAAACTGAATTGCCTTCCTCCTTTAAGCCCTGACCTCTTCCTCGCAGATAAAGGGTCTCCTCCCCCCTCAACCGGGATTAAAGGAGGGAGTGGACTTGAACAAGCCACCTGGGGGCAGTCTAGGTAGCCAGAGCTGGGTGGCTCAGGTTGGGTCCAATCAGAGGCATTGCACGCCAGTGGCCACCTGATCTTTTTTAACTGGAGACTGAATGCAGAACTCCTGCATGCAAAGCAGAAGCTCCTCAAGAACAGTGGCAAGATTCAGGTCCGGTAGCACCTTAAAGACCAACTAGATTTCCAGGCGGTGAACTTTCTCAAAAGCTCACTGCCTGGCAATCTAGTTGGTCCCTAAGGCGCTACTGGACCTGAATCTTGCTCCAGCACAGCTACCCACCTGCAACAATCTTCAAGAAGAGTGATCCATCAACCCCTGGTTTATTGCAAGGCATTCTCTTGGATGCACGCAGTGGTTGAGGAACTTTACGTGAATAATGGAGCTGTCTTCTGTAAAGTCAGACCCTTAGCCCATCAAGGTCAGGATTGTCTACCCAGACTGGCAGCTGCTCTCCAGGGTCTCAGGCAGAAATCTTTCACATCACCTCCTGCCTGGTCCTTTTTCACTGGAGATGCCAAGGATTGAACCCAGGACCTGCATGCCAAGCAGAGTCTATCACTGAGTCACAGGCCGTTTTCACACTGCTTACTGGCCATGGAATATCGTGCCAAGCTCCTGGAACAACATCGCACCAAGCTCCCGGAACATCAGCATCTTCCTGGTGCGATTTCGCACGAGTTCTCGTGTGAAATTGTGCCAGGAAGACACTGTCGTTTCAGGAGCTTGGCACAATGTTCCGTGGATGGAGTAATTCATGAATTATAGCCACAGGCATTAAGGCATCCTTGTTTCCTTTGCAGAAAAGTTCACTCTCCATTTTAATGAAACGTTAATAACAAAGCAGTGAGAGATGTCCTCCCTACAAGATTGCTGAAGATGCCGATGAAAATACAGCATTGGAGGAAATGATGGTGGGGGGCGGGATGTCTTAGACTGCAAGGAGAGGGGGGAGGGGAAGGGGAGGGAATGTCCGGCGATGGGAACAGGAGATCAGTGAAAGCATAAAGAGGGATGGGCTTAATAAATTATGTGCAATAAATGCTGTATTGTATATACTATGTGACCTTGGGTCATTCAGGTACAAGAAGGGTTGCTAACTTCTGGGAGATATTCTGGAATTACAGCTAATTACCAGACTACAGATGTTGATACGCCCAGAGAAAAATGGCTGCTTTGAAGGGTGGACACCACAGCAATATACCCCGCTGAGGTCTCTTTCCTCTCCAAAGCCCACCCTCAAATCTCCAGGAATTTCCCAACCCAGAGTTGGCAACCCTAGCCCTACTCTCATTGTGGAGATGATAATACACTGCGGTATAAAAAACCTGAAAGTGAAAGATCATTGAGAGAGTGTGTGCAAATATGCAAAAATACAATATAAAAATATGTATGCGGAAGTAGGTGCTTGCAAATGGTTTTGGTGACCCCGGGAGCCCGTTTTGGGCTCCAAGGCCCCCCTCCATATAAGTCTACTCTGGGGCCTCTGATTCCTTCAGTCCATCAAAAACTCCCGGAGGGAAGTGTGTTTGTGAGTTTCCCTGCATGATCCTGAGGAGTTAGCCGTGTTAGTCTGTAGTAGCAAAATCAAAAAGAGTCCAGTAGCACCTTTAAGACTAACCAATTTTATTATAGCATAAGCTTTCAAGAATCAAGTTCTCTTCATCAGATGCCTGATCAAAACTGGTCAGATACAGAAGAGGAGGGGGAAAGAGAGAGAAAAAAGGGAGGGGGCATAAATCACAAGAAGGCAGAATGCAATTAGCATAGAGGCAATCAAAACATGGTTCCTGTTTGGAAGCCAAAGTGGTCTTTAAGGCAAAGCAATAAGGAAGCCCACAGCAATAAACATTCATCACTTCCTTATTCCCCAGTCCAGACCCCCCCCCCCAATTTCCTGGTTGGAAGACTCAAAAAAACCCAAGCATCCTCTTTGCTTCCATTTCCACATTCCAGACTCCACTAAACCTTTGCATTGAATCAAACCGGCTTCCGAAACAAAAAAAGCTAGAACTTGACTCAGAAGGGTTGCCAATCTCACGGTGAGAACCAAACTATAAAGTGGACAAGCCACAACCCAAAACCAAAACACAACAGTATCAGAGAATCCAGTGTATAACAATCCATTCAAATTTATCAAATCATCGATCATCGTTTATCAAATCATCGATCAAATTTATCAAATCATCAATCAATCTAAATTTAAAGTGACTAGGTGCATATATATATAGTAATAATAAATACTTAATAAATAAATGTATACAAACAGGTAAGTATATATCAGAGCATTCCATAAGGATGTCACAAAGCCATGTATAAAGACAATAACCATTCTATAAAGAGGGGAAAAGGTAAGTCCAGTCTTGTTAATTTAATTCCTTATATTTCTGGATGCTTTCCTTATAGATACAATCCCCCAAAAAAAATCTTGTCCAAAGATATGAAGGTCACAGGCAGGGAGCCCCTCCAAAGAAGCTTTTTTCATATTAGCTTGTCGTATTTATAGGGTTTCAGAACTTTTTCTGTTTCAAATTCTTGGCTAATTTATTATCTTTATTATTTCATACACCAAACAAGATTATCCATATTTGAAACATCTTCTTGAGAAACATAACAATAGCTAGTTCGTTCTTGCTATTTTTTGTATTAACAAAGCCTATATAGAATTAGTGATTGTGTTGACCGAGGACGTCTTTAATTTCAATCTTATCTTAATGTTTCCTGTTGCTCTCAGTTTTGTGTCATCTGCAGTTCCCTTCCAACAAGAATACTCCACATTCCCTCACCTAAATCAGTCTTGAACAAGATAAAACATGCCTGTCCACCCGTCCCCTTGGGCAAGTCGTCTTCTTGATTTGCAAGTCTCCGTCTTTCAGATGAGACTTCCTGATATGTTAAATACTGGATATGGTATGTGACATCACTGGAAAGAGAACAGGGTAGGTGGGTTGGAATTTTCCATAAAATTGATGGGAGTTGATGTTGCCACTTGCTTACTTCCCTCCAGTTGTATTGTTTTCATGGGAACATAAACCTTGTTTTTCCAGAATTTGAGCTTCAAAATGTTAGTGGCAAACTGGCAATCATTGTAGAAGGTGTGTGTGTGTGTTGGGGCCTATGAAATCTGAATCGTAAACACACTTGAAAATAAATCATGGCACTATAGATTGAGATTACATTTAAACTGGGAATTGGGTTTTATGTTTCAAACACAACTTTGTCTTGTGCTTCTCTCAAACTTTTTAAAAGTGTTATGCTTATGATTTCTTTCTGATTGTTACTGAAAGTATTAGAATGAAGATGTACTAGTTCAGGGGCTGACAATTTTTTTTTGCCCCGAGTACCACCTAGGGTTGGGAGCTCTGGGGAGGGAAGTACCTGGAAATTTTGGGGGGTGAAGCTTGGGAAGAGTGGAGTCTGGGGAGGGGCAGGAGCTCAGCAGGTTATAATCCCATAGAATCCACTGTCCAAAGGAGCCATTTCCCCCAAATCAGCCATTTTCTGTCATCCGAGATCAGTTGTAATTCCAGGAGATCTCCAGCCACCTCCTGGAAGGTCTGACTATAAAGAGGTACCCCCAGGGTGCCTCTTTACTGGATCCCTCCAGTATTCCAGGACCACCTAGAAGTTGGCAAGCCTACTACCACCCTGTCCAAATTTACCATTAAAGATTTTGATGAGCTGATAAAGGGTTGTACATGGCAAGACATCATGGGGGCAAGTTGGGCTCTGCTCCAGCAGGGCTGTCAGTGGCATAGTACCCAGGGGTTCACCGCAGATGTGGCTGGTGCTATGCAAGAATGGGAGGCAATGATGGAGAACCATACCTGTCACCTCCCACAGCATCAGTGGTGATGCTCACTTAAAGTTACCAGCCTTCAGGCAGAGCCTGGAGTTCTGCTGGAACTGATCTCCAGACTACAGTGATCAGTTCGCCCTCAAAGGGTGGATTGTTTTGCATTACATCCTGGCTGATTTCTCTGTCCTCCTCCAACTCTGCTCACCTGTGTATATATTCTCAGCCTAACCTACTTCACATGAAAATAAAGGGGAACGTGTGTCACCTAGGCTTGAGCTCCTTAGAGAATGGGCAAGACAATAAAGTGGTAGATGAATTTCCAGACCAGGATATCTATTTGCTAAGGTTGCCAGGTCCAGGTTGGGAAATTCCTGGAGATTCTGGGGGTGCAGCCTTGAGAGGGTGGGCTTTGGGGAGGGGAGGGGCCTCAGCTGAGTACACTGCCATAGAATTCACCCTTCATAGCAGCCATTTTCTCCAGGGGAACGGATTTCTGTCACCTGGAGATCAGTTGTAATTCCAGGAGATCTCCGGCTACCACCTGGAGACTGGCAACCTTACTATCTGCAATGCAATAACTCTGTAGGAACATCAGAATAAAATTTGGGGGAAGAGATAGAGATAAACCATGTGCACAAGGACTTTATAAAAGAAATTTTGAGTACATTTTTACATAGAAATATCAAAAAGGAATCTTGCAGCATTTTGCAGTTTATTGAAGCATGTGCTTAAATGTGGGTATGGAATATCAGCAACTGCACTTAAAATCATAGGGCTGGAAGGGATCTCTAGGGTCATCTGGTGCAACCCCCTGAACAATGCAGGACATTCACAACTACCCCCTCCCCACAACTGCCCCAGTGACCCCTGCGCCATGCCCAGAAGATGGCAAAACACCTCCAGGATGTTTTGAATGCCAACCCCATTGTTTGCAATTTAATTTTTATGGGTTAATATTGTTGTGACCTGTCATAAGCCTGCTTGTGGGGAGGGCAGGATATAAATAAATAAATAAATAAATAAATAAATAAATAAATAAATAAATAAATACTTTCTCTTTGCCTACCCTGCATCTGACAGACAACAATTCTGTTGTTTGTTCAGCTGTCACAAGACCCTTGTTTTCTCTCCTCCCCAAAAGGCTCGATTTAGTTACTAAGACCAATTTGGTTGCTAAGGCCCTATTTGGTCGCTAAGGCCAATCTATCTTATTGCCCCTCCTCTCTATGGTCGACCGTTTCAAAAAAGCTTCCATTCGAACCCTTTTCTCATCAGATTGGTGAGCGAACCGGCCAATGAAACGATAGCTCCGCCCCGAAATTATCTTTCCTCCAATAGGCCTTGCTCCTTGCCTGATGGACAGGCCGATGACTTATAAAAATCGGCGACGAGAAGATGCGGACAAATAGAGGGCCGGACTGGAGGCGATGTTTCCTGGTTGAGGACTGAATGGGGTCGAAGCCGGGTCTGCAGTAAATCTTGGCGGGGTGAGCGAGCTTTATTTTTACTCCGGGGAAGTTATGGGGGCAAGAAAAGGTTTTGGGTAAGGCGGAATGGAGGAGGCCTCCGGGGGGGGGGAGAGGGGAGGGCTGCTTTGCTTGGGGATGGAGTAGCAGGGAGTTCCGCTGGCTTGTAATCTTCTGCTGCCGATTTGACATCTTTTCCTCCCAGGACTTCTCCCCTTTCTCGTCCCCTCCCCCCCAACGTTGTTTCTTCACCATCATGGAGACCCTCATCCCTGTCATCAACAAGCTACAAGAGATCTTCAACACAGTGGGGGCTGAAGTCATCCAGCTGCCCCAGATTGTCGTGGTTGGCTCCCAGGTGAGTTCTTGCACCTCTAATTAACAACATTCAATTTATATTCTGCCCTTAAGGACAACTTAACACCCACTCAGAGCAGTTTACAAAGTGTGTTAATATTATCCCCAGGACAATTGCCATGTGAGCTGGGTGGGGCTGAGAGAGCTCCGAGAAGCTGCGACTGACCCAAGGTCACAGCAAGCTGAGGTGTGTGGAATCAAACCTGGCTCTCCAGGTGAGAGTCCTGCCACTCTTAACCACTACACCAAACTGGCTCTCAGCCTCCCACTAGCAGTCCTGGATGGTGTGCTGTACTGGGGTTGTGCAGCGTGATCCTGTGCATGGCCCTGTGGAAGCACATCTCACTCGAGTTTCATGTGGATCAAGTGCTGTAGCTTGGCGGATCCCTGGTTTCATTACCAGCTTGGCAGTGAAGATGCGATCTTGGGTTGCTCCTCCATCTCTACTCTGGGGAGAATAACACTGACTTACTTTTCAGGGTTGCTGGAAGGGTTCTAGAGAGATTTTATTTACTATGTTTATATCCCTTTTATCTCCCCAATGGGGACTCAAAGTATATTACATCATTCTCTCCTCCTTTTTATCCTCACAACAGCCCTGTGAGGTAGGTTAGGCTGCGAGTGTGTAACTGGCCCAAAGTCACCCAGTGAGCTTCTATGACAGAGTGAGGAGTTGAACCCGGCTCTCCCAGACCTTAGTCTTATCACCGTAACCAGTACACCACACTGACTCTCATAATATATGTAGAGTGCTTTGAACTCATAAAATATGCTACATGTTGGATTTGAGTCCAGTAGCACTTTAGAGACCAACAAGATTTTCACGGTATAAGCTTTCAAGAGTCAAAGCTCCCTTCACCAGAGTTGCCAAGGCATCAAGAGAAAGTAAGAATTTACGAGCCACTTTCTCCTACGTATCTGAAGAAGGGAGCTTTGACTCTTGAAAGCTTACACCCTGAAAATCTTGTTGGTCTTTGAGATGCTACCGGACTCAAATCCTACTGATCTACTGCAAACCAGCACAGTTACCTATCAGAAACTATGCTACATGATGTTATCCATCAGCGTGTGTAACACTGAAGGCCCAGTGAAGAATGGGCAGACAGGTGGGGTGTATGGCAGGTTCTTCATGACTTCTATTCCCTCATCCTTTTGTGGGTGTAAGCTGACCATTTTTGGAAGCTGTGGCTTCCTCTAGTGTAGCTTGGAGATCATTCATTCTTTATTGATGGTCCAAGAATCTTTGGTTAATGGTGAAGCCAACCATGTCTATTTTGAAAGAGGAGGCAGTTGGGGTGGAGAGGGCAGATTAACACTGAAAGCAGTGATGATCTTTTTGAATAATATAGATTCATCCTAGCTGAAATGCTGTATAGGCGGGGCCTTAAAATGTTTGGTTTGCTTTGTCTTGTCTGTTGATACTAATTTTGAACAGAATATTCTCTCTGCATAAAGTGAGGTAAGCCACTTCACTGAGGTACATAGACATTATATGCTTCATCTTTATACCTAATCTATTTGGGGGAAGCCAGTATAGTTTTGGGAACTGCAGTTTGGTGACGGTGCTGAGAATTCTGTTTGAGATCTCTTTTTCCTTACCATCTTCGACAACTGATCATAGCGATTGCTGTTAACTAGGGTTCCCTGCTTTCTGGGAAAATAGCTGGTTTCTGTTGACCTGCTATTAATACCTGCTTGTTCTATAGAAATCAGCAGGTGACTCTTTATGACCTCCTAGTACCTGCCAATCATGCTGCAGTGATAGACATGGGAGAAAGAGCAGGAGAAAAAGTGACCTTCCCTATCCTGGATCAAAGTGTTATGAATACTTTCAGGTAGTTGTGACAGAAGGCAGGTAAGGTACTCGAGGTTATCTTGACTGAGCCTTGAGAAAGTGGAAAGAGAAATCGGGATTGCTGTACAACATAACTCATCCTCCTTCCTCTATAACCTTGCACAAATAGAAACTGAAGAGTTCTTTACATCCCTTGTCCCCAGCCGTATCTTATAATTTGTGTCTCCACAGAGTAGTGGGAAAAGCTCTGTGCTGGAGAGCATCGTCGGCCGGGACTTCTTGCCACGTGGCTCGGGCATAGTCACGCGCCGACCTCTCATCTTGCAACTGGTGCATGTCCCGACACTGGAGGAGAGGAGGCGGACAGCCAGTGGAGAAAGTGGTGAGGGCAGAGCAGGGGACGGGTGCTCTTCTCCCAGGTGGGCAGGAATGCCCTGGGGCAGCTGCGACCCTTTCGGTTTGAACCTGGGTCTGCGACATGAACGAGCGGCTTAGTCAGACTGATATGCCTTGAAGCCATTCTTTTTTCTCAATCTGCTGTAGAATTTGAATGGATACTTGATGGCTTTTGCAGAACAGGCCCAAACTAAGGGAAAACATTTCGTGCTTTGTAGGCTCAAGTGCAACATTTAGTGGGTTAATCTGTTAGAGACATCGATTTGAAATATGCTCCCAATTACTCTGGGTAGCAAGCTTTTTAAGAAAATGAAACTTTGATGCTGGTAATAGGCTTGAATGTGGTCTTTTGAGAAAGCAAGGTTGAAAGTGCACTAAATAAAATCCACAGGCGGCAGAGAGTGTTCTCCCTGCCCCTTCCCATTTGCTCAGGAGAGACAGTGCCTAAAAAGACACTTGCATGTATGATGGTGGTGGGTGCTCACCGTACTATCAATCTGCATGAGGCATTAGGGCACAAAAGAAAGGGGCCCTGCCCCAAGGAGCTTCCAATCTGACATAAGGGAGACCACAAAGTGAGGGAAGGTTTGACTGGGGAACAGCACATATTTGGTGCTTGGATTTATGTGTGCTTTATTAAATGGAATAGTTTTGGGTGATTGTGTGTGTGTGTGGGTTGTACTTCTTGGAAGTATGTAATTTTGTCTATGATATTTTTAAAATGCGAATTCCACTTGTGTGTTCTTAAGTTGAGTATCAGTAGGAGGGTTATGCCAAAGGCTTCTTAGGAAAGGTGGGCTGCGAAGCAAGTTAGAAGTGGCCCATGAGCTCTTTAACCCATTTTGGCTTTTGAAGGCAACTGGATTTTTTAAAGGTTTCCTGCACCTAAAGGATAAAGTGCAACAAGAAGAACCCATCAGAGCAAAACAGGTTGCAGTAGCCAAAGCAAGAGATGAACCAGATTTCATTTGCTGAGGGGGCAGAAAGGAAGGGACTTACTTCAACAGGGTTGTGAAGGGAGAAGTGGCATGGCGTGACGGACTGAAGCTGGGGTGCAAAGGACGGTCGGAAGAGTAAAAAGCCCCGTCTCCAGGGCTTTTTTTCAGCTGGAACGCGGTGGACCGGAGTTACGGAACTTCTTGAAAATGGCCACATGGCTGGTGGCCCCGCCCCCTGATCTCCAGACAGAGGGGAGTTGAGATTGCCCTCCATGCCGCACAGCGGCACGGAGGGCAATCTCAGCTCCCTTCTGTCTGGAGATCAGGGGGCGGGGCCACCAGCCATGTGGCCATTTTTTCTGAGGGCAACCCACTGAGTTCCACCATCTCTTTCCCCAGAAAAAAAGCCCTGCCAGTCTCCATGTTCCGACTTTGGCGGGGGCAAAATGGTCATGTTGCCTGCGGATCCGGAGAGTGGACCAGGAGTGGATAGGAAAAGGGAAGAGTTCAGTTTCAAAACGAAGTGCTTTTTTGCTTTGAAATGACTGCTTTGTCCAGCCACTCCTTTTAGGCAGCTGTCATGGATTGGCATCAAGGCTGTGCTGCCTCCTTCAGAACGCCGGCCCCATCCTGTCCTGACATTTGGTACAGATTTGATGTGTGCTGACATTTTCTAGATAGCGGCGTAGCCTCTGTAGTCATAACGCAGCTGTCTTCTGTCGTATCCTGGTGGAGGGACGTCTCCTGTAAGATTAGTTCCAAAGGCAGGACGTATCTTAGATGTTTGGGTTGCATGGGCTGCCGGCCCAGCTTCTGAAGGGGCTCATTGGGAGCCATGACTCCGCCTTGGGGCTGGTTTTGGTGTGTCCGGGCTAGCCCCTGGACTTTTTTGCCTTGAATGTGTGTATCTGAGCATGGGCCCATGAGCTCTGGCCTGACTGAATCACTCCAGTCACTCACAGAGGTCTGGGGTAACGTAGCAAGGCCTCCGAGTACGAGTATTTTAAGACCAGAAGGTATCGAGGGGATGCGAGAAGATGGAGGAGAGGTTGAGGAGATGGAAGAGATCTGGGAGGCTGCCGTTCCGTTGCTTTGGGATCATTGTTGGTGACGGCCCCTGTGCCATTGGGTGGGCCAGTGGATTTCCCGCTTTAGGCAGATGGCGTGCTTAGGAAGGTCCCCACCGTCCCTTTAGTCCAAGGAGGTGGCTCTTGTTCTGGGGGCTGTGGCACTGTCCCTGATACGGTGGGCGAGTCTCGAAGGGGTTTCTGGCTGACTTCTGTCCCTGTTCTCTCTGGCTTCAGGCGTCCAGGCTGACGAATGGGCCACCTTCCTGCACTGCAAGCACAAGGTATGGACTGGCGGGGGGGGGGGGTGTCGGAAGGGCTCGCCCCGTCCCAAAGGCAGGACAGGCAGCGATGTTCCAGGGGCTTCAGGCCAGCCGAGGAAGAGCCCTGGGTGGGGGGTGGGTGAGAGAGAGAATTCCCACCCTCTTGAGTCTTGGGACCCCAGGGTCTGAGACTTGTACCACCCTCCCCAGTTTCCAGCTGCAGCCCCTTCAGTGCCTGTGACTGGAGAGAGAGAAAAGTGGCAATAGGCGATAACCCGGGAGGGGGCAGTGGAGCTCCCTCTTGCAGCAGCAGCAATGACTTTTTGCACGGCACATGGTAGTGGTGAGAGGGGGCCTTGTGCGGGTCAGAGGGGGCCCACGCCCTGCCCTGCCCTGCCTGCTGGTTTTCCCTCCTTGATAGCATGAAAAGCTTCCATGGGGCACTCTGACAGTTGGGAAGGGGCAGGCGGCCCTGCCACACACCCCTTGCCATGCCTCCTTATCCGCTTTGACCTGCTGTTGCTTCATTTTCCTGACCTGGGCATGGAGTTCTGAACCCCCAAAAGACAGTGGAATGCAAGTCTGGAGAACGAGCCCACGGAAATCCCCTTCTGTGTGGGGTCTGGCGGAAGGGCAGGTGGCCGCAAGGGATGCACGGAACTCTTCTCTTTTTCTCACGGGGGAAGGCTCCCAGAAAAAGCAGTCATCTTTGTTCCTTTGAACTGGCTTTCCCATTTGCATGCATTTCTCTTCCACCTCCTCTATCATTTCCACTTTTTTATTTAAAAAAATTACTTCAGGCGTGCCTGTACTTCCTCAATCTTTCTCTTCCTGAGCTTTGTTCTTCTAAGTAAAAAGGGAAGAACTCAAACAAGCAACCTATAAATAAATAGTCAGGGTGCTGCAACATCCATTCAGAGAAGCATTGCCCAATACGTGGTATTTCTTCTTTCTCCCCGTGGGTTAGATCCAGAATAAACATTCTGCTAACGGACGGGATGGGGTAATTTCTACTAATTCCCTCTCCCAGTTTGCCTCTTGAGCGGTTCCCAAAGATCTTCTCTAACTCATCAGCAGCATGTTGGGGAGATCATGGGGTTGGTGAGGGGGGTGGGTGGGTGGGAGGAGGGAGGCAGGAGTGATCTCTTCCACTGCCCAAAAGTGCCTTGGATGAACAGAAAAGTCAGCCTGGAGTAGTGGCAGTTCTTAGAGACATTGAGACACTGGGTTACAAATCCTGGAAAGGCAGAGTCATTTTCGTCTGTTGGTGCAAGAGCAGAAAAAGCTTTCCGGCACCTGCAAGATTTCTTATAGCTTTTGCTTTCATGGCTGGATTCTCATCAGATGCAAGGAGTGAATTTTCAGTACAAAGAACAAAAGGGGGCAGAGTGGGGGTTTAAGGGCTGAGGGGGGAGACAGGGAGGGGGGAGGGGGGGCCATTCAGAACAGCGGTGACTGGGGTGATGCTGCCTGTTGTGCTGAGCAGTTTGCCAGCAATAGTGACAAAGTTGGATCCAGATGAACTTTTTAATCCGTGAAATAGAGTTTCTGGTCTCCCCCCACTCCCATTGCAACCCGCCGATCTCCACAAAATGCTGCTTCGGGCAGATAAGGGAACCAGAGACCCAATGTGAGGGGCTTGGCTGCTGGAAGGAGGCATCGGGGACAGTTGACAGTTTAGTCTGGATCCTGCCCAAAGAAAGGGGTCCACTGCGTTTAGGCAATGTAATTAGGCAATGTAATTAAAGCAGTAGTTAAATTCTAATTAAGAGCTTTCTCCTTGGAGCCCCCCTTGGAAGCTTCTCTTCCCCCTTGAGTTTTCAGACAACGTGGGTAGAGCTCGGCCTCTGAGCTGGGGCTGCGGCAGTACCTCTTGCTGCCACTTTTCATCCCCTGCTTTTCCTCTGCCTGCTTCAGAGCTCCAGTTTTGCTCCATAGCAGTCTCTGCAGGAAACCAGGGGGAGAGCCAAGGCAGGAAAGGGTTAAGAGATGCCATATCCTCCAGCCCCCTTAGAAAGCGCTGGGGCATTGCTGCATTTCCCACTAGGGACTGAATGATCAGCCTGTTGGTGTCTCCGTGTGTCTCTCTCTCTCCTTCCCCACCCTCCAAGACCTTTACAGACTTCAGCGAGATTCGGCAGGAGATTGAAATTGAGACGGAAAGGACAACTGGGTCCAATAAGGTATGGACCTCAACCCTCTCAGTTCCTCCGGAAGGCATCCAACTGCTGCACAGTCTTTCCCTCACCGGGCTTTCTGCTTGTAGGGAATTGGCCAGGAGCCCCTCTACCTGAAGATCTACTCCCCTCACGTGCTCAACTTGACTCTTGTGGATCTACCAGGGATTACCAAGGTGAGAGATCTCACATGTGGGGCACTCCCTGCCCCGACCTAGCTGGTGCGGATTGCTTTTAGAAAGCTGCTCAAGATTTGGGGAATCTGCTTCCCCGTGGATTCATTATCCATTATCCTACCCATTATGGGTAGAATAGGAATGTTTTAAACAAAGATGGAACCTGCAGTGGGAGGCAAACGTGGACTGTCCAACCTCATGTTTACCGCTGATGTACAAAGTGGCAGTAGCAGAGGCATGGGGGGGGGAAGCAGCAGTGGGTGAGGGGCTTCACTTTTCCACTTGACTGACAACTGGTCTCTTAATTTCCAATCCACCTGGTTTATCCCACCTCTCTAGGTTAGCTTAGGAAGAGAGGATCGCATCTGGGGGGCCTGGTGTTCCAAAGCCAACACCTCAAGCTTTATAGTCACAGAACTTGCCCTGCGTCGTTGAGAACGTGGTTTTTTTTAATGGTGCTTGCAGCTGCGTGGTCGTGATCTAAACGTGGACTTTAGTGTTCGACGATATTTGGAAAGGGCTCAGCCAAATGCCCATTGGGTGACTTTTAAGGGCGGGGGCGGGGCGGGGGGGGAGCAGTTCGGAGCCGAAGCCAGTTCCAGAATTTTGGGTGCCATCAAGCAAGGCACCCTTTTGGCCCCCCTGATCCTGGCAGAGACGGGGCATGACAACCCCCACTCCCTTTCCCACTGACCTTGGGTGCCTATGCAATGGGGGGCACTTTGCCAATCTTGGGGCACCACCAAAGGTCAGGCTGCCCTCTCTTGGGAGCCAGCTGGTGCCGCCTTGCATTAGCTTCAGCTTGTGAGCCAGGTGCTGCCCTTCCTGGTTAGGAAAGGTCTTGCCACTGTGATGCATGCCCTGGTCATATCTAGATTAGATTACTGTAGTGCTCTCTCTGTGTGGCTGCCCTTGAAGACTGTCTGGAAGCTGCCGTTGGTGTAGTGGTGGCTGGAGTGTTGGCTGGAGTGGGTCGTAGGGACCATGTCACTCCAGTCTTTTTCCTTCTGCACTGGCGCCCAATTCAGGGTGCTGGTGTTGCGCTATAAAGCCCTGTCCAGCTCGGGGCCAGCATACCTTAGGGACTTCCTCTTCCCATATGAACCTACCAGTCCGCTCCGGTCCTTGTAATATGTTGTGCCAATTTGCTTATGTTTTGTTTCAGCACCGTTTCCAGCTCTGTATCAGATCTCTGCTCGTTTTTTCTGCCCTCCTGACCCTGTTGCATTGTTTGTCGAACATTCCAGCCATTGACCATATTAACCTGCCCTGTGTAGCCCACCTAGTGTCTAGGTGAGAAGGGCAGACCGTAAATAGCATAAATTAATAAAAATCTTCAGAGGCCTTGCTTTGGGGGTGCCCTGCCGTCAGAGGCGAGATGGCTGGCAACCCAAGAAAAAAGGCCGCCTTGGTCCTGCCATTGAGACGCGGGCACTCCCTCCCCAGGGAGATTTGCCTCTCTCCTGCTGTCCTTGTCTCCCGCCTGTCAGGTGCTTACCATCATCTGCCCTACCTCGCCTGCTGGCTATGGGTGGCCTGCTGGCTGTGTGCTCATGCTGTATGTTATGCAAGGGAGGAACACGTCCCCACTGTTACCAGTGAACTCTTCTGCATCCTCTCTCCTCCGCTAGGAAGAGGCGCCTAGATCATCCCTGCTTATTTCCCACTTAGCTGACCGTTAGAGAAAGGGGGAGAGGTTAGAAACTGCCCGTGCTTTGAAAGCCTTTATGTGTTTGATGCTGGCCTGTAATCACCATTCTTGGCAAAGATGGCGTGAGTGAATGAAACTGGCAGCTTTTCAATAAAGAACTTTAACTACCTGTAGTGAAGACCTTTGAGACCTGCTTAGCTTCCTTATGCTGCCTAGAGGTGAAGACTTTTTATTTGGTTTGGTGTACCCCCCGGTAAACTCTTACTGGCTAGCCTTCCTGGTTGTGTGTGCGTGTTTATATGTCTATACGTTTTGTATTGTCCTTGTGAGTACATTTAAGAAGGTATTTTAATGTTTGTTGTTGGCTGCCTTGCGTACCCTGTTTTGGGTGGAAAGGCAGCGTGGGTCTGTTTTAAATAAGTAAGAGCAGATGGAGTTTTATCCTCTGCCTTCTGGGCGGGGAATGCCAGAATTCAACTTGGATGCCTTTTTAAGTTTCTGCCTCTTTATGTCCCTGTGTGTTTGTGCTGTCATGGGATTGTTGGGAATATATGCTCCTCTGGAACCATTTGCCTTGATGTTTCAAGTGTTCGTTCTGCCAGGGATTTGCCTTCCACCTGTCCATCAAATATTCCTTGGCTGGGAGGCATTCCCTATGCTTGAGTAGGGCAGCTGGGGCACGCAGGTTCCTGGCACTTGGGTAGCCACTGAATCCGAAAAACCTGCGGGTCTTTGTGTTCCTTCCCAGCCATGACTCTGGCCAGCTAGACTGAGCGCTCCTTCTCAGAGTCAGGGGCAAGAAACCAAGGATTGCTTCTGGCCTCTGCTCTGATTTGTCACAGCACCTCCTAGCTGAAACAGAAAGGCCAATCAGAGGCTGCTATTGAACATAAATGCCAGTGTTTGGTGCACTTGGGCAGTGCTGCTGCAGCCTAAGCCCTGCTTATCCCCGTCTAGCCTCAGCCTCGCCATAAAGCCCAGGCCAGCTGCTTTCCTTCCTGTGCCCCTCTCCCCTGGCCCTTTGTGCTTCCAGGCTGTGCTTTGTCTTGCAGGTGCCTGTTGGGGATCAGCCCCCTGACATCGAGGTCCAGGTCCGGGATATGATCCTTTCCTATATTTCCAACCCCAACTGCCTGATCCTGGCTGTGACTGCCGCCAACACGGACATGGCCACCTCGGAAGCACTCAAGTTGGCCCGAGATGTGGACCCTGACGGTACGGCGCGTTGCCTGCACAGGCGGACTGTGGTCTGGTGGGGCAGTGCTGGAGGTTGGGGGGTCACAGTTTGGTCCCCAGGGAGAGGTGGCTCACTGGAGCTCGGGTATCTTCACTAGGGAGATTGCCCAGGTGAGGGAAAGGGAGTCTGGTGTAGTGGTTAGAGCAGCATGGTGCTGAACAGGTGTGCATGTGCTCTTTGTCTGAGATCTGCAGAGGAATAACGATGGGAATGAAATGAACATTGGAGGGGTGTGTGTGTGTGTGCTTGTGGAAGCTGGAGGGATGAGCAGGAAGGAGCACCCAGGCTGGGGTGCAGAGCAGGAAGTGGTGTGGCCAAGGTCTTCCCCTCCGTCAGGCAGTGTTGATGCCTGAGATGGGAGAAGAGCCACGGTTCTCCTCTGCAGGGCGGAGGACGCTGGCTGTTGTCACCAAGCTGGACCTGATGGACGCCGGGACAGATGCCATGGATGTGCTGATGGGCCGTGTTATTCCCGTCAAGCTGGGCATCATTGGGGTGGTCAACAGGTTGGTGCCGGGTTAGCGGGGAAGAGGAAGCTGAAGTCAGGCCAGGGGCCTGCGGCAAGAGCCCTCTCCCACCACTGCAGAATCTCTTGGGGGCGGAAACCTACATTGCACCGAGCGGCAGAGCTGGAGCAGTGGCGGGGCCGGGGTAGCCTGTCTGTCTGTGAGGCGGTTGCGTCCTTGTCCCTCCTGGCTGATTCTGCTATCCTGCCCCCTCCGCCTCCTCCCTCAGGAGCCAACACGATATCAACAGCAACAAGAGCATCGGCGAGTCCCTGCAAGATGAGCAGGGTTTCCTGCAGAAGAGGTACCCGTCCCTTGCCAACCGAAACGGCACCCGGCACCTGGCCAAGACCCTCAATAGGTGAGAGAGAGACCATGCTAGGAAAGGCCCTTCGCGAGTTACAAAAAGGTTCCCTGAATGAGTGCTGGGGAGAGCTGGCGATTTGGAAGGGGTCGCAGAATGTCTGGGGCAGGCAACGTCTCTTGCTTGGGCCCTCTGTTCTAAAAGGATATCCTTGATTTTGTGCTCAGCACTGAAATCTTTATCAGGTGCGCTTTCTGAAAAACTCCACAAACATCAGAACTGGAAACTTGCCTTTCAGATGATGTTTGGTAATATCAGTGCAGAATTTTCCAAGGGCAAACCGCCCTGGCTCCTGAAGAGAAACGCTTGGTGGTGTGAAGTCAGAAATCCCCTGCTTGCTCCTCCTCTGTTCTCCCCTTCTCAGACTAGCCAGAGATGGGGACTCTGATGGGCTTCCTTTTCCTGGGCTGTTGTGCCTCACGTTCCAGGGGAAATAAACCCCCCTGCCCCGTTCCTTTAATCTGTGAAATTGCTTGGCAAGGGGGAAAGGAGAATGGGTGGTAGAGCCGACGAAATACCCCCGGGGAGACTGACGTTCCGATTACTGCTCAGCCCTGCGACTCATGTAGTGGCCTTCTAGGCGTCTTCATCTGACGCGCCATTGCGAGTCAGATTGCTGGTCCGTGCGGCCAAGCGGTGTCCGTTCCGACAGCCGCTCTCTGCCCTGGCTGCCTTTGTCTGTGGTGTTGAGCAATGCGAGATCTTTCTTGGCCCTGGCCCTGGCCCATCTCTCAGCCTGATTCCCCCCCCCCCCCCGCAGGGTTTTGTGAGAATAAAATAGGAGGGACACCTCCACGCCAGGCCTTGAAGGAAAGGCGGGTGCAGACCAAGCCTGCATGTCCTTGGAGAGTTGTGCGAAAGCTGCCCTTCTCCCTGCCTCCAGGCTGCTGATGCACCACATTCGGGACTGCCTGCCCGAGCTGAAGACCCGCGTGAACGTGCTGACGGCCCAGTATCAGTCGGTGATGCAAAGCTACGGGCAGCCCATTGAGGACAAGAACGCCACCCTGCTTCAGATCATCACCAAGTTTGCCACTGAATACTGTAATACGATCGAGGGCACAGCGCGCAACATCGAGACGTCAGAGCTGTGAGTGGCAGTTCTCCCTACAGGGAGGGGGTTGGGGAGGAAAGTAGGAACACAGCCGAGGGCAGGGCGAGAAAGGGACACGGGATCTCTCTGGGGCCGACTGCCTGTCCTCCCGCCTAGGTGTGGAGGGGCCCGGATGTGCTACATCTTCCACGAGACCTTTGGCCGCACGCTGGAGTCCATCGATCCGCTGGCTGGCCTGACAATGCTGGACATCTTGACGGCCATCCGGAATGCCACAGTAAGCGTCTGCCCAGGGCCTGGGAGGCGGGGAAGCTGGAAGTGGTGTGTGCAGCGGGGGGGGGGGGGGGGTGGAGGCGGCGGCAGCTTAGCTTTCCACCTCTGTTCTGCTGCCCCCGTCAACCACTGGAGCCCCACGTGCCACAGGGAAGCAGCGCCCTCTTTCTGAGAGCTGCTATTGCAAAGGGGGTGAGGAGATGGTGCCATGAGCCAGCCAGGCCCAGGTTCCAAGTCTCCACAAACACTCCAGGGGGCGGGGGGCAAGCTAGCTTCTCTCTCAGCCTTGGTGCCCCCGCTGTACTGGGGGACAAGGATACTGGCCTGCCTTCCAAGGGGGGGATCTTTAGGACCACGTAGTGGAGGCTGCTCTCCTTTAGAGAACGGAGCAGCCCCCAGGAGCTCTTGGAATCTTTGCTGTGCACACATCGAAACTTGCCGGACTCTTGAAAAGCCGAGAGCAGGAACACACCCGAGGCGTCCTTTCCGTTAGCAGAGCTGGAGGTTGGAACGGGCTGGGTTGTGCTGTGGGTGTGGGTCCGTCCTGCTGCTGCTGAGGCGGCTTCTTGCTTCCTCGGCAGGGTCCCCGTCCCGCCCTCTTTGTCCCAGAAGTCTCCTTTGAACTGCTGGTGAAGCGGCAGATCAAGCGCCTGGAGGAGCCCAGCCTGCGCTGCGTGGAGCTGGTGCACGAGGAGCTGCAGCGCATCATCCAGCACTGCTCCACCTACAACACGCAGGTGCGGCCCCGCCGGCTCCATGGCTAGCCCCCACCCCGGGGTGGCAGGAACAGCTTCAGAGGGCAGCTTGGGGTGGCGTATCTCAGTGTCGCTCTCCGTAAGGAACTCCCTGCACACAGAAAGGGGGACTGCTGCAAACGTCCTGGCGAGGCTAGCTTTCCGTGGGAAGGACATTTGCTTCTGAAGGGGAGTTCTGGCCTGATGTTCTTCATTTGCGAGTGATTCCGCTTTGGAAAAGCTAGCATGATTGTGCAGACTGCACAGCCCAGCCCCTTTGCCACAGCAGCGGGAGTGGAGGGCAGTGTTTGTCAGCTTAATTTCCTGTCTGAAGGCTTGTAGGGAAGCTGGGAAGGGGCGAGGAGGAGTTCAGCTCTTTGGGAAATGCAACTTCTGGCACAGCCCAGTTCCCACTTTTTTCCAGAGCCAGCGTGGCGTTAAGAGTGTCAGATTAGGATCTGGGAGACCCAGGTTGGAATCCCCGCTCTGCTGGGGAAACCCGCGGGGTGACCTTGGGCCAATCATACGCTCTCAGCCTAATGTACACCACAGGGTGGTTGTTTTGTGAGAATAAAATGGAGAAGAGAAGGACGTAAGCCACTTTGGGGTACAAATAAAATAAATACCTGAGCTTGAGTAACCAAACGGCACCCCCACCTCCAATAAGCACGGCGCGCCTTCCCTGGGAAGGTCTCATTGATGTGAATGGGAGCTGGGCGGGGGCTTGATGGGGCAAGGGGAGCCCAAGGAACCCCGGGGCCCCAGGCAGCCCTCCTGACTGACTTCAGTGGGAATTGCGCTTGCATCCCTCATTCCTCTCCGTGGGGCTTGTGTAGCAAATAGAGATTTGCATCCGAAAAAATATTCGGGTTTCCCATTTCGGGAAGCTTCGGGATTCCGGTTATTACAGATTGTTTTCCCGCTTCCCGAAGCAGGAAACCCGAATATTTTTGGGGTGCACACCTCTAGAAGTGACTATAGTTCATTCTGAGCGGTGCCTGGAATGTGCTACTGGGGGCAGACTCGGCACCCTTCTTCGCGTCTGCTGTGAGAAACGAGTCTCCCCCCTTGCACTGGGCAGCAGCCCTGGCTGTTGTAAGAAGCCTTCAGAGGGGAGCCCGTGCGTCCTGACCTGGGTAAGCTTGGAAGAAGGCTGGAGAAAGGGCCCTGGAGGCACCCCTGCCAGCTTCAGTCCTTGGCATTTCCACAGAAAGGCTGCTGGGAAGCAGGGGATGGATTTCAGGGGGCAGAAGGTAAGGGCTGTTTTTCTGCCTGGGGCCCTGGGGGGCTGCTGTCAGTTAGAGCAGATCTCTCAGCGAGGTAGTTGCGCCAATGGCCTGACTTGGTCTAATGCAGCTGTGTGTGGCTCCCGTGGTCCATGTGATCTCGGTTGAGAAAACCCATGAGCTGTGGCTGGCAGGGAGACTGAGATTATGGAAGCAGGCAATTGAGTTTAGCAAGAGAGAGAGGGGAAATCTCCCACTCATGTGTACAGACAGCTCTCCGAACAGAGACATCAAAGCCATTTCAGCCCATGATATCCAAGCCAGCGTCTCACAGCTGACACCGTTGAGATGCCCTGGGTGATATATACAGGCTATTCTTTGGCTAATGGACTCGGTGAAGCTTTCCATTTGGAGATTTCACACTTAACAACATTTTCAATATCTTGTGGGCAAGATGTGTTGACCTACTGAGGTAACTGAAGAATTGCAGTGGTGCCAAATGGAACCTCAGTTAGTCAGCTTCTTATATTATTTACTTACTTAATTTATACCCCACCTTTCTCCCCTTGGGGACCCAAAGCAACTTAACATCCTTCTCCCCTCCATTTTATCTTCACAACAACCCTGTGAGGTAGGTGAGGCGGAGAGCGAGGGTGACAAGCCTAGGGTCACCCAGCAAGCGAGCTTCCACAGCAGAGTGGGGACTCAGTCTCCCAGACTCTGGCCTGACATTCTAGTCACTGCACCGTGAGAAAGAACAAAACCTTCTTTTTTAAAATAAGCTTTGCCATTATTTTATGCTTATCAAAGCATTTATGCCTCCTCTTTCTCTGTGGCTTGATGCTGCTGCTGATTTGTGTGTGTGAGTGTGTTTGTGTATATCTAAGGGGCTGAGTGTTCCCTTATTTATGTTTATTTTGACAACATTTTTGCCCTGCCTTTCTGCCCAATCAGGGCCATTGAGGCATCTAGTCTGTTAAGGCCAGGTTAACAATCCCACGTCCCCTGCCTTTCTTCTTCTCTTCCATCTTTCCCTCTCAGGAGCTGCTCCGCTTCCCCAAATTGCACGAGGCCATTGTGGAGGTGGTGACGGCCGTCCTTCGCCGGAGGCTGCCCATCACGAATGAGATGGTAAGGAAGGCTGGCCTCTCTGCCCCGAGATCTGGCGGTGGGGGAGTGCCCCTTCTTAGCTCAGGATGAGCGCCCGCTCCATGATGCCCTGCACCTCCTCCTAGGTCCACAACCTAGTTGCGATTGAGCTGGCCTACATCAACACGAAACACCCGGACTTCATCGATACAGCCTTGGTCTCTGCCTCTGTAAGCAACTCCAAGGTATGCCCCCCCCCCGCACTCCAGCTGCGTGAGAAGCGGTGCCCTCTGTCCCTGAAGGTGGACACACCGCCAGTTTTTCAATGTGTTTGCACAGAATGAACCTCTTCCCGACGGGGCCCGGCGGTGGAAAAGTGAGAAGGCGGAGGAGGCTGGCACCGACGACAAGCCCAAAGGGTCCTCCTCCCAGGTCTCCCTCTATTCCAGCCCGAGCCGATCCCACGCTGTCAATCTGCTGGACACGGTCAGCTGGGGAGGAGGAGGAGGAGGAGGAGGAGGGAAGGCTGGAATGCCAGATGGCTTGCGGGGCAGTGATGGTTGCAGAGGAGCGAGCCGCGTTAGTCTGTCGTTGCAAAATAGTAAAGAGTCCAGTAGCACTTTTTTGACTAGCCAATTTTATTGTACCACAGCGCTCTCCATCAGATGCATGTCAGTTGGTTAGTCTTAGAGGTGCTACTGGACGCTTTAGTATAGTGACAGATATGAGGCTGTTAGAGGTTAGTTGCTTCATGCAACACTTGGAAGCGTCGTGACGAGCTGAGCCTCCCCTTGAAGTTGTTGTGCTTGAGTGGTGGTAAGGCCCTGTGGAGCCTTTCCCCCTCTGGTACAGAAACTCAAATTAGAAATAATATAATGCACAGATGTCAGGGCTTGCTGCAGGTGCCACTGGGTGGGGTGCTGGCAGGCCTGGCTCTGACTTCAAAGGGGCGCCAGGGATGCTGCAGGACCCTGCTCTGTGGAAGGAGGGGCGGTATACCTCACCCAGACTCCCTCTCAGTCCACTCACCAGCCTGCTCAACCTGTGCCACTCACCCCCTTTGATCTCTGCCATCGCCTCCTTCGTCAACTCTCCTTCTCACCTCCACTCCATCACCCCACCCTCTGGGAGGGCTTCCCTTTTATCCCCTCAGCCTTGCCACGCTCTACCTGCCAGCCACGCCCTCCTGCTGCCTCCTAACCATGGCCCTAGCTGGCCTAGGCAGCTGCACCTGTGCTCGTTTGGCTGGAAGCCCTGGGCCGGTCCACCTGTGCCTTGTTGGCTGGCTATCCAGCCTTTCTGGCTGGGCTGACGGCTGAAGGCAGGTCCAGCTGAGACTCCTTGGCTGGCTGCCCCTCTTCTCCCCCAGATTGCCTCAGGCAGCTCCACCTGGTGTTGCTTTGCTCCTGGCCTCCCCTGGGCTAGGTTATTCCTTTCAAGCTGGGCTGCAGGCTGGGGCGTGGCTCTGGGTTGCTGAGGCTGCTTTCCCCCCCCTGGCTGGTAAGGCTTCCGTTTGCCTGGCTGCTGGTTGCCTGTCCCCGCTGAGTTGCTGAGGCTGCTTCTCCTCCCTGGCTGGTAAGGTTTCCGTTTGGTCAGCTGCTGTCTGTCTGTCCCCACTGCCTCTTCCCTCTCCCTCTGCTCTGGCCCCCTCTGGGTTGACCCCACTCTCCCTGCCTGGCCTCCTAGACTTCCACTGGAGGGTGGGGCTAGCTGGCCTCCACCTGCCCCTTCTGACCCTCTGAGGCTTGGGTGCTTCTTTCCCTCCCTCCTGTGTAGGTAGGTTCTGGCCCTGGGAGTCTGCTGGGGAGACTGGGCGGCTGTCTCCCAGCTGCCTCCCGTCTCTTCCTCCCAGCAAGTCCGGGGGCTGCGCTGTGGACCCCGGAGAACAGACACGACACTTGAAATTGATCAATGAGCCAGGTTCCTGGAACAGCAGGATTGGAGTCCAGTGGCACCTTAGAGACCAACAAGATTTCCAGGGTGGAAGCTTTCCAGAGTCAGCGCTCCCTTCTTCCCAACCAGGCCTCCACAAACTTGTAGTTACAACTTACCCCCTTTTCCCCTCCAAGTCCTCTGAGTACTGAAGAACTCAGGGAAGAGACGAGTGTCCGTGAGGAAGGGGAGTCCCTCTTGTGCTGCTTGTGGGCCAAGGAGGCACGCAGCTCTAGCCAGCAGCTTGGCGGAGGCATAGACGTGAGAGCTGGAGGGGCAGGAATGGCAACACAGAAGGGGGGGGCAAGGTTTTTTGGCTCTAGCCTGCTCACACTCTTTAGTGGGAACGAAAGCTACGTGCGAGCAGCCCCTGTGGCCAAGGACAGATGGCCTTGTGGCCGAGGCAGAGGGAGGGGAAGTATTACAGCTTGGCAAAAAGTGCAGGGCCTTGAGTAGCTGCTGTGCTGCCCTTGCGCCGCCCCCCCCCCCCCCCCGGCAGAGGTGGCTCACGTCAGGCGTCCCTCTTTGCCGTAGCCCATGCCAGCCACGCGGAAACTGAGTCAGCGGGAACAGCGGGACTGTGAGGTCATCCGGCGTCTTATCAAGTCCTACTTCCTCATCGTGCGGAAAAGCATCCAGGACAGGTAACAGGGTTGGCCAAGGGAGCCGGGATGAGGGGGGCAGGGGGGGGTGTCTGCATTCAAATTATCCATCTACAGGAACTTTCAGGTCTGATGCTGTCGTCTATAAACAGGGTGGGGCAGGGGAAGGAATGTGTGAGTTACTACCATTTCAGAGGTTTATAGACACTCGAGTATTGTAATCAGCAAAGGATGCAACTAACAACCAAGAGCAGAGGAGTTGGGTTTCTTGGCCTGTAGCTGAAGATACTTTAGGCAAGATGGCACGTACCTTTATTTACTTATACATACATCTGCCTTTTCTCCCAAGTTGGTACCCAAAGCAGCTTATGTCAGTTTCCTTTCATTCATTTTATCCTCACAACCACCCTGTGAGGTAGGTTAGTGTATGACTGGCCCAAGGTCACCCAGCAAGCTTCCATAGCCTAGCAGGGATTCAAACCTGGGCCTCCCTGATCCTGGTCTAATACTCTGACCGCCACCCCACCCTGGCTGCTTCCCCATGAAGGAAGGGCCAGCTGTGGTGGGGGCACTGGGAGGGGCGAGCCTGTTCCTTGTGGATGAATCTGCTTCATTCCTGTAGGGGTAAGGCCTAGCACAAGAATGTGTGGAGAGGAAGGGGAATCGGAGGCCTAGCAGGAAAGCCTCCTAGCCCCTGTTCAAGACCTGGGTTTTGTTGGACAGTCATCTGCTCCACTCCTGCAGTGTCCCGAAGACGGTGATGCACTTCCTGGTGAACTACGTCAAGGACCACCTTCAGAGCGAGCTGGTGGGCCAGCTGTACAAACAGCAGCTCTTGGACACGCTGCTGACCGAGTCCGAGGACATGGCCCAGCAACGCAACGAGGCTGCCAACATGCTGAAGGTGAGGGGGCTGGGGAGGGGCCGTCCAGGTTGGGCCGGATGAGCTTGGAGGGGACCCCTCCCCTGCCCTTCTTTTTGTCTCTAGCTTGGCAGTAGCAGAAGACTTGGTTTGTTGCTTCTCCCGGTGTTGAAAGAACTGCTGTTTACCAGCCAAGCCACAACTCTAGACGGGCAGGATCCACCCCTTGGGGGGAACCCTGTACTCCATCAACACTGCCGGCAGTAGATCCCCTTGCTGTCCGAATCAGTCCTGGCTCCTCGTGATCACGAATCGTGGCCTGGGCAGGAAGCACCTGACTGGCTGTGTCTATTCCGAGAGTCGTTCTTGCCTCCAGACACCTGACTAACTTCATTATTTCAGAAACATCAGTTAGGTGGTTTCTCTCCATTCTCTTGCAGGCATTACAGAAAGCCAGCCAGACCATCTCTGAGATACGGGAGACTCAGCTGTGGTGAGGAACGTCCGACATTTCAGAAGACTGGCTGGGCCAGAGCCAGCCACTCATTTCCACAACTGGCTTGGGTCTCTGGGGTGGGGGAGGCTATTCCATACACATTCCAACCTGAAGCAAGAACCAGTCTCCGTGTTTGGACCACCACCCGGAGCCAGTGTTGCTTCCCTGGCCTGCCTCCTCCCTGACCGGTCATTCGTGCATTTCATCCTTGCTGGTTAACTATTAAAACGGTTCTTGTATGGTTTGAACTCCCCCTCCCCAATCTGCATCCTTTGGTTACTGGTTTGGGCCCCGGTTTTGTTCATGGCAGCTCTCCCCTCCTGAGTCCAGGGTGGGGGATTTGCTAGGCCAGTTTTTCCAATGCCCCAGATCGTGGGCTGTATAGTGGAAGAAGTGAAATAATTTGTTGTCTGTGTATGTCAGAGTAGCCTGTACTGAAGCTGCTGGGTGAGTGTGTGTGTGTGTGAGTGCACCTAAAGGTGAATAGTTGTGCGTTTTCATTTCTGTGCTCTGGGTGGGCAAAAGTTGCCTGGGTGAGTCCAGAGCAAAGTGTGCAATGCAGGCCGCCGCCTTCTTCAAACGGGCCCCTGCTCTCACCTTTACTCAAGAGCCATGTGCCATCGTGCCACTGAATTATGCTGCCTAGATGTGAGTGGGGAAAGCACAGTGCGCCTGTCTGCATGCATTTCTGCACTGGGCCTGTAAATGTCACAGAATAAAATTGTCTGGTTCCACATACCCGTGTTGCCGCACATCTATTACCTTGGGGAATCGGGCAGGATTTCAACATCCGATCCAAGTAATCTCATGCTGCTGTGCAGTCGTCCCTTTGGTGGTTGGTGGCAGGACTGTTGTAACACTCAGTCAGTATTTAACAATTCGGTCATTGGGCCCTCAAATCCTGCACAATGGCAGCGTACTCAAGGGGTGTGTCTCTCTCGTCATATTTTACTTCTGGGTAGCAGGGCTTGGCTTTACTGTTCCCGGGGAGTGGCAAGAAGCATCAAGGTGTGGTGTGTGGAAGTTTTCACCGTAAGAGACACTTACTTATCCCTCAGGCATTTCCCAAGTTCTGCAGCCCTTGTCAGAGCCGAGGCACAGGGATCTTCACACCTCCGGCAGTTAGACGTTGACCCCTGCCCGAGAAGCTAAATCGAGTCCTGCGTTCCTATACAGGTGAAGCTGTAGGAAGCCAGAAAAGGCCGAACGTCCTCAGTGGGGTCGTGAAGATCAGCAGTTTCCTCCCCAGACACAGGGAGACAGGCTGAACTAGTTGAACAAGGATGGTAAACCCCAAGCATGAGGACCAAGTGTCACCTTTAAGGTGGGACGTGCTTTTGGGGCGGGCTAGGTGAGCATCTTTGCCCTATTACTTAGCTCCCCCTATCCACTCAAATTCTCATCTCATCTGCACTAAAAGCAGAGGTGGGATCCCAGCTGCTCCCCACCCCCCCCAGGCCTGCTCACCCCCACGCCTGGTAATCCACCCTGGAGCTCCGTGAGGAAGGGGGACTGTAAATGGCTCCCCTCTCCTGGCCTTTGTGGCGCCTGCTCCCACGGTATGTGTCAGCCCTACCCGGAAGGGCTCTGCCGCCAGGGTGCAATCCAGTGGTAAGTTCGATGCCCACAGAGGCACGTGGCATGTGCTTTTCTGCTGCCTGTTTCAAGGAGGCTTGCCCCCAATGCCTGCTAGGATGCAAGCCCCAATTTGGGATTCACATCTCAGGCGAGCTGCTGGAGGTAATAAAAGTGGGTTCTTCTCTGCTTCCGTACCTCTGGGCCGTTACGAATCAGGTGGGAACATTTTTGTGGCGAACGACAACCGGGAAGCTCCTTGCAATCTAAGGGAGACTAGCGGCAGTGCCTGAGTTACCTACAGCTGTCTGGCAACCTACTGATAGGGGAGGGAGGCAGGGAGCTGTCTGACCAAATGATTCTTTGTACTAACCCCCTCCCGCAAAAAAAAAAAACCCAACCCCAACCCCTAGCATTAGAAAGAATGGTTCTGCGGCAGTTCCTACTGGCAGCTGGAAGCGCTTGCCTCCCACCTTCCCTGGCTAGCTGCTGAAGGACGTGGTGTTTTCCTACCTGGTCTCTTTCCCAACCCTTGCACCTCCCACCCTGAACCCAGCGCTGGAGCCAAAGAACACACAAGACACCCACTTCGTCACACAGCAAGGACATTTAGTCAATTTATGAAGCATCAAATATACAGTTTCTTATATACAAAGTGGAGCAGAGTTTTTTGGGGGGAGGGAGAAGGTAAGGAACCAAAAATACAGCCAGTCTGGAGACTTCCAGCCCTGAGTGCCAAGAGGCGAGGTGGGTGGGGCCCCCATGCCACAGAAAACACACGGGCGGGACATCCCCTCCTCCTGCCTGCAGAGGCCGATATTTATAATATATAGTATGTACACGGGAATCTCTGTACAGCAACGAACCCAACACAGGATATGCAGTGCAGGGCAGGGACAAAGTGCATGCTGGGGGGAGGGGGGCAACAGGGTGGGAAGACCTGACGGGGAGGGGGGATCCCGGGCCAAGTGCAGGGGGAACTCGGAGTAGCTTCAGCGAAACCATCACCGTCTTACTACAGACAGGACTCCCGGGTTCCCTTTTAGGCTTGGAGTCTAGTCAGGTAGCAGAGGGTGGAGAAACTGAGATACAGAACTTGGAAGTTTGGCAATGGAAACAGCGGCCCTGGGAACTCCCTGGACTGGCAATTAGTGGACCCTTGTTTTGCATCCCCCACCCCCACCAAGATCTGGAGGACAGAAACCTTGCCGTGCAGTAGGCCTGCTCCCTTCAGAGCAGCTGTTTCTAAAACTGGGGGAGCAGGGCACACGGGGAAAGACACGGGGAAACCTGTGTGTGCCCATGTGGGAAATACATTTATTAAATAATGAAGAGCTACTGGGTGATCGGAAGGAAGCGGCCTCCTCACAGGTCCTCACTGCAGTGGGAAATCAATGAGCCAATCAAACCCCATGCAGAAGGGCCCTGGCGCAACTCTGTATGAGTCACTGCACTGGCTTGCACCGCCAGCTTTAATTAAAATAATTATCTCCTACTAGTAGTAGTTTGGGAAGCACTGCTTTAATTAAGCATTAAAATAATTCATTCCATCCAAAGTCAACAGCACCATTTCAGAATACATGATGGGGCACTGCTTCCTTATTTTTTTTTAAAATCCTAGCTAAGCAGCCTTGCGCCCAGAGACCGAGAAGCACAGCTGAGGAGCCCTCTTCATAATCAGCCTCGGACTAGCTAGGAGAGGGCGGGCTGGCTAGTTAGCTACGGGAACATCTTTGGAGTGGGGAAGGGGAAGGCTTGGCCTGCCTTAGCCCACAGGCTTGAGTCGGGTCATGAGACCCCAGAACCCATCTTCTTCTAGAAGGAAAGGCATTGGGAGGTGGGGATTAAAGTGCATCTAAGCTCAGGAACCAGGAGGAAAGGAGGAAGGGGCTTTGCAGCTGCTCCCCACCCCTGAAGACGACAAAAGAGCATGTGGGGTTGGATCCATCCCACCCACCACTCCTCTTTCCCCAGCTGAGGAACAAGATGAGGGTCATCGAAGGCAAGGGATAATACACACACAGCCTCCTTCATTGATTCAGTGCAAACCCCAGGGCAGAGGTGGGGTGGGTGGGGAGTGGAATAAGAATAGCCCTTTATGAATAAGAACCAGGAGGGCACGAGACAGCCCCTCCGCCGCCTCCCCGTTTGCAAGAATACGTAGGGCCAGCCCCCTCCCCTGCCGTTCTCCTTTCCTTAATGCAAAGAGCAGCAACTCACAAACACTGTGCAAATTAAAAAGGGGTGGCCTCTTCGCCCCCCCACCCCAGCCAAAGTGGCACCAGCAAGCAGAGGTGTCACTTGCCACCCTTGTGGGGGAGACTATATTAGAGGATGAGGAACTAATCTCTTCCGAAAGAAGAACTTTCCTGGGGGGGGGGGGGGTCTCGTGCTAGAGGCGTCCAGAAAGTCAAACACCAGATGTGTAAGAGGCGTGAAGAGAACAACCTGCACAGGTGTCTGCCCTTGTACAAAGCACGGGGGGAGGGGGGCTTTTGAAGACGCAAGGATCTGCCTGCAGATGCCAAGTCTTGGGGACCCCCCCTTGGGGGACAATTCAGAATAGGAACTCCTGGGCAAAGGCTTCACACTCAAGCCAAACATCTGCACAACCATCAAAGCCGGCAAGCACTAGGCAAGGAGAAGGGAGTCTTTCTCCCCACGCCGTGTCATGCAACCTTGCAACACATGCGAAGGCCCACGCTCCCCTGCAATGCTTCTGGAGGACAGCTGCACGTGCTGGCGGCTTCACAGCCCTTCCCTTTCCCCTTGATGCCCCCTCTTCCCAGTCATTTTTTTCTACAATACAGAACCAGCTGGGGGGAGGAGAGACTGGATTTGGAGGGGGGGGGTCTGCGAGGGCGGAAGGAGCAGAGAAGGGTTAGCGAATAAGCATCCCTCTCCCCCAACTGCTGCTTTGCACCCTTGACTTCCCCCCTGCTGGTGAGGAGCTGTTCACAGCCGGTGTGTTTCCCCACCCTTGACTGTCCAACATCTGTGTTTGGCCCTAAGCCCTCACAGCGCTCTGCTGCCGCCTGAGACCTTCCAGGAATTCGACCGCCAAGTGGGGCTAGCAAATGCACAGTGGGCCAGGCCACGGCAGTGGCTGCGTGGAACTGTTCCACCTGACTGGGAGAGAGTAGGAAGCTGTCAGGAGGAACCAAGTGCTGGTTCAGCACGGAGCTGGGCCTGTAGGTGGCAGAGGAGGGATACGCTCCATGCTGACCCCCTTGGAGCCCAGATGTGTGCCATGCCTTCTGATAAAAGGGGAGGGGAGAAAAACAGCAGCTGCAGGTCACTGGCCCCGGCAGCCCTTGGCGTGTGGGAGAGGAGAGGGGCCCTGCTCTCCTGCCATGCACTGGGCATGCTCCGCGTCTGAGCAGGGCAGAAACACCTGCATTTGGTTGCCACCTTTGCCCCTCTCCGAGGATGGTGGCCTTCCCGTCAGGTCTCAATTCAAAGCAATGGCCAGGGACAGCCCAGGAAACAGTGTGCACTGCCAAGCTTTAGTCCTGCAAGCAATGGGAGAGCGTAGTGACCACTGACTCAAAAAATAAAGAAAAATCTGCAGCAACTCCAAGATACCAGGCAGCCTATGGGCACTGGGAGGACGGGGCTGGGCCAGAGTTGTGGCTCACACAGGGCCCGATTGGCCATGCTTAATGGCAGAGCAAGCCCGGCTTCAGCCGCACGGCTCCAGGGGGATCCAGGAAGTACGTGCTTCCTATTCAGCCCACTGAAGAGTTCAGGGCAGGGCCAAAACCCGCCGGCTTTCTCCTGTCCCGCAGCTCAGAAAGGGGAGGGGAGAGTATCCCTCTGCCCTCCCTGGCTTTGTTTGCAACATTCATGCTACCTGAGTTCTAGGACAAAGAAGCTCCTCTTAAAACAGGGGCAACTGGAGACTTGAAAAGTTGTTCGGAATAAAAAACGAGTCTCTCTCTCCTTGGCACTCTCCAGAAAGCAACAGCGGTCACGTCAACAAGGTGCATGGGAGTCAACCACAGGAACTCCCTGCTACTTGGCTTGCATCTCCTAGTCCAGGGCCCTTGGTTTTATAGAGCTGAACAAATGTTTGCGTCCAGTTCAACTCCTACAGCAGAAGAAATGGCTGGCAGTGAAGGGGACCCCTCTTTCATGCTTGGAGGGTTCCCAGGAAAACACGAGCAGGCAAAGGTGCAAACTCCAGCCGACGACACTCAACCCGTTCAAGACCTCCAAGTAACACACGCCTGCAGCATGGAGGTGCTGCTTCATACAAACAGCGGCTGGCAAGCGGTGGCTGTTCATGGGCCCTGCCGCATCAGAGGGGGGTGGGAGGAATGCAGGACCGCCAGCACTTCAGGGAACCGGTCTGTGGTCTTCTCCCCATCATCTGCTTTTTTACGTGTGGGGAGAGGCACTCCTTAGGTCCCCACCTCCAGCGGGAAGGGACGCGGTCTGGAAGCACATGGTCTACTCTTTATACGAACTTGGGGGTTCTATGCACTTTGACCCTACACCAAACCGTTTCCGTCTACGGCCCACATGGCAAACCGTGTACAGGAGACAGATTCCTTCGCCAGCACGTGCTGAAGAGAGCGTTCAGCGTCCGTGTTCTCGAACAAAATCCTGCCTCTGCACAGCCCAACTGCATTCTCCAGTGGGGAGGGGAGAAAGGAGGGCGGGGCCCCTATGCTTCACAGCCCAAATTTGACACTGATGCCACCCTCAGATCACAACTGGTGCCGCAGGTCTGGAGTTCTTCCTTCAGAGCCGGTCTCAGAGACGCCCCCTCTCAGTCCTGATCCTAGGAAAAGAGGAGCGGGCATGGAGCAGGGAGGAGGAAGGGGGATGGCACCGAAGTCGAGACACCCTCCCGACCCCCTGGCCTACCCCTCGGCAGCAACTGGGCGGACTGGGAGGAGCCCCTGGTTCTATTATTTATATATTTATAACTATCAACCCCCAACGCAGCGTTGCTCCTTCCTCAAACGACGGTGCTGATTCTGTTGACGGGCTTCTGTTTGGGGTTGGGGGGCCCTTGGGAGGGCATGGCTTGAGGGCCCCCTTGATGCATGGGAATGTGCTGGGGCAGCGGAGAAGTGGGGGCGGCCGGAGAGTGGGGGCTGAGGGGCGTGTGGGGCGACGGAGGTGGGAGGGGCGGGTAGGAGGGGTGGGGCGGGATGGGCGAATGAGGCGGCACCATGGGGGGTGGGCCGTGGTGCTGTGGAGGCGGGTGGCCGTGGTGGACGGGGTACGGCCCCATGCCGGAGGGGGGAGGGGGCCGCTGAAGGAGCTGCGGGGGGTGGTGGCTGAAGATAAAGTGCTTTGGTGCCTGCGGTCTGTGCAGGGTGTGCTGCCCGGGCCCCCCAGGCTGATGCAGCTGCTGGGGGTAGGTGTGGGCGAGGGCGTGCTGGGGGGCAGGGCTGTAGAGGGGCAGCGGTGAGGTGGGCTGGCGCCCGTGGGGGAAGGGCGGGTGCTGGGGGGCCGCCGTGGCCATCTGGTGGGCCCGTTTCTGCTGGCTGGGGCGGCCCAGGGTGTAGTGGTGGTGAGGCTGTGGGGTGGGGAAGGCTGGGACGGCTTGCTTTTGCGGGGGGGCTGAGAGCGGAGGTTGCTGGGAGTGGTGGTAGCGCTGCACCTGAGGCGGCAAGGGGTTGGACGGCAGCGCTAGGGGGGGCGGAGGCGGGGCTGGCTGTGGCGGCGGCGGTGGCTGCTGCGGGTAGGGGGGTGGGGGTTGAGCGGAAGGGCCGTGGCAGTACTGGGCGTGGAGGGCTTGCAGCTTGGACTGGCTGCCGTCGGGCAGGGAGGGGTGGATGTGGTGGGGATGGTGTGGAGGGAGGTGGTGGTGTGAGGAAGACGCGGAAGAGGACGAAGCCGAGGCCTGGCTGGGAGGCGTCTGGAAGGGCCCCTTCCCCCGCTTGCTGCCAAAGAGGGAACCCAGGAAAGAGGAGGAGTTTGAGGGGGGCCGAGGCTGGGGCTTGTACTCCTCGGGAGGAGGCGGCGGTGGCACTCTCTGGTGGGGACGTGGGCTGCTAATAATAGACCCCTGAAAGGAACAGCAAAGGCGGGCGGGGGGGGGGGGAAAGAGGGAGAGAAAAAGAGAGAAAAAGACAGACAGACAGAAAAAGAAAGGCCGGGCGTCAGACCATCGGCTGCGTAAAACCCTCCTGTCGCTGTGGACTGCCTTTAAGGTTCTGAATGGTCAAAGAAGACCACCGTTTGCCCCCGACGGTTGGCGTCAGCTAAAAGCAAGGCATGCTGTGAAAATCGGACCCGCTCTCCCCTGCCAAGGAGGCAAACACTGCCTCCTTTGAACCTCTGTTTGAACGCCATGAACAGAGACGGGGTGGGCAGAGGAGGGGGCAGATGCACAAGCAAAGAAAGAACAGAAAGGCTTGCAAGGCAGAGAGAGGAGGGAGGGAGGGGGCGACCCCTCTGCATGCGGCCCACCCTCCCCACACACACACCTGGCTCCAGCCCACTTACTTCAATGGTGCTGTCCAGGGATCCCACGCTGTTACGGCGGCCCCGCTTGCCTGCAACAGAGCAGGGGTTAGCGAGACCCTCCCCTTTGAAAAAGCCCTCCAGCTTGGATGAGGGGGGAAGGGGGGCCCTTGACCAAGGACAGGCAGCTTCTCTGCCCCATTCCCCCCAAAGCAGAGCAGCAGAGCAGAGGCAGAGTGAACAGAGAACAGAGAGGGGGGGACAGAGGGTCTTGTCCCTGTTCTATTTCGGGGTGAGACGGTGCGCAGGTGTTACTTTAGGTATGAAATTGCTGGAGACCAAGCATGCGCTTGTCCTGCCCACTCCAGAACCCGCTTCCTGGTGCAAACAAGTGGGTCACACGGAACAAGGAAGAGACCGTCCTGCCTGTAAGGAAGCAGGCGCCCCCCCCCCCCCCCGCCAGCTGAGACCAACTCTCACAATACCAAATTCTGGGGCTCTGCATTTTTTAGTCCAGTTTGAGAATTAAAATTAAATATTCTTACACCTACAAAGGAGAGCCAAAATAACAAGAGATGAGTGGATTGTGTGACTAGGGCTGTTTTCCCACTGCTTACCGGTCACGGAACATCGTGCCGAGCTCCCGGAACGACCGCGTCTTCCTGCCGGTCTCGTGCAAAATGGCGTCAGAAAGACGCTGTCATTCCGGGAGCTCGGCACGATGTTCCGTGACCGGTAAGCAGTGTGAAAACGGCCTTCGATTCCACTTCAGAAAAGTTTCTGCAGAATTTGAATGTTTCAAAATCTGGATCTACCTAAATCCTTCTGGGAAAGACCCAGTTTATACACTCATCGAAATCCAACTTTTCTTGGACTGCACTGCTTCGAGCTACAGGTGATGAGGGGCACTCTATCTATGCATGCTCCTGTTTGAAAGAATTCCCTGCAAAGAGAAAACAAACATGCCAGGAAGAAGAACTCGGCCCAGTCCTCCTGGCATGCTATTTTTCTAAGTGCAAGGTTGTTTGTTTGTTCTTGTTCGTCTGAAGTGGGACACTCAAACACACAAGGTAACATTTACAGCCTGAAGTGACCTAGAAGGGGCCTGGCCGCTTGATTCAGCCAAATGCTCAGGCTGGTCCAGAGGCTTCTGCAACTGCCCCAAGCTCCCAAATGGGGCCCAGAACAGGTGCTGAGATCAGCCAGCCAAGCACACGTGGAGGTCCTACGCAAGCTGGGAGGTCAAAGGACGCGCCCAATCTGCCTGCTTATATTAGAAGTCACTATTCATGCCAGACAAAACGAAGGAGCTCCACACATTGCCACAAATTCCAGTTTGTGCAACATTTTGCAGCGTCCCTCTGAAACTCAGGTTGTGTTTTTTAAAACTGACATCAACAGTGAAATGACCCTCCCCCCCGCCCTCGTGTCTACCAGACTCCTCCCCAGCCGTGCCCAGCCACGGGGCCGTGGAAAGATCTCGGAGTCCGGGCCCCCAGCCCCTCACCAGCATCAGAGAGGTCCCGCAGGGAGCTGCTGAGGGCGCCACGCTTCAGGCCTTCCCCCACTGTATAGGCATCCTCCAGGCTGCTCCGGGCCAGCGTCCCGTTCACCGTGTCCTTGGGCCCAGAGGAGGGGGAGGCGTTGGGGCGCATCACCCCTTTCTGCTTTTCCAGCTCCGCTGTGGGTGGGAATAAAAATGGACACAGGCACTGAGTGGCTTGGCTCACACGCTGGGCCTGTGCATTAGCTGAACCAAAGGAAGCCCAAATTCTATGCTTGGAAACGATCAGCAAAAATTGCAGACAGCAGCAGGATCCAATTTGAAATGCCCCAACACAGAGTCATACCCCCTGACCACTGGAGGACTGCCCTAACCCCTCCATTTGATTTCGTTAGCCTCCCAAAAGCCACATGCCACCCACCCCCCACTTCCAAATGCATGTCCCACAGTCAAGGTCACCTTGGATGGCATTGCAAGAGAACCGACCCGAGCATCACTTTCTTCTCAACCCTCCCTCCCACCTTGCCTTCTCTCTCTCACACACACACACACACACACACCCCAGCATCTGCCTCCTTCCAGACCTGCAGCCTTTCTATCTACGGCTGCTGGTGTTTCCAGAGCCTGGCAGTGCCTTTAAGAACCTGGGAGGTGCCCTGCTGGATCAGACCAGGGGTCCACCCAGACCAGCATCCCGTTGCATGCAGCAGCCAAGCAGTTGCCGCCCTGCAGGGCCAACGACGGGGTATAGAAACCAAGGCCTGCCCCTGGTGTTGTCTCCTAGCTCTGCGCTTTCAGAGGTGTCCTCTGCTTCTGAACACAGAGGTCCCCCCTTCCATTGTCATGGCTACTATCCATTGATGGACCGCTCCTCCAAAAACCTGTCTAATCCCCCTTTAAAGGCATCCACGCTCGTGGCCATCACTATGTCCACTGGCACTGAATTTTACAATAGAATTACTTGTTGAGTGAAGGGCTTCCTTTAGTCTGTCCTGCACCTATCGCTCAGCAATTTCATCGGCAGAAATGTAGACCTTCCCGACTAAATTTACCACGTCCACCATGTCCAACAGTCAGAGGAGGATGAATTTCTCACACCTAGCTGGAAAGCAAGGGCCTCTGGTACTTCTATCTGTGTGCGTGTTCCCACATTCTGCAGAGCCAGTTTGGTGTCGTGGTTAAGAGCAACAGGACTCTAATCTGGAAAACCAGGTTTGATTCCCCACTCCTCCGCTTGAAGCCAGCTGGGTGACCTTGGCTCAGTCACAGCTTCTAGAAGCTCTCTCAGCCCCACCCACCTCACAGGGGGATTGTCGTGGGGATAATAACGACATACTTTGTAAACTGCTCTGAGTGGGTGTTAAGTTGTCCTGAAGGGTGGTGTATAAATCAAATGTTGTTGTTGTTATAACCGTGCCCTGAATCTCAAAGCCCCCTATCTGTGGCAGCACCCAAGGCTGTAGGGTACAGACACGGGCACTTCCTCTCAAGGAACTGCATCTCCTTTTTGGCTTTGAGCCACCAGGCAGCAGAAAGCCTTCAGGTGCACCACCGACTTGTGTCATTCTCCTCTATCCAGGCTCCGTCTCCCAGGTTTCTGTTTTCTTTCAAAGCTTTGCTCACTATCTCCAGTTTCCTCAACAAGCTTCCAGCATGCCGAGTCGGTTGCCGTGTCCATCAGCAAGCGCACACAGCTTCCCCATTTTCTGTCCCTTTAACTCCCCCCCCCCCGGTGATCACTCACATTCCACACGGTACTTCTCCATCTCTTGGACTTCAGCAATGGATTCCCGCAGGTCGCTGGTAAATCGTAGCCGGTCCTGCAGACTGGGGGCGTTGAAGATGATCAAAACTTTCCTCTCCCCACCAGGGACCGCTGAGAGCAGCTTGATCCCAAACTGGTAATCTGGTTGAGAGAGACGGATGCCGGGGGTGACTGGAGCGATGACGGTGGATGTCGCAAAGGAGTGGCTCTGAGGGAAGGGGGTTCTGACCCCCAGACTGACGGAGCAGGGGCAGCGGAGAGGCCAGACCACAGGCAGGCAGGCAGGCCTGACTGAATGGGCCTCTCGCTCTGAGGGGCAAAGGGCACAGCACCATTAGGACCCAGAGAGGACACTGGGGCTGCCTGGGGTGGGGGCCTGGCCTGGGGTGGGGGGGGACAGCATGCCCCACAAGACTTCTGTGCCTACGGTTGGGTCACTCACAGGAATTCTGGAAGAGCTGCAACTGCATCTCAACAAGAGGGAAGCTCTGGCGAAAACTGTAGGTCACGAGGATCTTCTTCTTCTGGAATATCTTCGTCACCTAAAACATCACCAGGGAACAAGGAGAGATCAACAAGGAGCAGAAAGGACAGCGGGCGCTTCGCTCAGCCCAACACCCAGAAGTGCTGCTGACCTCTGGATGCTGGCTCCTGCTTCCCCTTCCTGGTCGAGAAGGGCTGAGCTCACAAGCTGGTCTCCTTCTTGCATCTTATTTTATATTCAAAGAGTTACCACTTAGCATGTAGAGGGCCGATTATGTTACGAGGCCCAAATGGGATCCTCCTGCCCAGAGGACAGCACGACCTACGCTGCCCGTCACGTACATCCTTCTTACGTCAGCTGACTACCAGCTCCTGGAGGTCAGGCCTCATTGCCACAGAAAGGAACTATGGGGTTTATCTGGCCTACACAATTCCCCCCCCCAACCCCCCCCCTCAAGATGTGGGATCTTGGTCATATGGACACAGATCTTGTTCTGTATGTATTAAATGGTTCTGAGGTCATCCAGTAGAATATTGTATGTTTTTCTCAAACTCAGTTTAGGAATCTCAGCTCCTGAACATGGAACACATGAAAATTATCTTGAAACCGCATTATGTTGAATCAGACCATTGGGCCATCCAGCCCAGTATTTTACTCTGATGAGGTGCCGCTCTACAAGGTCTGTAAGGTCTCCAGAAGGATATGGGTTTTCCCCAACATCTCGTGCCTGAGGTCCTTGAAATAGAGATGCCGGAAATTGAACTTGGCACCTTTTTTCATTTTTCCGGCTACCTTACCCTATTTGTAATACCTTACCCTATTATATTATATTCGCTTGCAGTATTGTAATAAACAGGGCTTTTTTTCTGGGGAAAGAGGTGGTGGAACTCAGTGGGTTGCCCTTGGAGAAAATGGTCACGTGGCCGGTGGCCCCGCCCCCTGATCTCCAGACAGAGCGTGCCTCCTTGTCCCACTCCCCTCTGTCTGGAGATCAGGGGGCGGGGCCACCGGCCACGTGACCATTTTCAAGTGGTGCTGGAACTCCGTTCCACCGCGTTCCTGCTGAAAAAAAGCCCTGGTAATAAACAACAATAATAATAAGCACGTAAAGCTGAGCCAGGGCCCTCCTCGCATTGTGTTAAACCAGCCTCAGTTTGCCAGGGGTTTCCTCATATATTTCATTCAGCCCATACCTTCACTGGGTTTACTGGCTAAATCCCCCTCCCCCTTTCTTTTCTTACGAAGTCCACTTCATACACCAACCAGTCTCCTGCACTGAGATACCCCCACCCACACCACAGGGACCATGCACTGCCCTGCGAGAGAAAATAAAGAGGACAGAGCAGAGAGCCAAGGGGCACGCTCCCTTCAAGGAATTCTGGGAACTGTAGTTTGGTGAAGCTGCTGAAATCCCCCCGCCCTCTGTCCTCTTGTCAGTTTCTGTTCTCCCCCCTTCTATTCCCAACCTCCCGAATATTCAGAAGGACAAACAGTCCTCCATACACAGGAGGAATTGTTTTGCTAAGTTCAATATTTTGTCCCTTTCTCCCCACTCCATTTCTCTCCACTAGGGCCCATTTATGTGGCCATCTTACAGTCGAAACACATGAGATGAAATACCTAGGTTCAACTTGTGTTCTCTTACCTAAAGGTTTGTCGGGAAGTGTAGGCGTCCTTGCAGCTTAAAGTTTAGCATTTACAGAGCAGCAGGGAGAAGTGCAGGTGTCCTTGCAGCTTAAAGTTTAGCATTTACAGAGCAGCAGAGAGGGATGTGCAGCCAGGCGTCGCTCTGCAGGGCCAGGCCAGGCGAGGGGAAGGGAAAATGCCGTGATGCACCTTGAGAGTGGGAGGAAAGGCGCCCCATGCCTGCACTTCCCTCCTTGCTGCTCTGTAAATGCTAAACTTTAAGCTGCAAGGACGCCTGCAGAGTGCTAAACTTTAAGCTGCAAGGACGCCTGCACTGAACAAGAGCATCAAAGCCAAAGAGCAATTGGCTGTCCGCTCATGCGCAGGCTCACTTGGTGGCCTTAGACAAGCCGCTGTTCTCGCCGCCCGATCCCCTCCATTTGCAGCAGGAGCATAACACTGGCTTGCCTTGCCCGAATGCACCTTCGCTATTCCTTCCTTACCACTAACAGGTCGTTGAAGAGGAAGACCTCCCTTTGGTGCAGCCCAAGGCGCTGGGGCCTGTTGGGGTCCGGTACCTCGTAAAGTTGGCAGCAGCAAACCAGGCGCCTGTGGGGCAGTGAGAGGACCTGGGTAGGGTAAACAGGAAGATCATGTTGGAAGAGGAACCAAAAAAAAGGGTGAACCCTGAGCCAGCCTGGACCCTTTTGTTTTCCCAAAGGCCTCTTCCACTCACCGGCTTTTTGCCCACAATCATGCGCTCGACTGCCTGGACCTGAGAGACATGGTCGTCGTTGGTGCGCAGCTCCCGACTCTGAATCCGCTGGTAAATCCCAACCAATAGATCACGGGGGATGTCCTCACCGTTATCCACCCCTGCGGAGGAAGCAAAAACGAAGAGGCTGTAGAGAGCAGAGAGCCCGTTCAATGACAAGACATTCATAACAAAACACTTCAGAGCGCTCCAAGGGTCGCATTCACTTTCAAGAGCCCTGCAAAGAAGGCCACTCATGTTAAAGGCAGGAAACAGAGACTGCGGAGATCCAGACTGGCTTGCTAGTCCGAGAGTTTGTAATGGAGCTGATCCCAGCAGAAGATGCGGATGGCCGTGGTTCTTTCCAGCATTCCCTTCAGCTGAGCAGCCCTTTCCAGCCCCGGGAAAGCTGATTCCCAGGAACACGTGGGTCAGCAGGCTGCAGTGGGGAGGGGGAAGGGGACAAAACTGCTGGCGGAAGGAAGAGGGGAGGGTGATTTTCCACCTTGCCTCCTCCCCACTGCAGCCTCCTGCCTGCCTGGGTATTAGACCAAGCGGATCCTGTCACTCAGGGAACAAACATTCTGGGGGTCAGAAAAGACTGCTATGGGGAAGGAGAGACAGGAAAAAAAATCCGCAATTCTTGCACCCATGGATTATGGGATCCAACACTGTATTTTCTCCCTGGTATCTCTGCTTCTGTTTTGTTCCTGTCCTGCCAAAAGAAATCAAATGATGGACTTTTTCTTCTTTGCAGCTAGTATCCGGTTCAATGAAACCCCCTAATCTTTCTTTAACATTTCCATTGATTTATTATGGAGGTCTTTTGGACAGCCAGACGGACACTCTCTCTCTCTCTCTGCTGGACTGGAAAAGTACCCTTTTGGTCCATCAAAGCTCAAACTACCTATCCCCCTGCCCTCCAGTGCAGCTCTCGTGTGGGTAGTCTGCTCCCCTAAGATCAACACACTGCGTTTTAGTTCCAGTGTTTCAACAACCAATGGGGATCCCAAGGAAAGTAAAAGATGGGCAGCGAGAACCCTTTAAGCTCAAGATTCTTGTTCACCTCTCAAGTTCTTGATGAAGTCATCTAGTTTCATTTTCCTCTCTGCCTTGACGCTGGGGCTGTACATGTCGGTATTAAGCAAGATGATGGCGAAAGCCAGGATGAAGATGGTATCTGGGTTCCGGAACTGACGCACCAAGGGAGCATTGCACACACAGTAGCGCTGGCTGCAAGGCAAGGCACAGAGAAAACCAGCATCAAGGCAAAACTGCCAGGAAACAGTAGAGATCCGAAAGACAGCCCAAGGCCTTATTTATTTATTTATTCCAAATATCTCTACGCCGCCTCTTCTGAGTCCTGCTTGGGATGGCTTACAATGAAAAAGCACAGTATAAAAACAAGCCGTTAAACATAAGCAGAATATAAAAGCTATCCATAAAACAGAACAGACCATTAAAAAGCTGATAAAGCCCCAATTAAAAGCCTGGGTAAGAAGGTGTGTTTTAGGCTGGAGCCCTAGAGGAAGGAAAGTAGGTGCCAAGCGAGCCGCAAGGAGGAGACCGTTCCAAAGGCAAGGTGCTACCCCCAAAAATGCCGTCTCTAGTCGCCATCCGCCTCGTCTCTGAAGATGTGGGCACAGAGGGGAGATCATAACTGGCAGGCTGCACAGGGTGGGAGGAGATAGTCCTTCGGGTCCCCTACCCCAAGTTGTTTCGGGCCTTTAAAAGGGAGAACCTGCCCGTCTAACTGTGCCCAGAAACAAATGGGCAGCCAGTGCAGACACTTCACCCTTGCATGCAGCCAGCTGTCCAGGGATCCCACGCTGCAGAGCTCTTCATGGCCCTGGCCCGACATACCTACAGGACCGCCTCCCTCCCTATGTCCCACCACAGCAGCTTCGCTCATCTGAACAGGGTCTCTTGCAGGTGCCAGCCTGCACATGGGTGAAATCAACAGCAGCCTGTAGACGGGCTTTCCCTGTGGTGGCCCCTGCCCTGTGGAACGGCCTGCCTAAGGAGGAGAGGAGAGCCCCCACGCTCCTGACTTTCTGCAAATGATGCAAACCTGAATTATTCCAAAAGGCTTTTTTTCTCAGATAGGAGGGCTGTATTGTAGGGAGGGGGAGGTCTCAGATGATTCGCTAATGAGTTAGGGACCAAAGACTTCACCAGCAAGTTGCTTTAAATGTATACTCCTATGTACTACCTGTGCTTCATGTTGTCTAATGTCAGTCCTAGAATTGATTATGTTCTGTTTCAGCAATTCTTCCAACTCTGTATTGCATCCTTCTCTGTCTTTGTAAACTTGTATTCATTTACCCCATGACATTGTTTATGGAAATGTTCTTTGTCCGGGGTCTGGGTCCCAGCCCCCAGACTTGGTAGGAGGGAACAGCGGGTCAGCCGGGCTGACGGGCAAACAGAGGGGGCAGCCAGCAGACAGCAGGTCAACTGGTCAGCCAGCTGACAGCAGGTCAACCGGTCTGACTGGCAGGCAGAGGGGGCAGCCGGGGAACAGCAGGTCAACCCCTCCCACAGGCAAATGGAGCCAGAACCTGCCGGTGCCAGGGGCAAGGGGCAAAAGCCCAGGGCCTCAGGAGGCAGGGGGAGACAGAGAGAGGCCAGCGAGTCCCACTCCCCTAGGGAGGGAAAGGGGGCTAGGCAAGGCGGAAGGGGGCAAGGGCAGAGGGATTGGGAGCCCAGCAGTCACCCACCCAAAGACCTTACCTGAGGAGGAGAAGCAGCAGCAGCCCCAACAACCCAAAGCCATGCCCCAGCTAGAAAATAGTAGCCTGGCCCAGGAGTTGCCAAAAGCCAAGCCACTCCAGGTGGGGCTATTGGAGGCACTCTGCAGGAAGCCCTGGGCAACCAGCCAAGGAGCCGCAGCTGGACCCACCTTCAGCCATCAGCTCTGCCAGGGAGGCTGGGCTGCTAGCCAGGGGACTGCAGCTGGACATGCCTTCAGCAATCAGCCAAGGCAGGGAGGCTGGGCAGCCAGAGAACAAGGCACAGCTGGTGCTGGTCAGTGGGGCCAGATCAGCTACCCCAGCTGCAACTGCTTGGTGCAGCCCAAGGCCAGGCTGGAAGAGGGGTGGGGCAGTAGAAGGAAGCCCTATAAAAGCTGGCTGGGAAGAGCCCTGTGGTGGTGGGTGTGAGTGAGGAGTGATGATGTGGAGTGAGAGCAGTAAGATGCAAGGGTGGAGGTTTGGAGGAGAGTTCTGGAAGGAGGAGATGAAGGAGGACGCAGAGGGTAAGCAGGCCAGGTTGAGCAGGCCAGCGAGTGGACTGAGAGGGAGTCTGGGTGAGGTATACCGCCCCTCCTTCCACAGAGCAGGGTCCTGCAGAATCCCTGGCCCCCCTGTGACGTCAGGAGCAGACCGCCCAGTGCCACGCCCAGCGGCAGCGGCGGCAAGCCCTGACAAGTTGGTGGCCCGTACGGGGAGAGACGTTCCAACGCAGGCACCAGTCAAGGGGCGGCCTCCCAAGGCCGCCGCCCCAGCGGAGCTTGGACCGTGGCTGGAGGAACGCCAGGATAGGATGTGGGGAAAGCTGGAGGCAGCCTACCCAGCCGCTCCAGTAGAACTAGCACAGACAGCGGAGCTGCAGAGGCAAGCCGGCGTGCTCACTGAGGCCTTGCCAAGGGTTTGCGCCCTCGTTTGGGAAAATAACCCACCGCCTGGCAAGCAGGTGCAGAGTCTATGCGCCACCGTGAAGATAGGCCGGCTGATCCTACAAGCCCTGTTGGACTCTGGGAGTGCAGTCTCAGCAATTCGGCCCCAGCTCCTCCCAGCTGCCACCCCAGTGTACCGCTGGATCCCGGTGACGGATGTGATGGGCCGCACCCAGCCGTACCCTACGGCCCTAATCACGATAGAGTACCTAGGGGTCCGCCACCAAATGGAAGTTGCCCAGTTAGCTCACCTACCCGTACCAATACTGCTGGGAAGAGATGCCCCAGGGTTCTTCAGGCTCCTCCAGCAGGCAGCGAAGAAATTGGGAAGAGACACCCCAGGGACCGCCGGGTCTCGGCTGAAGGCGGCAGGGGAAGTGACAGACCCACAAGTTGCCACTGCTCTGCAAGTGGAGGAGGCCAACGACCCGGGAGAGGGTCCCTCCACCAGGCCAGGGGCAGAACCACGGACTGGAGGCCCAGCTGGAACCCTGGCAGACCGCCCATTCCGTGATGCCCAAGGGGCAGATGAGTCCTTGCAGCGCTTGCGAGAGACAGCCGCTCGTGAGGAGGAGCAAGTGCGGGATGAACGGAGGTCCCAACGGCTCCCTCGCATCGAGAAGCAAGGAGGGGTCTGGGTTCGCATAGCTCGTGCCCCAAATGGCCAGGGGGAGGTCCGCCAACTACTTGTGCCAGCAGCCTATCGGGCGGAAGTCCTCCGCACGGCCCATGAGCATGCTTGGGCCGGGCACCTCGGGCACCACAAGACCCTGAGGAAGGTTCTTGAGCAATTCTTCTGGCCCTCCGTGAATGCAGACGTGAAGGCCCACTGCCGCTCGTGTCCCACCTGCCAGCGGGTGGCAGCCCGCCGCCCGCCGAAGGCCCCCCTCTCCCCGCTGCCCGTCATGGAGACGCCCTTCCAACGCATCGCAATGGACTTCATCGGACCGCTGCCACGCACACCCCGGGGCCATCGCTTTGCCCTGGTGATTGTGGACTATGCCACGCGGTTCCCCGAGGTCATCCCGCTGAAGACCATGCAGACCCCGGGGATGGTACGGGCCCTGTCCAAGTTTTTCGCGATGGTGGGGCTGCCAGATGAAATTTTGACGGATCGGGGGGGCCCGTTCCGTGCCACAGCCATGCGTCAGCTCTGCCGGAATTTGGGGATCCGGCAGGTGTTCACCTCGGCGTACCACCCTCAAACAGACGGGTTGGCAGAGCGGCTGAACCAGACCGTCAAGGAGGCCCTGAAGAAGATGACGCGGGACAAGCCTCACCAGTGGGACTTGTACATCGACCCGCTCATGTTCGCCCTCCGGGAGACCACGCAGGCCTCCACTGGCTTCAGCCCATTCGAGCTGCTATATGGGCGCAAGCCAAGGGGGATGCTCTCCCGGCTGACGGAACGCTGGGGGCCCCGGGCCAGCAGCCCCGCGCCCCCCATACAGGAGTACGTGAGCCGGCTCCGTGACCGGGTGCAACAGTCCCAAGCGGAGGCAAATCGCAGACTGACTCGCACCCAGTCAAAGCAAAAGGCCGCCTATGACCGGGGTGCGCGGATGAGGACTTTCCAGGCCGGAGAGAAGGTCCTCGTGCACCACTCGGTGTTCCCAAGAGAGGAAGGGGACCCATGGAGGGGTCCCTACCAGATTCGAAGGGTGCTGGGCCCCACCACCTACGAAGTCCAGTGTGGGGTCGGCCGGCGTCGGCGGAAGACCCTGCATGTGAACCTCCTAAAGCAGTGGCACGAGCGCCCAAAAGAGGAGTGCGGCGTGGCTGAGGACCCGCTAGAGCTCCCTGACAGTGTGCTGCCTTGGACCACTGATGCCCCGGAGTTTGAGGAGCCCAAGGTGGACCCTCAGCTCGACCCAGCTCAGAGGGCCCAGCTACAAGACCTCTGGGCTCGGATTCCCGGGGTCTTCTCCCGCAGGCCGGGCAGCACGAGCCTGATCCAACATGCCATTCCAACGGACCCGGGGCAGACAGCCCGGGCTACCTGGCGCCCCATCCCCAGGAAGCGGTGGGAGGCAGTGGAGAAGGAGACCGACGAGACGCTCAGGCTTGGGGTAATCGAGCCCTCGCGAAGCGCTTGGAGGAGCCCGATAGTCTTGGTGCCCAAGCCGGATGGGACCACCCGATTCTGCATCGACTATCGTGAACTGAATAAGGTGGCCCAGTTCGATGCATACCCCATGCCCCGAGCAGATGTGTTGGTAGACCACCTAGGGTCCGCCCGCTACCTGTCGGCCCTAGACTTGACGAAGGGCTACTGGCAAGTGCCCGTGCGGCCAGCGGACCGGGAGAAGACAGCCTTTGCCACCCCACGAGGCCTCTTCCAGTTCAAGAAGATGCCGTTTGGTCTACACGGGGCAGCTGCCACGTTTCAGCGGCTGGTGGACCAAGTGCTGGGAGAGTGCCGGGCGTATGCAATGGCGTACATAGATGACATCATCATCTTCAGCCCGGACTGGCCCACCCACCTCCAACACTTGGAAGCTGTCATGAGGGCCCTCCAGCGAGCCGGACTACGGGCTAACCCAAAGAAGAGCCACCTGGGGTTCCAGGAACTCCAGTACCTGGGCTTTGTGGTCGGGGGAGGCCGAGTTCGCCCACCACCAGACAAGGTGGCCTCAATAGCTGATGCCCCCCAGCCCCGGACCAAGAAGCAGATCCGACGTTTCCTGGGACTACTGGGGTATTACGGGCGGTTCATCCCCCACTTTGCCTCCCGAGCCGCCCCCCTGACAGACTGCTTAAAGAAGGGGCTGCCCAACCAAGTCCGGTGGACCCCAGCACTAGAAGCAGCTTTCAAGGACCTGCGGTCAGCCCTCTCTAATACCACAGCCCTGTGGAACCCGGACTTTGACCGACCCTTTACACTGGCCACAGACGCTTCTGACACCGGCCTTGGGGCAGTCCTGACTCAGGAACATGACGGAACCGACGTCCCCATCCTCTTCCTGAGTCGGAAGCTGCAGCCCGCAGAGAGGCGCTATGCAACAGTGGAGCGGGAGGCCCTAGCGGTCAAGTGGGCAGTGGGGGCCCTGCAATACTACCTGGCCAATAATCCCTTTGTCCTACTAACGGACCATGCGCCCCTGCAGTGGCTCCACCACATGAAGGCACACAACCCCCGTGTGCTGCGGTGGTACCTCTCCCTCCTCCCCTTCCGGTTCACCATCAAGTACCGCAAGGGGGCGCAGCATGTGGATGCGGACTTCATGTCCCGCATGTTTGAGTCTGACCCTGACCCCCACAACTCAAAGCTAAGCGGGGGGGTGTGTCCGGGGTCTGGGTCCCAGCCCCCAGACTTGGTAGGAGGGAACAGCGGGTCAGCCGGGCTGACGGGCAAACAGAGGGGGCAGCCAGCAGACAGCAGGTCAACTGGTCAGCCAGCTGACAGCAGGTCAACCGGTCTGACTGGCAGGCAGAGGGGGCAGCCGGGGAACAGCAGGTCAACCCCTCCCACAGGCAAATGGAGCCAGAACCTGCCGGTGCCAGGGGCAAGGGGCAAAAGCCCAGGGCCTCAGGAGGCAGGGGGAGACAGAGAGAGGCCAGCGAGTCCCACTCCCCTAGGGAGGGAAAGGGGGCTAGGCAAGGCGGAAGGGGGCAAGGGCAGAGGGATTGGGAGCCCAGCAGTCACCCACCCAAAGACCTTACCTGAGGAGGAGAAGCAGCAGCAGCCCCAACAACCCAAAGCCATGCCCCAGCTAGAAAATAGTAGCCTGGCCCAGGAGTTGCCAAAAGCCAAGCCACTCCAGGTGGGGCTATTGGAGGCACTCTGCAGGAAGCCCTGGGCAACCAGCCAAGGAGCCGCAGCTGGACCCACCTTCAGCCATCAGCTCTGCCAGGGAGGCTGGGCTGCTAGCCAGGGGACTGCAGCTGGACATGCCTTCAGCAATCAGCCAAGGCAGGGAGGCTGGGCAGCCAGAGAACAAGGCACAGCTGGTGCTGGTCAGTGGGGCCAGATCAGCTACCCCAGCTGCAACTGCTTGGTGCAGCCCAAGGCCAGGCTGGAAGAGGGGTGGGGCAGTAGAAGGAAGCCCTATAAAAGCTGGCTGGGAAGAGCCCTGTGGTGGTGGGTGTGAGTGAGGAGTGATGATGTGGAGTGAGAGCAGTAAGATGCAAGGGTGGAGGTTTGGAGGAGAGTTCTGGAAGGAGGAGATGAAGGAGGACGCAGAGGGTAAGCAGGCCAGGTTGAGCAGGCCAGCGAGTGGACTGAGAGGGAGTCTGGGTGAGGTATACCGCCCCTCCTTCCACAGAGCAGGGTCCTGCAGAATCCCTGGCCCCCCTGTGACGTCAGGAGCAGACCGCCCAGTGCCACGCCCAGCGGCAGCGGCGGCAAGCCCTGACATTCTTGACACTGTATGGAAATGCCTGCCCTTGTCCTTGCTACTGATTTACTAATCTCACAGTATGGAATTGGCCTTGAGTCTCAGTGAGAAAGGCGGACTATAAATGACATAAATAAATAAATTAAAATACCCCATGCTCTCTTCACCTTTATAGAAAGGAGCTATGGCTCAGTGTTAGACCATCGGCTTTGCCTGCAGAAGTCCCCAGGTTCAATATATAAAATATAAAGCAGCTTCATGTATTTATGACTTGAACTTCCCTTGACTGAACCTGCCATTGAACAGAGGGGTACCTGAGCAGCAGAAAAAAACCATGGAGTCCTGTGGTACCTTTGAGACTAACCACTGTATTGTGCTACATGCTGTTGTAGCTTATGCCACATCCATGGCTGCATTCACACAGTGAAGGTTTTTGATTTCCTGTCATCGCTGACGAGAATGCAGAGGCCTTCACACTGGAAACAGAGTAACTGTATGTTTTCTGTGCCATTTCTTCCATCGGCTGCGATTTTCTCTGCCACACCATCAGAGGGCTTTTAAAGTTCGTTTGCTTTTAGTACCGATTTTTAATTTGAAAACCTCCCTGTCCCTCCGGCAGCAGAGGAGGGCAAACGGTGACTGTGAGGGACTGATGGAATGAACATGATGCCGAGGTGTAAGAGAACAAAAACGTGCACCTTCCCTTCCCGATGGCTTGCTAATGTGCTTGGACTCGACTCTTTCTGGAAAGATTGTACCAAACCAGGCCTGAAAAAGAAGGCGTCAAGGATAGGGAAAGCCCGGAATGTGGATGATCCAAGGACACGTTGCACGAATGCTCAGAAAGCAAGCAAACTAAAAGCCTGCAGCAGCAGGGGGAAAACCTCCACGTAGATGGAATCCATGTTACTTACTGAACCAAATGGGCAAAATCCCTCAGATCTCACTCAGGAAAACTTAGGCCCCATCTCACACAGCAGGCCAGTGGGTGTACTCTTCGCGTGAGGGGACAAGAGAGAGACTGAGAATTTCTGTCTCTTGCAGTCAAGAATATTCTGTGTTGCCAGGTTCCTATGCGCATACATTGCACGGCACATATGGGCCTATCCACCCATTTTGGTGGCAGATGGATCGAGTGGGTGGGACACAAGCAAACGAGATCGATGTGCAGAGAAGCCCCAGTCACAACGACACACCGTGGGAGGAGGCCTGCATGGGCTCTCTCCAGGAACCCACCGTGTGTGAAGTCTACTCGGGAGGACCAGTTCACACAGCGGCCACCCCAAGCAGACTTCACACATGGCGGCTTGATGGAGCGGCAGCTTGGACAGATCTTGTTCCATCCCTAAAACGCAGGCTTCTGCTGCCTCAATTTACCTCAGGGTTGGGCACAGTAAGTAGAGGCGTTCTCACCCTTCAATCTTCCTTAAGTTTTGCTAGTTGGAGCTGTGTTCCCCCTCTCTGATATTATGCATTTTAAACACGTGAATGACAAAACCTTGCCCTACCCTGAGGCAATTTGAGGACATACAAGCCTTGAGATGTGTGATCCTTGTCGCATCGGTTCAAGCCCCGAATCTGTTGAGACCAGGCTCACACTGTGGCCTCTTCTTATCAAGGGCCTGAATACTTTCTTTGGCCTTCTCTTTGGGGAACCGTCCATGAACCAGCTGCAACCATCCATACAACTTGCTTCCCCCTCTCGCTGCAGCCTGGGGGGGGCGGCGGCGGGGGGGGGGGGCTGACCCTCAAGAACAGCGTAAGAGGCAAGGTGGAGATCTGCAATGGGAAGGGAGAATTGGCAGAAAGTGGCACTCTTCTTCCACAAGTGAAAATGGCATTGTGCTGGAGGAATGGCATTGTGAAAGACATGTCAATGCTTCTTTTATTTCTCGCCCCCCCCCCCCACTTCTGAGTGTCAGCCACTTCCTGAGTGACATGCACAGAACCTGAAGATGAAGAAGGGAAACCGCTTGTGCGCACCTCCACCTCAGGACTTATCAGCCATCACATGCTGCAGTGTCACAGTTCAAACTCCAACTGTGGTGCTGAACTAGATCCACTCAGTCCCCGCTTTGCCCACAAATTATTTCCACGTCTGCTCCAAGTCTTCCCCAAACCTACCAAGAAACCTTGGAAAGATGGAGATGCTCTGAACATACCTGAAGGCCTCTATGAGGCGCTCCACCTTCTGAGCTTCACCTTGCACCCGGATATGGGACTGGAACTTCCGCAAAGCGTCATCCAGGTCCATGCCGGAGAAGTCCATCTCATCGACCACACAGCTATCAGGGAGCAAACAGGAAAAGGACACACTTTGTGGCGGGGGAGAGAGTCCTCCACATTTCAAGCATCTCCTGCTCTCCCTGACCCTACGTCCCTCTCTAGGAACAGGCGCAAGGCCCATCTCTTGTGCCATGTTCAGAGGATCAAGAGATCATATTCAATAAGCTGCCTTTTGTTGCTGCTACTTGGCTGCAGAAGGAAAGGCTGGGAGGACCGCTCACCTCCAGGCAGAATATACGGTTAAGGGATTTTTCTGAGGACCTCTCCCCTAAAATCCTATGTGAGCATTATTGAAGCGGACCACCCACACAAGAGGCAAATTTGCCTCGGTAGGCAGACTCTTTCTCCTTAACTGTAGAGATTAAACTACACGTCAGCTCAATCTTGCAGTGAGGCGAGAAAGTTCCTTTCAAAACTGTAAACATTTTTCATTGTTATCATTCCATAACTAAGGTTTTAACCCTGAATGTGTTACTTCCCAGAAGCTTTTTGAATCCATAACAAAAGTATGACTTTGGCATTGAGGTATTTACATTACAGTGAGATCTTACTGGTCTGTCAATCAGCATCCCTGGAAGACGGTTCTTCAGGCCTTTGTTCAAGTCCTCCAGAGGAAACGCTTCTACAACCTCCCAGCAACTTATGCAGATTATAACTCGCCCTTAAAGTCAGGAACTTCTCCCAAGTATTTTTTCTTCCCACTCTGAGGAAGTCCAGACTCCTCTCTTCTTGTCTTTTTTTCCCTGTTTCCTCTGTTCTACCTTTCATCTTTGTCAGCATTTTAAAATTGTTACCCATCTTTCTTTTCTTCCAATGAGAAATGACCATACCTAATCTCTATAGACTCATTCTGGTGTTTTATGCACCGTCACTTTAAACCAGCCATTCCGAGCATTCGCTACGATCGACATGGACTAGGCATGGCTATCCTGCGTTCTGCACCATTGAAAGAGAAAGTATCGGTGTAGTTTCAGACTTTAGGGGGGAATTGCAATACACGTCATTTTTTTTAAAAAATTCGTGCATGCGTAGTAACGTTGCAACGTTACTACATCTGCTGTTCATCATTCCCCTCTCCTTCCAAGTGCTGACATTTGTTAATTTGACAGTCCTACTCCCGCCGAAATTGCTTTGGCAAGGATTGGCAGGGGACTTTTGGGCAGCGGAGGCTTCAGGCTTGGCAGCAGAGGCAGTTGTAGGCTTGGTGCACCCCCCACCCTTGTGGGCTGCCAGCGATAACACGCTTGATGCTATGCTGGCTGGCTGGGGCCAGTCTCCTAACCCCACTGCCTTTTGCCCATAATTTGCGTATTGGTTCGCCTGCAAATAGCACCAAGTCAGTGGGCAGCGCAGCTGATGTACACTCGGGAATCTCCATGGAAACCTTTTTGCCCCAGTAATGTAATGCTTCAGCATTTCAACTTCTACCTTAACACAAGTCAGGATAACATGGGACACAGAACAGATTCTGAAACACTGTAAAGTGACCGTGCATAAAACACCTCTGTGTTCTACCAGAGTTTTCCTGCCTCTATTTGGCTAGCATTAGCTAATAATAAAAGTTAGTATAAATACAGTACTTTTCCTAAATGCTCAAATCATTTTCACGTATGTTAGTTGCTTCCACACTAGCTGTTCAACTTGAAAGTGTTCTCATTGGTTCAGTCAGTTTTAATGGAGAATTCAGATGGCTCGGTTGGCCACTCATTGCACTCCAGTCTTTTCCAAGCTTATATGCCTGTCTTTTTTCCAGTCCTGATTTTCAGTGATTTTTAAAAACATAACACCCAATTTCAGTAACAGTGTGGGCAGTTAAAGCACTACTGAGTTTTCTCGGGGCTACTGTCCCTTTAAATTTTGCTCCATCCTGTCTACTTCCAGCTCAATTAAGCACTTCCTGTTTAAAGGAAGAGGGGAATCTAAAAGTACTCTGTGCAGTTCTGGAGGCCCCACTTCAAAAAGGAGGTGGACAAAATCGAGAGGGTGCAGAGGAGAGCGACGAAGATGATCAGGGGTCTGGAGACTGAGCCCTATGAGGAAAGGCTGAGGGCCTTGGGAATGTTTCGTTTGGAGAAGAGGAGATTGAGGGGGGACGTGATTGTTCTCTTTAAATAATTGAAAGGCTATCATTTGGAGGAAGGCAAGGAGCTGTTCCAGTTGGCAGCAGAGGATAGAACTCGAAGCAACGGGTTTAAATTACATGCAAAGGTATCAGCTGGATATTAGGAAAAACTTTTTCACGGTCAGAGTAGTTCAAAGGTGGAATCAGCTGCCTAGGGAGGTGGTGAGCTCCCCTTCAGTGGCAGTTTTCAAGAAGAGGCTGCATGAATATTTGTCAGGGATGCTTTAGGCTCATCCTGCATTGGGCAGGGGGTTGGACAAGAAGGTCTGTGTGGCCCCTTCCAACTCTGTGATTCTGTGGGTTGCTTTTCTGTTTGCAGTTAAAGCCCCTGCTCACTTTTTATTATTTTCCTTTTGAAACTGCACTATTACTTCAATTAGAAATAAAATAACAAGCAATTGCTTTGACTGCAAAGAGGAAAGCAACGCGGTCATTATTCCAGCACTCCTTGCAATAACAATGTATGGGAGGTTTGTCCTATCATCAGCAGGTTGGGGAGCTGGGTAGAGCTCAGAGAACAGGATCTTACAGGCAGCCACCCACAACTGAGCTATGATTGGAACCAGGGGCTTCCTGTATCATTAATCACGCTGTTAACCATTATCCTCACCAGCACAATTCCCGTCAGCTTTCTTGTTTAAAAAGAAAATATTAAAAACACATAAATGGTCTTAGGAATAGGTTGGATGATACAATTCAAGTCATGGGAGGAAATGATGCAGAATTCCTTACTCAAGGACGTCTCGATTGAACTGCTTTTGCCGGTTACCGAGAAATTCACCGATCATCTGCCGGCTCAGCCCCTTTCGCTCCAGTATGAAGCGTGCCACGCCCACCGGTGTGTCCGATAGGAATCCTCTCTCAATCAAGTACTGGATCCCCTTCTCAGGTTTCCTGCCGGTAGGATGAGGAAGAGTCTATATGCATATCTGAAATTGTTTTCATCTGGGACCTACGTCCCTCACGTCTGCAATATTTTGCAAAGAAACAGAAGCTAGAGCACCCGTTTCAAAGCAGCATGAAGTTTCACGATGCCTGCCGCTGTACTAGAATCTCAGAGGACTTCCCCCAGAAGCCATCATCAGTTGAACGTGCCAAGCGCACAGTGCGTTTTCTGTGCAGGGAAGCCCACCAGCAAGCAACAGATTGAAAATGGCTTCTTCTACCAACACACTGCTGAGAAGAATGGGGAAAGGGTTGATAATCTGTGAAACAAAATCCCAGAATTCTTGCAGGGGTCATGTCTGGTTGATGCATCCCACCAGAAGGATAACCAGAGTTTGATGGATCAGATCCATAGGAGATTAATACAGAGGGAAGCCAAAGTTGAAAATGAGAAATCACCCTGGAAAGGGGGCTACATCAAGGGGCTAGAGAGACAAGACATGTGGAAGCTGACAAGACTGTAAGGGAAGCAAGGAGGACAGGAGAGGTGCAGGAGGGGGGAAAGCTCACAGGCAGAAAACGCTGGAGAAAGTCTGGTGAGCCACATAACCGAGGCCAGAACGCTGCCGCTGCCCCATCAAAAGACACAAAACAAGAAGCATTTTATAATCCAGGCACGTGAGAAGGAATCACTGGAGCACCTGAAGGGGTAGAGCTCCCCTGGAACCTGTGAGAATAATACGTTTACGGAAACGTCCTTGAAACTGACTGTGCTAACCTCACACTCTGCAATCCGCCTTGAGTCTCAGTGAGAAAGGCAGACTATAAAGGACATGAATAAAAATAAATAAATAAATACCGACTGCGTCACTTCCACTCTGCAACATTGAAGGGTGCCAGTGCCCAGCCCCTGGCCCCAACAGTCAGGACCAGCCAGTTCTATAAACCGAAACCCCAAGGGGTAAATAGGACAACTAGCAAGGGAAACGCAGCTCTAAAATCTCTCTCCTGGTCTCTGTGTCCAGCGGGATAAGGCAGTAGAATGGAACAAGCTGTTTCAGACTGCAGGAAAAGGGTGCCGTTTTTGAATGCTCTCATGTATAAAGAATTCCTTGCTAGTAAATTAAAAAAAAACTTAGCACACGAAGGGAAAATCCACCTGTACGCTTGCCGTGCTTGTTTTCTCTTAGCAGGGAGGTATGGGAGCCCTCTCACTTGTGCCACTTCAGGGCCCATCAGAACAGCTTTAATTTGACTGAGAAGCAGCCACAGGAGACTGGACTTGGACTGAGGGCAGGGTTAGAAGGCCCAGTGCTGTGGTGCTTCTACCAATCCCTCCCTATGGCTGACTTTTAAATAAAAAGATACCCATCTCTGATCTGCCAGTTTGTCTAGTTTGCACCCTTGTTCTGCCCTGCACCTAGATTCGCCTGAGTGTCGAGGTTCTCCCCGCTGACCACAAGGTGTCAGCAACATCTTTTCTTGTTCTCTGCTTGGGGCTGAGTAGAACAGCTGAAAGAAGTCATGGGGTGTGTGTGTGAGAGAGAGAGAATGCCACGAACATCCAGATCAAAGAGGACGATTTTTTTTCTCAACAGAATAGTAATCAGGAACCCCAAATGAGGCCCCGGCTTAAATGCTGCCGTTATTCTTTCAAACAGGAGTCTAAAGGGACAAGAAGAGTATTGGTTCAGAGATGGGCCCGAGTCTGGTGGTACCCCAAAGACCAACAAGATTTCCTCTCTGGGGCGCCACTGGACTTGGGTCCTGCTGTCCTGTTGCAGACTAGCACGGCTACCTATCTGATTCAGAGACAGTATGCCCCAAATACCATTTGAATGTGGGCTGCTCTTGCCCCCTATGGTGATCTAGAACCTGAACAGTACTAGAACTCCAGGGATCGCACATAAAAGAACACAGAGCAGCCCTGGACTGAGGCAGAGATGGCTCTGCCATTAGGCCACGGCTGGCACTTCCTCCTCGCAGTGGATTGGGGGGCCTGGAAAGAACAGCAAGCTGGGAGACAAGCAAATCCAGCTCAAGTCCTGTGGAAATGTAGCAGGAATGCACGCAGAAGGGCTTTGGGGCTCATTTCAGTGGGACACATCATGCAGGAAACATCGGGGGAGGGGAGCCCTTGCACCCAGGAGTCAATCATTGTGCACATCGAGGGCACCGCCTGGATTTTCCTAGCCTAATCTTGGACGAAACTGCAATCTCCATCTGCCAGGTGGGGCACAAGTGAGCAAGGATCACTGCTGGAGGAGCATTCCTGACTTGGCACGGTGCCCGAAGCCTCAATGTGAGTCATGACTCCAGCTGGTTTAATATGAAGTGATGCCTCCCAACCCCCCCCGCCCCCCCCCAGAGCTTGCCTCCTGCATCCTGCCAGCAAAGCAGATGCTGCCTGGCTCAGTAGCAATTAAATCACCCGGAGCAACGGGAAGCCAAGAGCCAGGCCCTTCCCCCAGCCCCCTGCCTTGGCCCTGAAGACGTGCCTTCGCTGCAAGCAGCAGGGACCAGCCTTGGACAGATGGAAAGAGAGGTGGGAGGGGAGCAAGAACCGCAGGGGGCCTCCTTCATGCTGGCCCTGCCCTGCAGTGTTCCAGAACAGCTTGATGTGCAAAAATTTTAGCAGGGAGAGCTTTCTCCAAGAAATACAGCTTGGTGGAAAGCAGCACTGAATTTCTGCACATCTCTTGGGGGCACAGGCGGATGGCAGCCAGGGACCCCAGGTAAAAATTGGAGAGGTGGAACCAAACTCTACAGCCCTCCCGAAGGGCCCAGGATCAGTTTCCAGTGGAAATCCAGCCCTCTGCCTCTCTCTGAGCAAGTGCCGGCCCTGCACTTCATTGCCCGTTGCTTCGGTTTAAGAAGGCATAACCTCCTCCTTGGCTCCAGGCCTGCGCAGTTCACCAGCTGCTCTCCCCCCTCCCCCAACAGTTCGTTAATAATCCCTGATTCAGCTTGTTGGCTCTGCTGGAAGGAGGGAGGACAACCCGGCAAAAATGGAACCATCCCAGATGGGAGGAATGGCGCAATTTTGACAACTGTAGATGGTGGTTGCTGAGCAATGGGCAAGATGTGATGCACCCTAACCCCCCAATACTCAAATTCTGCAAGCAGGAAATCCCCAAACAGCACGATCGAGACTGAGTTACTCCTTTTCTGCACCCCGGTCCACATTTATGTTGCAGTTAGTTCTTGGGTGCCTTTTAGATTTTGAGCTGTTATTTTGGCCAGACACAAAGAGGATGCTAAAGAGGAAGGGTGCAGAAACCCTGAAGACTAGAAAGCTATCAGTATATTTTAAAGATGCCAAGGTGGGTTTTGGGTGCACACTTCAGTGCTGTGTTTACTTGCGCTACTCCTCTTGAGAGACCGACAGGCAGGCAGGTGCGTGTGCGCGCACACCCCCCACAGACCAGAGGACAAGCCAAACAATGGGGCCACTCAGCTCAGCCCGGGCTATAGCACTGACAGGCGGTGCTGGCTCACCCAGTGCCTCCCCCTGCATCCACAGCAAGGGGCAGCTGTGTGAGACGACGCAACTGGTGAGCCAACAGCAGCCCCTATTCCTGCTCAATGGTCTGAGCCAAGAGGGCCCTGCAGTGTGGGCACAGCAGCCAGGGCTTGGCTTAGCTGGTACCTGGCAGCCAGCACCTCCTCAGGGCAGTGGTCCAATGAGAACTTTCCTGGTAACATAAACATCCAGCCCTCCTCTGCTTTCGACACACAGGTAGACAACATCCACAGCTGTTCCCTGTGCACAAGGCACAAGGGCCGGGACATTATTTGGGGCAACAGAAGGACAGACGTTCAGCCAACTGCCTGACTTGCTCAAGGGCAGCTTGGAGGAGGAGGAGGAGGAGGAGGAGGTTCTTCTAGCAGGGAGCAAGGACAGCCGAAGGGACCACCACCAGGCATGCGCAGTGGGCAGCCCCAGGCACCTGTTCTATACTGGGCAACAGCCCCCCCCCCCCACCTCCTCCAAGAAGGCACGAGACGGCCTGGGCTGTCCCACCTTCTCTCCTGCCTGTCTGATCGACTGGGGCAGCTTCCGATCAGGCAGGCAGGCCCGCCCCGCATGAAAGAGCAGCACCAGGGCTGGCATTCATGTAACCCGTAAGTATTAAGCCTGTTCCAGTGGCCCCACCCCAGAGCCTCCTCTCCGGCAAGGCCACGTCCTCCCAGCACTTCTCTCTCATTCCTGTATTCCCCCCAATTTCCACTCCCATATTCTGTGCCCACAAGACCCATCGCCCGGCCCCAGCACCACCCCACATCTCATACTTGTTGAAGAGGTTCAAGCCGATGCGGTACTGGCGGCGCTGCACGATATCGTTGTTGAAGGCAGGCGAGTCCCAACTGTGCCGCGTCTCTCGCTGGTAGGTCTGTTTGCAGGGCCCGCCGGGGGCCGAGGTGGTGGCGGGGGCAGGTGGGGGAGGGTCCCGGAGGCTGTCGCGGGAGGAGGAGCCTGAGCTGCAGTTGATGGTCTCGTTGGAGTTGGTGGTGCTGTTGAGGCTGTCGTTGTCTCCGTCGGAGTTGTCTGGCGGAGGGGGCGGGGGCAGGCGGCCGGGGGCCTGAGGGGGCGGCAGAGGCAGAGGTGGGGGTGGCTGGTTTGGTTCAGGGTGATAGTGCCGGTGCGGGTGCGGGGAACGGGTGGGCCCGCCGGGGTGCTTGAGGGTGCCATGGGGGCTGCAGCCATCTTGCTCATACATGAGGCCCCGATTCAGAGAGCCCCGGTCAGAGCGGTCGCTGAGATCCACCGAGCTGTCGCTGGGAGGCTCGATGGTCAGCAACGGGAGGTGGGCGGCGCGCAGGCGGAAGTCCCGGCATTCCATACAAGGCGTGCTGCGCCGGCTACCACCCCCATTCTCCCGGCTATCCTCCCGCTGGGGCCCGCCCCAGTACTCTGGCCGAGGGGGTGGTGGAATGGGCACTCCTCCGCCGGACTCGGGCGGCTCAGTACTGGGTGGGCGCTCCAGCGAGAGGGGCGACGTGGGACCTCCCTCGTCCAGGTACAGCGTCACGTCACTGAAAGAAGTGGCTGCGCTGTCCCCCTGCTGCTCCTTGGACTCGCTCTTCTCCAAAGAGGGGCCGCCCGGCCCTCCCTCCTGCCCCAGTGGGTGGCAGTTCAAAGCTTCGTCAATGGACTCTGCCAAAGATTTTACCTGTTGGGAGGCACAGAAGGAAGTTAGCCAGGGCGCAGTCTGATCAGTGCCGCGAGTGCTCTGCTCTAAGGAAGGGGGGAATGGGACCGAAGTGCACCCAGGAAACCCAAGCTCAGTGCCCTGCGTAAATTAAGCAAATGCGCGTGTATAGTTAAGTATTCGCAAAAAAAATATATCAAAGCATGCCTTGGGGGGATCTTTTACAGCACTGACGGAGCCCGTCCTGAGCAAAGTTGCACCCTTCTAAGTCCTTGGAAGTCAGTGAGTGAGAAGGGCATAGCTCTCCTTAGGATGGCTCTGTTAGTGTCATGGGATGAGGAATGAAACACACATTAAAGCCCGGAGCATGAAGAAGGCAAGCACCACTCTTGAGACGGCCAGGCCAGGATTCCAGCTCCCGTTTAACCACAAAGCTTACTTGGGTGTCTTTGGTCCAGCCCCTTCTCTAAGCCTGTGGTCACTTGCAAGGCTGTTGTGAAGATAAGGGGTGTGTGTGTGTGCATCCCGTCCACAGCCCTGAGCATTTTGGGGACAGAGCCAGCTACCGAGACAATTAATAAATGGATAGCACTGCAAAACAAGCAAATCAAAAAAGAGAGCGGTCCTGGCGATTTACTGCCGAGGCTCAACAAATTCAAGGAAAGCCCCACAAAGCCCACTGTGGATGCAAGCAGCAGTCTTTGAGCCCCCTTTGGCTTCTGGCTTCAGCACGTGGCAACAAGGAGGGCACTGGCACAAAGAAAGCTTTATAGAAAAGAATATGGAGATGGGGATCCATTCACGTGGCTCTCTGCTTCCTCCTTGCTCATTCCGGCACCCCTGTTTGGCCACTCTCCCCTTCCTCTCTGGTGAGTAACGGTTATCTCCAGGGGAGGAGACGGGGGAACTTTTCTGGAACTGGAGGAAAGCTAGCTCTCCCCCACTCGCCTTTTCTTTGGCCTGTCTATGCGTCACAAATGGCTTCTGCTGAAATGCCACTGGTTAGCCAGGCTAGTATGAACACCATGGGCCCGTAACCCACAAACTTAAGCTACTTCCATGAAGGGTGGCGGGGTGTGTGTGTGTGTGTGTGATTCCCCGTTGTGTACTTGCTGCTGCTAAAAATGCAGAGGCATTTTCAATAGCAATGCATCCTACGTATGGGGGAATTCTCTAGTTTCCTCTCCATATTCCCTTGCACTCCCCACCAGGAGACTTTTTGCAAGCTTTTTTTTTAACGCAGTAGTTGCTGTATTGCCCCAACCTGCATAGCCCAGGTGAGCCTGATCTCGTCAGATCTCAGAAGCTAAGCAGGGTCGGCCTTGGTTAGTAACTGGATGGGAGACCTCCACCGAAGACTAGGGTTGCAGACGTGCGCAATGGCAAACCACCTCTGTTAGTCTCTTGCCATGAAAACCCCACCAGGGGTCGCCATAAGTCAACTCTGACTTGAGGGCGCTCTACACCACCCCCAGTTGCTGTATCACTATAGTGTTATAACACTATAGCAAGATAGTAGCTAGTCGTTTAAAAAAAGAAAAAGTCAGCAAAAAGGCCGCTAAAGATGGGAAGAGAGGGCAACAGACGGGAACGGCAGGCTCAAGGGAGAGGAAATGGTGCTGATGTGTGAAGAAGGGTCCGAAAATCCCACCACAGAGTGACCAAACCTGCTTTGAGTATGACAGTTCCAGAAAGACCATACCAAAGCAAGTTTGGGGAAAGAACACAAACGAAGGAGAGGAAAATCTGGAAGCTGGGCCACGGCACGATTAGGTTGTGCAGCAGTCTCTTTTTTAAAAAAGCTACAGATCAGATGCGGATATGTATCTGCAAGGCTCTTTCACTGTGGGGTATGTTGAAAACCTACGAGAAACAGTAAGACCCCTCCAGCAGATCCAGAGGAGTGAGCCGTGTTAGTCTGTAGCTGCAAAATAGTAAAGAGTCCAGTAGCACCTCTAACCAACTTCCTCTTTTTTCCATCTGCAGCAGACCAGGCAACGTCTCTTACCTGTCAACCCGTGACTGGTATAGACTTAACTACAGCGATCCAAGCAATGGTCATCTCTAGGCTAGATTACTGTAACTTGCTCTACACGGGGCTGCCCTTGAGCCTGACCCGTAAATTACAGCTGGTGCAAAATGCAGCGGCGCGTGTTATTATGAGAGTGCCAAATAAGGCACACATAACACCCATCTTACACGAGCTGCATTGGTTGCCAGTGGAGTACCAGATCAGATCCAAGGTCCCTGGACCCAAGGAGGCCGCCTAGCCTCGACTAGAGCCAGGGTCTTTTTGGTCTTGGCTCCCACCTGGTGAAATGCTCTGTCTGCTGAGATCAGGGCCCGGCAGGACCTACTATCCCTCCGCTGGGCCTGCAAGACAGAGTTGTTCTGCCAGACATATGGCTGAGGCTGGGCCTCCACCGGCCTGAAAAAAAAAGGGGAGTATAAAATCTTAACCCTCCCTGTGAAGGCTGTCCACCATCCTGTTTTAAATGTGTATTAATAGAAACACACTGCTGTTTTAATGATGTTTTAATGTAAATGAATTTTTATTGTATTTTAATATGTTGTTATCTGCCCTGAGCCCTCTCGTGGGAAGGGCGGAATAGAAATTTGAAATAAATAAAAATAAACAATAATAATAATATTTGATTTATATACCGCCATTCAGGATGACTTAACACCCACTCAGAGCAGTTTACGAAGTATGTTATTATCATCCTCGTGACAATCACCCCGTGAGGTGGGTGGGGCTGAGAGAGCTCTGGAAGAGCTGTGACTGACCCAAGGTCACCCAGCTGGCTTCAAGTGGAGGAGTGGGGAATCAAACCCGGCTCTCCAGATTAGACTCTTAACCAGTACACTAAACTGGCATCTGACGAAGAGAGCTGTGGTTCTCGAAAGCTTATGCTACAATAAAGTTGGTTAGTCTTAGAGATGCTACTGGACTCTTTACTATCCCACAGCAGAGATTCTGCTCAGTATTTTGGTGGCCTCACACCTGGCCCTTCTCTGAGATGAGATGTCACCAGACGGGATCACCGGTTCCTAAGTTTGTTTCTAAGCCTCAAAGGGCTAGAAATATGAAGTTTCTCAGGAGACCACTTACTGAACTCAGGACTGATATCTGCACTCGTCTGGTATAGATAAGAAACTGTAGAATATACTCAGCCAAGGATACCCCCAGAAGCGATGGTGGCATTCATGTGTGAGTAGCAGGAACCCTATCAGTGAGAAACAGCAAACATCTAAACAACAATGGTGTGCTATTTAGGGAACAATCCCGCGGAGGTGTACTCCAGAAGTCAGTCCCATTTAATTCAGTGGGGCTTACTCCCAGGAAAATTATCTCAAGACCGCAGCCTTACAGTGCAATCCTAACAAGAGTTACTCCAGTCTAAGGCCATAGATTTCAATGAGCTTAGACTGGAGTAACGCTTTTTAGGATTGCACTGTGAATGTAGTAACATTTGCATAAAATCATATATACATATATATCACAAATTATAAATATATATCTCAAATAAGTTCTTAAAAAACCAAGAAAAACAAGTGCCCTAGGTTGCTTGATTATACTTCATAATACCTAGGGCTTTACGTAGGCAAAGGTAGTCCCCTGGGCAAGCACGGAGTCATCGGTGACCCATGGGGGGGGGGGGGGGGCGTCGCATCACGATGTTTTCTTGGCAGACTTTTTGTTACGGGGTGGTTTGCCATTGCCTTCCCCAGTCACCTACCCTTTACCCCCAGGAAACTGGGTACTCATTTTACCCACCTCGGATGGAAGGCTGAATCAACCTTGAGCCGGCTACCTGAACCCAGCTTCCGCCCGGATCAAACTCAGGTCGTGAGCAGAGCTTGGGCTGAAGTACTGCCCTGTGGCGCAGAGTGGTAAGCTGCAGTACTATAGCCCAAGCTTTAGCTCCCCCCCCCCCCCCCCAGGCTTTATAAGTAGAGTTCTTTCCCCTTTAATTTAATGTGTGGAAATGGGTAGTGGAAGGTTTTCATGGCATGGAGGTAAATAAAGTCAACTGGCAAAGAACATTAAATTTCTTGGGGGGGGGGGGAAGAGAAGGGTGTTTTTTCCTCCAGGTTGTTGATATTTATAGGATATTTTATAGGGCTCAAAGTACTTCTCATATCATTCCATTATAACCCTTATGACTCAAGTTGTGAATGGGTGACGGGGGAGGGGGGGCTTACTTAAAAGTCATCCTGGTGAACTGATTGCAGAGGGAAGATTCAAAGGAGGAAGAGCCCAGTTGCTGAGCTGTTGTGCTACACCAGTTTACTGGCAACGCTGCGACTACTACTAATAATACTAATATTTGCAAGGCAGCTAATACAAGCAAGGCATCATGCAGAGATAAAAGCCACAGAGCTTGCCTACAGGCATATAGCCCTGTTGATCTCTCAAAATCAGGAGTGGGAGTTAGAATATTCTGCGCACACATTTTCACGTATCTCCGTAAAGAAAAGGGTCAGAGGCTCACCTTTCCATTTTACCGAAAGCTGAAACTTCAAAGAAGATGCTTGGAACTTCCCAGGGGTGGGATTCCCCCACTGGCCACCCCTAGCTATGACCACAGCCTTTAGTATATCAGATGAACATGAAGAAAAATTACTTGCCCTTACATCTGAACCCACTATGTATAAATCCTTATTGCATCACTGGAGAAATGATAAAACTGCGTTTTCATACCAGAGGCTCACCCCTCTCTACAGCAGGGCTCTTTCAAGCCTCAATAACCGCCCCTTTATCTGTCAATTACATCTCTGTTTTGTTTTGTTTTTAATGGCAGTGGAACGTTTAGAAATGGGTTTGGGCTCTCCCTCATTTTACAAGTGAAGTGATGGAATCCAGCAGGGAAATTACATCCGGATCCTCCATTATGATTTGGGCAGTCAAGCGAAAACAGGGATTTGAGGCACAGAGAAGGGGAAGCCTCAAGGAGTCCCTGCAAAATAAGGAAGGCACCAAGAGGAACAATCATAAAGGCCGAGGAAGGAGAGAAGCAAGTTCAGACTAGACCAGAGCGGGACAGCTGGGCAGGGCCTACCTGCTTAGAGAAGGAGTCCTCCAGCTCCGTGATATCGTTGCAGAAGCCCCCAGACGAGGAATGCAGGGAGCCACCTTCCAAGCCAGCCCGGCAGGAGCCGCCATAGGGAAGGCCCCGGTCTAGCAGGTGCGGGCGAGCGCTGGCCATAGTCCCTTCATCCAGCGAGGCGGGCTTGCCCTCAAAGTAAGGGGCGCTCTGGGCCTTGTCATACTCCTCGAAGGAGTACTGCATCCGCATGTTGGACAAGATGATCCGCCGGGACATGCGGCTCTCGGACGCTGAACTGCGCAGGCGCTCAAACTTCTTGTTCATGCGATACTGGCGGAAGGCCGTTTGGATGGTGCGGGCTGCCCTCCGGCTTAGGAAATAGCCCCCATATTTCCGCTCCAGCATCTCCACCTGTGGAGAGCAGAAGAAAATCAGGAGGGGATCGGAGGGGGGGGATTCGGGGGGGAGGGAAGGAAGGGGAAAGTAGACGGGAGAATCAGGACACGGGCAGTCTGGAGGGGACCATGCAAACCAAGGAAGCAAGCACAACTGGCTCTAAGGAGCACCTGGACAAAACCCCACAGTGAGGGGCACAGAAGCTCCGGGCATGTTTCCGCTTCCGCTTGGAACGTTTCCCCTTCCCCTTCCCTTCATTTCCACTTGGGCTTGTGCGCCGATTCAGATCCTCCCAGAACAAATATACACGAAGAGACGCAGAAGATTTTCAAACTCAAGTTTGAATTGAATCCAAAAAATATGTTATTAAATATTCTACCAAGTAAAAAGGTAAAGGTAGCCCCCTGTGCAAGCACCGAGTCACTACTGACCCATGGGGGGGGGGGGGGGGGGGAGACACGTCGCATCACAACATTTTCTTGGCAGACTTTTTATGGGGTGGTTTGCCATTGCCTTCCCCAGTCATCTACACTTTACCCCCAGGAAACTGGGTCCTCATTTTACCGACCTCGGAAGGATGGAAGGCTGAGTCAACCTTGAGCCGGCTACCTGAACCCGGCTTCCGCCAGGATCGAACTCAGGTTGTGAGCAGAGCTTGGGCTGCAGTGCTGCCGCTTACCACTCTGCGCCACGGGGCTCTACCAAGTAGTTACAAAAAACCAGGGAGAACTCTTCCAGTATGTGGTCACAGCTGCGGGAGTACTATATGCAGCAAAATGGAAAAACAGAATCTTGCCCTAATAGTCCTGAGTGGATAGACAAACTGTACGAACAGGCATCGAAGGCTAAATTAACTTCCTATGTGCACAACAGACCAATATCAGAATTCCAGAAAAGTAGAAAGATTTCTTTGATTATTTAGCTCAAAATTAAGAAAAATTAATAGTTAATATGTAAAGAGAGTAATCAAAACACAGACTTTAAAAAAATGTTGAGTATAAAATATGAAAGAGATGGCTGATTAAAAACTATTGATATTAAAATGTAGGTATAAGCACTCAAGGAGAGGGGAACTATTACATCAGCTAGTTGTATTGTCACATATACTGAATATACTTCTTTGTTGTAGCTGAAACGTAGCTCCAATGCAGTGCTTGATATTTTATATAGGATTCTATGGACTTTCTGCTGCCATTTCTATTTCTTCTTCTAAATAAAACTTTTTTTTAAAAAAGATCCTCCCAGAGCCTCCTCCGGGTTGAACCCCTCCCTCTGAGCTGCCCGTCAGTCCCTGCACAGATCCGTCCACGCCCAGTGGTGGGTGGCCCTGGCTTTACGGAAGACCCTCCCGGAGGCAGGAGCAGGGCTCAAACGCATCCTGGCCTCCTTCTGGAAAAGATGTTTAGGCAAGCATTCGGCAGAAAACTCATACATGGAGCATTACCTTGAGGATGAGACTAGCAACAGTTTATTCTTCATTAGTCCATCTTTTAATTGTTTATTTCCTGCCAGGCAGGTCTTTATCAGCCACCTTATTTATTTATTTATTAAAATATTTACACCCCGTCTTTCCTCTTGGTTGAAGGAACCACGAACTAACATTGTTTGATGGGAAAGGCAGGACATAAATGTTTTTCTAAAAATAAATAAATAGGCATTCATTCGGTTTCTTCTCCTTGCTGTTAAAGACTTCCTGGCCTCACAGATCTCTCCCTCCCTCCCTCCTGGCATAGTCACCAAAGTTTGGGGGAAGGTAAGAGAGAAATCTCACCCTGCTGGGCTTCCAACCTATTAGGAACCCAGAACAAATTTCAACGTATTTGTTTGAGGTCTACGACCATTAAGAACCATTAACATATATTTACAACAGTCTCAAGAAAATGGGACCATATAAAGTTCCAGCATGTAAAAGGTATAATAATCACACAATTGAAAATACATGTTAATTAAAATCATTGAGTCAAGTCAAGAGGAGGGAAAAAGTACATCTCTATGTATGACCTTGCTGTTTGCTGTGGGATTTTATCACATGGGCACAGAACTTGGCTATTAGCTTGGAGATAGTTGAGTACAAAGTGAAAACATTTATCGGCAGGATTTCTCACTGGGAAGGGCTTGGAATAGCCTGGGAAAGTGAGAGAGATTTGAGCAGGAACCAGTATTCCAAAGTGTCCTGTGCTTAGCAGGGCCTTCCACATTAGTTCTCATGACGGTAAGGTCACACATGGCGATATACAGGTCCCCTGGGTGTAGTCAGGGCTCCCCAGCCCTTTACAAGTTGTGAGCACAACAGAACCTACTACCTTTTTGTCCTGAAGGTCTGTGGAGAGCTCATAGCTGTCTGACAACGCCTTGGAGCGCTTGCTTTCCTCTTCTTCCTGCTTCCTCAGCGCCACACTGGCTGGTTGTAGCCGAGCACGCTGGGCCCACGGCAGCCCTGGTGATGGTGTGTGACAGACAGAGGAAGAGGACGACGACGGCGCCAAATCGTAGTGCTCGACCTTGGTCACCTCGGGGGCACAACGGTACGAAGGTTGACTGCCCAGACTGTCCGCTATAGCACCTGTCTCACTTCCCGGCGGATCTCCTTCCACGCTGTGGAAAAGGGAAAAGGGATTACAGCAATACGGAAGAAGAGCGAGGACAGCTGAAAAACCACACCACAGTGACCCAATAACACTGACATTACCCCTTTGACTCCTGTCACAGAATAGCCAATCCCAGCCAACTGGAAGCGACAAGAGTTTCCTGCTGCCCCCTCAGGGATCTTCTGATGGCACTGGAGACACACATATTGCCCTTTTTTGGTCCCGAAGGTCAGAATCAAAACGAAGAAGAAACAAAAAATGGTGCACTGACTGTGTGACATCACAATCAGTGCACACAGAGAACAGACGTCCAGGAGAATTCTGAAGATCCCCCTGATGAAGCTGAGGCGGAACGCATAGGAGTTATACAACACTAAGAATTTTCTCTTTGTACCAGTTTTTGTTTCTTCTTCGCTTTGACCTGACTTGGTGCGCCCCCCCCCCTTCTTCTCCACTGAAGGTCAGGATGTCAGCCTCTTCCACCCAGCCCCACTTCACTCTGCTTCGTCTTCCCACTGCTGATTTTTGAACCACTGCTGTCTGAATACTAACCCCATGTAGCAGCCACGTTTCAAAATGAAACCCACCAAGATACTCCTGTCCTGGGTGGACCGCTAGCAAATCTGTCACTGTGTAATCTGCCATGATGGCCGGAGAATCACTTCATATACTATGGCAAACCTGTGGAGGCTGTGTCTGTATCAGGATTACACCCTGAGACCAATGTTCAGAACTGGACTGAGATTTGGGTTCAAACTGCTGCTGGGCAACCAAGTTCGCTGGGTGCCTTTCCCTAGCTGCAATGAAGCATCCTAATCTCTCTTGTCAGATTGCTGAGAAGACAAAAGTATACCACGTGGTATACCGCTTTTAGTTCCATGGAGGAAAAAGGGTTCAGATGTAAGGAACATGAAGGAGTTCTTGCATTGGATGCCATCAGTGACGTCACAGGTACTAGCCAATAGGTAGGTGGTCATGACAATCACACAGCCACATCTCAGGCATCACAAAGGCTTCTGTAGTAGGGAAATAATGGTATTTTCCTAGTAACAACGGGGTGGATCCTATCCTTATCCTACCTCTCCTCTGATCAACGTTTATTAATTAATTAATTAATTTTATTTATAGTATGTATATAGTCACCTTCCTCATGGAGACTCAAGGAGGATTACAGCGTGTGAGTCAACACAATCAATGGCTGGGACAGACAATAAACGATGCATCCCATAAACACCACAATAAGAATTAGAAATAAGCAGAAATCAGATAAAGAACTGGAACCATGCTGCATCAAAACCTAAGTAAATTGACATGACCTATTAAATGACCTGGACAAACTCTCCAGTAGCAGCCATATTGATACTTCCTTCTGTTTGTTTGGCTGACGTCCTTCTACAAAGGAGCGTTCTATCAAATTAAGTGGCTCTTCCAGTTAGGTTGGAAGAAGGCGAGGCTCCTTAGGCTGCAAGAAGACCACACGGAGGACGGCTGGATCCACTCCAGTACGTTTCTGTGTGCAGAGAAAAGCAGTATTCTTGGGGGAGGGGAGGGGGGGTGAGAGCTTCTCTAGGTGATGGAATATGAATTCCACAAAATTAACGAGTGACAACTGCCTATCTGTGAAACTATACACTGGTTTCATGAAAAGGCACCAACAGTGAGTTTTTTTACAAACATGGATTAGATGAGGAAATATAGTATTGTTCCCTATTTATTTATTTATAGTCCCCCTTTCTCACTGAGACTCAAGGCTGATTACATAGCGTGAGATTAGTACAGTCAATATCAGGAACATTTCCATAAACAACACCATACGGTAAATAGATACAAGTTCACAAAGACATCAGCATTAGCAGGAATCCAATACAACACAGTGGTGAAGTCTACGGCTCCTGACTCATCAGTGGATCATCGGAGATCCCCTCGCTACAATACCGCCCTCCTATCTGAGTCAAAAGCCTTTTCGAATAGTTCGGTTTTGCATAGTTTGCGGAAACCCAGGACAGTGGGGGCTCTCCTGACCTCCTCAGGCAGGCCATTCCACAGGGTAGGGGCCACCACTGAGAAAGCCCGTGTATGGGCTGCTGTTGATTTCGCCCACGTGCAGGGTGGCACCTGCAAGAGACCCTGTTCGGAAGAGCGAAGCTGCCACAGAGGAGCATAGAGAGGGAGGCAGTCCTGTAGGTATGCTGGACCAAGGCCATGAAGAGCTTTGTAAGTGATAACCAATACCTTGAACTGAGCATGTTAACTAACTCCGAGTTGCAAGCTGCAAAACCCAAAACAAGGATAAATCAACTAAGCTCCATTCCGAGCACTGTATGCTCAGGGTAGGTACAACTGTGAAGCGCAAACAGCTGTCTATTAAGCAAATTGCCAACGCTCAAGAGTGGTATTCGATCACCTGCTTAACTACCATATTCATTTAAGTAGGCCAGGAAATAAAGTGATCTCCCTTAAACATCAGACATCGCAATCAAATTTGGTTAGTAAAGACGTTCACGCCACAAGCTTTGCCCTACGCAAGAACTCATTGTGCAAGTGGGGCCTGGAATCATGCTGGCCTGCCCGCTATTTGTGTGTGACAGCTAACATTGATACACAGGTAGATCTGCAAGCTGGACCCTTTGACCACAGTGTATCTGGAGGGTGCCATTCGACTAGCCACTTAACTGTGCCACATTGAATGATGGGCTCCACACATACAAGCCCCGTGCCAAGTTGGTTCTAACAAGCCGCTGGGGTATGGAGGGGTGGGCCACCAAACAGTGATCTGGAATGGCTGCACAGGGCTTGCCTCCATACCGGAAGTTCTGGGGTGTGGTCTCATGCATATCCCCGCAGATTTTTAATCCACAATAGCAAAAACAAACACAAGTGCTTTTGATACTGCTCTTTCCTTTGCTTTTAAAAATGTTTTCATTTTGCTTCTTTTTTTTAATTACAGAGCTAGCACCACACAATTAAGAGCTGCAATCAGCCTAATGAACTAGTCCCTGTTTTAACACTGTATTGCCACTTCTAATGAATCACCCCCACCCCTCCCTCCCCCTGGAGCTGAGTGCTAAAAGCACATCCTCACACATAGCCAGCTTAAAAAGGAGCCACACCCAATTTAAATTTAAAATAAAGCCCAATGGCTCAGCTGCATGACTCGTGACCCACGAAGCTGAATGCAGCCACCCAACCGCCTACCAAGGCCTCCTAAGTGTTCGGCAACCCCACTGCTTTGGCAAGTGAAAAAGGAAGGCTACTGAGCCCCCGGGCTGGCCATGGTACAAGGTGGAGGGGGGGGGCCTCCGTTTGATCTGGAGGCTCATAAGTTGCACTGGCTTGCTGGAGAACAGCACTTTTCAGCCCTTCTGGACTTGAGATCCCACTTTTAAAGGTGGCAGAATGGGAGCCACTGCACAGCAAACACGTTACAGGAAGTCCTGTAGCATTAGAGACGTGGCAGAAGAGCTGTGACTTCACCGATGGGGAAGAGGGTCTGTGCACTGAAAGCATGCGCAGAGCACTGGGCGACTGATTGGGGACAGGTACGCCAGGGGAAAGAGAAAGGCGGCAAGGGAGAGCTGTTGCGGGGGAAGACAGCCTCGGGCGAACAAGGAATTGTCTCTAATCTTAAAGAGTTTTGCCACTCAGTCCTAGCATGTCTGCAAGGAGAGGCAGGAGGCACGGTGTGCTCTTGCTCTCTTACCACAGGCACTAGCAGTGGGTCCTTCCAAAAGCCAAGAACAACGGTGGCTCTGTAGGGGTGGTAACCCCAGCAAGTGGGATTCTGAGACCCACCAAAGGGTCATAGAATCATAGGATTGGAAGGGACCGCGAGGGTCATCTAGTCCAACCCACTGCACAATGCAGGAAATCCCCAAATACCTCCCTCCCCCACACATACACCCAGTGACCCTTACTCCATGCCCCAAAGATGGCAAAAGGTGGTCCTCCTCCTAACCACAGCTGTAGAAGAAAGAGGGAGGGAGGACTACTATTCACGGGAAACCTGATCAGGTCTTCATGTTCAACACAATGACTGCTAGGCAGGCCTAAGGGGAAAATTGGGGGAAAAAATGGGGGACCAAACCCCAGAATCCTCTCGCCCCGGATTTCCCACCAATTATTGCAGTGAGAAAAACTAGGAAAGGAACACAGAAGATCTCCCCACGATGTATGTATGTACGTATGCCACTTGTATTCCGTTCTCCCTGCAAACTAGGCTCAGAGTGGATCACAGTAGAAACGTAAAACAGGCAGCATAACAGTAAAACGCTTCAATAAAAAATCACTGCAGCATTCCTACTGCCTAGGTTGCAGCCGTTTCCGGCTTCCTCTCTAATGCTGTAATTTTGTATAATATTTGTAATTTTGTTTGAACATAACTAGAAATTTCTGCTTTTTAAATTTCATAAATATGCCAAACAGTACAATTTTACATGCCCGCAGAGTTATGAATTATGCATTTTATGGCCATCACAGTAAAAATAACTTTAGGTTTGCTACGTATTACAGATATTTCCATTTTCTCCAAAGCTTGGGGCTGGTTTTTTGCCATTAAAAGTTTCTTCCCCCACCCCCACCCCCAGCTCCAAATTTTTTGGAAAAATTAAATCTCTAATCATAACCTGCTTATGTCCAAAACCTTCACAGTTGAAGGCAAAAAAACAGGTATTGGGAAACTAGGAATAAGGCTCCAACTTCAGGAAAGCCTCAGGTCTTCACCAGCAACTTCTTTCCTTTCATAGAACCCTTTCCATGACAATTTAATTGCCAAGGACACTCTGGGCTTCTGCAGCAAATTCATTGCCCACACTCAAGGTTCATTATTCCCAGTTTTCTGTAGGGTGTCCAGAAACTTGTTAAGTCTAAATGTCACCCCACATGAACTGAGAAGAGACCCGAAAATATGCCCAACAGTACCCGCCCGCCCCGGGTCTTGTGCACTGCAGGGTCAACTGACTGAGAACCAGTGGGGTGTCATGTTTAGAGTGTTGGACTAAAACCTGGGAGACCCAGATTCGCATCACCACTCTGGAAGCTTGCTGGTGTGACCTTGGGCCAGCCACACTCTCTCGCCATGACCTGCCTTACAGAGTTGTCGTGAGGATTAAATGGAGGAGAAGAGAATGGGGTGAGCCACTTTGGGTCCCCACTGGGGGAAAAGGCAGGATGGAAATGGATCTGAATACATAAATAAAAACTCGGTGTAGAGAGAGCTGTGCACGCAGGCTCTGTACCATACCAGAGATCACTTTAAGTGCATGCATTACAATGCCTAAAACACACCCATGCTAGGACTGGCCCGAGGCTCTCCGGTGCCTGAGTCAGGAAAATGAAACAATGCTCCTCCCTTTCCCGCTAATTACTAAGAAGTTCTCCTGGACAACAAAACTGCAGGACAGCACTGCTACGCTCTCAATCCAGCTTGGGTCCTCAGGACTGGATGAGCCTAGAGGTCCCTTTCAACCCTATGATTCTACGAATGCCTAAAATCTGCCTCCCGAGGCCGCTGCATTTTCTTGCCTGTAATACCCTCCCCCCCCCACCCTCAGTTTATAACCTGGCTGAAAGAGCCCCCCAGTCTGAAGGCCTAGCAGTAAATGCTTCGGTCTACTGTAAACACTCCTAGCAAAACATGACCGTTTCAGGTGGGCAGCCGTGTTGGTCTGCAGCAGAAGAGCAAGATTCAGGTCCAGCAGCACCTTAAAGACCAACTAGATTTCCAGGAGATCAGCTTCAAGAGTCTGGTGTATCTGACGACGGGAGCTCTGACTCGTGAAAGCTCATCCTCTGGATCTGGAAATCTAGTTGGCTTTTAAGGTGCTGCTGGACCCGAATCTTGCTCTGTAGCAAAACTGGCAATGAAGTACGCCATCATATTGCATGTTTTTTCAGCACATGTTCTATATGTTATTTATATATGTTATTTAATTGATTCACTTGAAATGTGGTGCTGGAGGAGAGTTTTGCGGATACCTTGGACAGCCAAAAAGACAGGTAAGTGGGTACTAGATCAAATCAAGCCTGAATTCTCCTTAGAAGCTAAAATGACAAAACTGAGGCTACTGTACTTTGGTCACATTATGAATGAGAAGGCAAGATTCTCTGGAAAAGTCAATGACGCATGGAAAAGTGGAAGGCAGGAGGAAAAGAGGAAGACCTAAAAAAAGATGGCTGGACTCAATAAAAGAAGCCACGTCCTCCAGTTTGCAGGATCTGAGCACGTCTGTTAATGATGGGACACTTTGGAGGTCTTTCATTCATAGGGTCGCCATAGGTTGGAGGCGACTTGACAACACATAACACACACATATAGCAACCATGACGCCCAACCAATGGAACTGAAGGGCACCAAGGTAGACACAGCCAGGTATTATAGCCAGCCTAGCATTTGAGGCCACACACACTCTTGGAAAACCAGCAGTTTTATTTAGCCCCTAGTTGGCTGCCATGCATGGTTAGGGAGCAGGGTGTGTGTGTGGGGGGGCGGGGGGGGGGCGGGTACGGCATTCTTATTTCACAGGCTACAAAGTTATGCGGCTCTGGTCTTCTATGATCCCCAAGATCATGAAGTCAGCACAGGGGGCTAAAGTCCCACCATGCCAAGAAACGCAAAACATGGTGCTTCGCTACTTTTCATTCCCCAGTCATTGTTCCTCTACATCTAGTTATGTGCTCACGACAGCATAATGTGCAATGCGGATTTGGATTCAAAGCCCGGCTCATTCATAAGCTCACTGGGTAATCTTGGACTAGTCATCAGTTCCAGCCCACCACTGCCAGGTTCACGTAAACTGTCCTGACCCCCTTGGAAGAAGAGAGAGCTAAAAAAAAATCCCACAAAATAAAGTAATTATGAACACTGGAACCTATTAGGCAGAAGTTAGGCAAGAAACTGAGGGGGAAAATATTCTCAAGTAGGAGTCAGTCTGTATTACCATTTTTCCACTATCCGAGCCTCAGACCCAAGCTAGACAGCGACCTGGGACTCGATGGACTCAGGTCTTCAGGTTTAAGAGGGGAACAGGGATATGGAACATTAACAGCTGTGACTGGAAGACAACGTGAAGCCTCATAATTGGCCAGGCCTTGTATAAACACCGGTACCTTCTAGGAACAAGAACACGTGAACACGGGAAGCTGTCTCACACAGAATCAGACCATCGGTCTACTCAGACTGATAGCAGCTCTCTACGGTCTCAGGGGCAGCTCTTTTCGCATCCCCTACTGCCCGGTCATTTTAACTGGAGATGCCAGGAGTGAACCTGGCACCTTCTGCATGCCAAGCAGGAGCGCTCCCACTGAGCCGCGACACCTCCCCCAGAGATTTGCCCAAAGGTCTTTGCAATGTCCCAGGGACCTCCAAGAAAATGTCCCATTTCCTGACGGGAGGGATGCCCCAGAGGGCATGGGGAGCTGACCTTGCACAAAAGAACTCTGTTCTCCTGCCTCTCCTAACTACAAAACGGGCATTCGCTCCAGTGGCGATCCCCGTTTGCAGCTGAGAGCATGGCCGTTTCCGCACGTCTTACCTGCCTGCGGAACACTGCGCGATTCTCACAAAACTCCCAGATAACAGCGTCTTCCTGGAGCGATTTCGCGCGAGAAGATGCTGTCTTCCGGGTCTTTTGCGTGATGTTCCGCAGGCAGGTAAGACGTGTGGAAACGGCCCATGTCTGCCTACCCCTCCTTTTACCCTGACCGGCGTTGACAGGAGCAGGGAACCATCACACTCTGCTCCTTCCTCCCAAACAGAGCACGTGCGTGCACTCTTCAGGGGGCACAACGCAGGGCATCTTGCCCCACCTCCTCCCTGCAAATCCAAACCCATACTTGTTTAACGGGAATGCCTTTCTGAACGTGCATTCCAATGTGCCTCTGAACACAGACGTGGAGGCAAAAGGAATTCACCCCTGCATTGCCAAGACAATCAGGTAACGTTCCTAGCCTTGCGGCACTGAGCTGTGAGGGCGGTTTCATCACAGGGAGCATCATCAGGGAACCCATGCCTGTACTACAAGGGTGGCTTCACTACCCACCTTTCACAGTGCTGCACAGCAAGACAGGAAATACAAGCCTGCATTGCCACGTAATCGAGGAGAAGCTCCCTGCCTTGCTGTACTGTGCATCAGGGACAGGCAATAGATCTGCCCTCAGCATTCAGTGCAGGAGGACAGAGCTCAGGCCTGTGTGGTGTAGGCAATACAGGGTACATTCACTTCCCTCTCCCATGAGGGCGATGCTTCCACAGCCCTCTCTGATGATGCTCCAAAGTCAGATCCAACTGGTTATGTACTGTCGTGATGTTATCTCACTCACTCGGTGATCCCTGATTGTTTGGAATCCTGGAATAGGAATGGAGAAAATGGTACGGCAGAGGAGGAAAATGGGTGTGAATAGCCACCCTCCCCTGAAAAAAAAGGTGTGACTGGGATTTTCAGAAGGCGCTTAGTAATCTGCAAAACCAAACACTTGTATTGATTGATACGCAACAATCCTGCAAAATAGGTTGACATTGCTACCCTGCATGGAGAATAAAGACTGACATTGAGACGGCGCATTGTCCTGATTCATGCTGGAGGTATGACTCAAAGTGGGGAGGTCACAGCGCACACTTTTTGCCATTGTGCATCACCCTCTGTCATGGCCAAGTCACAGGCAGAAGGATCGCCCCAAAGTAACTTCTCCCACAAACATTCATGTGGCAAAATTATTCTTCTCTAAAGCTCACAATCAGGCAATTGGTGGTTTATATAATGCAGTGACTTGCCAGGGCCCTTTCACAAAACCATTTCACCACATGAACCTGGGGAGGGGCAGCAGACATCTGTGGTGACGACCCACTTCAAGAGATTCACATTGGAGCTGTTTTAAAAAGTCACACACAAAGGTGGTAGAACCGTCACAACTACCATGGAGCTGGGGGGGGGCCTTCACACACACACAGAATATGAAGAAGCAGCAAAATTGCTCCCTGGGGGGGGGTCTTCTTGAGTCTTAAGAGGCTCAAAAGTAGTTAGCAAAAGGCACTTGACTGCCACAGGGGTGGGAAGAGACAGAAGACGGTCACGGAGTGGGACTCCTCCTGCTTCCATGTAGCTTGAACTTTGGAGAATAAGCAACGTGGGGGGGAAATGCCCTACTGGCAAAACTCACAATGAACACAGAACACCGGTCTCCTGAAAACCTACCCTTGAGCATGCAACAAGCTGCCAGAAGGGCACAACACAGAGCGTCTGAAAAATACTAAACAATACAGTGTAAATACTAGCATGAAAAGAAAGCCCGACTGGACATAACAACACAATGGCATGTTACAAGGTTCATTGTGAGAAAAAGAATAAAAGAGCATATAATGCACTGCAGGTGTGTGTTGCACAAGGGTGTGCAAATGATCAAAATCAAAAAGAGTCCAGAAGCACCTTTAAGACTAACCAACTTTATTGTAGCATAAGCTTTCGAGAATCACAGTTCTCTTCGTCAGATGCATCAAAAGCTCATGCTACAATAAAGTTGGTTAGTCTTAAAGGTGCTACTGGACTCTTTTTGATTTTGCTACTACAGACTAACACGGCTCACTCCTCTGCATCAAATGATCAAAGTGCAACAAACTCTTTTGTTTTTTAAAAAAACCTTCCACAAACAGCACTTTAAAAATCACAATAAATATGAATTGCTACAGGCAATTTACAAACACCTCTATAAGCAATATTCACTACCGGGGGAAGCAAGCAATACACCAACTGAAAAGCCACAATTAGTGTTCAGCATGGGCACTCCTGAGGAAACTAGATCACCAGGAAAGCAAAAACATACCACCGTGAGCACGGCCGCATTATATGCCCGCACGCAACACACCATCATGGCCTCTGTTCTGACAACACAGCGACCTTCAAACGCTGGTTAGCTCAGTGACGGATGCCTTGAATCCAGGGGACAAAGCGCGGCAGAGTCCGGCCCCAAGCCACCTACGCCTTTTTTATCAACTCAAACAGCATCTTTAAATTCAGGTCTGCCAGACAGCCACAAGTTCAAATCCCAGCAGGGCCCTTCTCTTGCTCTTTCTTGGTCATTCCTGAAGAAAGACAGTTCTCTGTTGCTCGCAGACGCACTTAGGCCATCCTTCCTGTCTAAGAATTCGGACATGTTCAAAGGAGCATTCTTTCCTATCAGGCTTCTGGGCAGCAGCTCAGCTGAAAGGATTTCCACTCTCCACTCCTTTAAATACCCTCCCCTCTTCCCTCGCCCAAGGTTTTCAACCAGAAACAGAACGTTCCTTTACTTCCCGTCTCCAAATGCTATGGGGCTGAGAGACAACAGCTGTGGCAGCCCACCCCAGAGGCGGCTGCATCTCACTGACGGTTGACATTCCATATGGCAGGGATACAGGCATGATCAGTTCCCTCGGCGCTGAGATGCAAGCCTTGGGGACATGTGTCAGGAGGACTTCCTCGGTCTATTGCTAGGAGATCAGTTGCGTGTGCACACATCTTGGCTCCATGTGTCACCCTTGGGACACTCTGAACCCTGGCTTGCACCTGCTTGAAGGATGGCATAATTATCATAATCCCACCCACCCCCCAACTCCATCCTGACCTTCCCAAAGCGCACACAGCCTCCCATGGGGCTTTCCTAGACAACAAAACAAACCTCTAGATTTTAAGAAATGATGCTAGCATCTGTCTAATGCCAGCTTTACCTCCACAATGCATGAGGAAATAGCAAGTTTGCTGCTACTGAAACAGAAACCAAACAAATGTAGTAAAAGGTGGGACCTGACCCTGTTACAGAGAGGGTGTGGGGGGAAGGGGAGGGCTTGCTGGTGTTTGGGGGGGGGGGGTTGCTTTGTTTTTAAAAGGTTGCAGACACTATGTTCTAAAGCAGTGAGCATTCAGCATCTGCAGAATTTTTAAACGACTTATCAAAAATTTAGCTTACTGGAAATACCGCTCCAGTGTGAAGCAGAAGGGAAACGTTGAAATGCTGTCGAAGGCACTAGACCAGTGACATGCAAGCACTCGCTTCCGCAAGAGAGGTGAGAGATGAGCCTCATTTTCCCAGCAACAAAGGACCGTGGTTGTCTCCATGCTGGGAAAATGTGACTTGTCTGCGACTGAAACCTTTGTCAACAAATGTCTGGCTTCGGCTCAGCAGCACTCACTGACTGCAAAATATTGCCAGGAAAGACCTCATAGATAAAGGAAGAAGGAAACACACATACCCACAAAGCAGACCTCCTTTTTCCTATTCTGGAATGGGACAGAACTACTGAAGAGTCAGGGCACAGCTGGCTTAAAATAATCAGAAAAAAAAACCCAGTCTCTAGAAATCGTAGAAGTAAATTCTTACAATTAATGAACGACCCAAATGCTATTTATATGTCTTGCAGAATTATCAGATTTGTCTATTTTTAAAAAATAGGCATAGGAGTCATTTTTATGCTAAAAGAAACTCATTAAAGAAACTTTTTAACATACTGAATTTTGGAATCTGATGAAAGGTGGTACACGAGTGACCTGAAGGGCAGACCAGTCAAATGCTTGGTTGGAAGGAGGGAAATCACAGAAGCGTCACCCCGAACACTGGCACAAGTATTTTGGGAAACATGAGGGCTAGACAGCTCCATTTGGAAAACCCAAAAAACAGCAGTGCCGGGCCTCGGCAAGACAACACACACAACACAAATTCCGTATGAGACAAGGCACAAAAGAACACACACACACACCTTGCTTACAAACTCTTAATGGAAGAGAAGCGGTATAAAAATCGAATAAATAAAATTCCTGTCACGCTCCTCTCTGCTTTCAAATTCTGATCATGTTAGGCCTTTCTAGAGACCACTAAATTCACACAATACAAAATTTGTAACATCCCGACAGGAAGCTGCAGAAATGCCATTTGTTGTATACGATGAATGCACAGATGTCTCCAGGGCTTTTTTTCCTGGGAAAAGAGGTGGTGACTCTGGTACTACATGCGCATGCGCAAGTGTGCGCACGTTCCCGGGACTGCACAATGAGACGTCATTTTGGGTCAGCTGGAAAAAGTTTAAATCGCCCTCCGCGAAAATGGTCACATGGCTGGTGGCCCCGCCTCCTGATCTCCAGACAGAGGGGAGTTTAGATTGCCCTCCGTGCCCCTAAACTCCCCTCTGTCTGGAGATCAGGGGGCGGGGCCACCGGCCACGTGACCATTTTCAAGAGGTGCCGGAACTCCGTTCCACTGCGTTCCTGCTGAAAAAAAGCCATGGATGTGTCATTTTGCCACATGTACATGTGCTGGAACCAACGCCTTCTTGGCACGTGGTAACATATACACATATGTTCATCATGTTCCACACACATGATGAACAAACTACACACAATTTCACACAATTAAGAAAACCTGCTCTGTGCGAAGCAAAATGGTTAGTTTCTCAGATTTCACCTTTTGTTGCCGGCACACGTTCAAGCTCATCTCCCCAGTCATAAGTGCTAGAAACTTACCTCTTGTCGACACTACCCTGTCCTTTCAAGGAAAGCCAAGATTCTTAGGAAGCTGAATTCTACACCCAAGACCACAGGTAAGTTGGTACGGATGGTATCTAAGCTTCTGCCGAATCATGGCATACAAACATTCTGCTTATGAATGAGACAGGCAAATGTGTTTCGTGTATTCGTCACAGGGCAGCTTCACCTACAAGGGAACCCTGGACAGTCTAAGCACGAGGCGAGGAGTTTTATCATGTCACCACCACTGACTGGAAACACAGATTAGATGCGAGGTGGCAAAATACACTTTATCACATGGCTGAATGCTGAGTATCACCAGCTTCCTATGTGACTGGTTGGGCTGGCACAGGCTAAGGCGTTGTAGTTAAGTTTACCAGATAGTGCTCCGAGGCTTCCCTTCCTTCCTTCCTTCTTTCCTTCCATCCATCCATCCATTGGTCCTCTCCTTCTGTCCTCACAATAAACCCATGAGATAAATTAGGCTGAGAGGCCTTAAAGCCCTTCACAACCCGAGACCCACACATCTCCCCCCATATGTCCCAGTGTACAATCCCCACACAGTCATCTGTTGGCAAACCCACTACTTAGGGCGGCCCACTTGGTGTCAACCAGAGCTTCAGCCTTTTCCACTCTGCGGAATGAGGAGGTGAGGGGCCCACTCAGTGCAGATCTTCCGGAGGTGCTGCAAGGTAGGGGGATCCTGCTGTGGGTGGGGGATCCCCTGCTCCCACCCTCCACCCCCGCTTACCTGGCCATCAGGGGGGATGGGATGTGCCACCCGGGGTATGCTCCTGGGCAGTGCGGCATGCTCCTGTGCTCTGCAGCGGTCCAATTAGGGCCTGATTCTGCCCACTGTAGAGCACGCAGGGCAGCACGTGACCTGTGCGATGTCACTTCCTGGAAGTGATGTCATCACGCAGGCCGGGAGCACAGTAGCACTCTGTGCACGTGCACAAGGGACATCAAAGGGTAGGTGCTGGGCCTCCAACCACCCGCCTGGGGGGGAGGGTAAGGGGACCTGGCAACCCAACGCAACACCTGCACGTGTGCCGAGGCTTCTGAGGCGGCTTGAAGGGCGGACATCTTGTGAGGACGGATTTGGGAGTTATTGTATTTTGGTTTTAACTGGAGACATTTTTAATCTACTATAGTAAGCCACCTTGAACCACAACAAAAGGTATGAGAAAATATTTTAATAAATAAATAGAAATACCTAAGGCCTCCCCAGTGAGTTTCACAGCTGAGTGGGGAATCAAACTGCATGCTCCTTCGACCCAATTTTATTTACAATACTTATATTCCGTCTTTCTTGCCCCATCAGGGCTACTGAGGAGGCTGATTCAACTCTCCAACCACTATCCACCTTGAGACTCAGTGAGAAAGGAAAACATGAATAATGTAAATTAATAAATACAAAACATCGGCTCTTGATACCGCAAAGGAATCCTAATACACTTTAGTGACTGTGAGTAATGGAAACAGGAGTGGAAGAAACTCCAGATTAATTAAATAGAAAAGAGTCCAGTAGCACCTTTAAGACTAACCAACTTTACTGTAGCATAAGCTTTCGAGAACCACAGCTCTCTTTGTCACAATTCTCTTCATCAGAAGAGAACTGTGGTTCTCGAAAGCTTATGCTACAGTAAAGTTGGTTAGTCTTAAAGGTGCTACTGGACTCTTTTCTATTTTGCTACAACAGACTAACACGGCTAACTCCTCCAGATTAATTAAAATATTGTAGCCCTGAGGGATCCCATAGAACTTCATGTCTCCCACCAGAGCCCTCTGCAAGATCCAATTTAGGATCTCTTCATTCAACTGAAGTTCTGGAATCCAGAGTGGAGACCAATTCTGGCTAGCTAATGAAACGAGAGATCTTCCTTTGTGGATAGAATAGTAGATGCTGGGAGAAACTTCTTTAATAGACCACAAGGGGAAAAAGGCCAGGACAGCAGAAGTATCACTGCTATGGTGGTGGAAAAGAGCAAGGAAACTCCAGACAATATGAGCAAGATTCGGGTCTGGTAGCACCTAAAGAGACCAGCAAGATTTCCAAAGTGCGAGCTTTCGAGAGACAGAGCCCCCTTTGTCAGACTCACGGAGTGGAAAAAGGTAGGCATCCAGGCAGAGGGTGGGGAGCAGTATTGCAAATTAGATTGTCAGGAAGCTAGCTGTAATACATGTTGTAATTAGCTTGATAGAACAGGGGTGTGAAGTGTATAAAATTAGCATCTGTGATGTGAGAAAAGTCTTATGTCCTGATTCTACCCTGGGGACATCATCATTCCAAAGAACATGGGAAAGACATCCTTCAGATATCTGTAAATGGTATACTACAAAAGTGGACTTCAAGCTTTCCAGACTCAGCACTCCTGAGCCGCAAAGCATGTGACAGGAAGTCATGTGATACTGGAGGCATGTGATAGGGGAGGGGTGCGTCAGAATATCAAGGCTAAAACTGCAGGCAGCCGAGCCAAAGACAGGAAACGCAGGCTGAGCACTAGGTGGTTTTATTGGAACGAAGGACAAAGCCAAGGGTCAGACCTTCTCTATCACTGAATGACCTTGCTTGCTGCTGTTGCTACTCTCACCATACGCGGAAGTAAGCAGCAGGAAACTACAGCACCCTTGCTTTCGACACATGCACGCTAGCAACAGGTTCTCCCACAAGGCAGTTAAAAAGGGCAACCCTTATAGGATTTCGTGACCTAGCAGCTGGGATTCTGCAAGCCACGCAAGGGGTCAAACCCGTAGACTTGAGAGCGCAATGCTAGAGCAGGGGCCTGCAACTTGTGGTTCCAGAGCCAAATGTGGCTTAGTATGGAATCAAATATGGCTCTTGAAAAATAAAACGGCATTTCTCAGCTAAGGTCTATTGGAGGGGTAAGAGGGATGCTAGAATAACTGGTATGTGACAGGAATGGCAGGCAAAGATTTTTATAGGATGAAATGGCATCTTAGAGAGGCGTTCCAAAAAGGGAAAAGAGAGAAAGGAACAGTTGCTAGTAATCCAAATATGAACCATGTGCAGATTTATGCCAGTGCACTAAAACAACTGCACAAGGTGCTCCAGTCCTGTGTATATTTATTGCTCATTGTGAGAATTCATGTGCGCCACTTTCTTAATAAAAGACTTGCAACAAACTGTGTTTCGGCTGAGGAAACTTTATGGGTTATCAATCAATGTATCAATTATCAGTAATATTAAGCTGTATATGCAAACAGACTTCCTGATGAAACCTTGTTGATATCTTGCTCTGAATTTTGACGTTGCTTGGCTCTTTACTTGTAAACGGCTACTGACCCCTGTACTAGTGTGCATTTGATTTCCACAAGCCATAACAGAGAAGCTGACTGGTGGTTAGGGAAGGTGGGTGGAAGGGTACCAGAAGGCTTCCACTGACCAATAGAAATGACGTGTTTTCTACAGGGGTATAAAAACAGTAGCCCAGCAGCACCTTAAAGATTAACAAAATTTATTCCAGCAGAAGCTTTTCAAATACAACTGGACCTTTAGTTTGCTGCTACAGATTAACATGGCTACCCCTCCAGATTTATTCAGAGATATTGCTTGGAAGTTCCCTATTGGGTCGTTTAGGGAAACAGTCTATGGGAAATTGTCTGCTTGAAATTGTTTGGAGGTTCCCAAGAAGATAATGCAGAAGGGATTGGGGGGGGGGGGAGAGAGAGAGAGAATATGCAGCTAATAGGTATCTTTGGGGGGTTTCTAAAAAGGGAAGAATTTCTAGGCAGGGTCTCTACTGAACATAAAACACTGGTGGCTTCTTCCTTGGGATATTACTGAGTCCCTGCAGTTAGAGGCCAGAAGGAGAGAAGGTATTCCCCCCAGCACAGTTGGTTCACACCTGAAGAGTCAGCAAAGAGCAACCTGGGGCAGGTGCGAAGAGGAGCAATGGTTATCTAGGAGGCTCAAGTATTGGGGGGGGGGTATATAAGAGCATAGATCTGGAGTTGCTGAGGGAGGGGCAAGGGGGGCCTTTGCCAGAGGAGAGAGGCAGCTGTCGATCAGGGTGCTTGGAGCCTCCTGTTGGATGAAGCCAAGGGGGGTGGGCTGCACCGAACCCCCTCAGAGAAAGTGTGGGCAGAGATGAGACAACTGAAGGGGGCACTGGGGTTATTTCAGGATTCCAACCCGGGGGGGGGGGGTTCAGAGGCCTTGCTGGGTGCCCCGAGAGGGGGTGCGGGGGGGGGTCCCCTCAGATGGCCAGGTGACGGGTGGGCGCTGCGCTCCGAGGCAGCCACCTGGGGGGCGCTGGAGAGGCGCAGGCGGGGTGGGCCGGGGGCCTGCGATCGGGGGCGGGGGGGGGCTCCCTGCCCCCCCCCTTCCACCGAGCGACGCGACGCGCGGGGCCGGCCGGGGAGGGCTGCCCGGGGTGGGGTGGGGTGGGGAGGGGCGCACTCACCAGTGCAGGAGCTTGTGCTGCAGCTGCCCCGGGCGGCGCTCCGACGAGCACTGCAGGCACCACATGGCTGGCTGGCGGCCCCTCCAGCCCGGACCCGTCCCGTCCCGTCCCGCCGGGGCTCAGCACCGAGGGCTCCCCCAGCCCCGCCGCCGCCCGCCCGCCCGCCCGCCGCGGCTCCTCCTTCGCTGCCTCCGCCGCGCACAGCCGAGGAGGAGCCGGGAGGCGCAGGCACCGCCCCCAGCCGGAGATGCCCGCTCCCCGCCCGGCCCCTGGCGTGCTCCCGGGGAGGGTCAGCCGGCCCCTGGCCCGAAGAGGAGGTGCCGGGCGCGGGGCGGGCGGGGCGTCTCAGCTGCCGCCTCGCCCTTCCTAGCCGAGCTGGGCGTGGGCAATCCTGCTTGCTTCTCTCTTTTCAAATCTGAAAACCGCCGGTTCTTTGTCTTGCCTCCCGGCTCCCTGCTGCTTTTGCGTTGTGCTGCTTTTTAAAAAATCACTTTGCACGTGCTCAGAGGCAAGTTTCTTCCTCAGCATTGTCCAGGAAGGCAGGCTTCACCTTGACACTTGGTTTACTCATTTGGATCCCAGCAGGGACCCAAAGCAGCTGACATCAGTCTACTCTCCTCAATTTTATCCTCACAACAACCCTGTGAGGTAGGTTAGGCTGCAAGTAACAGCCGGGTCCAACAGCATCTTAAAAGACCAACTAGATTTCAAGGGAGATAGATCAAGATGAACAGCCGTGTCTGTAGCAGCAGAAAAGAGCAAGAGACCAGTAGCGCTTATTAGCACTTATAACCTTTTGAGCTAATAACAATAACAACAAAAACATTTGGTTGTTGTGGGCTTTCCGGGCTGTATAGCCGTGGTCTTGGCATTGTAGTTCCTGACGTTTCGCCAGCAGCTGTGGCTGGCATCTTCAGAGGTAGCACCAAAAGAAAGGGATCTCTCCACACTGTGACACTGAGAGATCTCTGTCTTTTGGTGCTACACCTCTGAAGATGCCAGCCACAGCTGCTGGCGAAACGTCAGGAACTACAATGCCAAGACCACGGCAATACAGCCCGGAAAACCCACAACAACCATCGCTCTCCGGCCGTGACAGCCTTCGACAATACAACAAAAACATTTGATTTCTATACTGCCCTTCAGGACAACTTCATGCCCACTCAGAGTGGTTTACAAAGTATGTTACTATTATCCCCATGGATAGGGATGAGAGACCTCTGTAAGAGCTGTGACTGACCCAAGCTGTTTCCACACTGCTAACGGCAGTTCTCGCACAAAATTGTGCCAGGAAGATACTGTTGTTCTGGGAGCTCGGCGTGGTGTTCCGTGGCCGGTAAGCAGTGTGAAAACAGCCCCAAGGTCACCCAGCTGGCTTCAAGTGGAGGAGAGGGGAATCAAACTAGGCTCTCCAGGTTAGAGTCCAGCCCCTCTTAACTACTACACCAGACTGGCATACAGTACGTGTAAAATTCCTTTATTTTGTGTGCTCTGAATCTACTGCCAGTCAACTTCATTGGTGACCACAAATTCCAGTGTTATGAGAACCTTCCATCCCGTTTCCATTAGGCCTTTTTTAGTTTTAATGAACTTTACCGCTAGCTTGCCTGCTGGCATTCACACTATTATGAGTCACTTGCCAAAACCAAAACACAAAACTGCACACATGTATATACCCTGATTGAAGCATGTATCCATATCTGATACAGGGAACACCATCTATACACTCTTACGGAAGCAGCCCACCCCATAGCCCATAAGAGAGACTCACACACAACCACTCAGCTTTCAGAATAGAGGTCAAGTAATTCTGAAGGCAACAGGCCATAAACGCGCGCATATGTGAACATTAAACTTTGCCCACATGTTCAGCCTGTCAAGCGCATGAACACTGACACATTCAAAGAGGGAACTACAAGGGATGTATGGCTATATGATCAGAAACCTCTTTGTGCTCACTTCAGCCACAGTCACAGAACACACCCTGATATACCCTGCTATAACCATCTTTTAAACATATGTTCACATAGGTCTAACTATCGTTTACATTTTCCCTGGACCCCTCCTTGGGTCTGCGCAGAGAAGTGCCTAGAGTTCCCTATTCAATTCTCAGGTGCACCTGGGCCAATTCAGATCAAGATCACATCACTCTTCTTCCCCACCCCACGCTGTTTTCCCTACTTGAAATGCCCTCCAGGGAGGAGGCCTGCTATTTGCACCACAGGAGAAACACAGGTTTACACCCATGCGTGCCTGTGGAGTCAGCAGTGTGGCAAATAGAGCCCTCCCTGTCAGGGCCGTATTATTCATAAGGATGACTAGGCCGAAGCCTAGATCAGAGCTGTAGGGTTGCCAGCTCCAGGCTGGGAAATTCCTGGAGATTTGAGGGGTGGAGCCTAGAGAGGATGGGGTTTGGGGAGGGGAGGGACCTCAGCGGGGTGTAATACCATAGAGTTCACTCTCCAACTCAGCCATTTTCTCCAGGGGAACTGATCTCTACGTCCTGGAGATCAGTTGTAATTCCAGAAGATCTCCAGCCACCACCTGGAGGCTGGTAACCAGGCCATATTATTCATCAGGCTGACTAGGCTGAAGCCTAGGGGCCCCGCAGGGACGAGGGGCCCGTCAATTTTTTTTGCTGAGGCACACCCCACATAAATTACAATTAACTGATTCTCTTATATAACCTCAATTAATAAGATAATTAACTGCTTCCTTATTGAAGTGAAACAAATTGTCTCTTATATTAAAACAATTATTCATACATTATATATTTTAATAAAAAATAAAAATTTTATTCACTTCAAAGTATTACAGTATTGAACAATTATACCCCCAAATGTGCTTGCCTGAAGAGTTCTACTTGTGCAATAAAAATGTTCTTAAAATTGTGAATAGAATTCTTCAGGAGATCCTCAAAATGAATACAGGGCTATGTACGGTGGTATAGTACCTACCGTACCAGGGTCAGGCTGTAGGGTTGCCAGGCTCCCTCAACCTCCCGGCGGGGGGACAAGGGCCTAGCACTTACCTTTGGGGAGAGGGGGGTGAGTGTGTGCAGAGTGTGCACACGTGCCCCCCCCCAAGCGTGATGACGTCACTTCAGGAGTGATGTCATTGCACGCCCCCTGAGCAGGCCCGTTTTCGGGAGCTGCGGAGCGCTCCTGTGCTCTGCAGCGCCAGAAATGGGCCATTCTGCAGCAGATCCAGCCCATTTTTGAGGCACTGTGAAGCGCAGGAGTGTTCCTGCGCTCTGCAGCGCCTCAAAACGGGCCCGATTCGCAGCAGAATGGGCCCATTTTGAGTGCTGCAGAGCACAGGAATGTTCCTGCGCTCCGCAGCGCCTCAAAACGGGCCCAATCCATGCCAAAACGGGCCCATTTTGGGATGCTGCGGAGCACAGGAGCACTCCTGCACTCTGCAGCTGCGGAAAAGGGGCAGGTTTGCCGTGGATCGGGCCAGTTTTGAGCGCTACAGAGCGCAGGAGCGCTCCTGCACTCCACAGCGGCCCTGATCCGGGCCAAACCAGGCCCGATCCCAGCAGCTGCGGTGCACAGGAGCACGCCGTGCCACAGGGGAGCGCACAAGGAAGGTGTGCGCCCCCCCCCACTGCTCAAGTAAGTGGGGTTGGGGTGTGGGGAGCGGAGGCAGGGGATCCCCCGCCCCCACCGGGGGTCTGGGATCCCTATCAGGCTGTCAGCTGTAGTGGGGTGAAAGACTGAAGTGCTGGAGGGGCCCCGAAATACCTGAAGGCCTAGAGGGCCCAGCCATGGGTTAATACGTCCCTGCTCCCTGCGCTGTTTCAGGTAAGGAAAACAGAGAGGGGGGGGGCGAGGTGAATCCCCTCACACATCATGTTCTGGATCTGAATTAGGCCTGCGTGCATCTGGAAGCTGAGTTCCTGGCAGGAACTCACAACACATGTTCGAGTCCTCTGGACAGGTTAGGGTAGTCTATAAACAGGGCTCTGGAGAGGGGATTCAGTCAAGGCCTCCAATATAGACCATAGTTAAATTTTAAAAATCTAATCTGTACTTTGTTTTCATGTGTTGTCTTTTATAATTTTTTCATATGGCTAGGGGCTGGAAATGGGCGCGCTCTTCTTCCCTTCGCCTCTGAAAGAGCCTGGCTATAAATTCCAGTAAAGAAAGCTCTACTCACACAGATACATGCATGCGCACATTTGCAACACCTGAATCTGCATAGCTACAACATACACATACACTCTTCCAAAACATGTATATACCCCCCAACTTAGACAAATAATTCGGTAGTGTTTGGAGCACACCCTCAGTTTAGTGTTTCCCCACTCTATCACCAGCTTATTCTCGTCTCCCTGGTTAAAGGCAACACATAATGAAGCCTTCCTCGTTCCCCCCTTCTTTCCTCTGGCTGCACTGCTGCCCTCCCCCTCTGTTCCCCTCCTCAAACAAGTGACAACAACAACACAGCAAGGAAATTATTGATGAAGCAGAGCAGGCCTCAGATGTGGTTGCCATGGGGATGAGTGTGTGGGGGGGGGGGGTGAGATACTGTGTTGCCATGGATCCAGCAAGAGGGAGGATGGGTACCATCATCACCAGGGTAATGCTATGGAAGCCGACAGAGATGCTCAGCGGCCTGAAGAGGGAGGGTGTGCAGCCAGGATTTATGGGAAGGGCATCCAAGACGGATGGAGAGACCCCTCCCATTGGGGCTGGATTATGGCAGGAGGAGAGGATCTGGGAGAGAGGCTTCACAAAGAAGGGAAATCCTCTGTTTTGTTCAGCAGCGACGTTCCAACCCCAGACCAGGAAGGCGGCAAATTACATTTTATCTATGCACCCCCCTCCCACACACACACTTCAGTGGCAATGTGGATGTTGTGATGCTGTGGAATGTCTGCTAGGCAAAAGTACACTCGGCTGGCATCCTGAGAAAAGCAAGAGATGGGAAAGAAATTGGGATTCCTGTTCCCAAATTTACATGAAAGAAAAGAGGGTCCAGGGGAAACCAGGAGCTGAGCCTAAAACTGAGAGAGGGGGCCAGCTCTGACTGCAACACAGGAGTAAGAATGCAAGGGTTTTTATTCCTATCCCAAGAACAGAATATGCAGGGGAAGACTGGTTGACATATAAAGAGATTCTTGAGATAAATCAGAACAATTATTTGCTTAAAGGCAATGATGAATTGCCATTCCAATATGGATGGTTTCAATATATGCAGATAAAAGACTTATATGAGAAAGACAAAAGGAAAAATGGTTTTAGGTTACAAAATTCTGAGATTGAGAATTGTTTGCTTCAGGGGGGGAAGAAAATAATTTCTAAAATATATAAGATATTACTGAAATGGTTTACGGAGGAGGAGGTTGTTAAAGTTCAGATGGTCAAATGGGCAATAAATTGTAATAGGGAAATTTCAATGGAAGCTTGGGAAAAGGTGTGGAAAAATGTAGTTAAAATTTCAGCATGTACCACTGTGCGTGAAAATGTATATAAAATGTTGTATAGATGGTATTTAACACCGAAGAAGTTGGCCAATGGTAATAGCCAGATGTCTGATAAATGTTCGAAATGTAAGCAGCATGAAGGTTCATTCTATCATATGTGGTGGACTTGTGATAAGGCTAAGCAGTTCTTGGGGGATATAATAAAAGTTATGTCAGATATTTTACAAAGGAATATAAATAAAACCCCGGAATTGCTGCTATTATGTATGAACCTAGAAGATTTTGATAAAATGGACAATTATGGTATTTTATATGATCACGGCGGCCAGAATGTGTTATGCACAGTTGTGGAAGACTCAGGAGATACCATATATGGAAGATTGGATTCTGAAAGTTTTGAATATGGCAGAAATGGACAAATTAACAAGGAAATTGAAAGAACAAGAAGAACTGGAATATACATTCAGTTGGGAAAAATTCAAGAAATACGTGGAGAAGAAGTGGGACATGAAGGGGAAACTGTGGTCTCTGGAGAATTAAAGGGGAGATAGAAACTTAACTTAAGGTCAAAAAGGGGTATATTTTATTGTATTTTATTGGATTAGTATGGAGTTATAGTGTTATAGTAATAGGTATTTAAGGAATAGTATGTTACACATATATATGTATCTTTTTTAGTTAGTATATTTAGTAGTACTTATTAAATACTTATAAAATTTTTATATCTTTAATTAAGATAAGTAATATAGCAAGTGTAATAGTTAAGATGAGTAAAGAGATTAGTATGCATAATATAGATATACAGTATAGATTTTAAGAAATTATATGATATACTTTTTAGATTAAGTTGGGTATGGAAAACTGCTGGGAGTCACTAGAAAAGGGGGGGAAGATGGGGAAATAGATATGGGGTAGATAATGATTTTTGTGTGTGTTTGTGAACCCATCCAATAAAAATTTTTTTTAAAAAAGCAAGGGTTTTTATTCCTGTCTTTCATCAGGCATCGTCTATGCCATTCTGCCCCCTTTCCAAATGGCGCCCCTAAATAGAACTGCAATTTGGAGTTGCCAGAATGGTTGCACGCAGGCCCACTGTCATGGCAACACCTCCAAAATAGCTCTCACAGAAAGGATCCAGAAATGGGGAGGGCTGCTTAGTAAATAACTGCTCACCGCCAAGTAACTATTTAGATTGTGGGAGATTATCACTACACCCCAAAGGTCACATAGGGAACAGGGGGTTGTACATGTCGAGGTTTGTCACCCTTGGTGTGTCTGGGGATGTTACTCGCCCCCCCCCCCAGACACGTGGACACATATTGGTGCCTACACAAATACTGACACACACCCTGCCAGCACAAAAACACATGCCTTCTGACATATGCTTGATCACATCAGCAAAGACAGGCGCACACTGACTCAGCAAAACCTGACAAGCAACGCCTCTCGCTGCCGTGCTGCCTCTGCACAAGACTGCACAGTCCACAGATACATCAACAATATAAACACCAACGGCATACACAGCAGTGTTGTCAGGATACACAATGTGCATTGCAAAGTCTTCCTGCCCGACGGCACATATCAGCAAAGAGTCAAAACACATCCACCGCCAGCAACTTGGTGGGATACCAACAGCAAATAAACCCTTGAGACTCCAACACCAGATTTCTAACAGAAACACATAGAACATGTTTGGCTCTGGAATGTAATATTCTTCTCCTATACCGATCTAATACCTTGGGTGTTCAAAATACTTCGCATATATTACTTCAGTAAATTGCACAATAGCCCTGCAAAGTAGGCCAACTCTATTGTCTTTGGATTGCAAACAGGGAACTGAGGCTCAGGGAATAATGGCATGCCCAAGGCAAGAGAGAACATGGCTGAGACAAGATCTGAATCTGGGATTTGCTGCTCCATGGCTCCAACTTATTACCACCACACTAAGGGGCTGTGGAAACTTGGTTAATGTGTACTATACACACCCCACCGAGGAACCCTAGGGCAGAACACACATTCATCCCAAAGACAAACATCCACCAAAATTATTACAAGCTCAGGAGCAAAAAGGTTCCCAGAACCCATCTCAAATGTATTGCTTTGCAGAACCAAATCTGGAACCCACAACGATGAGGCACACAATCAGCCAGCCAAGATGTGTAGCAGCAAGACAACCGGCAAACTCACTCTCCCAGCGTTCCCTTTTTTTTAAAAAAAAAACTTTTATTAAACATTTTTAACAAACTAACAAACAACAACATTCAACATTTCCAAAGTGCAATATTGTTATAAGATTTCCATAATAAAATGTTTAGTAGCAAGTAAAATCTAGTCCTATTGGGTTTCTCTAGTTCTACCTGGGCCGTTTCCAGACGGCTTACCTGCCTCCGGAACGACGTCGCGCAAAACTCGCGCGAGAAAATGCGATATTTCGCGTTTCCCCGCAAGATGGCGCAACGTTCCGGAGGCAGGTAAGCCATCTGGAAATGGCCCTGGTTCCAAAGTAGTTATGCCAAATAGTAAAACCATACCTACATTAAGCTTAAATACAAACGTTCAAATTTCTTTCCAAAAAGGGTACCATTTCTCATAAAACGGTGTTGGTTTAAGAGAGTCTACAGATATTTGTAATCTCTCTGTGATTTTTTCCCTAGAGAGTTGCTCCCAAACCTTAAGGTACCCTGTGTCCAAATTTGGAGGAAACGGCGATTTCCATCTTGACGCTATGGCGTTTTTAGCTGCTGCCAATAACGAAGATATTAATTCTTTATGCAAAAGCACCGCACATGCTGTTCTTTCCATATATCTAGAAATATCAATTCCGGTCTAAATGGTACCTTAACTGATGGGATTAGGAAGATTTGATGTAGAACTGAATTCCCAGCGTTCCCTTGATAACCTCCCACTCCCAACCAAAACAACTTGCCAAAGGTAAGAATGGTCCTACCACGCAGGAATCATTTGCACAGTGCCCAGATGCAGCCTCCTCTGGAGTAGAGGCAGTTGTTTCTTTCAATCTGCCTCACTTGGCCTATTTTAGTAATCTAACAATGTTTTGGGATGGAAAAACAGGGATACACTGAACTGGAACAGTTTAACAAAACACATTACCTTTTCTTCAGTGGGGCAAACAGCAACTCCACTGAGGCATTTGAAATCTGGAACACTTGAAGTTAATCCTCCCCACCCCATCCAGAAAGATGCCATCACAAATTTCTCAGTATCTCATCTAGTTTGGTCATCTGACATACAAGCACGTGGGAAGAAAAGCAACAGAATATACTCGAGATATGCAACGCCCGTGCAAAAGCACAGCCTCCCCAGTTTCACTTTTTGCAAAATTTGGTAGCAAAGTCTAAAGGAGTGTGTGTTTGTGCGCATGTGCACATGAGAGAGAAAACCCCTTCCACCATCCCAGAGAAGCCCATACAGATATTTCACCTTGCAAATTTTACTAGAGAGGAAATTCAACGGCGATTCTCCTGCACAGCTCCCTTCTTCTCCTACTTCCAGGCGGTGCTTATTTCAGTCATCCCAAGCCCAGGAAACTGCTCTTGCTTACCCCATGGCTGCCTCCTCATCACTAGCTACAACATACAGCTGGCTACAAATCAGGTCAGAAGGGTTAGCCCTACCAGGCTGGAGGGGGACGTGGGCAAGGAGCTGTTTTGTTCCCCTCTGCTGCCCAGGGCGCTGCGGGCCATACTGGCTGCAGGACGTTCCAGTCTGACCTGTTTGGGCTGGGGAGGGTTCGCTTCAGCCAGCACTGCTTGGTTGGCTAAGCACCTGCCCAACTCACCTGATGCAACTGGACAGGTGGCAAGAAACGAACCCCGCCCTGGATACTAACAAGAGAATGCTGCCCCCAAATTCTCTTACAAGCCTTCAGATCTAAAGTCAGTGTTCCCCATCACACACAATGTAACCTCAGTCACTTAACAGAACATTTTAAAAGCACAGTGTCTCTCCTGTACACTCACACTATGCCAAATCACACACATACCAGCACCTCATGCACAAGCCTCTAGTATCTCCATCCCAGTTAGGAAAGGAATCCAGGATTCCTGGATCAGTCTCTTCTGGCGGGCAAACAATGTGTTACAATTTTTAACATGTGGTGTTGGGGGGTTCCCCAGCCTGACGCTGGCTCAGTCACATGTCAGTTACAAGGGGGCTCATTTCCCAAGAGTGCAGGGCCCTGATTCGGATTGGGACCAGGGCACAGGGGAAGAAGCAGCTCCAGGCCTTTTTCTCACACTGTTTCCGAATAGCGTCAGGGCACTACTAGACCCTTTTGTGAGAGGGGGCCTGCAAGTGAAGTCCATTATTATACACGCAGCCCCTCAACAGAGCAAAGAGCACCCTCCCGGGTCCACTTTGGTTTGCAACAATGGGCAGAGAGAAGGCTGAAGCCCAGGGCCCCGCAGCCCCCTTCTGGCCCTGACCTGCGCGCTTGAGAAATGTAGTCCTCCTGAAGCCCGACTGTACCATGTCAGGCGGGCTTAGCAGACTAGGCCCACAGAGAGGTAAATCCTGTGTCTGGAAATGCCATTTCAGCCGACTCACATGATTCAGTGCTCTTCCACACCCAGCCCACCCCTCGAAAGCCCTTCCACAGAACACTGCATATTCGGAGACGGGATTCTTGCCTCTCCTTTTCACTGATTTCTACAGAAAAGCATTCAATTACATCAGCCCCCTTCTTGCAGGCTGCATTGCTCAGACACAGGTCCAGCGCCTCAGCAAGAGGCCAGCTTGGTGTGGTGGTCAGACCATCAGACTAGGATCTGGGAGACCCAGGTTCAAATCCCCCCTCTGCCACGGAAGCTTGCTGGGAGACCTTGCCAGTCACGCACTCTCAGCATAAGCTACCTCACAAGGTTGTTGAAAAGATAAAATGAAGATGGCGAGATTGTTGTAAACCAATTTGGGTCACCAGTGGGGCGAAAACTGGGGGATGGATGGATGGATGGATGGATGGATGGGTGGGTGGGTGGGTGGGTGGGTGGGTGGGTGGGTAGGTAGGTAGGTGGGTAGGTAGGTAGGTAGGTAGATAGATAGGTAGATAGATAGATAGATAGATAGATAGATAGATAGATAGATAGATAGATAGATAGATAGATAGATAGATAGATAGATAGATAGATAGATAGATAGATAGATAGATAGATAGATAGGAGCAAATTAGAGGATTCTTGGGTAGCAAAACCTACCAGGTTGGGAACCTTTGAAGGAGGGTACTCCATTTGATAAGCAGGGCTTTCTGACAGGGTACGGCAAGCCTTTAACCTCGTGCCTTTTGCTAGAGTTAAGACAACCGCCCAGGTATGCCCAGAGCAGATCCAGCCAGTGGATCTAGTGTTTGTTATGATAACACAGACTTGCCGTCTTCTTTCCAGAGGCACACTGATGCAAAGGAGAACAAGGCTCAATAACACCAGCTCTAAAAGTATAAACAGGGTACGTGTTGGAGTCTTAAAAAGAGCTGGGGTTGCCAACTTTCTTCTTGCCAGGGCTCCTGTGACTTTAACAGCCGGTAAAAAGTTTTCCCACCAGCAGCTCTTAAAGGCACAGGAATATGCCCAGGAGAAAATAAGCCGAATGAGAGGCCTGTGGGCTTTGTGTTTGGGCATCGTCTCCAGGTAGCATTGCCATCTCTTTTTCCTACCCCAACTCCTCTGTCTTTTGCTGTAGTTAGACCTGTAGCAACTTAGCAGGCGAAGTTTTTCCTACACCTTATCTCCACACTTCTCCAAGCTTCAGCCTGCTCCATTAGCAACCTTTCTGCCATGAATAAGGCCAGCAGAAACAGGTGGCAACATTACTCCCTGGTCCGAGAAGAGAGCAGTGGCTGATGGATCCAGCTAGCAGGCAGGACTTTTGGTCGGTCAGCAGGCAAACGTGAGGGAGTGTTGAAAGCCAGATACGGTTGGGCCGCGTGGTTCTATGGCTAACGCCCTGGACTACAAACTCGTGCTCAGATCGTAGTCCAGCCTAGGCTTTGGGCAAGCTGCCGTCCCTCCACTCCTCAGTGAGCACTGAGGTAAAATTAGCGTTTCTTCCTCAGTTCTTCAGATTATAACATGGGAACAACAGTGACGTATCTACACGGATCACTGCATGAAAAAAGTGCTTGCCGCACAGCGTGTGTTTCTGTAAAATGTTGAGTCGCAGCCGATTTGTGGCAACCCCAGAAGGCTTTCAAGGCAAGAGATGTTCAGACGTGGTTTGCCATTGCCTGTCTCTGCGTAGGGACCCTGGACTGCTTTGGCGGTCTCCCTTCCCAGTACTAACCAGGCCTGACCCTGCTTAGATTCTGAGATCTGGCGCGAGTGGGCTAGGCTGGGCCTTCCAGGTCACGATTCTCCCTCCTGTGTCCCTGACCTCATACAAAAAGGCAGGATATGACTCTAGAGGCACACCCGGACAAGAATTGCCTTTTCGGACAGAACCTTTCACATGCACACACGCACACACATCTTTCTCCATCCCAGGCACAGCATTTCCCTCACAGCTAACCAGCTTCTTAGGCATGGCCCAGTCGACAGCTGTACTGTTTTAAGAGAGTGAGAAGGGAGATTTCCTTCAGCGCCTCCCTCAGCATTTAGACCACATAAAATTATTTCTCTGTAACACTTCTGGTCAGCTTGCTGGTATGGCTGCCAGCCACCTGGATGAAAAAAAGTCCCTGTCCCTTTCATAGAATGGGATGTCCTTCATTGCGAGATCTATTAATGGCTGTGCCACGCAAAGCTCCAGCTGCCCATTTCCATACATTATGCCTCTAGGAAAGGGACACGAGCAGGGCTTTTTTTCTGGGAAAAGAGGCGGTGGAATTCAGTGGGTTGCCCTCGCTGAAGACGGTCACATGGCCAGTGGCCCCGCCCCCTGATCTCCAGACAGAGGGGAGTTGAGATTGCCCTCCGCAAGGGCAATCTCAACTCCCCTCTGTCTGGAGATCAGGGGATGGGGCCACCGGTCATGTGACCATTTTCAAGAGGTGCCGGAACTCCGTTCCCCTGCGTTCCCCCCGAAAAAAAGCCCTGGACAAGAGACTTTTCTCCAGGCTGGTCAGCAACCGTATTGGCCGGTTCTACTCATTAACTGGCCAACCCTATACATATTTTAATCAGAAGGAAGTCCCGCTCTACTAGCCCATGATAAGCATGGTCAGGATTGCAGCCTACACAATTAAATACGCCTCTAGGTATACGTGCCACAAGCATAAACGCCTTGGCAAACAAAATGAGGGCACCATTGTCTGTTAACTCCCATGGGATTTGTACAGGGGGAAACTTCCTAGAGGAGTATCCTTTTGTGTGTCCGAACTCTTCAAAACAGCTCTTCTTCCTCTCGTGATGTCCTGCCTGCCTTACTTACTTTTTTTTTTTTGAAAAATTTTTATTGGGTTAGAATCCATTATTTCCACATTTACATTCAATTTTCCCCAATTTTTTCATCTCTAACCCCCTCCCTTTCCCCCCCTTTTTGTTGACTTCCAACAGCTTTCCAACCCTTTGTCCCCTTTCCCTTACTTTTATTAGCTTCCTCTATCTAAAACAAATATATATTCTCCATTATTCTAAGCAGTACATCCTTAACTATTTTTAACATTATATGCCCAAACTGTAAGCCTTTGTTTCCATCTTAGATAAACAATTTATCCCAATTTTTCAATTTCAGGTATTTCTATATATCATAAACCATATAGATCATACATTCGTTTATATCAAACAATTTGACTTATTCTCTATATATATTACTCATTCTATCTTTTTATAATAGTTCTATATATCTCTCCTCACGTAGTCAATCAATTTGACCCATCTATATCTTCAGACATTCAGTTTGGTACAAAACTTGTCAGAAAAAAAAAGAAAATATTGTTAGTTAATCGCTCCTTATATTTAGTCCTTATAATTAATTATTTTCTCTATGTTCTGTTTGTTAACCTATATATATCTATATATATGTCAATCTATTAATCTGACTGCTTATTAATTCACATTTATCTCTTCTCCCCCCGGTAAAGTCTCCCCCCTCTACTTCAATACTTCAGTAGTTCTCAAACTGCCACAGTTTTCCTCCCACCTCCCATTTCTTCTCCAGGTATTGTTTCAGCTTCTCCCAGTCTGTGTTGAACTGCCCTGAGTCCAGATCTCTCAATTTTCTTGTCATCTTGTCCATTTCAGCCATATACAGCAATTTGTAAGTCCAATCTTCAATAGTTGGCACTTCTTGTACTTTCCATTTTTGCGCATACAAAAGTCTAGCTGCTGCTGTCATATAAAATATCAACGTCCTGTGTTGGGCTGGAATTCCCTCCATTCCCAAGTTCAGTAGCAGGAGTTCTGGGTTCTTATTAATTTGAAATTGTAAAATTTCACTCATTTCTCTTATTATTTCCCCCCAGTACTGCCTGGCTACCTCACACGACCACCACATATGATAGAGGGAGCCCTCATGCTTCTTACATTTCCAGCATTTATTAGAAGTATTCGAATTCCCTAGCGCAATCTTCTTTGGTGTCATGTACCAACGATAGATCATTTTATAAATGTTCTCTTTGATATTAATACATGTCGTTGTCTTCATTGTAGTTTTCCACAAGTATTCCCATGCCTCCATTGTTATTTCTTTATTAAAGTTTATAGCCCATTTCACCATTTGTGTTTTAACTATCTCATCCTCGGTATACCACTTCAACAGTACTTGGTATACCTTGGATATTCTTTTCTTATCTTCTTTAAGAAGGGTCTGCTCTAGTTCCGAATTCTCTATTCGTATACCTCCCTTTACAGAGTCCGAATTATATAAGTCTCTGATCTGTCTATACTGGAACCAATCGTAGTTAGGTGATAGTTCCTCTTGTGTCTTTATTCTAAGTTTGGATGCTTCAGTTTTAGTTATTTCTTTATACGTTAAACATTGTTGTTCATTATCAACAGCTCTCGGGTCTATCACCTCATATGGAACCACCCACAAAGGGGTTCCTTCTTGTAGATAAATTCTGTACTTCTTCCAGATTATGTATAGACTTCTCCGAACAAAGTGATGCAGGAACATCGAGTTGACCTTTACTTTGTCATGCCATAAATATGCGTGCCATCCAAATATTTTTTTATATCCCTCTAGGGCTAATAGTTTCTTGTTCTTTAATGTCATCCATTCTTTCAACCAAACTAGGCAGATTGCATCATAATAAAGTCTCAGATTGGGCAGTTGCATTCCGCCTCTTTCCTTTGCATCTTGTAAAACTTTCACTTTCACTCGAGGCTTCTTGCCTGCCCAAACAAAATCTGATATTTTCCTCTGCCATTTTTCAAATTGTTTGGAGTCTCTGATGATTGGTATTGTCTGTAGCAAAAACATTACTCTTGGTAACACATTCATCTTAACTGCTGCAATCCTGCCCAACCATGACAAATTCAATCTATTCCATTTAATCAAGTCTCTCTCTATCTGAGTCCATAGTTTTTCATAATTGTTTTTGAATAGATCTATGTTCTTTGCAGTTAATTCGACTCCCAAATATTTCACTTTACTTGTTACTTCACAATCCGTTGTTTCCATTAACAATTGTTGTTTCTGCTTAGTCATATTTTTGCATAATATCTTTGACTTCTTTTTGTTAATGAAGAAACCTGCCAAGTCTCCAAACTCCTTGATCTTATCTATCACTCTTGGCATGTTCTCCAATGGGTCCTCTACAATTAACATTATGTCATCCGCAAATGCTCTGACCTTGTATGAATAGTCCTTTATTTTTATTCCACGAATTTCATCATCTTGACGTATTTGTATCATCAGAATCTCCAATACTAAAATGAACAACAATGGAGATAACGGGCAACCTTGTCTTGTTCCTTTACTTATCGTCAATTTCTTGGTCAATTCATCATTCACCACAATTGCTGCAGTCTGGTCTCTATAAATTTCCTTAATTGCTCTGATGAATCTTTCTCCCAATTGTAGCTTTTCCATAGTGGCAAACATAAAGTCCCAGTTTAAATTGTCAAACGCTTTTTCAGCGTCAACAAAGAAGAAACCAACCTCTTTGTCACAACGCTTGTCATAATATTCAATAGCATTGATCACTGTCCTTAAGTTGTCTCTTATTTGTCTGTCTGGCAAAAAGCCTGCTTGTTCCTCCTCTATGACTTCCGAGAGCCACCCCTTCAATCTCTCCGCCAATATCTTCGCAAAAATTTTGTAGTCATTGTTGAGTAGCGATATAGGTCTATAATTTTTCACATTAGTCAGGTCTTGGCCCTCTTTTGGGATCAATGATATATTCGCTTCACTCCAAGTTTCTGGAATCCTTTGATCCCTTAAAACCCCATTCATCACCTCTTTTAGGAATGGTGCCAGTTCATTAGCCATTGTCTTATAGAATTTAGCCGTAAGTCCATCTGGCCCTGGCGCCTTTCCTAGATTTGCAGATTGTATTGCCTTACTTATTTCCTCGTCAGTTACTTCACTATTCAACTTATTTCTCCAAGCTTCCGAGATTTCTGGAAGTTTGGTTTTCTCCAAATATGACGCTATTGATTCTTTGTTTACTTCTTTTTTATTATACAGCTTAGCGTAAAATTTATAAAAGGCTCTACTAATGGTAGCCTGCTCCAAATACGTTTTGTTATCTTCGCAAATTTTATTTATTATCTTCTTTTCCCTTTTCTTCTTCAATTGCCATGCCAGGTACTTCCCAGGTTTATTAGCACCCTCAAACGCTTTTTGATTCAGTCTTTTGAGATTCCACTCCAATTCTTTATTGCTCATTGCTGTTAGCTGTTCTTGAAGTATTTTAATTTCCTGGTATACCTTCTTTTTCCCTGGTCTCTTTTTTAGCTGTATTTCTTTGGCTTTTATTTTCTCCTCAATCTCTTGTCTTTTCTCCTCTTTCTTCTTTCTTGCTCTACCATTTAAGTCCATTAGTATGCCCCTTACAACCGCCTTGTAAGCATCCCAAACTTTATTGGTTGGTACTTCTTTATTCACGTTGTATTGTATAAAAAACTTTGTCTCTCTTCTCAGTATTTCCATATTCTCTCTTTCCTGTAACAAGTCCTCATTTATTCTCCATGCTTTCCTTTTTCTCTTTTTTCCAAATTTCCACATAATTGGGTTGTGATCTGAGCCTACCATAGGCATTATTTCTACCTCCTTAGTCCATAATGCTAAGTCTTTTGAGGCCCAGATCATATCAATTCTTGATAATGTAGAATGCCTTGCAGAATAAAAGGTAAACTGTCTGCTTTTAGGATATTCTCTCCTCCATACATCTTCAAGAGTCTCTTGTTGAATCAACTCAAAAAAAAGCTTTGGTAATAGTCCTCTTTTCTTTTGTGCCGTTGTAGTCTTTTTGTCTAGTTCCAAGTCTGTCACTCCATTGAAGTCTCCAGCAAGAATTATCTGGTCGTATGCAAGATCGTCTAAATGCTTCCTTAAATCCTCAAAGAAGCTTTCTTTTGCACCGTTAGGTGCATAAAGTCCGACTACCAACACTCTCTTTAAATTCCAAATACATTCCACTGCTACAAATCTAGCTTCCACATCTCTCATAACAAATTTTGGCTGTAGCTCCTCTTTTATGTACAACACCACTCCTCTTTTTTTCTTGTTGGAGGCCGCTACATATTCTTTGCCCAATTTTCCAGATTTTAAATATTTTACATCCTGCTTTCTGATATGGGTCTCTTGCAAACAAACAATGTCACATTTTTGTTTTAGTAGCCAGTGAAAAGTATTTTTCCTCTTATTCGGTGAGTTTAGTCCATTTACATTCCAAGATAATACTTTACACTCCATACTCATGATCTTGTTGGTAAGTCTTTTTCATTGTCCTTAATAAATCGCTCCATCTCTCGCTCAGATCTGATGCGTTTTTTGGCCCCTCCAAACTCAAAGGACACTCCTTCCGGTAACTCCCATCTGTACCTGATTTTCATGTCCTTCAAAATCTGAATTAGCACTTTATATTTTTTCCGGTCCAGTAACACTGATCTGGGCAGTTCCTTCATTATAATAATCGTCTTGCCATCAATCTCCAATGGATCTTGAAACTGTTTTGTCACAATCCTCTCTTTCATATTTCGTGTTGTAAACTGCACAATCACATCTCTTGGTAGTTTCCTCTGGGTTGCTATTCTCGAATTCACACGGTATGCCACATCTAGGATAGCCACAACTTCCTCCTCCTCCTTCCCCAGGTACTCAGCCAACACCTCAGTCATCTGTTCTTGCGCTGACTTTCCTTCCACTTCTGGCAAGCCACGAAAACGTAGCTGCTTCTCCATATGTTTAGTTTCTGCAACTGACATTCTCCCCTTCACCAATCTCATCTCTGTTTGTTGCGTGTCTGCTAAATTCTCCATCGCGTCTTCTACTGTTTTAACTCTCTGCTGCGTTCCTTGTAATTCATTTCGTATTGTTTCCATACCTTTTTTCACTTCTGACAGCTCCGATTTTACTGTCTGTGTAACCTCTTTAACCTCTTTTATCAGCTCCAATTTCGTGTCCTTAAGTTCTTTAATCATATCTAAAAGTTTTTTGTCCAGGTTTTTATCCAGGTTTTCTATTGCCGATTGCCACTCTTTTTTTGACATCGTGGGGCTTGCTTTAGCTCGCTCCCACGAATCCGCTCTCTTCCTTAACTCCGTGGCGTAAAATTTAACGTTTTTCTATTTTAAATGTCCCGGTCTTCTTATAGAAATTAAGTTTTAAAGAGTCCAAAATGTCGGGCGTCTTTTCTCTATGGTTTCTCTATGATTTTGTAATCCAAGATGGCCTACTTCCTCTTCCGCTGAAGCCGCGACCCTTCCCCTTTCAAAAATGGCGATTCCCTACTTCCTGCCCTCCAGCAAGGGCCGCTTCTCTCCAGCCACTCTATTGTTATTACGCACTTCCTGTCTCCCGTCTTCCCACAGCAGATCTCGCGATGGTGTCTTTTTCTCACAGCTCCAAAGCCACAGGTATTCAAAACAATAGTCCCATTTCTTTAATAACTTCTTTAAACTTAGTCTCTTTTTAAATTCGATTCCTGCCGAGTCTTCCCCTCCTTTTCACTAGTCTGTTGCAGTTTAAAAATCTACTTTTTTTCCTCTCTGTTTTTATCAATCTGTCCCGTCTCAGAAGATAATGATCTTTACCTTCTCTTCACTTTTCTCGGGTTGTAATCGCTGTTTCGATTTTAAGTTCTCCTCTCAGCTTCTTCCCCCAATCGATGCTTGGGTATGTAGGTCTTATGCCAGCCGAATTGGCCCCAAAACTGCCGCAGAGATTATAGCCGACCCGTCGCAAGGTGGGACCTCAAGGATCGGGGGGAGACTCGTTGTGTAAAGCCCCCCCTCATCCGAGATCTAGCTCACCCTAGGGTCTTGAGCGTTCTTTGCCTGCTCCCCGCCTGAGAGCAGTCGGCCGCGGGCTATTTTCACCCCGCCGGCCGGTTAAAACGGCAGTCCGGTCAGCTCCGCAAGTGGAGCTGCGTTAGACCTCCATGGATCCCAAACAGGAAGTCCCCTGCCTGCCTTACTTACGAGGAGGCTTCCTCCTGCCTCAGCAACTGTGGTAACTGACCCACTTTACACCAACATGCAGCGTGCTCTCTCTCCAACACCAGTTTACTTCTTTTGATTAATTAAAACTTTGCCAGCAAGCAGACACGTGGCGGGGAACAGGGTGTTGATTTGGAGGGAGGAATCAATCAGGCAGAGACGCTGTCTGGCTGGTTGCACGACAGCCAAGGTGTGTGTGCATAAAATGGCAAAAATTAAAAGGTAACAGCAAGAGAACTTGATATTCAGTTCCCTGCAGCCCTAGGCTGCTGGTGATCTGTAAGCACCAAAATGACAATAACAAGAAGTCACAATCCCAGACGCATGTCTGTGCTACAGGATCCAAACATCCTTTGCTTATTCTACAGAAAGTTGCTATCCCTGCCAAACTCTTGACTTCCACAATAGCAGTACCCAGGGCTTTTTTCCCCGGGAAAAGAGGTGGTGGAACTCAGTGGGTTGCCCTCGGAGAAAATGGTCACATGACCGGTGGCCCCGCCCCCTGATCTCCAGACAGAGGGGAGTTCCCCTCGTCTGGAGATCAGAGTTCCCCTCTGTCTGGAGATCAGCGGGCGGAGCCACCAGCCATGTGACCATTTTCAAGAGGTGCCGGAACTCTGTTCCACCACGTTCCCGCTGAAAAAAAGCCCTTGCAGTACCAACTACTTTTTACCAGGCACTAATAAAGACATGACCGTGGCTATTTTAATCTGTGTAACACATAGTGGTGTGTATTTTTTTTAATCCCTTGCAGATTGGTCTTGAACACACGCACACACCCTGCCAGGTCGTCCCACCCCCAGAATGGGAAAATAAAGCCCCTTTCAGCATAAACTGCCTTGAGTCTCAATGAGAAAAGTGGATGATAAATGAAGTAAATAAATTATATATATATATATATATATAAAATAAAATATAACATAGTCTTGTGACATCTTACAGAGAGAAGCGCAGGGGTAGAATTCTAATCCAAAAAGGAGGTCAGCCCCCAAACATTATATTTATCTGCCACGAGCCACAACATGCCACCAACTCAAAATGAGAATCTTCGGATGATAACTTTTAAAAAACAAACAAACCTGAATTTTAATTTTCTAACTATTTCTATTGTTTTCTATTAACACAAGTAACATTTTAATACAGAGAACCTAAAATTACAACAGTAACAACAACAACAACAAGGTAGGCTGTACCCATCTTTTAAAAGAACTAGGTAGACCAAGCCCACTTGAAGTCCACCCCTGCAAAAATGTGTCCTCAGCTGGCAGATCTATCATAGAGAAGAATGTCCGTGTGTGTGTGTGTGTGTGTGTGTGTGTGTGTGTGTGTGTGTGTGTGTGTGTGTGTGTGTGTGTGTTTTTCCACTGACAAATTTCACAATACATTTTTCAGTCTTCAAAGTGTCATGAGGTTTTTTTTTTTAAATTCCGTAACAGACTGACACATACGTTCCTCTGAAATTTCTGAGCTTTTCTAGGAAGGTGCTTCAATACAGGGAAGCAGGACTGGCGTCCATGCAGCGGTTTGGAGTATTATTATTTGTTTGTGGCATGTATTATGCTGCTCTCACAGCACTGTGTTCTAATTCTGCCAGGCCATTCTCTGCATTGTTTGTGTATCATGTTTGATACTTTTTTGCTTCTAATTTTTGTAAAGCCATTATGCTGTTTGATTGCATGTACCGCATTATATCCTTTCAGTTTCAGTGAGGAAGGTGGACTATAAAGTAAATATTAAAAAAAATACATTTCCATCACAATTTATTTATTAGAAATATTTGTATCCCAACTTGTAATATTAATGTTTGATTGGTTTCATTTTATACATGGCATGTGGGACATAACAAAGACTGATTGATAATATCATACCGTTCCTTCAAAGCACCGTAGTCTCTTAAAATGAAGAAGCTGTGCTCTCACAGACCTACACCCTGCTACCTTTCACTGTCAAAATTAAGCACAGCCCCTCACCTCCCTTAGCATACTGAGCAGATAATTCAATTTTTCTTTTTCTCTTAAAGTACTCCTGCATTGCTTACCTTTGTGTTGGTACTACTTGGAGGACCCTTTAAAAAAAGAAGATAAATCTTATAAATAAATGCTTTACCATACTGCAGAGGGATTTCAAAGGGGGATTAGAAAGAGAGACTGCTGAATTGTAGCTGATTACGAAGCTCAAGACAATGCATCCTCCTGGATTGAATAGAGACCTAAGCTTCCTGTCTCATTATCAATGCTGATTTCTCCACACCCACTACTCCTCTGCATACCCCACCCTATCCAATCACGCCTGCTATTGACACTCACTGGCTTTTGTTACTTATCTGCTATTGATATTCAGCATCTGAAAGCACTCCACTCACCAAGATATAAGGACAGATGGACTCACATTCTTGCTGTATCTGAAGAAGTGAGCTGCAGCTTATGAAAGCTCCTACCCTACCACACATTTTGTTAGTCTTACAGGTGCTACTGGACTCTTGCTCTTTTCCACTGCTACAGACTGACTAACATGGCTACCCATCTTGATCTTGCTTTACCATACATCCTCATTTTCACCTCTGAATATTACACGTAGTAATAACTGGTATCGAAGAACGAACAGTCACCTTCCCAAGCCACTGCACCCAAATCCAAGCAGCGATTCTCCCATCGGCCTCTTTGAGCCAAGGTGTCTTTAAACTCATGCCATTCATCCACTTGGCCCTGCCAGGGTGACTGCACACTTTCCGCCCTTGAAGACGCTGTTGGGGCTTGGTACCCGTCCGTTCTGGAAAGGAGGGTGCTGAAGTGAGGGGGTGAGAATAAAGGGCGTGCAGGACAAAGGCGAAGTGTGTTTAGATTTGCACAATGAGCAAGTGGGAAGCAGCTCGCGAGTCTCTCTTCTCCAACCCGCCAAGTGCAGAACAGACGAATCACAACATGCCTCCGAGCACCTACTGTGTGTTGGGGGGGGGGGTGCACTTCCTCTTATTACTTCTGCAGGGAAAGGTGCGCCAGCCCAGCTGAAAGCACAGAAGCCTCTTACTCCATCTGCAGCCCAGCAGGCGATCTCTGCTCTGAACAAGAGGAACGCTGCGTAGCACCACGCTTCTGTGCCCGGGACTGAACTATAGGCCCGGAATGGCTGCTGCGATTCTCTGGGGCCCTGGTCCCGTGCATCCTACAGAACTGTACCAAGAGGGCTCATTCCTGATGAAGTCGGGACACTTGAAGCTCTCGTGGCAGCACCCCTCAGACACTTGCAGTTCCTTGCACTTCCAGATGCACACCAGTGAACCAAGCAGACACAACCGCTGCTACTGAGCAGAGCTCAACATCCTCTTTTCAAGATGCCAGCCCCACACTGGCCCCCTTGACACACCCTCTACCCCCTTTTATCCTTCTCACCTCCACCGTGGCTACGGCTGCGTCCCAGTCCTTCATACGGTTTGTCAGGGTGTCACTTCCAGCCAGACCTCCGCATCCAAGACACGGCCGAGTGCTCTGTCCCTGCCCGGCCACTTCCCCTTGCTGCTTCCGTCCTCGCTCTTCCCCCTCCACCCAACTGCCTTGGCTAAAGAATCACTGCGTGGCCTCCTCAACAACTATGCCCCCCCACCCCACCCCACCCCACAACACACAAGAGCGGGCTCACCTCACCCAAGACATTCTGGTGCCTGAGGCACAGAGGCCAAGCAAATGAACAAAGAGCCCCCTCTGCCAGAAAGGTGCCCTCACGCCTCCCATTCATTTCAACACAGAGTGGATCGTGCCCCTTTGCCACTCTTAATGGCACCCCGAAGTCACCAGCTCACCTTGCCCCACGGGAGGGCCGGGCGCCTTCTGCAAGCAGCTGTCAAAGTCTCCACCTGACCCACGTGGCTCTGAAACACCCAAGGAGTGCCCCCTGCAGGGACTGGAGTGGCCCGTCGAACTGGGAGAGGCAGCCCGGGTGGCTTTGTGTGCATTCCAAGCATAGCTCAGGAGGAAGCCACACGTTCCCCGGCCGGCCGCTCCTCTCTCCTGAGTCATTATTTCCTCTCCACAGAAGACTCCCTTCCCTTTGCTCAGCTTGTCCTCCTTTCATGCTTCCTCATTCAGGGAGGCGGCAGCTGCCACCGGTCACCACGGCCAGGACGTGAGTAGTAACGAGAGTGCCTTCCCTGACACCGGCAACCCCACCCCACCCCACCCCACCAAAAAACAAACATGCAGTTAGAGTTGTGCTCTTCAATGGTTTCAGCAAGACGTGTGCAGGAGAGTTTCTGGGAGGGATCCTGGTGGGCCGTGCTCCTTCTAGGGCTGCTGCACATGACAAGCAAACCAGCCTCCCTCCCTCCGAGGTGACTGCCTCCTCTTGCCTTACAGCAAGGGTCTCTCTGCCTGTGCAAAAATATTCCATTTATGTGGACGTGCGGCTGAAAAAGAGCAGCAACACAAGCGGCAATCCCAGCGGACGGAGTATTGATTTGGGAACCGAGGATCAGATCTGAACACAACCACAGGCTGACCTTGGGCTGATCTCTAGTGCTTCATCCAGCCTCAGTGCCCCAATCTGCAAAATGGGAACAACAGTGGCCTAGTGGCCTCACTTAGGTGGATGAGCCAGACGACCCAAACTGCAGTCCCAAGGCAGGCCTAAGCATAGAGAGGCAACAAGCTATAGCATCGATCTTTAGCACCATTGTTGGGCACAAGGGGCAGGAAAGGAGCAGTGAGTCTGAGTCCCCAAAGCCACCACCTAACTCCTCACCGCCGTCTCCCCTCCCAAAGACCGTTTCTTTTCAGCATTGCTCCCCTCGCTCCTTGCAAGCTGAGGCGAGCATTTGGAAAGGGTCCTCGCCAAGAAACAGGATCACTGCATCCAGAGTCCGGGAGGCTACATCACAAGGCAGGAAACCACTCTAGATTGCATGGGGACAGGAGAGGACGCCTGTTCGGGGCTGTACCGAGAGAGGAAAGCATCCCCACGCTGCAGCCGCCACCGCTACCCCATCCAGGGCCAGCAGGCCCAACCAGTCTCCAGCTTCGGGGACAGCTTCCGTTCCCTCCATCCTTTGCAATGGCACGAAATCCCCCAGAATCCCCTGCGCAGAAGAGACCCTGAGTCCCGAGCTGTCATGCACGACCTTTCCAGAGTCCCAGCTGGACCCTAGATTTCCAATCCCAGGTGGGTCAGCAGCAATTCAAAGAAGCCCCGTGTCCATAACGGCTCTGCCAATGAAGGGAGGGGAAAGTGTGTCCCCCTCCCACACGTACATGGATCTCCAGGGCCCTGCAACTGTGGGGAGTTTCCAGCAGCTCAGTTTCCCACTGGCTTTCCCTGGATTCCAAACTTACACACGCTGCCCGACTGAACCACAGACAGAGGCGCAGAGCCAAAGGCCCAGCCAGACGGAGATCAGTTTCTGCAAACGGAAACCAGTCCTCCTTCTGTTAATTTGTTGTCCAAATACTGCTGACTTTTCAATGCCCAATAACAATGCGAACGAGAGCAGCCAGGCTCCTCCTGCTCTCTGCTGCTGCTGCTGCTGCCCACCTCCTTGAGCTCCCTCCCCCTCCCCATATCCCAAATTGGGCCCATGTTGAGAAAAAAAAATAAGGGGGAAAACTCGTTCTATATCTCTAGCGCATCCACCTCCGTATACAGGAATCGTGGCTCCAGTTCCGACCAGTGTTGAAAGCCCGACCCCCCCCTCCCTGAAACCCTCTACCCAAACTGGCTTTACAATGGAAACAGCTCTGGGAGGGGACCAAACATCCTGAAACTTCGTATAAATGCCATGTTTTGGCTGAAAGCAATGGTCTGTCCATTATTGGCTAAGCACAATGGCTCGGAAGCTCCCCCTCCCTGTTCACTCCAGCTTGCTGCACAGCCTGAAGCTGTGCCACCATACGGCGGGCCCGGAAGAACAGTGTGGTGAAAGGGGCAGTGGGCAAAAATCTGCCTCCCCCTTCCTCTACAGATGGGGGGGGGCAATAGTCCTGTTGGAGAAGCCTGTTGCCGCTCCTGTAGAGCAGCACCTCAGGGTCCAAGCCTAGAGTTTCGGATCCAAGATTCAGTACGGGGTGAGACTCCAACACAGGAAAATGATCTTTTGGGTGACTCCGTTCCAGAACAGCTGCAGTCGGAAGCATGCTTACTCGCAAACACATCTCATTGATCTTAGTGGGACTTGCTTCTCAGTAAGCAGGCTTGCCAATGAACAAGAACAAGCACGGTATACGAGCAAGATTAGGGCCCTGCAGCACCTTCAAGACCCACTAGATTTCCAAGAGTCAAATCTCCCCTCACAGGACCTGGCTCACCATCCCCAAGTGGACGCATGAGCATGGCGCAGGGGTCACTGGGGCAGTTGTGAATTTCCTGCATTGTGCAGGGGGTTGGACTAGATGACCCTAGAGGTCCCTTCCAACCCTCTGATTCTATGATCCAAACAACTCACCAGCAACAACAGACAGGTCAACAGAGAGACAAACCCGAGGCTACAACACACGACTGTGCCTGCCAACCGCGTCTGCTCAAGTGACACTGGCACAGGACCCAGAAGGAGACGGGCGAAGTATATGCCAGGTACACGCCATTGTCCATCAGCACTAGACTGGCCAAAGAACAGATTGTCCTTATGCAAGAGAATAAATGGACAGGAAGGGGAGATATTAAAAACAGAGACACTCTAAAGGCAATGGAGGAGCATTTCATTCTCCTCCACGGGAGGCTCAGAAGTTGCTGTCCTTCACCTCCCGAAAACATTTCAAACGTGTGATTCTGCTCAGCTGAAATTCATCCACAGATCCGACACACCAGCTTGGGCTCAACAGAGACTGGAACTGGCTAGCTCGCTACAAAAAGTAGTCCCTCATCATTTATGTATGCTATTCAATTTGCTTTGCTAATTCATCACCAGTTGGGACCGATCTACACCCACTTACTCTTTAGAGAGCATAGCGAAGAAACAAATTGGGACGGACTGGACCTTCCACTTACCGGACAAGTTCTTGGAGGAGCCTGGCAGCCGCGTGCAAGCCCAGCCATGCAACGCCCACAATGCCAGCAAAGCCACAGGCGGCATTTGGTTCAAACTGAGGCTGTAGTGTGATCACAACGGGTGTAGCTTTGCTCATAGGTGATCCTAAATGGCTGCCGCTGTTACAGTGGCGTGTGCTCAAGCCATTCAGCTCTGCCAGCCCTACAGCACTACTTGGCTTGGCCTTCTCCAGAGCTGCTCGAACTTCCTATGCAATGCACCTCCTCACCTCATTTTATAAGGATAGCTACCCCCCTCCCCCCCAATCTTTCTCCTGCTTGTACCTTATGTATTTCTGCCAACTGCACACAGCTGTCCTTGTGGGCTCGGGCCCACAAAAGCTTGTGCCACAATAAATGTTAGTCTCAAAGAGGCTAGAAGCTCTTTCTTATTTTGTCTGCCAAAAGACACACAGAGCGGAAGAGGAAAGAGGAATGGCAGTGGGTACGTTCAGTGGATTTACCTTTCCACTTGGGAAGAAAACAGCTGGGAATCAAACTGCACAGCTGGACGCAAAGGGCAGCTCTGTAATACATTTCTACAGGCACGTCCTGTCCTCCAGAGATTCTGGCTGCTGTCGATCCGCGAGGAATGCTACGGGTCCCCAAAAGAGAACGCTCGGCACAAGAGAACGCTCGGCACTTCACCAAATTACAGGTCTCAGGCTCCATTAGAGGAAGTCATGTCAGTTTTAAAACTGTTGTAAAGGAGATATACTGATGTTGTGAAATGGATATAACTCCCTCTTTTCTGCAGAGCAGCAGGTTTCCGTATTGGCTGCCTGCTTCTGGGTAAGACTCTGTGTCAGTCTAGCGCCACGCCCGGGTGAAAACCTGGTCTGGTCAACAGAGAACTGGGCTGGGATCTGGCAGACCCATCTCAGCCCCGAATGCTCTGTGCAAGGTTGGGTGCCACAGCCTGTCCGACACTTGTTAAATAGGAATGGAAGCCTGGAAAGTCCTGCCTGGACAGGTGGCCAGTAGGTGCGATGGAGTCCTAACCCCTGGGAGCACCTTTGAGACAGCACAGAGGCTCACATGGCCCAAACCATTTCATCAATAGTGGACAACAGAATGAAGATTGTGAAGCCTTGTGGAAATTAAGGATATAGTCAAAACTCCTGGCAGTGCAATAAAAACTCAGACACAGGCATGAAGGCCAGCACTCATCATAATTCAAGAGTGAATCCAGAGTCTGTGCTGTCTCTCTTGTGTTCTAGGCAATGCTGTTTGACCCATAGGAGAGCTAAATTGCCTGGATCTAGCCTGCAGAGGAAACCCCTCCAGCATGATGCTTCCCCTTGAACACCCTCCTTGCACGCTGACCCAATTTGAACTGCAGAATTCTGCTGACAGCCCTTAAAAAGCTGTTTTTGTTTTGGGGTTGGTGGCACTTTTTCACTTGCATATCTACACACTTAGATATACTTAGATATATAGATCACTTAGATATACACACACAAGCTTCACTTCAGGTCAAAATGGCACAGGCATGTTTCGATCCTTGCTTTTCTCAACAAACTCTATGGAAGCAGGGACCATCCTAAATTGTCCTTTCCATGTATGGGATTAAGAAAAGCGAGACACTTTTGACTACAGGCACACAGCGCACACTGACACAAGGGGCGTATGTTCTGCCTCTGACTTCTCTACCTGGTTGCAAAATGCCAAGTGAGAAAGTGTTCCCCAAGCATGGGGCAGCATGCGGGCCTCAGTGCTCTGTGTATGCGCAGCCAAAGCCAAGCATGTTGATGGGCCAGGCTTTGAAGTGCATGAATTCCCACGTGCACACAGATCCCGGGAGTGTGCGGTCACACACTGGCAGCCCTGTTGACAGGGACCTTTTCACACCAGGGCCCGTGGGAAGCAGGTAACAGGGGAAGAGAAAAAGAGAGCAGGCTTCAGTGCCAGCTGACGGGTGGGCCAAGATCCTAGCCACTGGCAGGCGTGCCAGCCTCTCCCAGAGCGGATGAACACTGCTTTCAGTCTTGTGCTTCATTGCAGGACCTCTGATGTGGAAGTTCCCCTTCCCAACCTCTTTAGTTCAACTCACCAGGGTATGAATCACTCACACGCAGCTGTCTAACCAGACCCCTGGACCATCAAGGTCAGGACTGACTACTCAGCCTGCCAGGGGCTCTCTAGGGTCTCAGGTCGAGGTCTTTCGCATCACCTGCCATCTGTTCCTTTTAACTGGAGATGCCGGGGATTGAACCTGGGACCGTCTGCATGCCAAGCAGATGCTCTTCCACTGACCCACGGCCCCTCCTCGGACTCTGTGTACTGGTGTGAAAATGGCAGCCATGTGTATTTAAAAGGTTGATCACAGAAGAGTCCCTATTATTATTTTTTTTGCCAGTAATGAAGTAGCATTGATTCTGGAGCGAACGGCAGTATCACTTCTGTAATTTTCCTAATTAAAAATAACAAAACAAAGAAGAACCCATACTGCTATTTTGCTGGGAGTGGGAAATCTAGCTGCCCATTAACTTTAGATGACTGCTACAGGAAAATTTGGGATCCGATCGTTATGGAAAAAATAAATGATAATCTGAAACGATCAGATTCTCAATCAATCTGATTTCGAATACACCTGGTGCCCTGTTTTGAAAAATATGGCTGAACAAGATATTATTCCCCTTAATACGATCTATAGGAAATTGTTATATTTATGAATGAACCTCTGACTTTGATTGTAAACACAATTTGAATTGAGATAGATGGACCCTGTGTTTGTATTTAGCAATTGGACAAGGTCATAGTTTCCCACTATGGGATAATGTGTACGCTATGCACTCTGAATGTTATATTTCACAATTTTGTTAGTATGTGTTTCTTTTGGAAATAAAACTGTTCTTTAAAAAAACAGAAGAGTCCCTATGAAATGCTTTTTAGAATTCCAATGCACACCCAGCTGACTGTATTTCCTAATGGCACTTCTTGTGAAGATGTTTTGTCTCAAGCTATGCACCTAGAATCACAAGTTCTGACTGAGAGCCATGCTACGATGAATTACACGAGGAGGAGCACGTGAAGGGAGCTGCAATGTTAGCCGGGAAGCTGAGTTTTAAAAGAGATGGGAAGGCTCTGTCAATGTCCCCTCTCTACAGAGCCACGGAGATGGCTGCTTAGAGGGTTTGTTAATTTCCTCTTTGCCTCTGGAAAGCTCTGTCAGTTTCACCTCCCCTTCTAGGAGGCAAAGAGGAAATAAACCTTCTGAGCTGTTTCTCCCTGGCTCTCTAGAGAGGGGAAATTGACAGAGCCTTCCCATCTCTTTTAAAACTCAGCTTCCCGGCTAACATTGCGACTCCCTTCACGTGCTCCTCCTCATGTAATTCGTCTCTTGTAGCATGGCTCTGAGATTCCTTCTGCCGAATCCTCCTCTGGATGGAAGCCAAAGGTGGGAGAATACATTTTGGAATGCCCCCCGGACCCTCAATCTCTGGGGCCAAGGTTTAGAGACCCTGTTCCCATCCTGTTGGTACCTCCCTCCAGAGTAATCTCAATGCCTCTGGAAGAAGGTACAGACAGGAGGGGCACACATCTGCCTTGCTCACATATAACAGAAGGGGGGGCTAATTTTAAATTCGGGGGTGCAGATGACGGCAGCCGGACCCTCCTCCCTTGCCTCACCACTCTTGTGCTCCCTCACGGCGCGCATTTTCTCCCAGCCCAGAAGACAGCCAAGTTGGGATGCAAAGGACTGCACGGGGGAATAAAGTCGGAAGCACTGAGGCAGGGGAGGGCATGTCTCTCCTCAACGGGGTGTGGAGGGGCAGAATCACTGCGTGGGGGAGGGAATCGCCACACGGAGCACCGAACTGGCTGTAGGGGGTAGAACTATGTATCCTTGGGGGAAGCGTGGGATAAAAATAAAAATATACAGACAGCATTTCTCATTGCAGTCCTTTTTGATGTTTGCATTAGATCTGCCCCACACTTCCTATGTGAATGGGGAATACACAAGAACAACCAGCATGGCGAACACTGTCCCATATAGTCTGGAACCCCAGCAAGTTAGCCTTTGTATCCCCATCCTAAGACACAGGAGCCCCGTGGCACAGAGTGGTAAGCGGCAGTACTGCAGCCCAGGCTCTGCTCACAACCTGAGTTCGATCCTGGCGGAAGCCGGGTTCAACTAACCAGCTCAAGGTTGACTCAGCTTTCCATCTTTCTGAGGTCGGTAAAAAGAGTACCCAGTTTCCTGGGGGTAAAGGGCAGATGACTAGGGAAGGCAATGGCAAACCACCCTGCAACAAAAAGTCCAGTAGCATCTATAAGACTTACAAAATCAGTGGTAAGCTCCTATCCTACCATAAATGTTGTTATTCTTCTAGGTGCTACTGGACTCTTGCTCTTTTCCACTGCTACAGACGGACTACAAACATGGCTACCCATCTTGATCTATCCTCATAAGGTTGTTGCATGTTGTAAATATAGAAGACTCAGGCATATCACTATGTATTTATATCTACTTCAGTCATACCCTTCGTTTCTCCCCAGTGACTCCCCCAAGTGGCTTATGTCATTCTTTTCTCCTCCATTTTCTCTCCACAACAACCCTGTGAGGTAGGTTAGGCTAAGAGTGAGTGTGACTGGCCCATGGCACCACACCAAACTTCCACGGAAGAGTGGGGAATTTGGATGTGAGACTCTCAGATCCTAGTCCAACACCATCCATTTCATCCTACCTTTCTTGCAAAGATTTCAGGGCTAGAGATTTGAAGGCCGGGGGCAGGGGATAAGAAAAACAGGGAAATATTTGTTCCATTTTTTCCCCCCTTGAAGCCTTTGGAGAGCTTCATGGGGAAGGCCTATGAAATAATTTTTTATTTTGCAATTCCTATCTCCCAGAAAGCACCACTTTACCCATCATGGATGTTGAGTCTCTATATACCAACATCCCTCACAAAGATGGGCTACAAGCTATCAAGGACGTTATCCCTCATAACACCACGGCAGACCTAGCTACCAGACCTTGCTTATCGGTCCTTTCTCACAGCTGCTCCAACAGTTTATACTTTCAGATTAACAGCACTACCCATGGGCACCTGCACGGCATCACGGTATGCAAACATTTTCGGGCTGACTTAGAGCAATGCTTCCTCAACTCCTGCCCATTGACAACTGTCCTAGTTAAGACTTATCGATTACATTTTCAACATGCAAACACAGAGGGAGGGAGCTCTCAAGAGACCCCACCAGCACTGAGCAATTTTCACCCCATCATCAACGTCAGTGTGGATCCATCCAGACAACAAATATATTTCCTGGACACCACAGTGAAACTACGTCATAGGCATATACGCACCCCTTTATACTGGGAAAACCCACCAACAGCCACGCATACCTGCCTGCTTCCAGCTACCACCCCAAATACAATCTATAGTCTACAGCAGGGCTTTTTTTTCTGGGAAAGGCGGTGGTGGAACTCAGGACCGCACAATGCTGTCACTTTGGGTCAGCTGGAACGAGGGGGGAGTTTTTAAAAGTTTAAATTGCCCTCAGCAAAAATGGTCACATGGCCGGTGGCCCCGCCCCCTGATCTCCAGACAAGAGGGGAGTTTAGATTGCCCTCTGGAGGGCAATCTAAACTCCCGTCTTGTCTGGAGATCAGGGGGCGGGGCCACCGGCCATGTGACCATTTTCAAGAGGTGCCGGAACTCTGTTCCACCGCGTTCCCGCTGAAAAAAAGCCCTGGTCTGCAGTCATATATTTACAATCCCATTTCCTCAATCTCTCCAACAAGGACTCTCACCTGAAGGATTTACGTCACAATTCCCACGGAATGAAGTAAAGAGTCCGACTGGCAAAATCAGACTGACAATCAGCAAAGCCTGCTACGACAGGCACAAACCACAGCACACTACCAGTTGTCACCCACAAGTCACAGCTCAGACTGGTCCAACACATCATTAATGATGTACAGCCTCTCCTGCAGGAGGAGATTTCTCCTTCACAGGCCTTGGGTAGAAGGCCTTTCATTGCTTACAAAGCTCCCCCCACCCAGATTTAAACCAGCTTCTCAGCAACAAACATGAAACTCTCAACAGAGAGACAAATCTAGGGACCAAACCCTGCAACAGACCTAGATGCCTACTCTGTCCCCATATACACTCAGCAAACCAACAAAAGGAACCCCCTGGCTATACAGACAACACAAGTACAACAACCAGGGTCACAAAAATTAATCATGCAAGGTTGATATAAATTTTTGTATTAAATCCAAAGTGCAACAGTGCAGAGGTGCAATATATCTCAAACAAGATTTAAAGTGCATATATATACAAGAAGAGGTAGTCTATCGGGTAGACAATTGCAGTTCCAAGTACACCGATAGTTACCATCGGTGTACTTGGAACTGCAATGGTGTGTGGAGTGAGGGGAGATGCCAGTGGACATCCATAGAGTCTAGCCCAGGATGAAGAAAGACCGAAACGGGAATTGGAAATAGCAAGCTGTAGCCCGTCGGCTAGGTGTCTCTGGACACATCCTTTTTCCACTCTTGGACATATGGACATTTCCTGTGTGCATCCTTCCATCTGTCTACACTCTCCCACCACCAGAATATTCATTGTATATAGAAATATATTTATTGTCTACCCGATAGACTACCTCTTCTTGTATATATATGCACTTTAAATCTTGTCTGAGATATATTGCACCTCTGCACTGTTGCACTTTGGATTTAATACAAAAATTTATATCAACCTTGCATGATTAATTTTTGTGACCCTGGTTGTTGTACCCATATACACTCAAGCAATACCAATTACTGGACCAAGTAACATCAGCTACACCTAAGGATGACAGGGGGTGGCCTGGCATTCCAGGGAGCTTTAGAGGTGGGGTAAAGAGTGGAAATTACATTGGGCTACATGCTGATGTCGTGTCTGGACAAAACCCCAGACTTCTTGCCAGCAGGTCAACCAACCCCCTAGAAACTCCATGGTATTAACCGCAGTGTGTTGGTTATGTCTGACATCTCATCCAGGTTTTTGCCCAAACGTGATGTCAACACACAGCCAGCCGTCATTTTCACCCTTGGGCCTGAGAAGCAAGCCCATGAGGGGAGGTGGAGGGGCGTTCCCCAGGAGACTAGCTGCCCAAAGCGGGCACTTGGGAGACCCTGGCCACACCCTCCACTGGCACATCCTTGAATGCAACATATGCTATCACCTGGCAACAGAACCCCTTCTGCTGTCTACATTGGACCAATAGGTCAGTCTGTAGGGGGGGAAAGGACAGGAACATGATGTCAAAAATTCCACATTCAAAAATCAGACGGGAAACAATTTGATCTTCCTTTGATCATACTGTTGCAGATCTAAAAGTGGCTCTTTAAACAGTGGTTCTTAAAAAAAAATTTTCAAGGGAAAAGTGCTGAATTAGAACTCATCAAGAGATCAAGGACCCTTTTCCCATCCGGCATAAGGAGAGATCCTGCCCTGCAACTTTTCTGAGCGTAAGCCACGCTTCATCTAATTGAACTTACTTCTGAACAGACCTGCTCAGAATTGCCTCCAATAAATATTCCCCACTCGCTGGGATTGCTAACAGCTCAATGGGACTCACCTTTTAGAGATGTTAATTGCTTCTTCTTATCATGTTGTTATCATATTACCATGCTGTATCGTATTGTAATCATTTACAGATGTTAATTTTTCCTATGCTTCACCCCACACCTCTCTTGATTAGACGTTGTTTATTACACTCTACTCATTTTCTATCCCTTTGTATCTGCATCCCATAAAAGGCTAGAACCTCTGGCCTCTCTCATTGTTTGTGATAAGTAGTAACTTAATCCCTTCCCGTCCTTTACACAGGGACTTAAATCTGAATGATTTACACAACAGGCCTCACTGCTATGACTCCTTCTCCCTACCACTTATAATATTGTTTATAAAAATCTCTGTAAAATTATTTTGCACTCCATAATACACCTTATGAAATGAGGTTTGATTCATGAAAGTGTATGCTGAAATAAACTTCATTAGCCTTTAAGGTTCTGTCAGACTTTTGTTTTATTGAAACGGTATGATATCATTTCTGTCTAAATAATACATTTCCTTTTGTATATTTTGTATATTACTGTATATTGTATATTCCTTTTGTATATTACAAACGGTGTTTTCTGTTTTCAACTTTCCTTCTTCTCAGATGGGCAAAACTAAGATGTATATGCTAAGGTACCATGGAGTAAAGAAGTCTACAGCGCTCTCTCTCACATATTGGGTACACTCACAATTTGCTTGTAAACAATTTGCTTAGAATTTCTCGTTAAAAAGTGCAAGCACCGAGTCATTACTGACCCATGGGGGGACGTTGCATCACGACGTTTTCTTGGCAGACTTTTTACGTGGTGGTTTGCCATTGCCTTCTCCAATTATCTACACTTTACCCCCAGGAAACTGGGTACTAATTTTACCAACCTCGGAAGGATGGAAGGCTGAGTCAACCTTGAGCTGGCTACCTGAACCCAGCTTCCTCCGGGATCAAACTCAGGTCGACTCGTGAGCAGAGCTTGGGCTGCAGTACTGCAGCTTACTACTACGGGGTAGTTCTATGTTGTTTAATATGCCAGGCTTAGAATTGCTTATGCTCTGTTTCAGCATTTCTTCAACTCTGTATTGAATTTCTGCTGGTTTTAAATCTTTGCAAATGTGCATTATATATCCTATTATGGTTGTTGTGGATTTTCCGGGCTGTATAGCCGTGGTCTTGGCATTGTAGTTCCTGACGTTTCGCCAGCAGCTGTGGCTGGCAGCTGCTGGAGAAACGTCAGGAACTACAATGCCAAGACCATGGATATACAGCCCGGAAAACCCACAACAACCATCGTTCTCCGGCCGTGAAAGCCTTTGACAATATATCCTATTACATTGCTTATTGAAATTGTCCTTGAAATTGACTGTACTAAAGCACACTCTGTAATCCACCTTGAGTCTCAGTAAGAAAGGTGGACTATAAATAATGTAAATAAATAGGGGAAAATTTCCAAAGCATGTGAAGGCCTGATTTGGACTGGGTCAGTGGTGTGCAAGGGAGGGGAGCAGCATTTTGCCAATTTGAAACATTCCCAGAGATGCACGATTTGCCCCTGTGGGGGGCTGCATGTGTGGCCCGTCAATGTAACCCATCTGTATATGTGTAGCTCCCCAATAAGGCAAATAACCCTGGGGCTGGCAAAATGGCATGGGGGGTGGCTGATGTACATTCTTTGGTGTGCTGCAGTCTTAATTCTAACTGGGTTCCCGTGTGCTCAGGAAGTGAGTTCCCAGATGCTGATGTGTGGCTAAGATCTGAGAGCTGGGTCAGGAAACCCACGAAAAATCATAATGCCTAGTTTGGCCCTTAGTCTGTCCCTCTAACCATGCGACCACACTCAACTGCATTTTACTGCTTTCACTTGTATTGCTTTACGGCAAGGACCAGAAGGAGGGGGGGGGAGACCTTCTGTCCTGCTGTGTATACCACTGGAGCGTCATGGAGGAGGGACACACAGCTTATTACGCAAAAAGGGAGAATTTCTCCTTCCGTTGTGCAAGTATCAAAGCTGCACCCTCTCCTCCTCTGCATCTGGTCACCTTTGCCAATACTTTTAACTGCCTCCAAGGAAATCCCTTTCCACCGGACAAATAATTCCTTTCTCCAATGATATTACCCCCTTCCCAGGAAAACAAGAATTTTACAGTGGGATCTGACTCAAGGGAGAGAAATCCTCCAAACACAAAAACGAGAGAATGAGGATACTTGGGCAGAGGACTAGAGGTCTTGGCTATGCTTTCGTCTCTCTCTTCTCAGCACGAGCCCCTGCTCATCCCCCAAGATCCCGTTTTCCAACCCTGCCCTTCTCTACCCATCTCTCCCACAATCCTCACTGCAAGGGGAGAACTCAGGACACACACACACACACACACACACACACACAATCACATTGCAGCATGCATTGCCCACCCCTCTCTGAAACCACATGGGCCTTGACAGTGGGAGGGGGGAAGAGTGGGGAGAAAGCTGACTTCAATTCTTAAACTAGCCCTGGCATGTATGGGGGGGGGGAGGCAGCAGAACTGGGGGTTTGCTGCCACCTGGTGTGTTGAGCCTGTAAAAACACACGCATGACACATTCCAGAAAAGGGAAAAGAGCAAGAGTCCAGTAGCACCTGTAAGTCTAACAAAATTGGTGGTAGGGCAGGAGCTTTCTTCAGCCGCAGCTCTCTTGTTCAGGTATCTGAAGGTATCCAGTATCTGACAGAAGTGAGCTGTGGCTCATAAAAACTCCTACCCTACCACCAATTTTGTTAGTCTTACAGGTGCTACTAGACTCTTGCTCTTTTCCACTGCTACAGGAGACTAACACGGCTACCCATCTTGATCCATCCCCAGAAAGGGTAGTTTGAGTTATCCGTAACAGCAAATGGAAGAGAGCTTTGCTGCAGAAGCACTGGGGCATATGCTTTCGTGGTATCAAAAAGCACGACCCTCGTTGAAGGTGCCACCCAAATCTGTTTTGGTTTGTCTCTTTTGTTTTCTAAGTAATAATTCCAGAGGTGCAGCCACGTTAGTATGCTGCTGCAGAAAACAAACAGGGGTCTAGCGGCCCCTTAATGACTAGCAGGATTGTATTCCAGTTTGTGAACTAAATCCCACTTCTTCAGATGCCTGTAGTGGTCCTCCTTAAGAAAGGACTCACTACAGGCACCAGGCAAAAGGGGCCCTGGTCCACAAATGAGGGAAGGAAATCTTGCTAAATGTTAAGATGCTTTCAGGTGGTTAGCCATGTTAGTAGAAGAGACCAACGAGATTTCCAGGGAAGGAGCTTCCAAGAGCCAAAGCTGGCATAAATCGAATCAGTGCAGCTTTTCAAAGGCGGAGGGAAACGGGGCAGTGGTTGACATTCTGCTCAGCATGCAAATGTGGCAAAAAGGTGAATACCCCACCCAGAGGATTCTCTGCCACAGAGTTCTGTAGGGTTTGTGGCGGGGGGTGGGATGGGACGGTATGCGTAGCGGTTACAGCGTCAGACTAGGACTCAGGTTCAACCCCCCCCCCCCTCTACTATGGAAGCTTGCTAGGCGACCTTGGGCCAGTCACTCTCTCTGGCCAGCCTACCTCACAGGATTGTTGCAATGATAAAATGGAGAGAGCAATGACGTCCGCCACTCTGAGTCCTCGTTGGAGAGAGAGGCAAGGTACAGATGCAGTAAAATAAACGGGAGAGGCTGGGTCGCCCCCTCTCTCCAAGTGTCACTAACATGTCATGAGCTTTGCAAATTTAAACAGGTGCGCCACCAAGAGTTAAGATTTGAGGGTTTTTTAAAAGCTGCTTGGGAAACAGGGTTGGCACTCTCCACCTGAGGCCTATATTCTCCTGGATTTACAACTGACCTAACGGAGGAAACATAGAACTGAAAGGGACACCAGGGTCATCTAGTCCAGCCTCCTGCTCCATGCAGGAAATCCACAGCTCTCTCTCTCCCTCTTCACCTCCCCCAGTGACCCCCGGCTCTATGCCCAGAGGAAGGGGAAATACCTCCAGCATCCCTGGCCATTATGGCCTGGAGGAAAATTCCTTCCTGACCCCAAAGAAGCAATCAGCATTACTCTGGACATGTAAGAATGGGCCACGAGAGCCAAGCACCGGCTCATGCTTTCCTGCCCTCCCGCTCCAAGTCCTGATCTGTGTATATTCATACTGAGTTATAGAATCATCATAGCTGTCGGGTGGCCATGGCTGCTTTGGAGGGAGGGCTCTATGGCAGCACATGCCTGCTGAGCTCCCTTCTCTTCCCAAATTCCCCCCACCCAATCTCCAGGAATTTGCCAGGCTTGAGTTGGCAACTCTATTGGGAAGAGGGGAATGAAGAGTCAGTGTTAGAAGGGGGACTTTCAGCAGATGAAGCTTCACTCAGGCTTGTATGAGAAGCTGGCCCTACCAAAGTTCTCCCTCCTGCATAATTCTAAGGACAGAAGCTGCGTTCTTTGGAGCATCTGTTCACCCTAGGGGGGAAATACAGCCAAGAAGCAACCCAAGCATGGGATTAGAAAGGGACCTCCCCCAACAAGTCTTTCTTTCTCTCTCTCTTTCTTTCTCTCTTTCTGCTGTTTTTCAGCCAAAAATTGTTACCCAAAGCAGCTCACCGCAATTGAATTCAATGCAAATAACAAATAAATAAATGCACAACGCCACTGTGCGAAGAAGGCTTTCCAGCCAGAGTTGCACCTAGGCTCGATGGAAACATGTCTGGCTGGGGCCCCAGGACTTTATTTACATGTTTGTATGTGGGGTGGGGAGTTCAACAGTGTCAGCACAAAGAGACAGAACTCCATCCCCCATGTTTGCTTTGTCTTCTTCCAATCAAGGCTGTGGTAACCGATGGATGCTGAACATCAAAAGGAAGGAGGAGGGGGGGACCCATGACTTTCTGCAGTCTGCTCCCTCCCCCTTTCCTTGGATCTGCTTGATCCCAGAGCAGAGGACAGAAGGGGAGTTTTACCAGCCGTGGCCTTGCATGGAGAACGTCTTCCAATGACTAAAGCTTTATACGGCATTCAACTTACCTGGTCATCATCTTGCAGCTGAAGGCAAAGACGCCCGCCCTTGGGAGTTATCTCACCTCGCCAACTGAGGCCACAGATCTCCCGCCTCGGTGCAGTGCCTCCCAGAATGCAAGGGGGCTGTTTCATTCCTCAGCTGTTCAGAGCAAAAGTACAATGCAGCAGCAAACCGAGGCGCTGCTCCACCCCGCCCATGAGTGGCTGCTTTGTCCGGACAACCTCTGCCACACAGTAAAAACTCCCCGCGTACAAAGGAGCCCTGCCTGTTCTTGGTGTGAGATCCAGCCAGCTCAGGGACTGAGCTCATAACTGGCGCTGCAGCATAAAACCTTCAATTCTCCTCCTAGGACACTCTGATCCAGAATTCCTGGCAGGGTGCAAATTCACAAACACGGCCTGGCCAAATGGACAGGGGGGGGGGGAAGTGCCTGGGAGGGGGTGGGGGGGTCCACACCCTCATGCAACGTGTGGGGTGAGCCTGGGAAGGCCTCTCAAACGCAAGTCCTCTTGAGGTGGCCTCTCCGACGCCTTGTGTGTACAAAAAAACCCTCTCAGAAAGAGTCCTGTAGATCTGCTAAGGATATTCTGAGAAACCCCTGCGGGGCCTTCAATGAATGGGGAATTCTGCGTCCCAAACAGCCCCCACCCTCAAACGCTGCTGCAGGCACAAGACAGTTTTACGGAGGCACAACTGTGAAGTGTGAGGCTGAAGTCAGGCCACCTAACCCATCCCGGCAGATAGGAAACGCTGGTCGGGGCACCTCCTGAGCCCACACAGAGGGCAAGGCCCGAACCTAAACAGGGGCTGAACAGGGGCATGTCAGGCTATTCAGCTTGGTACCAGCAGGGCTGGCCCAAGGGTTTGTTTTTTGTGGGGGGGGGGGCACCCTAGGCCAACTATGACTTTGGTACCCCCTTCCATTCAAGAGAGAGAAGAGAGAAGTCTAAAATGAATGTCTGACTTACAGGGCATTCAAAACAAACGCTGTAGAAAAAAAAAAGAGTTGATAGAAAGCCCTCCGTGGTCCATCACGGCAGCAACATGAAAATGAGAGTCAGTTGATACAGAGATTCTAGAGGCCGGTGAATGCCAAGGGGAGGGGTCTCCCCTCAGCTTTTTGGTGCCTCTCAAAATCTGGCGCCCTAGGCAATGGCCTAGTTCTGCCTGGCAGTCGGGCCGGCCCTGGGCACCCAGGGCCAATCCTCTGCTCTAACAACTCAGGCAAACCCCTGCAGTACGGCAGCACTGCTGGGGTCAGCGGGAGAAGGCAACAGGGATAGTTTGCGCCCATCAATGCAACCCAGGCCTGCGCAAGCCCCAGCCAGGACTTGAGGCGAGTCACCAAGGAGCTTGCCGGGGCCCCCAGAGCGCAGCTTGCTCCTTTTCTCCTCGATGCCTCCATCGAGGAGATGCCACGTCTCTCTTTAGCGCACCAGCCAAAAAGGTTACTTCCCTTTGTCCTACCTTGCTGAGCGCTGTGCCCAGCTGTTTCCATTTGCCCAGAGATCTTGGAAATGACGAAGGTGCCGAGCGCCTCCCTTAACAGTTGAAGTGGGAAGTCCATTATTAAGGCATTCAGGTTAATTGCATGTGCTCATCTTTTGCCTAACAATTTGACATGCTCTGGCTAGCAGGCTGGCTTTTGACTGTTTGCCTCTTTTCGTTCTCTTTTGAAGCTTCTTTCTTTGGGTTATTGCTGGCTGCATGGAATAGCCTTCTCCCACATTTACTGAGCAACTGAATGTGTCGGGCAGCTGCAAAGCCAAGGCTGTGGATCTTTCCATTTCCAGGAGGGAAGGACAGTGGCGCTATGGCAAACCCCACGCTAAAGGCAAAGGCTCAACAAAGAATGTACCCCCATTAGCAGCACTGCTCTCAATGTATAAAGCATTCAGCAAACAGATTGTTCTTAGTAATGCGGTTACAGGACAAGCTGCATACTTTCACATAGCTGGGTTTCAGAGAAAGAACGAACCAGGAAAAACACAAGTGGAGTTTCTGGTAAGGAAACTTGAATAAAGGTCTTAGATCCAGAGGAGTTAGCAGTGTTAGTCTGTCGTTGCAAAATAGTAAAGAATCCAGTAGCACCTTTAAGACTAACCAACTTTATTGTAGCATAAGCTTTCGAGAACCACAGCTCTCTTCGTGAGATGTATCGTCAGCTTTCGAGAACCACAGCTCTCTTTGTCAGATGCATCGTCAGCTACTGGACTCTTTACTATTGAATAAAGGTGCGGTTGAGGGACAAGAAGGCTAGATAAGTAACCATTAAAAGGCAACACTTCTCAGTAAATTCTCTGTGAATGTTGTAATGTCATAAAAGAAACACATTTGATTCTTTCACGTTGTCTGCACATTATATCATGCCTATAGAGAGCAATGGAGAAAAGACAGGGCCCTTGGCCAGGAGAGAATCCTTAGTGGGATCCTGTTTGGGGTGCTCACAGGTAACCCAAGCCATGAGTACAGAGCCAGTCCAACTGTGCAACCCTAGGCAGAGTGCCTACAGTCTAAGCCCATGATGGGCTGAGGTGAGTCCTGCACAGGCCTTTTGCTCTAGTTTTGGTCCCCAACTGCAGTGGATTATTTCCACGTTTCCACACAGCATCACTGGCCGTTACTTGAAGTGTTGTGTCTTCCTCTGTTTCTCAAACCACCTTGGATCTGATGTTTTTTGCCGGCATGCAGCCAAAGCACATTTGCCTTCTGCACACAAGGTACGCAGCACTTCAAAAGGAGTCAGTCCATGGTTACCAACTCCACACAGGGAAATTCCTGGAGATTCGGAAGCGAGGCATGGGGAGGCCAGGGTTTCGGGAAGGAAGGGGTTTTAGCAAGATATAATGCCATACAGTCAAACAGCCATTGTCTCCAGGGGAGCTGATCTGTGTTGCCTAGAGGGTAGCTGTAGTTCCAGATGTCCAGGCCATACCTGAAGTTTGGCAACCTTATGCCACCTACTTCGGCACAGTTTCCTTTGAGTGCCATTTTGTCCCCTCTGTACCAATGATGCACTTTTTTTAAAAAAAATCAGAAATAGTAAGATCATTTTAGTGTAGTGTTACAGTGATCAATTCTGTCTCCTGAATTCCCAGCTTTCACTTTTCAAAAAGAGTCTCGAGTCTTTTTCCTTGCCCAAATTTCCCCTTATATCACTGCAAAGAGGCCAGAGACTTACAGAAAGAAAAAGGAAGAAAAAGGAAAGGAAGCTAAGAATCCACAAAACATAACAAATAGCTATACCATCACAACACACTAACCATCTAGCTACAGCTGATTAAAAGCACAAACAGGAGAGGACGGTGACTGTGAACAAGCAGGGCAGGGAAACTGCGAAGAAACCCCCCTCTCTAGAAGCCCCATCACCGCTGGACTGGACTGGAAGTTGCAGCAGCAATGGGGAAATGACAGGGAATTGTGTCCACATCTAAGGCACTGGGCCTGTAACAGGAATCTATTGCCACAAACGTGCTCTTTCTAGGGCGAAGCAGCTCTGCCCCCAGCCCTTTCTCACACGCTGCTGAGCTCTGGGACAGACGACATGAGGCAAAGTCACTGGCTGGTGGCTCCTTCAGTGTGCAAGGCACACTTGCACCCGCTCACTGGAGCACTCGGCGCATTCCTTTTGCAGACCAGCATAGAACAGGCTTGCAAGAAGAGGCACACTGTGGGGCACCAGCTTGTGTTTTGCACACCTGTAAAGTTTTGTGAAAAAATGGTGTCGGGACAGCTATTTTTTGCACTCTGAACGTGCACCACGAGCACAGGCAGGGAAGAGACCAGTTAAGGATTCCAGGGTTGTATGTTTTCTTGGGGGGGGGGCATGGGCACGAGCTAATATTTGGGCAGGAAGGCATGGTTCATGTGCCAAAATTTTGGTGAGAAGCATCATGGGCAAGGAAGCAGAGTCAAGCCAACAGCACTGCTTAGCGGAGGCGGCCAAGGGCTCCTTTCTTGACCCTACTCACTTTCCGTCCTTCAGTACAAACCTCCCCCAACCCTCCAACCTCCCGCAAGGGCTTGAAAAGCAGACCTGTTCTTACTCGTGCACCTGGCAAAGGCGGCGAGAACAGACAGAAGAAGCAAGGACAGAGGCAGCCGAAGCCAGGAGTATCCATTTAATAGCTCTTTTCTTTATTGTTTGGTTCAGAGAAGACAGAAGCCTTTGATTTATTGACTGAAATCATTTTTATACACAAGAGCATTTGTTATAAAGACTTTTTTCCTCTTATTTACACAGACGGTCTGGGGTGGGGGAGAGGCATGGAGCGATGGGCTTCCTCAAGCAGCACACATTGATATGGTACAGCCTGCACGCAGCGGGAAGAACCGGATCAGCTGAGCAGAGAGGGGGCCAGGAGACACCCCAGAGAGGAAGAGAGAGCGAGAGCGAGCAGCATGCGTCCTCCTGACACGCTCTACGGTGGGGCAGCAAGGAAAGGAGCTTTTCTCTCCAGCCTCTCTCCTTGTGGTGCATTTTCAAACCAACTCACCCAAGGACCTTGCCGCAACTGGTTGGCAAATGGCTACTCTGTGGGTAATGCAGGCCTGATCCGGTACGCTGATCCAAGGCACGCTTGTTTCACACATGGGGCACTGCAGAATCTCTCTCTGCAAGCCCAACATCCAACAGGGAGCGGGGGAAATCATGCACTTTGCATACCTGCCTGGGGGGGAGGAGGCAGGTCAACACACACAGTAGTACACACCCATGTTGTATACCTGTAAATTGGTGCAATGCCCCCCTGCACACAGTCAGAACACAGGAGATCAGACAAGGCATCAACACTTTTGCATACCTGAACAGGTGCAATTTGTCACCTTTTGAGAGCAGTTGGCACAGCGGCTGTGCCATTCCACCCCATCCTTTTCACCACATCAGCTACGCAGTGAGGAAAAGATCAGCGTGGCTTACAAAATATGCACACGTGAACTGTATGTTGGAGGGTCTGGGAGAGGGGACAGGGGGTTCTAGAAATCTGCCAAGGCACAGCAGAGTGTGCTACTTGGCTTTTCAGAACTGGATACTTGTGAAATCCTGAGAACCTGAGCATTCTCAGGGCTTTTTTTCTGGGAAAAGAGGTGGTGGAACTCAGTGGGTTGCCAGCACAGGGGCAACTCCTGGTGGAAGGTGGTGCCCCTGCTACCACATGCAGGACTGCACAATGACGTCACTTTGGATCAGCTGGAACAAGGGGGTAGTTTCTCAAAGTTTAAATCTCCCTTGGCAAAAATGGTCACATGGCTGGTGGCCCCGCCCCCTGATCTCCAGGCAGAGGGGAGTTGAGATTGCCCTCCGTGCCAAGCAGTGCGGAGGACAATCTAAACTCCCCTCTGTCTGGCAATCAGGGGGTGGGGCCACTGGCCATGTGACCATTTTCAAGAGGTGCCGGAACTCCGTTCCACCGCGTTCCAGCTGAAAAAAAGCCCTGAGCATTCTTAAAACAAAACGAAGACTGAGCAAGTATCTAGCCCTCATGGTTACAAGGGGGTGGGGGGAAAAACATTCTGTAGGAAATGGAAGCAGGGAACATTCTGTTGTCCATCATACCTCAGAGCAGATCCTACACCCTATCACTTACCTCCCCAACCTCTCCCAAGAAAAAAATTTCTTTGGGGTGCTGTGGAGAGCTGGGAGGCTCTGTGCTGTTGTCCCACCACAAATGCTCTGATCTGCACAAAGTCACTGGCCTTGACCTTCAAAGCCCTACACAATCTGGTGCCCAAGATGTCCAAAGGAACTTCTCCTTCCATACAGCAGCCTGCTCAGAGGTGCCCTTCCCTGTGTGCCCCCACCTTTTAAGACGAGGCAGACAATGAGGAGGGTGAAGTTGTTGTTCTTTCCAATGACCAGGCCACATGTATGGAACTCTACCCACCCCTTCAGATTTTCCAGGCAGGTTTCTCCATCTGGATTCGGGCACCAGGAGGTGATATGGTCATTTCATCCTGTTTGTGTTTTAGATGGGGTTTTTTTCTTTTATTTTCCTGATGGGGCCTTTTTTCAAATTGACCTCTTGCCTGTTTTTTCCTCTGTGCTGGATTTTCAAGATTTTTTTTTTAAAAAACCCACTCTTGCACATTATTCTGCATTTAAGATTTCACAGCTCCTGTTTGAATCCAATTTGTTTAAACAGTTACCTAGTTTTTAATGTTTGTATTGGTTGTTTCAGTATGTCATAAGTCACTTTGAAAGTCAAGTAAAATAGAGTATAAATACAATAAAGATCACCAAGGCATGATTCGGGGTCATTGCACTCAGAGTCACACCAGCATACACGGCAGCATCTACTGTCTAAGGGGAGGCAGAGAAGCCGAGCAGGAGGATGTAGAAACATGCCTCTAGTTAACCAAGTATTCTGGGGGAAATGAAGGACGGGAGATGTGGGTTGGCAGCAGCCCTGAAGTTGTACCCTGAGTTTGGCTCTCGGAAGGCTGGTGCGGGCGTTATGCTACGGAACGATGGCTAAGAAACCAAGAGAAGGCATCAGGATTGCACCCTCAACCCTGTGATCTTAACCACAGCTATTGCTAACCAGAGTTTCCATCTTAAAAGTTGGTTAACGCTAGTTAGGAAGAGGGAGCGCAATCTCCCTCTTGAGTGAGGAATCGCAGGACCTACCCTGACTTCTTAACCAGAGTTGAGCAAATGGGGAGCACGGCCTCTCCATCAGCAAAGAAGCCGAAATCCCCACTGGAAGAAGGCGAAAGCAAAAATCATGCAGCCAAACGAATGGAAAAGAAGCAAGTAAGAGTCACATGTACTAGACTCAGCATAAAGCTCAAGTGCTTCAAACATGTTAAGATCCAACTCAGAAATCACTTGTATGCAGGAAATAACACACAACAATCACGCGCAGGCATGATTTCACTGCAGCACACAGCAAAAATGCAAGCCTGTGCAATCTATATATGGCTATGCATGTTCTTTCCTGCTTAGAACTGCTTTCCAAGCTGAAATTCGGTTACGTTTACTCTCCGCCCAGATTTGGCTGTTGGACTTTCTGGTCATCTGATTCATGTGTTACTATAGTGATGTAGCTGTCATCCAAAACACGCTTCCATGTGCTTGGCCTCCTCTTGGAGCCTCCTCCTGACAGAGGTGCAGTGTTGGTATGGAAACCAACCCTCTGATCCAGGTGGCCCTGCATTTTCTCCTCCTGCATATGTGAGGGCAGCAGCTCAAGAGCGCAAAAGCGGGTTTTCGGCAGTAACCGAGTCCCCATGGCAACACAGGAATTAGCCTCTACCTTTTTACACAGCAGTTGTTTACTCCCACGTTAACTTCGGGAGTAAGGTGCTTCACTGTGGTTTGCACGGGCACTTCCCTGAAAGTTAAGCCTCTTTTGCTTCCCACCAGTAGTGGCTGCTCTACAGTCCCTTGCTGTAAGGGGGTGCAAACAGGTGGCTGTTGCCTTTTGAGAAGGGAAGGAAGACAGAGAACACGTGACTTCTATTTACAGGACTGTCTACTCTGGCGGCTCTCTTTCAGCCCCGCTACCTGAGATCCTTTCACTGGAAATTCTGCGGCCTGAACCGGAGGGGGCCTTCTGCATTCAAAGTATGGGTACTACTGCTAAGCTCCGGCACGTCCCTTCCACAGCTAACTACCGTTTACTTCAGATACGGGATCTTTCATGCTGTCTTTCCAGAGAAGTGCACAAGAATCATTCCAAGCAGAACTCCAGAAGTCCCAGCCTTCATAACACTGGGAGCTGCATGAACCAAGCCCCGGGTGTTTTGATCTCTCTGAAAACCAGACAGTGCAAGGCCCAGTTTCAACTGGACTGTGGAATGGGGGCACGGGGCACTCCGTCAAGCCTTCTTCCACATCCGAATTTTCCCAACCTGAAATGGCCCCCTGAGACCTGCTATTTTCCCCACTGGGGCACACGGACCCACACATGGGCTTGTATGTTTCCCCAACAGGGTAAACAGCTGCTCTCCTCCACCCAAAGGATGAGGGCATTGGAGCTACTGCAGTGACTCCAATAGCCACGAGAAGTCACATGCTGGCTAAGCACATAGCCGTATGCAGGTGGTGCAAATCACAGTTCACACACTGGTTTTTCAATTGTACAACATGGGGGGAAATCACAAACATTAGCCTCACTGAACAGCAAGCCCAACACACTCAAAGAATTTGGAAAATGCATTACACCCTCCCCCCTCCCCCCTGCAAGCCACTCTCTCGAAAGTATCAATGTTGCTCTGACGAGGAGAGCGCAACATCCTCTGGGCAGATGTGCGTACAAAATAACAGGTGGACAAGATCCATGAACGTGCAGAACACACTGGGCTGCCTGTTAACGTCCTCCAAAGGTCTAGGGTTCCTGGCCCACACCCAGTCTGTGATGCTGGAGCAGTTTGCTTGTCTACGCGGGAACGCTCGTGTCCAAGGTGCTTCTCGGGGGGTACAGAGAGCAGATCCCGGAACCAAAGGAAACAGGCAGCTTGAAGAGAGAGACAGGGAGAGAGACGGTCCGGAGGGGATACAGTCCTGAAGGGCAGAGGCTGGTGCACTGTGAGGGCAAAGTCCCGCAAGGAACAAGCAAGTGATACCGCTTCCAAAGAGCGTTGCTTTTTGGCTGGTTTCAAGGTTCTTTGGGGCAGCGTCCTGTAAGCACGGAGCAGCAAAAGGCAGGGAAAGTGCGTGTGGAGGGAGGGGCCCCCGAGAGGCCAGTGCAAGAACTGCAGACAAGATGGGGGGGGGGGGCAGCTTAGGGTGTCGCTTGGGAACGCTCTTACCCTCCCACCCTAAATGGGGTGGGGGAGGGAGATAAAGCAGGAAAAGGGAGGGGTCAGATTTAAGGCTTATGCGTCTGCATAGAAAAAATGTGTAAACTGTGGTTGGAGCATGAGGTCAGGGGAGAGGGGGCAATTCGCCAGAGCCTGTTCCAGAGACGTTCCCATTCCCAGTATCAGTATTTGGTGGTTTCCCCAGTGGAGCAAAAACTGGCTTCCTGGGGCCACTTCAGGTTAGGAGAGGGGTGCGGGAGAGGGGGTAGGGGGATTCCTTCTCTCTCTGCACGGTGGTCCCAATCCATATGAGATCCCAGGCACCTGATTTTTTAGAGAAATAGGACTGCCCGGCAGTCCACTCACAGGGTCGCATCTGCTGGAAACTTGGGGGGGGGGGTTTGCCAGCCAGGCAGCCATTCCTGTGTGTTTTCACAACACATTTATTTATTTATTTATTTTACTTAGTTTACTTCATTTATACCCCACTTTTCTCCCAAATGGGGACCCAAAGCAGCTTACAACATGATTTTAATTTCCTCTATTTTATCCTGAAGACAACAACCCTGTGAGGTAGGCTGGCCCACGGTCACCCAGCAAGCTTCCATGGCAGAGGGGGGATTCGAACCGGAGTCTTCCAGATTCTAGTCAGACACACTAACCGCTACACAACACTGTCTCTCAACGTCAGTTGCCTTCATGCTTTAAAACTTCAAGTCTAAATCTAAACCAGCAACTGAACAAAATGTCTCAAATGTTCCAAGGAAACTTGAAATACTGGGAAAGTGACGAAGCACCCCGATGCTTAGGGCATCCCACCACTTCCCCACCACGTAAACCAGGAAGCGCTTCTTCAAATGCAACAGGGTCTGAATGGGTTTTTAAATGGACGGTGCTTCCACACGATGGTGTGGAAAATGTGCTGCAGAAGCTGCAGAGTGCGGCATGGAAGCTCGCAGGGATGGAGTCTGCATGCCCCGTCCCCACACCGCTTGCAGCTGTCACCACTTCCACGCCCCTGCATGCCCCTTACAAGCAAGGATCAGGACTCGGCAGGGAAAGTGAAAAAGCCCCTTAGAAGGCCAAAGGGGTGGGGGGTGAGGAGCACAGCTGAGCTCGCCGGGGCATGCTGGCTGCCAGCAGCCCGTCCTCAGACGCAGCCAGCCCTGGTTCTTCCTTTGAGACTTATCAAAGGAGGAAGCCACAGGAGGCCTCATGAGTCTTGCACTGAAGGACGCGACAAGGTGTGGGGGCTGGCGGGTTGTCCTCCATTCTGGGGAAGAAGTTCTGGTGAAGGCCGGCTGCCCTGGTTTCCCTTATGGAAAAACAGGAGGAGGCCAATAACGAGTTAAGCATCAAACTCCCAAGTGTCTGGGCGCAGGAGTGCTTTTACAAATGTCCTCTAGGCTGAACAGGAAGCTAAGGATCAAGCCAAGATTTAGCCCTAGGGTTAAAAAGATAACTAAAAATCTAGCAATGCCTGATGTGAGCTCGACTTGTTGCTATCAGCCTGTTTTGGAAGCTGGACCCAGCTCTTCCAGTGTGCCAGGATCCGGGTAGGACTTGTTCCCGACAAAGCTAGAGGCTTGCTTCAGAAGACAGCTTCTGAGAAACTGCAGAGTGCCATTTTCCCACAGCCAGCCTCATACATTTCAGTAGGCTTGCCAACTTTTCTACTGGCTCTGCTCCTGTGCCTCTAAAACTTTACGAGGAAGATAGCTATGAATTTCCTGCACTGTGTAACAGGTTGGTCTAAATGGTCCGTGGGATCTCTTCCAGCTCTGTGTTTCTATGTTTCTTTGCATCCATGCCAGGAAAGGTGTCACCTGCTTAATTTATGCAGGTTGGGCTGCTCCTAAAGGAAGCCCAACATTTCTGCAGTTAGAAAGCAAAATTGGGGGGCCAGTGAGCGTGGCTTCCAAGAAAGGCCAGGGTTGCTAACTTGCCTGGGGAAAAAATGTCCTGTGTTTTTCATATTTACTTCCATGACATGAAAAGTTTCAGTGACTCATTTCCACTATTAAAGGGACAGGACATTTTTCTCCATGACTGCTGGGAACCTTACAAGGGGCTGGATCCAGGCATATGTCGTCCCTGTGTAGTGAAATTTAAAATGGAATGGAAGAGGAATGTCAGAAACAATATCAAATTATAAAAAGATCCAAGTCAATATAGAGAGGCAGAGGTTAGCTAAAAACTACGTGAAAATGAGGTTAGAAGTGAATGGAGGTGGGGCAGGAGACTAGTTCCAAGCTCAAGCACTTAAAATATTTTCTCCCTAGGGCTCTTTAACTGCAGCCCAACCTGCCCATATGCAGTAAGTCAAGCTTTTCCAAGCATGAAATACAGCAAAGGGGTAAATGTTTCACCCAGTACACTTCTGCATGCGGGACAGCTGTTAAAGGCACAGGAGCAAAGTTCAGTGTTTGTTTGTTTTTAAATTCCCCACAGAAAAGAATGGGAAGGTGAGGGATTAACTTCACGGTAAGTTGTCCACACGCCCTCACCACCGTGCCCACGATATCCACGGGGTTTGTCCACTAGAACTTTAGGGAGTATCATGCTCAGAACTTAATTCCCAGGTGTGCAGGGGCCTAATCCAAAACAGGACTAGGAAAGCCAGGAGAGGAAGTTTAAGCCTTCCCACACGCGCCATTTCTTTAACCTAAAATGGCCCTCGGGCGCCGTTGCTTGCCCCATTGAGGATACTTAATGTGTACTGAACAAATCTTTGCTCCCTGGGGCCATCTGGGGTCATGAAAATGATGCTCTGAGTCAGCGGGGGAGACTACAAGGCCAAACTACACGAGACGTCCAACACGTGTTGGGTTCTTGCAAGTTTACCTGGGGAGTGTAGTCACCAGCAGGGAGGGAGGGAAAGAGTCCGCGAGGGGAGCCTGAAGCTGCCAGGTGGCTAGCAGTGGCAGAAAGAGCTGCCCTGCCGCCATTGCTAGACTCAACCATCCATTCTCCCAGAGAGGAGGAGATTCTTCCCCCCCGCCCTGTGCGAATGGGTGGTTGAGTCTAGCAGTGGTGGTGGCAGTAGCAGCGAGAGCTTCAACAGCTCCTGCTGTTGCTGCTGCTAGCCACCTGTCAGCTTCAGGCTCCCCTCACTGACTCCTTCCGTCTTGTCCTGATGCCAATTACAATACCGAGGTAAACTTGCGAGAACCTGATACGTGTCGGGTGTCTTGTGTAGTTTAGCCCACAGTCCCATATCCTCACATACCACCATCCTGATCTGAACGGGGCCCTTTGCACCTAGGAATTAAGTTCCGAACACAGAACTCCAAGCTCACACCTGGCAGGCAGACAGAGATACACCAATCATGTAGTTAGACTTCAGTACCAATTACAGGGAAACACAACGATCCTACCACCCTCGGGTGCTAGGACTGGCAGAATGTAATCACGGGAGGCAGAAAACTGATGCAAAGATCCGAGCTCATGGGAGGGTAGCGGAACGACTAAATCCAACAGAGTGGTCAACTTTTATTTTACTGACCCCATTCCTGATACAGAGGAATCAAGCATGTGACACCCCCCCCTTTCCCGAGAAAAGTTCCCCTGATGAATTTCCGCATCTCAGGCTGCTATTAAAGGCACAGGAAAAAAAGTTGGCACCTTACTGCTTAAAAAAAACAACACACCAAATACGGTGCAAGTGAATGGCAAGCCAAAGATGAGAAAACAAGACACGCACACACACACGGATTTGCAGGCTTCAAAGCCAACATCCAGGCGGCAGCTTTTTGATACTCCCTCTGGTTTAATCTACATGGGAGGTCTCTGGAACAGCCTCTGAACTTTTCCCCAGGAGTGCTGTAGGGGTGAAGCTGGTGCTGTGGGGTTCGGGGACTGGGTCGGAAGGTGCAAGGCGTGGAAGGGGGTGGTGGCGCCCCCTCCAGGTTACCTAGAGGAGGGGCTGCTGCACTCAGAGGCAGGGCAGCAAAACTGATGGACGTCCTCCGCCTCGTCATCATCCCTAGAAAACGGGGAAGGGGACAGACAGACAGACAGAGACGGATTATAATCCGGTGGACATGCCCAGCATGGAGGAGACGAGTGATGGCTGACATGAGATGGAGTTGCAATGTGGCTTGCGGGGTGGGGAGGGGGGGAGAGAGATGGGCAGGGAAACAAAGACTCCAGGATCCTCTTGCCCCACAACCCCAGGTTAAGGGTTGCCAAGCAGGGCACAGGATGGCTTTCCACCTAAGCAACCACTTGGGGTGGCAGAATGAGGAGCATGCCCAGGTGGCACAAGGGCTCAAATGGGCTCCCAACCAACCACCAGCAGCATGGGAGAGGCCAGCAGCCTCCTACTGGGCCCACGTTGCCCCCAGGAGGGTCCAGTCCAACACCCGGCAGTGCTGACACAGATGTTTGGCCTGGCCCAGCCAGTGGCAGCCCCAGCAAGCACGGGAGTAGAAAACCCCTGCTGGAGAATTCTCCTGTTTCTTTAGCAGCGACAGAGAAGGAGGCAACAACAGCCTTCCTGGCCCACTTCTTTCCCCAGCCTGCTGCCCACTTTCCCCTCCTGCCTGCAAGTACAAGGAATGTTTTTTGCATCACATTATGGCTGGGGAGACAGGAGCAGAGCAAAGGAAGAGCAGCCGGGGGCTCCAATACCTGAGCACTTGAAGAGTCGGGAAACTTCTCTAGCTTTGAGACCACCTGGCAATGTTAAGGTTGCCAAATGACCAGAAGAAGACAGCCTGGCTTGCTCCTCTGCTTTGAACAGCAGCTTGACCTGCAGAAATCATCGGCAAGGTCAGCTTTTTACAGCACAGAAATAAACCTGATCTGCAGGTAATACTTGAAGAGCAAGCGACTGTTAACGGCACAAGAACAGAGAGCAGAACAAAAGGTACGCATTCTAGGTAACCCTCAGTCTAAGGAGGCCAGGTTACAACCTGGAGATCTGTCCTGGGCTTCTAAATTCCTTGGGACACAGCTATTCTTCTTCCTACCGCCCCCCAGTTGTGCAACATAGGAGAACGTGTCCAAGTGAGAAATCATGGTGGCCTGTCCCCCCCACCCCACATACACACTGGACTCTGTCTGGGTTGCAATCCAGCCTGCTCTTCTCTTGCGTGCTTCATTCAAGTCCTAGAGCACTACATGACCATACTTGGTTCTGTGTCAAAGCACAAATTCCGTTAATATTTCCATTTTCTCTCACTGGGTTCAGAAGAACAAAGGCAGCTATTTTGACTTCAATTAGGTTATTTCTTGGTCCCTCCCTCCCCATTAACTGCAGGACAGACAAAAAAAAATACAGTAGGTGATTTTTTGTTCCTGGCAAGAAGGTGCTGTGCTGTGAAAACTTTGCTTGCTGGCACGGGGGAGAGAGAGAGAGAGAAGGAGAAAGAAAGAAAAAGACATTCTCCTTTGGCTGTCCTGTTACTTTTACAGTGCATGTTTAATCAGAAGAAACTTCCTCAGAGTTCAGTGGCACCTATTTCCAAGTAAGCAAGCACAGAGTTGCAGTAATCTAAATATCTATATAGTTTGTGCTTTAGTTGTATATCTGTCGTATGGCACGTTTGATTTGGGTACCTTTATTGTACAAATGCAACTTTTAAAAAATAAGAAATTTCTTCCTGTCCACAATTATTTTTATATCAGAGATTCTCTTCCTACTTCCTGTGGGAATGAAGGATCAAGTTCAGAGCTTCACAAACTTGTATAGCCAAGTCTAGCAACGGTATCCCAGAATACTCCTGCTCTGCCCGTTTCCATAACTCCATAACATTTTTTGCTCACCAATAAAACGAGGTTGGCAACTTGAGCAATCTGAGCACCGCCTTTGACCAAAACAAGATGAAACTTTGAGAAGCCACATTGTATTGGACTGCTAGTTCGATAAATCAACTTTCTGGGCTAGAATGTCACGCTTTTGAACGGGCTGGTTTTTACAGACTGTTTCCAAAAATATCCATCTTGTACAAACTTGTTACAGTTTATGGCTAACTCAAATAAATCTGAACTGCACTGAAGTTCAAAGCTACTTTTAACAACCTTGTGTAGTCAGATCAAACAGGGCTTCCTTGCTGTCTACTTCCCCACAATTCGTTGCAAGGTATGAGTGACCCACATTCTATTACACACACCAGAAGTAACTTCACTACAGACTGGACAACCCATCTAGAGTATCTAGGGAAGGGAATGGAGGCAGTAAGTGGGTTCGGTCCTTCTTTCAAAAAAGGGGATCCTATTCTTTCTTCCTTGTACTGTACATGAACACTACAGATGTTAAATCAGTTCACCTGTTATTCTCTCTTTCCTAGGAATTTTAACTTGCAAATGAAGCTAAGGAGTTCTAAGAATTCTCGGCATGTCACTAGTCTATCAGTCCTGGGATTCTTTGGAGGAAGCCCTAGCAATTAAGAGAATACAGATTTGTTGTGCAGAGAGAGAGAGAGAGAGTTAACTATTCTCACAAGGAGAACAGAACAGGAATCAAAACACATTACGGACTTATTAAATCGCAGTACTTGGTTCATGAGAACAAGGCTAAACACAGCCATGCTCTGACTCTAGGACTTGGAGGTGCTAGCACCCTATGTGAGTCCAAGACATTTTGATGTCCAAGGCGGAAAACCCAAAGAGCACTTTTTGGAACTGGATACACTAGAAACTGAACCTCGGATCAGTTGCACGCAAAGTACATCACCTAGCACTAAGAGAAGGTGGAGCTAGGAGGCTTCCCTTTCGGTCGTCTCAACCCCAAAAGGCAGGTACAGACTGGAAGAAGATGCCACAAAAGTCTAACCAGAGCAGCAGTTCCAATTTGAGATGAGAGAAGCAGATGTGCCTTTGGGGGGAAAGTCTGCCCCCTTACTTGCGCCTGGCTTTTCACCCACACTCTTTTATTCCTCCCCCTGGAGAGGCAAACCCCGAAATCAGGGGCAGGCTGGAGCATTAAAACAGCCCTGGAGCAAGCTGGGCCAAGGGGGCCTGCAGCCGGGCAGCAGCTTAGCTTGGGCGCAGGTCACAACGGCAATGAGGAAGAGGCGCCTGCTCCCATTTGTCGGCGTCGCTGCAGTCAAGGTTTGGGCAGCGGCCCCTGCAGAGCTGCCAGCACCACCATCGCCCTTGCGCTCAGCTTCCTCCTGGCCTCCCTCCAGGGCTGTGACCCACCAGGAACATTCCCAGTAAGTTAAAGGGCTGGTCTGCTTCTGCCTGAAACTTAAGACCAGCCCTGAGGATACAAAAAAGCTGCCTTAAAGGGAGTCCAACCATTTAGCCCAGATTTGTCTCCTCTTCCTGGCAGTGGCTCTCCAGGGCTTCAAACACAGAAGGGTCTTTCCTCGCCTGGCTTCTGGAGTTCCTATTAGCTCAAGTTGCTGGGGATGGAATTGGGGACCTTTGGGATACAAAGCCGTCGCTCTGCCACCAAGCTACGGGTTCTCCAACCCCAGGCCTGCTCCCTGAGGCAGCCCTGGCACCTTTTCCTCTAACAGGGTATGGTGGAGCCCTTTGCTTGCACAAATGCCACCCCATCTCTCCCACAGACCCCCACTGCTGCCACCAAGACAGAATGACTACTTCCACCCGGGAAAGGAGAGATGGGCCGTTTTCACGCTGCTTATTGGCCACGGAACATCGCGCCGAGCTCCCGGAATGACAGTGTATTCCTGGTGTGATTTTGTGCGAGAACGGTTCTCACGCAAAATCGTTCTCGCGCAAAATTGCACCAGGAAGACGCTGTCAATCTGGGAACTCGGCGCGATGTTCTGTGGCCGGTAAGCGGTGTGGAAATGGCCACGGTCTGCAGCTCCTTCCCATGATCTTCCTTCAGGCCAAAAACCGTAAGGAATGTGTGCCGAGACACAAAAACCGTGTGTGAACAGTAGTGGATTAAGCCAGTTGTTTTGTCTGCCTTTGTACATGTGAACCCAAGCAAATAAAAAAAACTGTGCAATTGCCTTCTCTCCCAGAAACTCATGCTCACACTTCCTCGCTCAAAAACTGACTCTTGCCCATGCAGTCTTGTAAACAATAATAGTGGAAAACCACAGAGGAAGGCAGAACAATAACACTTTTAAACAATAACGAGAATTACAACGAATGAGTATGTATACAATCAGTATAATCAATCAATTTCTACAATAAAGGAAAAATTTAATAAATAAGTATGTATATGCTCAGTATAATCAATCAACAAACCAAAAATTACAGATGCAACGGGCTGAACCAAAGCGCTGTATATCCTATAAGCACATACATGGACTGAAAGGAACAACAGTTCGTCAAAAGGTTCATGAAGGACAATGCCAAAATCAAAGACAAGGTTCCTCAGTCCTGGAAAGTCCAAACGGATGGTGCCCGGAAGACACAAATTCCATGAACAGAGCCCCCCCCCCCCCCGCCCGACATTCAGGGCCGGCAGGTTCCTGATGTTTCCAACGGTCTTCCTCAGGGGCGGATGAGCATCAAACACAGCAAAGGTAATTTTTCCTTTATTGTACAAATTGACTGATTATACTGATTGTATACATACTCATTCATTGTAATTCTCGTTACTGTTTAAAATTGTTATCGTTCTGCCTCCCTCTGTGGTTTTCCACTACTGTTGTTTGCTCGCTTAGATTGAAGGTGCCTCCTGTATTGTTTGTGCATGCAGTCCTGTACGCAAAACTTACAACCGTGCATTGGATGCAGCATTCAATTTCCACTAACAGGGAGGGTCTATTTCCACTAATTCCCCCATCCCATTACAGACCCCCAAATCACCTCTCATGCTTTCCCCCTAAGCGGCACTTTGGGGGAAAATCTGGGCTGGATCCAGAAACTACTGCTGGACCCCAACCTGTGCTTACTACACTGCATTAACACCCACCTGGTGCTGGTTTTCACAATGCATTTTTTTGCCTGTAAAAGCAGTGCTGAGTCCCTGACTTTTACCAGAGAAATGTAACGTCTAAACCAGGAGATACGGATTTGAAACTACCAGTAATGTACACAATTGTGAAGAAGAAGGTGCAGTCGAGTCACAGCCGACTCACGGCCACCGCACCCATGCGGGGTTCCACGCAAGAGATGAGCAGAGGGGTTTTGCACAGCTGCCCCAGTCTCTCACAGTGGCCTCCCATTCAAGTATTGGCAGCAGCCAACCTTGATTAGTTCTCAAGTTCTGAAAAGGTCAGGCTAAGCTGGGCTAAAAAGGACTGACTGAAATCAGAGGAGTCATTGCTGACTGTAACTTTCATTTGCTGGTGTGAGTTTCTCTTTGCAGAGGATCAGCGCTGCTCATGTTGCCAAACTGCATTGTGTGAACCAGCAGCCCAGAGCATCCACCAGGCCCGCACAACGTAGGACCCACTGGGCCAAATCCAGCCCACCATTCACGCTCTGCCAAGTGGGCGGCAGCTCCTTTTTTACAAGCAAGTACAAGAGAATTGGGGGATCCCTGATGGCGATGGACTAAGGGTGGTGCTCATCTTTATGGGCTCCCAGTTCCACAGACCGGGTGTAGGTACAGCCTCTTTGTGGCTTGGCTCTTCTGTCTTTAGCAGCCTTACTACCACTGGGCAGATTTATTACTACTACGTTTCAAGTTATTGCTTTGAAATATACTTCTTTGAATGAGAAGAAGCCCCTTTTCTGAACTGCTGGAAGAAACTCATTGGCACTTTGGTAACGACTATACTGTCGTATAGACTGGTGTACTGGGACATTTGGTCTTGTATTCGTTTCCAGATTAACTGGTTATGTAACTGTTTATTGAAGAATGTGGATTCTGGTTGCCTTGTATTTTTGACAAATTGGTACTAGTAACAATATCTGTGTGTTAACTCTAGAAAGGACTGACTGTGATATACGTAATTGGAATAATATTTTGTATATATATGATTGATTGCACCTTTGCACATTTACATTTTAGTAAATTGTTATATTTTTGAAATTTAAGAGGAGAGCTTTTTTGTCTGGGACTGTACGTTTTCTCCTTTGAGTGCCTCTATTTGCTCTACTTTAGCAGCTATGGGACATACCAAAATCCAGCCGCTTTACCCTGCCAGGATCTCGGGGAATCTCATAGCAATACATAAAAAAGCAAGAAATGATTCTTCCGCCTTCAGCTGTACAGAACAGAGCAGTTTTCGTAGAAAGAGAGAGCTGTTGTGTAGACTATAGGAAGCAGACCGCAACAGTCTCTCTCTCTCTCACACACACACACACACACACACACACACCTTGAATACAGCAACCATCATAGTGGTGTTTTGCTTTTTACTGGCCCTGCTCTTATGCCACTGACTTCTCCCTGACATGCTTCAGGCAGGCAGGTAAAGCATTTCCCACCTCTTATCTTTATGGCTGCCAACTCTGGAATCTTAAAACTGCAACATTAGCAGCATTTTTATTGGCAAGATCAGGCATTTCACCATGTAAACTCTGATACCTGCTCACTGTGGAAGTCCAAGCCACTGCTAAAAACACAATGACGAGAGCAAGCCCAGAAGTTGGCAACCTGACACACCTCCATCTAGTTAATTCCCAGATGTCCGGTTTCTGTTACAGGCACAAAAGCACAGCCCATTCAAAAACCTGTGGTCCATCTCTCTGACCCCTGGCTATTTTGTGGTCCCTCTTTTGGAGCCTCACACTCGTTGCCATGGCTGCAGCCTGGCTTGCTTGCCCTATGCTCCTGCAAACCTCCAGGTGCCGGGTCAGGTCACTGACATGCAAACCCCCCCCAACCCACATGCATCCATGTATGCTTGCTCCCACTCCCCTAGGCATTCTCTCTCTCTCTCTCTCTCTCTCTCTCTCTCTCACACACACACGCACGCACGCACGCACGCACGCACACACACACGCCCCTCCTGCCTGGCCTGGAACCCTTTCATCAAACCACCCCAGAGCTCTGGGACTGCATGAAATGGACTTCGTCACCAACCCTCTTGCCCGAACCCTCTTGCCCGAACCCTCTTGCACCAACCCTCTTGCCCAGCTGAGACTGTCTTTCTTCTCTGACCATAGTACTAGAGGTGGAGGGAGGGCAGAGCAAAAGGCTATGAAATGGACCTGAAACCAGTAGGGTTGGAGGGACAGCAGGATCACATGGCTGGTGTGATGGCGGATGCAAAGAATGTTGGTGTGTATGGATGAAATCCAGTATTCCCCTAGATAAAGCTCCATGCATCTCCCACTGCCTACAGGTGGAAGGAAACCCAGGTGTGCTGGCTCCGTTCCTTCCCCTCCTGTGCCAACCCTGTGGGACCAAACTCCTCCACAGCACAGGAAAGACCCCTGGCCAGCCACCGTACTCCGAACCATCTGGATTCCCAGGGTGGGCCCCACCCCTCACTCAAGAGCCAAGCTACAAGTGAGGCCTGACACAGGTTGGACACTTGTCAGCTTCCCTCAAGTTCTGATGGGAAATGTAGGCATCCTGGTCTTGCAGCTGTAATGGAGAGCCAAGCTACAAGACCAGGACGCCTACATTTCCCATCAAAACTTGAGGGAAGCTGACAAGTGTCCAACCTGTGTCAGGCCTCACTTGTAGCTTGGCTCTCAGAGACCTGCAGGGGAAGTCAGGAAGACAAAAGGATGCTGGATTTGCAAGTACAATGGCATGTCGAGAGATGGGGTGGTGGTGGCTTGGAGCGGGTGTGAGCGGCTTACCTGCAGCCCGTGTGCCTGGCAGGGGAAGCTAGCTGCGAGTGGAGAAGCGACTGAGCAGAACAGCAGTACTGGTGCAGAGTGGGACACGTGGACGACCTATAGAAGGCAGCAGAGAGACGGAGCAACAGAGAGAGAGAGAGAGAGAGAGAGAGAGAGAGAGAGAGAGAGAGAGAGAGAGAGAGAGAGGAACAGAGTGGTGGAGGGATGGATGCAGGGATGGAGGGATGGATGGGGGAAGGCATATGCAGAGAGGTGCAGATGGAGGTAGGTGAAAAGTGCATATTGGAATGAGTTGATGGAAGGGCAGAGAAAGGGGAGGAAGAGAAGAAAAAACACAAAGTCAAGAAAAAGAAGGACAGCACTAAACAAACAGGAAAAAAACATAGCTACTGCCCCCAGGCCAAACAAAGAGACCAAGCCACACACTGGGCTACGGAGAAAAGAGAAAGGGAGAAAGAGAAAGAGAGAAACAGATAGCAGCAGTTCCCAGGGGTCCACCACATCAGGCTACGGAGCCAGAAGGGAATGGGGGGCAGGCAGGGGGACACGGGCCACACAGTCACTGGCTCTGTGATATGAAAGAGCAGGAAAGCGCTGAGGGCTTCGGAACCAGACAAACAAAAAAAGCAAGGGACGGATTCCAGACCAGGAAGAGTAAAAAAACGGGCAGCAAGCAAGGCAGGCCCCAACTTACATTGCAGAAAGAGTAGGGGGGCTGGGGGCACATTGGCTTTCTGTGGCTTAGCCAACAGGGCTCACCTGCAAGCCAAGTAGCCCCTTGAGAGGAGGCAATGTTTACTGGGGCCCCAGCCAATCAGAGGGGAGCCCCAGGGCCTTGCAAACGCTTGAAGGATCTGGAGCCGAGACTGGGCTGTGCTGCTCGAGGTCAGCAAAACACCTTGGGGGACCCTGAGCATTGTTAAAAAGGCCTGAAGGGGGTTGGAAAGGGGGCTTCTGGAGGGGGAGGGTGCGTTAAGGATGCAGGCTAGGCATATCCAGGAGGAAGAATTCACAAGGGTAGCAGAGGTCAGAAAAGCAGGAGGTCCAGCTACAGAGGGCGAGGGTGGGCTGCAGAGTTCAGAAGTGAGGAGAGGGATTGGGCGGAACTAGCTAGTCTTTGAGAAAGCAGACCCCCCCCACACACACACACGCACTCCCTTGCATGCCGGACCCCGGGGAACGCATCGCACTGAAGAGGATCCCAGCCCTCTCCTCCAGTTCCAGTCTTTCTTCTGCCCCCAGAAAACCTGCGAGAGGCCAACCAGCCGAAGGGGGAGAGAGGGGACCAGGAGTGCAAGTTTGTTTAAAAGCCCCCCTCCCCACCATCCACACACAAAAATATCAGGAACCAGCTGCCTAGGGAATGGGAGAGAGCAGACCCCGGACGGTAACAGCAGGTGCCACAGAAGGGAAAGCAAACGGCGGGTCTGCTCCAAAGACTATTCAAGCCAGGCCCCAGGCCCCCTCCCAAGCCTGTCCTTCCCCGTGTGTCTCTCTCCAATGTGCCCCTCTCGGTATGCAGAAAATAACATTGTGTAGCAGAAGAGTGTCAAAAGTAAGACTTTGCAGGTTGCAGTTACTTTTCTTTCTATACTTGACCGACTTATTGCTTGAAAAATATATGTTCAGATGACCTCGCTGTCCGTTTGTAAGCAAGTTGGTGCTCTCTTTTCACCTTCCCCACCAATCTAGATTTGTACTGTTATCCCCCACCCCTCTCACACACCCATCTTCTGTCTCGCAAGATGTTGGGTAGGTAGTTAAAAAAAAACATATTAGCGTTTTATAAAGTATTATATATGTCGAAACATCAACTGTACTTTATTGAAATACACCCTCCAAGTAACATAAATTGCTTTTATTTTCACCATGTTGTAATACTAAATAAGGAACCATTGATTAGAATAAGGAACAAGTGGCAAGTTTACTGGTGGGAAATCATAGGGGCCAGAAATCAACAAATAGAAAATACACACACACCCAAACACCCTAAAATCTATTCCTCCAGGATTCTTTAAGTTCTTGGTGGCCAATTTTCACATCTCTGAATTGTTTCCTTATCTAGACGACTCCCAACACGTTCTTTTGGGGGGTAATCCACTCTCTTTTTCTTTCGGTTAAGTCATGAAATCCTATTTTCCTTGATTACATATAATCCCTGACCTTACGGCTCTGGTTTTGTAACTTTTTTGCATGGGCCACTTTACTATTAGATGTTCTTACTTATCTAGACTCCGCCTTTCCACCCGATGGGGACGCAAAGTGTCTTACATCATTTCATCCTCACAACAGCCCTGTGAGGTAGTTTAGGTTGAGATTGTGTGACTGGCCCAAGGCCACCCAAACAGCTTCTATGACAGAGTGGGGTTTTGAACCTGCGTCTCCCAGGCTGCAGTCCGACACTATATAGCCAGGTTGTGGGTTCCATCACACAGCCAAGAAAAAGAACTCGAGGGGGGCTTATGCGGACCCTTCTCTTCTTCCTATACTCACCAACAGTCCCACTGCACCATCCAACCACCTATCATAACAGCAAGTGTTCTTCTAGTTTGGAAATTTAAAAAGGTGCTACTGAGCATGTATAGAGAGCCCTTGCACCAATACCAAGTAGCCACAACAAACCCACACATGTATCTCAGATTATGAGGCAAGGAGGAGACAAAGGTATGATTTCCAGGCAGGCAGGCAGGCCTGCACCCTAAATCCAGAAGCACCCCAAACTATGAGATGCCCACTCCCCCTCTTAGAGGTTGGCCTTTGTGCCCAGGAGTCTAGGCTTCCAAACCTCTTCCCGCCCCTCCCTTCTGCCCCTGGACTCCGCTACCCTGGAAGGAACAGAGTAAAAAAAACCTGAACATAAGTAAGCTTTGCTTCCTGTTTACAACCAATCCATGTTATTTCAATATATTAAAAGCGGTGCCAATGCTAGTCTCCGGAATTGTAACAGGAAAGGGGAGAAGAGGATGTTAAGAGGGGACGGGAGCTGGTCTCTATGAGAAGTCCTGCACTGAACCTGTTCAGAAAGCTCTGTCAAAGTCACAGGCTGTGCAAATCAGTTATCAGGGCCAGGGGATCCCTGAGCCAGCACAGAGTGCGTTTCAGCCATGCTACGCAACCTCCTTACACAGGATGCCTCCTCTAGGGAGGCAGCAGCCCCTCTCTTTTTTCAAATCAAAGGCAGAGTCATTACCAGTCTAGTGGAATCCCCAATATTTCTGCATCTTCCCCCCACCCCACCAGTTCAAGCTATTCCTGAAATCCTGGAAAGGATTCCCACTTCTTCACCATCCACCGCTCTCCTGATTTCCAACCAAGTTTCCAGAAAGCGTTCTGGGACTTAGAGAAACGCCAGCGAAAAACTATGCTGGAACACAACCTGGTTGTCTTTAATGTGCCACAAGACTCTGGTTCGTTTAACATTTTCTGAATATACTTTTCTGTTGTCCTTCAAATTTAGTATCTGGTATTTCGTATCGGTTTCTACGCATTTTCTATTGTCGTTTGTATTTTTCTTTTCATATAAAAATCTAAAAATTAAAAAAGACTCTGTTTCTAGCTAGTTTCAGGTAGGTAGCCAGGTTGGTCTGGGGGAGAAGAGCAAGATTCGAGTCCAGGGGTGCCTTAGAGCCCAACTAGATTTCCAGCTCACCCCCTGGAAATCTAGAGGAGTTAGCCATGTTAGTCTGTAGTTGCAAAGTAGTAAAGAGTGCAGTAGCACCTTTAAGACTAACCAACTTTATTGAGGCATAAGTTTTTGAGAGCCACAGCTCTCTTCGTCAGATGCAACTTTATTGTAGCATAAGCTTTCGAGAACCACAGCTCTCTTCGTCAGATGCAACCTAACGGTTGCATCTGACGAAGAGAGCTGTGGTTCTCGAAAGCTTATGCTACAATAAAGTTGGTTAGTCTTAAAGGTGCTGCTGCACTCTTTACTATCTTGGAAATCTAGTTGGTCTCTAAGGCGCTCCTGGAGCTGAATATTTCTACTGCTGCAAACGGAGGCAAGGCAGCCAGGAAGGAAAGGAGGCCCCCCAAGAGGCCAGCCCTCGCCAGGTCCCCTGCTTGCACGCGAATGATTCCTAAGGCCAGAGCGCAGCCCGGGTTAAACGCCCCTAATCGGCGGCGAGGCGCCCCACGTCAGACGCCTCTTCCCGGGATCGGGGCGAGCCTCCGCTAACGCCCTGGCCGTGCCTCCCTTCCAGGGCGGGCGATGCCCCTCCTGCAACTCAACGCACCCGTGCTCTTCCGCCCCCAACAGCACCCCAAGAAACAAGAAGGGTCCACTCACGGGCCAGCCTCCATCGCTGCTTGGCTTCCCCCTTCCTGCAAACTTCGCTCCTCTTGCAGCCTTCCCACCCACGTGGCAAGGGGGGCACAGGGCGGCAGCAGGCGGGGGCCCCTGGCCTGAACTGCCCCCCGGCAGGGTGTGGCAACCCAGAGGGCCTGCCTCGGCCCTCCCTCCCGTCAGCTGATCGCCCTACGCGGAAATTAAGCTGGCTGGGGCAACCGGGAGGGAGTGTCTGGATTAACATGTTAAATGCTGGTTTATCCTCATCCTAGAGCACACCAAGCCTGAACTCTCCCGAGAAGCTAAAATGACAAAACTGAGGCTATCCTACTTTGGTCACACCATCAGAAGACAAGACTCTCTGGAAGAGCCAATAATGCTACAATAAAATAATGCTACAATAAAACTGGTTAGTCTTAAAGGTGCTACTGGACTCTTTTTGATTTTGCCACTACAGACTAACACGGCTAACTCCTCTGGAATAATGCTAGGAAAAGTGGAGGACCTAACCAGAGATGGCTGGACTCGATCACAGAAGCCACATCCTCCCGTTTGCAAGACTGGAGCAAGTCTGTTAATGATAGGACATTTGGGAGGGCTTTCATTCATAGGGTTGCCATAGGTCGTATGGCAGGTAGGTTAACGGCACACAACACACACAATCTTCACCCAAGTTTCACGGGATGAATTGGCCCCAATAGGAGGGGGGGGGAAACTATCAGGAGAGGGTGGAAATAGGCGCCTGCAACCTTCCCTTTCAACAGCACATTTTATTAAACAATTTCAGAAAGTGATCTCTGAACACGTGATTTGTTTTAGGAAGAGATGACTTCTTTAAAAAAGGCATGAATTTATACAAATGTCATAATATTTGAAGGGGGGAGGGTGGTCATTACTTAAAATTTAATAACCTCTCAAAAGAAACAAAGAATAAAAACCACAGAAATCTTTCTTTCATCCACCTGCCCTCCTTCTTCATTCTGTCCTGGTGGGTGTTAATAGAGTTCACGATGTAGCCGTAAACTGCACAATGCAAAACTTCTTGCAAATATCTGGCACAGCAACACTAAATATCATGGTTAACTATCTGATAAACTTACTTCTCTTAAGAAATCTACGCTTAATGCCAAAATCCAACCATGACTTGTGATGAGGATGAAGCAAGAGAGGAACAGAATCAGGTAATCAGAAGCGGGATCGTTCCCCGTTCCCCCAATCAGACTACAAACAAATGAAAAAACCCACCTGCTAGATCTGCTCTTAGGCCTTTTGTAGCAGTGTAGTCTGCAGAAATGGGTAGATTATTGCTTTTCACAGCATAGAACTGAAAATTATCACCTGAAAAATGTCAACCAGCATTAACCAGATGAAAAGGAACCGGATGAAAAGTTGGCAATTCTACCCTCCCTCCACCCAGCCACTAGAGTTTACCATCCTAGAGCTGATAAAGAACAAGACTCCCCAATTTTACTTGCCGTAACTCATCAGATTTTGCTACCAACCCAGAGAAATTCTGAAAGAGGACTGATTGTGTCCAGGCAGGATACTATTCCCAGAAGCAGGCCAAAACAGTACATGGATCATAGCCTCCAGTTTTATCTAGTAACACACTTTCTAACCATTAGCAGAGTTGCTTCAAATTGTAGCTAGCTTTGTTTACTTTTGCAAAAATGTGGACTTTGGGATTTTCTGCACCTTGGGATCATAAAATGTCCAGAGGAGTTGGGGAAGGCAAACTTCATCGGGCAGGAACTATTAACAGTTCTACCTTAGTAGAAGAATGAGGTTTCTGCAGCTTAAGAATTCAGACCGGGAATGTCTATTTTCCAAGTATATCTACTATTAAATTTATATATTGTATTGTCAAAGGCTTTCACGGCTGGAGAACGATGGTTGTTGTGGGTTTTCCGGGCTGTATTGCCGTGGTCTTGTCACAGTGTGACACTGAGAGATCTCTGTCTTTTGGTGCGACACCTCTGAAGATGCCAGACACAGCTGCTGGCGAAACGTCAGGAACTACAATGCCAAGACCACGGCAATACAGCCCGGAAAACCCACAACAATTAACAATTGAATTAAATGCAAGCTAAGACCCTTTTACGGTTATAATTGTAGCTGGGAAGATGCTGGGAAGTTCTCCTGCAGCTCCCAGTGTGGCTTGCACAGGAAAACCTCCTGGCGGCCTGGTCAGCAGCTGTGTGGGATGAGCAACCCGGTCCTAAACCCCAGCAGGACACCAGCACGTTACGGATGACGCTACAGCAGTGCCAGCTAGGTAGGCTTCCCGCTTGCTCTCGGTAGATAAATGAAACAGAATAAAAGACTCAGCTTCACAGAGCTAAAAGTACAGCAGCTACTCTGGAGTCCCTGGCAATACCAGTCATATACGCCAACCCTGGAGCGGCGTGTTGATGATACACCCAAGACAGCCATAAAGGAATTAACACGTGATGGTGTTGATATACCTCCCTAACATCACCTTGTTCCCACCCAAGGACAAAAAAACCCCAGAGGGCATGAAGGAAACAAAAACCCCTAACCAGGGCTTCTTTTCAGCGGGAACGTGGTGGAACAGAGTTCCAGAACCTCTTGAAAATGGTCACATGACCGGTGGCCCCGCCCCCTGATCTCCAGACAGAGGGGAGTTGAGATTGCCCTCTGCGTGCGGAGGGCCATCTCAACTCCCCTCTGTCTGGAGATCAGGGGGTGGGGCCACCGGTCATGTGACCATTTTCTCCAAGGGCAACCCACCGAGTTCCACCACCTCTTTCCCCAGAAAAAAAGCCGTGCCCCTAACCCTGATCTCCTTGGATGGGGGTTCGATTCCCCTCCTACAGTCACATGCCCTTTCAATGATTAACAGAACACCACGAAAGCTAACTACAAGCAGTCACGGAATTGTTAGAAATATTTATATATGTTTTGTAAAGTGCAAGGAAGAATAAATATGTTTGTTTTAAATAAATATGTATGATTTTTGTACAATAATTTCATGTCACAATATTCAATTCCACAAATCTCATTGACAATAGAAAATAGGCAGATACAAGTCAATGCTAAATAGCCAAAAACCTCAAGCCTCTATAAATACTTTAACCATAGCAGGGAATTTTTTACTTCATTTAAAGGGCTAGTGCCAGTGAGTCCATTCATAAATAAATTTCAAAAAACGTCAGCAGAGTCCTGCTATGTAAGAAATAATCTAAAGGGTTCAAGAGTCACTTGAAGGAGACCCAGTCCATCTATGATTATGATGGGAACCCAGCTGTAGACCTGTTTCCACCAAGCTTTTTCAGAGTAGTCAAGACAATGTTCAGATTAATCTCATGTTCAGATTAATTCCTTCTAAGTCACAATGAAGAGGCGCACATGCCCTTTCAACCCAGAGAAGGAGGCATGGCCACTCTGACCGTATTGCCCATATACCTCCACATATGGCAAATGGAAAAACCATGACGTCTTCCAGGAAAGCCTCGGAGTCCCTGTGGGGCATAACGCCCCGGGGAGTGCTGTTTCCTACAAGGCAAAGGAGGCACAGGCAGCAACCACAGTACAGTCGCAGAAGGCGTTCGTGACACCCTCCAGAGGGCACACTGGGTGATGCAATGGAAACGGGGAATAAGGGAGAGCTCCGATTCTGCCCAGCATCAAGGCCATCAACAGCCAAACAAGAGGAGGAGGGAAGAACCCACACTTCACACACTGCAGACCAAACCTCACACCACACACACTCTGCTGGGCAACCAGGAATCGTGAGCACACGAACGTATGGAGGTGCTTTATACTGTATCAGACCAGGGCTTTTTTCCAGCTGGAACGCAGTGGAACGGAGTTCTGGCACCTCTTGAAAATGGTCACATGGCCGGTGGCCCCGCCCCCTGATCTCCAGACAGAGGGGAGTTGAGATTGCCCTCCGCGCCTGCGGCGTGGAGGGCAATCTAAACTCCCCTCTGTCTGGAGATCAGGGGGCGGGGCCACCGGCCATGTGACCATTTTTGCCGAGGGTGATTTATACTTTTAAAAACTCCCCCCTTGTTCCAGCTGACCCAAAGTGACGTCATTGTGCGGTCCTGAGTTCCACCACTGAGTTCCACCACCTCTTTTCCCAGAAAAAAAGCCCTGTATCAGACCATCGGTCTAGCAAGGTCAATATCTACTTCGACTGACAGCTGCTCTCCAGGGTCTTCAGTAGAGATCTCCCACATCACCAATTACCTCAGCCTTTTAACTGGAGGTGCTGCCAGGGAGTGAACCTGGAGCCTTCTCTATGCCAAACAGATGCTCCGTCCCTGAGCCATGGCTCCTTTCAAATATCATGCATCGTGGAGCATTTGAAATCCTTTGCGGTCCCTGCTAACCGAACCAGCCGTATATACCGGGGTGGAAAAAACTGCAGAGGAAGACCTAATGCCGTGAATGTCGTAGGCTTAATATGAATGAGGTCTCCAGCTCACACCACCACATCGCCTTACACCCCCAGATCTACTCTCTGGGGATCGGCCATTCATAGTCTCTGTCACCAGCCGTTTTGCTTTGCACTTCCCATGCCGCCACCCCTCTGCTGCATTCATGTGGTTCATTAGTGTTGCCGGCTGCCAGTCATCCCAGTCCTTATTCTCCATCCCCCCTCCCTGTCATGTTGCATAGTTTATCACACGGCAGCGATCAGAGGAACTAGGAACTGGGGGGGGGGGCAAGGCCCCTAAGCTGTGCAGACCCTGAAGAACTCAGCGCCACGCTGAAGCTAGCCAAGGTTAGTACTAGCAGGGCGGAGAGCCCTACCTACCCAAACCAATTCAGAGAGGCAGCTGCGAAAGAATCCACACGTTTATTGGACTGCATCAGGAGTGCTGAAGGAGAGTCAGAGGAATGGGAGCGGCCAACTCTCTTGCTCTAGCGAGGCTCCTGTGCCTCTGAAAGCTGCACTGACAGACCGCAGAAGCACAGATACAGCTGTCCTGATGCTCTGTGTCGGAGAAACAACTGTCTGTTAAGCGACTGCAAAAGCCAGGCTGGAAGAAGAGAGTCGTTCTGCCCCACGGGACAACTGGAGGCAGGCTGGCCACTGCAGCTGTCGGTCCTCTTGCAGGCTCAGCCGGTGGTGAACGGGGTCCGCTCCGGCCTCTGCCCCTCTCGGCGGGCTGCCTGCAAAGAGCCAAAAGGGACACAATGACAGTGAAAAGCAGGAAAGGCCCACAGCAGCAACAGACCGCAGGTGGGCTCAGGAGTGGCACCTCCCAGGTGCTCCTCAAACCTTCCCCTTGGGGATGTACTTGGAGGGGGAGACTGTGCAGTCACTGGGCCAACACTCACCCTCTCTGGCAGGGAGTCACGCTGGAACACCGTCTGCAGCTTCTCTTTGGGTTTCTCCGTGGGGCCGTGACCCTGCGAGGCGAAAGGGGCTATGAGTGTCTGGCCAGCATCAGCGAAGGCTGGTGAAAGTGAAACCCTGCCCTCAAGTCATAGTTGACTTATGGTGACCCCTGGTGGGGTTTTCATGGCCACCCAGCAATGTCGTTGGTCTCCTGTTTACATGTGGAGGTGGCACCAGCATGACACTGTGGCGATGCTCTGCCAGTGTGTCTCCAAAGGGAGGAGGGGACCCATTACACACCGTGCATGTGTGAGAGACCCCACTAGCGACTACTAAGGGAGAAAGGGTTGTTGAGTCAATACGCAGGGGATACGTGTTGCAAGGCAGAGGTGGGGAGGGGGACATTTCCAGCCATCTAGTTTGGAGACAGGAGCGCTCCCTCCCTTTCTTACCTGTGTGGGGTTCATTGTCCGTGAATCCTCAGTTGGCATTTGTGTCTTGATGTGGAGCACCTGGAAAGGTACTGAGAACAGCAGTGTTAACAAAATGCCGTAACAAAATTTGTTCTCATCCTTGGCTGTTTCTGCAAGCTGCCTTTTCTGTGGCATCCCCCTCTCCAAAGTTCTCTGCATGCGCTTGTTCTAAGTACGCACAATCAGACCGGCTAGGTGTGGTTCCTTGCTGTATGCCTGATCATCTGAGATATGCACATTCTTGCTGGGGATTGTGTAGTGTTTCGCTGCATTGTGATGGGCTACAGACACTGGGAGTGGGTCCAGAGATCCACATCATTCAAAGGGGCTGACACCAATGGGGACCCAAGGTGGCTTGCATCACTCTCTCCTCTTCTCACCACAACCCTATGAAGGTAGGTTAGGCTGAGAGCATGCGACTGGCCCACGGTCAAACTGCGAGCTTCCGTGGCTCAGACTCTAACCACTACACCATGTTGCATCTCAAGCCTAAGCTAACCTGAGGTACGCTATGCCTGGCTGGTGGAAAAACTTTTTCTTTCATCCCCATTGTTTATACTTACACCAGCATTTTCACTGGTGTAATGTTATGCTGGTACTGGGAACATGAAGTGAGCTACAGAGGCTCAGGGTCCCAGTGAAGTCCTGTTCTGCCCCTGGTGCCACCCACTTCTGGTCCGCTACACCAGCACTAAGGGTGCACCAGCACAGCGCTAGGAGGGAGCTAATCTCCAAGTTATGCCTTCGCGGTGCTCCGTTGGCTAAGCAGGTCTACTCTGAATCCTTCTCAGGTCTGTTTAATGGGATCTGAATTGCACCACAAAGCAGTTCATAGACTGGCCTCAAGTCTCCATCCGGCTAGCAAATCTGTTGCAAGGAACCAGCAATTCCACAGAACTAGAGACAATTGCAAAATGCTACACCGGTGGATTTCACAACTGGATCTTGGTCCTTCCCCATCAGACTTCTCGTCAGAGTGAAAACCAATCTTGGGGAACCCAGTGAGTTGTGTGAGGACCTGCACATTTGCTGGTTTTTCTCACCTGTATTTTCCCCCATAGGTGTGCGCAAATCAAAAACAAACAAACAAAAAGAAACCTTTTCAAAATTACCTCTTTGTGTATATAGATAACTAAATAGATAGCTTTTAGCTCACAAAGGGGTACATTTAAAGATTTTTAAAAATTGTTTCTGGATCTCAGCAGTGCACAATTGCACACCTCTGTACCACAGAAACAACAACAGAAAACACAACCCCCTTCCAAACAGGGTGATTCCCACCCCCACCCCCCGGCAAACAAGGGTGGGGGGAGATCTGACAGGCTTCTGTTCCTCTGCCACTGCTGCTGCTGTGCAATGCAGCTAGCGTAATGGACAGCTGGGCTAAATCTGAGCGACTCATGTTCAAATCCTCTGATCGGCTATGAAACTCACAGGGTGACCCTGGCCAGTCACCCTTCCTCAGGATAAAACGGGGAAGGGAGAACCATGCTATGCTGCGCTTCTTGAAAGAAGGCTGGGATTAAATGGTACTCAACAGGTTCGTTTGTGGGGTCATTTTCAAGTCGAGGAGGGAATGCACTTCCATTCCTGTGGAATGTTGTATAGAATGTGGTTGCGCAAATGTAACAGGCATTTTTGGTCTGCGCATAGGATGTCACAGACTGGTAGCAGCATGCTCCTCCCACACACACTATCACGCCCAGGTCATTTTGAGAATTTTAGTAATTTTTTCCCGTTTAACACGGAGTTAGGCACACCTAAGCCCATTGCTCCAGCCTCAGCAACCACATCACCTTTCGGTACTGATTGGAGGAAGGAGGGGAAGCAAGCAGGCCTGAGAGTCCTGGAGTCATAATCACATCTGAGCTACAGGCTCTGGTCATACGCATGCTTCTTGCAGCAGTGAGATGCTTGATGTTAGACTGGATTCTGCCTGCCCCCATTGTTCTGCGGCTTTTTTCTTAGTTAGCTTGTCACGGCGCTCTTGCTTTGTTCTTCTTCCCATTCAAATATCAGCTAAGTCATGAACTCGCCAAGATTACACAGGCCAGTATCTTTTTCAGATGGGCAGCCATGTTGGTCTGCAGTAGAACAGCAAGATTCGGGTTCAGTGGCATCAACAAGATTTCCAGGGCATGCGCTTTCGAGAGTCAAGTGCCCTTCACCAGATGCAATTAGGAACAGAAATCCTACTTGCATCTGACAAAGGGAGCTTGACTCTCCAGTCTCTTAGCTTCAGGCTCCCATCCTTAAAATAATGATGGCCTACCTTGCAGGTGCGTTGCAACAATTACTGACACGTCTCTCCATGTGTGTGAAGTGAATATTTAAAATCTGCTATATAAGGAACATTTTATCATCCTTGGTGGACTTGCAACAAAGCGAAAACATTTTGGTTAAGAGAATTTTAAAGGTTAATCTACAGCTTAAACCAGAGTTCTATTTGTTGGGAATTATGGACAAAAAAAAATGGGAAAAGAGTATGGTATTTTAATTCTATATATGGTAACAGTGGCATAGCTTTTATATGCTCAAAAATGGCAGTGCAAGGATCTACCTTCATTGGAAGATTGGATGGGAAAGATGATGGACTTAGCTGAGATGGCCAAACTTACAGCGTTGACTAGAGACAAAACACTTTCTGTATTCACGGCAAATTGGAAACCCTTTACGGACTATCTGTGAGAGGCAAAGAAAACTGAATTAATGATTTGTGGTTTGATTTTTAAGGATAAGGATTTGGGATCTCAAGAAGATGATATACAGAAAAAAGATATTAATTCGACCACAAGGTGATTGACACTAAAGGAGGAAGTGTTGTAGGCGAAAAACTGTAACGGATCAACAATATGCTTATTATGCTTTTTACTGTGTAGATGGATGTTGGCCACTGTTGGCTCTCTGTAGTTGTCTTTTAGTTATGTTTTACTTTTTATCTTTTGCTCTATCTTTTAACTTTTTCAAAATAATTTTTTTTTAAAAAAATATGCTATATAAAACACTAACCTGTTTTCCCCTTCCCCTTGCAGTAAATTTTGTACCCTTCCTTCCCTAGATTCTTCTCGCTTAATTGTTCTAGGCTCTGCAGCCTTTCTCTCCAGTTCAGGAGTGGGCATCGAGGCCAGTTCTACAGCCAAGCTGCCCAAACGGCTGCTGAGCACGGCACCACGAGAAGAGTGCCAGTGCACCCACAGGGGCTCAGTTCCCTCCCAACCATCAGCAGAACTGACTGCCCTCCCTGCTGGACCGGCACAGCCACCAGAAGGATCCAAGCCAAGCCTCTGGGGTGGGGTGACAAAATACCTTGAACTGGCCCTAATAGCATGAGGACAGAATGTTGTCTTATGAGCTTGCATTTACCTTGGAAGTCAGTGTGGTTCATCATTTGGAAAGCTTTAAATGATAATTTTTTCATACAGCTATCCATTTTAAAATTTGAAAGCTTTTAGCATCTGGGCCTGAGATGGCAGATGAGAGAACATATCTGAAATATTTTTTGTCATCTACGTATGGAAAGGTGTTTCCTGGCTTTTCCAGAAATGCATCTCTCTTGAAGACAACTGTTCCCCCCCCCCCTGCATCTCTTTGGCAAGGCACAGCAGGTCACAGGGAAAGGAATGAGTCACACCATGCATTTAATGCAAGCTATCTATTTAGTACATTTTTTCTTTTGCCTTTTCTTCCAAGTAGCGCGGAGCACTATACCCGAATCTTCCCTTCTTCCATTCTATCCTCTCAACAGCTCTGTGAGGTGGGTTCAGATGAGTGCACGGTCACCCAAAAAGCTTCAGTGGTACAGTGTGAATTTGAACTCAGGTCTTCCTGATCCCAGTTGGAAATTCTGTAACTGCTATATCACACTGTGTCTATCTCTGACCTGGGGTACCTGGGTCACACCTGGCTTCTTCCTTTGCCAGATGAGGAAAACTGGGAGGGGAGGGGAGATGCCACAGCCCATCAGTGTGACTTCACCTGAGAAAGGGGATACCTGTAGACAAGCTAGCCTGGAGACTGAAAGCCCTGATAAAAGGGTGGGTTTTATATACTGACCTTTGGAATGGCAGTCCAGAGTATTGCAAATGGACTCCGGCTCCCTTTCTGGGGTATGGAACGTTAGAGGGTCGTTCAAGAAAAAGCAAAACGTACAACGCCCACGTCCGACTCAGGTGCCCCGTAGGAGAAATCTTTCCGCTAAGAAAGGAACACACACTAGAGGGCAGTGTCCACTGCGCGGAACTCCCCATCCACGAGGGAACGGCCAGCTTTCACTCATCTCCCTCCTTCCAAGCTAACCTGGAAGGAGGCGAGGCGGCCAAGGAGCCAGGTCTGACGGAAGTCACGGCCCGGTCCTGAAACCTCTTAAGCCCCAATTTTCTGGATCTGGTCAAGGCCAGTCATAGTTCTGCCATGAAGCTTGCTGGATGGTGACCTTGAGCCAGTCCCTCTGACGCGCAGGGTTGTTGTGAGAGACAGTTGCCAACTCCAGCTTAGGAAATTCCTGGAGATTTGGGCCCAGTACCTGGGGTGGGAGGATGGGGAGGGGACGGAGCTCCACAGGGATGTGGTGCCATAGAATCCGTCTGCCAAACTTGTCCTTTCCTCCAGGGCAGTTGATCTCCATAGTCCAGAGATCAGTTGTGATCTTGGGGTGGAGGGGAGGGGATTCTAAGCCCCACCAGGAGGCTGACAACCCTATGATGAGAATGAAACAGGGGACAGCCGTGTTTGCCACCCTTAGCTCCTTGCAGAGATAACAATGTCCTAGAGGGATAGATAACAAGAGGCACTCTGCACATGCTCAAAGATGCTCCTGGCTTCATTTGTTCTTGAGACGAGCCACAGCATTGAGAGGGAAAGTTCCAGGGCAGAGCCCTCACATCCATGAAAGCTTGGACTCTGGCTACATAGCGTGTATATTACTCTATTTCTCAGGGCCAAGCTACAAGTGACGAATTACACTTGAATGGCAAGTGAACAGACTCCCGTGTATTCCTCCCTGTTCACTTGCGCTCCACTTGCGCTCCACTACGTGATTGAGTGGAGCGCAAGTGAACAGGGAGGAATACACGGGAGTCTGTTCACTTGCCATTCAAGTGTCATTTGTCACTTCTCGCTTGGCCCTCAGTCCTGGTGAGGGGTAATGGTTGCCAACCTCCAGGTGGGATCCAGGTGGCTTTGGGTCATTCGGCTATAAGAAGGGATGCCAACTTCCTGGAGATCTCCTGGAATTACAATTGATTTCCTGACAACAGAGATGAGTTCTCCTGTAGAAAATGGCTGCTCTGGAGGGTGGACCCCCCACGCTGAGGTCTCCCTCCTCCCCAAACCCTGCCCTCCTCAGACTCCATCCCTAAATCTCCAGGAATTTCTCAACCCAGAGCTGTTAACTCTAGGGAACGGGCAGGCGGGTAGAGGAAGACGTTGGCTTCCTCTGTGGGAAGGTTGGAGGGGAGCTCAAAGCTGAGCTTGAAGGCTTGGGGCAATCACCGGAGACCCTTCCAGCTGTAAGCGTTCAGCAGAGGCTGTCTTGCCTCCCTTTGAGCTTGTTCTTTGTGATCCAGGTTGTGTACACAGGAGAACGACAGGCAGAACGTTGAGCTGGCAGTCTGAGGTGGCAGAGCGGTACAGGGGATGGTTGGCATTAGGGCCCCTGGGGGAACTTTCGGTGGGCGCTTGTGGCCGAGTGAGCCACCCTGGTCCCAGCGAGGAGCAGCACTCAGCTTGTGTGGGGCAGGTGGCAGCTGCCACCATTGCAAGCCAGTGGGAAGGAGGCACGTCACCCTCCTGGGCTGGCTTTTTCTCTCTTGGTTAACCGAGGCAAGCTAAGGAGGCTTTTCCTAGACTGTTTTTCCTTCCAGTCTACCCCTGTGCAGGAGGTAGATGCCAGTTCTGAGCGTTCCTTTGAAGAAAAGCTCCGCTGCAAGTAGAAAACTAACACAGCCAGGAGAAAAGTCCATCCTCCCCGTCTTCCCTTGCAGTGCTTTTTTTTTTAAACACAGAGGAACATTTCAAAACATAACCCTCCACCATCAGTGCGAAGAGCTGCAGCCCAATCCTCCCCTTAATTCCCCTGCCTTTCAAAATCAGGTTTGAGGCTTTAGCTCTTGAGAGTATTGAAGTTCTCCTCTTGCCCAACAGAAATTCTGGGCAGGTGTTTCCAGCCAGCAGGGCTCTGCCTCTTGAGCTTCACAGGCACTGCCGGTCCTGGTAGTCGAGTGAGATGACTGGGCATACAAACAGGTGAGGAAAGCCAAGGCCACCAGCAGAAAGAGCATTTGGGCAGGGCAGCAAAAGCCAATCCCACAGATACTCCTGCAGGTATTCTGAGATCTCACAGTCCCTTCACACACGTTTCTCCACCCATCCAAGTGTGATTTTCTCAAAGAGTACCAGGCTACAATCACAACAGCTCTTTTTCTGTAAGCAGAAGAGGCACCTGCTACGTCCATAGGCACAGCGCCTGCAAAGTCAGAGCAATGGTGATCTACTCAAGGCCGCCCAGGGAACTCAGTGGCTGAGATGAGATTTAACCAGGGGAGTTCCCAGAGGGCCAAGCTCCTTGCATTATCGGGGATCTGTGATGTGCCACTGGAGCTCGAAACAGCAGCCACAGGGAGTCATAGTCTGCCGCATGTCCAGGGCTCTGTGGTGGTAGCTAACTCTCCCCACTGGGGCAGAACCCACCCCTTTCCAAGGTGCTATTATAATGAGGAGAGAGGGGAAAAGACAGGCTCGATAGGGGTACCTGTCTTTTTCCTGACCAGTTCTAATAGCAATGGAGGGATTTCTCTTGGACAAACAGCATGGCAGAAAGAATTAACCTCTTTGTCGGTCTGTCAATACCTTTACTGGCATAAAACAAACTAAAACAAGTCTATATTTAAATACACCCTCCCTGTCTCAATACCACAGCCCTGATCCAAGCAACAAATTACATGTACAAGTTTAAATTACATCCACCCTAGCTAGCTGTCACGGGCACCTGCACTCACACACACCAACCCTGGCCTAGCCCACCCAGGGCTGCAGCTCAGTGCCAATCCACAAGGAATGTGTCATGTTTTATGATTTGTGCAGCATTTGGCACTCTCGGCTGTTGAACACTGGCAGGTGTGTGGGAGGAGGGGGCATGAAGACCCTTCTCTTCATGCTGATTTGTTTGCAGATGTGGAAGGTGTATTGCAGTGATGAGACACACCCTGACAGTGCCATCCTCAGTAGATTCCTCTGCTAAGCTGAGGATATGCTGAGAAAGCTTTCGAAAAACACAGCTCTTTTTGTCAGATGCAACTTCATTGTAGCATAAGCTTTCAAGAGCCATAGCTCTCTTCATCAGATGCAACTTTATTGTAGCATAAGCTTTCAAGAGCCACAGCTCTCTTCATCAGATGCAACTTTATTGTAGCATAAGCTTTCGAGAACCACAGCTCTCTTCATCAGATGCAACCATTGCATCTGACAAAGAGAGCTGTGGTTCTCGAAAGCTTATGCTACAATAAAGTTGGTTAGTCTTAAAAGTGCTACTGGACTCTTTACTATCCTGGGAAGGAAGTGAAGCTGAGAAGACGTGTGTTCTGTGGAATTTCAAAAATGAGGGTCAAGAAGGTAAGAACTGAATACAGTAATGCTGTGAGCATCCGTGACAACTCCAAAACTAAGGTGCAAGACAGTCTTCTGATCACACAGTACTAGATCTGGATTAGCAACTTTTGTGTTTACAAATTACCTTACAATCAATGTTGTGTTCCACTGCTTCACCTTTCACAAGCCGAGTTACCAGTGACTGGTCTTGCAGGCTGCTCCTGGGTGTCTTATTTCTTTCTTTACTTACTTAATTACTTATGAATTTATACCCTGCCTTTCTGTCCAATGGGAACTGTGGCTTACACCATTCTCCTCCTTTCTTCCATTTAAAATTCTGTAAACAAATAAATATCATCACAAACCCCTTGCGAGGCTGAAAGCATGTGTCTGGCCCAAGGTAACCCCGTGAGCTTCCACAGCAGAACGGCGATTCAAACCTGGAGCGTCTCACTTTACCCGTAACACCACACTGACTCTAGCACGGCACAGCACATATCTGGTGTAGCAGAGACTGCTTAGGCAGCCACAACATCTCTGTTCATTTGCAGCACTATGTGGGCAGAAGTCACACCTACTCCACCTCTCCGTATCGTGAAGCAGTTAAAAACACAAGAGCTCCCTGGAGTCAGGAGTTGGCACCACGCTGTACGAAAGCTGCTGCGCTAGCCAACCGGTCAGTGCAGTCCTGGTGCCCCAGGGAGATTTTACAAGGGAGTTACAAATTTGGATATGTCAAGCCAGCAGGAACCATATGGTCCCGTTCACAGTGAACACCACCCGTTTGCTTTGTCCTCAGTCATTCTGGAAATGGAGCTGACCCCCAGAGTGCCTCTTTTTATCGACAAGGCAACATTTGCTCTTAGAAACGCAAACTCTGCTAGGAATTACCAGAGGGCCTTCAGGTGCTTTCGGAGACAGCCAGGTAGCTGACCCGAATCTAACGCCCAAAAATCCGCAGCCAGAACAAACGTTTTTGAAAGTCTAAGGGCAGACTTGCACGGAAATGATCTTTGAGCAGCTGACCCAGTACATATAACACATTGTATTTTATTTATATGTGGGCTTAAGAGTTTCCCTGGCGTTGTCTCTGTATGCGCTGGTCAAGTGACAATACTCAGAAAAGAAGCAAATATCCTACACTGAAATGTATCTTCTCACCTCTGACATAAAAAAAAAAACGCTAGTCAGATTTTTTTTTTAAAGCCTGTCACTTCTGAAAAGTCTTAAAGTCAGGGCTTTTTAAAAGGAAAAATGAGCTAAAATGTATAAAAATGTTTCAAATAGATATTGGAAATGTGAACAGCAGGAGGGCACGTTTTATCATTTATGGTAGACATGTAACAAAGCCAAAAATTTTGGGATACAAATAATTTTGGATGCATTTAATTACTAGAAGGTCTTAACTAATATACAAATGAAACTGGAGGCCTTTTTGCTGGGATTAATAGATAGTTAGAAACGACTCATGGTACACTGTTTTTGTATATGACAACAGCAGCGAGACTGTTATATGCTCAAAAATGGAAAACAACAACATTACCTACAAAAGAGGAATGACTGGTGAAGATGACAGCATTGACAGAGATGGCCAAACTTGAGTCTTTCATTAGGGAAAACATGTTAGCTAAATTTATTGTTACCTGGAAACCCCTTATAGACTTTTTGTTGGAAACAGAAAGAAACAAAGGCCGAATCCACACTTCCTTTTTGTTTCCGTGCCTTTTTCGCAAGCGCGGCGCTGTTCAAGCAGATACTCACATGCTTTCCCATTCCGCGTGTTCCCCACCATCACCGCACCACAATTGTGCCTCCTTTCCATACCACGTGATAATGGCGGAAATCTGTTTTTGCCGGGCCTTTTTTTTTTTTAAAGGGCTTTCATAGCGCATTTGCACAATAAAGAAAGGTCGGTATACCGCAAAACCTACTTTAGCGAGCAGCGGTTTGTGCGGGAAAAGAAACAGATGATGGTCCTTTATGACAGTCCATCACTTACTATCCGCTCTCAGCTTTGAATGGAACCTGGCTCCTCCCCTATAAATACTCTGGCTTTTCCCTGGCTCTGCCTACGCATATCGGTATAGTGCAAAATTAACTTTAAAAAAAAAAACCAGACGTGACGTGTGCCGTCAACGCTGACGGAGGAGGGAACCGCCCACTATAACGCTTTACTCAGTGGCATGTGGAGAACTGATTGCACCACGAAGACGCACTGGGAGGGTGAATGTGATGATGCGCAGCATGGTAGCGGAATGAACCCAACTGCCATGACTGCGCAAGATAAGCGGATGGTGAGTGCGTGTGGATTTGGCCAAACGGTTTGTGCTTCTGAAGTTTAAGAGGCAGGAAAAAAATGAAGAAAAGGAGAAGTATTTACTCATGGTAATTTTGGAGTCAGTGTATAATATGTAATATTTATCTTTCACAGAGAAAATTGGTGTTTATTCTTATTGTTCTTTTTTCTTTATATCTATGTGATTTTCCCTTTTTTAAAATTATCTTGCTTAAAATTCTTAATTAAAAAAATGATACTGAAAAGTTCATGACCATCCTGCAAGGTAGCTCAGCATCTGCTGACTCCTAAATCTGTGCCTTTCCCAGGAACAATTATCTGTGATTCTCTTGCAAAGTTTTTTGCTGATAAAGCATCAAGAATACGCTCTGATCGAGACATCAGTTGTAACTTAGTTCTGCCAGAAGTGCCTAATACCTCGCCTGGTCTATTTATGGATCATTTTGACCCAGTTCCCATGTTAGATGTTGACAAGATCCTGGGGTCTGTAAAGGCCGCTACTTGTGCCCTGGCCCCCTAAAATCTCGTAAGGGCCGCATCAACAAGTCCTTAGTATCTATTATAAATCAATCACTAACTCAGGGCACCTCCCCTTGGCCATTCAAAAAGGCCATTGCTCCTGTTGGATTTATCTGCAGCCTTCGACAGTGTACCATGCCATTTTGTTGAGGTGCTTGGAGGCAGAAGTCGGTGTAAGGGAACATCTGTTGGACTGGTTTGAATCGTTCCTCATAGACCAACTCATTTCTATGCTATGCTAGGGGTTATTAGGAAAGGGATTGAAAACAAATCAGCCGGTATCATAATGCCTCTGTATAAATCGATGGTGAGGCCTCATTTGGAGTACTGTGTACAGTTCTGGTCGCCACACCTTAAAAAAGATATCATAGCACTGGAAAAAGTACAGAGAAGGGCAACTAAAATGATTAAAGGGTTGGAACACTTTCCCTATGAGGAAAGATTGAGGCGCTTGGGGCTCTTTAGCCTGGAGAAAAGACGACTGAGGGGAGACATGATAGAGGTTTACAAGATAATGCACGGGTTAGAGAAGGTAGAGAAAGATGTGTTTTTCTCCCTCTCTCACAATACAAGAACTCGTGGGCACTCTATGAAATTATTGAGCAGTCGGGTTAGAACAGATAGAAGAAAATACTACTTTACACAAAGGGTGATAAACACATGGAATTCGTTGCCACAGGAGGTGGTGGCAGCTACAAGCATTGCCAGCTTCAAGAGGGGACTGGACAAATATATGGAGCAGAGGTCCATCAGTGGCTATTAGCCACAGGAGATAGATGGTATTCTCTTTGTGGGGAGGTGGTGCTCTGTTGTCTTGGTGCTGGAAGGAAGGCAGTGGGAGGGCATCTGGTGTCCTGGCCTCACTGACAGTCCTTTAGATGGCACTGGATTTCTAGCCACTGTGTGTGACAGAATGTTGGACTGGATGGGCCACTGGCCTGATCCAACATGGCTTTGCTTATGTTCTTATGTTCTTATGTTCTCACAGACCAACTGGAGATCGCTTATTATCAGTGGGGGACCTTCCCGTGGTGTTCCACAGGGTACAATCCTATCCTCCAAGCTTTTCAATCTCTATGCAAAGCCATTAGGACAAATCATTTTTAGTTGTGGGACCGACTGTCATCAGTGTCCTGACTGACTCATCAATGCCCAGCCCCAACCCCTGGACCTAGAAACATGAAATTTTGGGAGAACATTCCTTCCATTATATAAACACCCACTAAGAGGGATTTTAAGAAATTCGCCCCCTAAGGGGGTAAAAAGGGACAAAATGTATTTTCCCAAAGTGATCCAGCTTCCCTGCCTGCTTGTGCCCCCGCCCAATACCAGCTCGGCCACTCTTCCCTGATTGGGCCAGCCTTTCAAGGTCATTTGCATATGCGAGCAGATTGGGACTCACAACGTTCCACACCTCACCCCCTCCACACACCAGAGACAGTTGGAACACAGGTCATTTGCATATGCAGCCTGATTGGTCCTCACTCCCCACCTTCTAAACAGTACGCAGTTGCTACTGCAACATTGAAGGTGTCCTGAGGTTACATGCACCTCCCAATCTTCCCCTGAAAGTTCACTAGGGTTGCCAACTCAAAAAAAAAAACCGACACACAAACCAAAAAATGTTACATACCCATAAATATTATAACGGGATTTAAAGTAGTTAAATACTGTAGCGAAGCATGTATAAGCTAGTATCCTTATCCAAATCTCCTGATGATGCGGTAAAGGTCCTGATTAGCTGTCTGTCTGCTAAACCCTGGGGAGAGAGAGGTAATGGCTGTTGGGAAGGCGGAGATCTTAACGGACACTGTGCTCCCCACTTTGGGGAGTTCAGCTGGCCCTTGCTGACTCAGTTAAGAGTCTTGGGATTATACTGGATCCAACATTACTACTGGAGAAGCAAGTTAGTGCCGCTGCAAAGAAGACTTTCATCTAACTCAGCCTAGCCTGGAAGATGGCCCCGTACCTTGATGCAGCTGATCTGGCCACCTGGATCCAGGCCACAGTAAAACTGAGACAAGGCAACTGTAGTGCACTTTACACTGGTCTCCTCTCAAAACCAACTCAGAGACTCCAGTTGGTGCAGAACGCCAGGGCTTGGCCCCCAAACAGAAATGCATGTGTGATGGACAAAATACCTACCCAGGGAAGAAGTGCCTTCCTGAATCAGACCAAGGCCCATTTAATGCAGCATCTGGTTCCCAACAGCAGTGAATCACATAGATATATCATCAACAGTGCACCTGTCAGTCTATGGGTGACAGGCTATGGCAGACAGACCCCTGTACCCTCACAGCAAGAAGTCCATGATCCTGGTTGAAAGGCTTTATTCAGGGATCCAGTCAATTCCACAGATATGTCCATAGGATTGCTCAAGAGTAAAGCAAGCATACATGCAAGTTGACAGGAATACCTAAGAGCCAGAGGAGTTAGCCGTGTTAGTCTGTAGTAGCAAAAAGTAGCAGATGCGTGACGCATCTGAAGAAGAGAACTGTGACTCTCGAAAGCTTATGCTACAGTAAAGTTGGTTAGTCTTAAAGGTGCTACTGGACTCTTTTCAATTCAGGAATACCTAAATGTGTGAAAACCATTCTTCTTATAGAGCACAATTACTCGTTCCCCCTCCCAACAGTAAAACACAACTTTGACGCGAAGCTCTTGAGTACTTTTTGTATAGTTTACATATCAAGTCTATACACTAGGAAGGCATAATATTAAAGCTGAAACACAGTGATTCATGAGAACGAACAGTGTACAAGGTCAGTAGCTCTGAGAGCTTCAAAGCATGTAAATAAGGCACCTGAGGCTTCAGTAAGACTGTGAAAGCAAGGCAATTTATGGCATTGGCAACATGACATCAAGGTACAGCATTAACAATGGTTCACAGTAACAGCAACGGCTCATTGTAACAGCTCAGCTTAAAATAATGGCATGGATGAGGTGCAGACATGACAGCACCACCTAGTTTACACCAATCATAGCTGGTACCTCTAACCATGATATGCCCCCTGCCCTTTGTTTGCTGCCACAGACAAGACTGGCTCCACTCAGTGGGTAGATCAGGGAGAGCCTAATGGATTTCCCAAATCCAACTGAAAAGCCAGAAGGTTTTTTTAGTAACTCAGAGAGATGCTTTGGTAAAGGGATAGGAAGACTGTAGACTATACTACTGTGTAATGATGGTCATAGATCCAGAGGAGTTAGCCGTGTTAGTCTGTAGTTGCAGTAGTCTGTGCTACTGGACTTTTTACTATTAGGTAATTATGGTTGCTTTAGGTATGTTCCTACTGAGTAATTTCCACATCATGTTGTGTCAAACTGCTTATGTTTTCTTCAGTATTGTATCAGCTCTTTATTGGATTTCCGCTTGTTTTCAAATTCTGCAATCTATTCCCTGTTTTATTGTTTATTGAATGTCTCGGTCGTTGATTGTATTGACTTACGTTATGTAACCCACCTTGAGTCTCAGGGAGAAAGGTAAAGGTGCAAGCACCGAGTCATTACCAACCCATGGGGGGCCGTCGCATCACGACATTTTCTTGGCAGACTTTTGTTATGGAGGAAGTTTGCCATTGCCATCCCCACCCAGGGAGAAAGGTGGAGTATAAATAACATAAATAAAAACAAAACATTAGTATTTCAAGTGTAGCTCTTGCTCCCACCTTCTATTTTACTAGTTTAAAGCTGGCCGTGAACCGAAATAAATAAAGTAAGTAAGTAAGCTCCCACCTTCTGCATCCGAACAGAGCCCCAGACCACAAAGCCATCTCTCACTGGTGGTAGCCAAGTCAGTATCCATGGATGCCCACATCCCCCTATTGTGTGCACGTGTGTGTGTGTGCGCGCGCACATATGCATGTGTATGTGTGGTCACTTGACTCTGGTAATTATTTCTGAAGTTTGATCTGTGGCTGCCAAAATTAATGGTAGCACCTTAAAGGCTAACAAGATATTTATTCTAGCATAACTGACAACGGGGAAATTGAAATGGTTCAGGACTTTCTATCCCTTGGCTCAATCATCTATCAAGAAATCAGAAGAAGACTGAGACTTGGAAGAGCAGCTGTGAGGGAGCTAGAAAAGATTCTTAAAGATAAAGAGGTCTCTCTGCAGACCAAAATCAAGATAATACAAACGATGGTATTCCCGATTGCTATGTATGGATGTGAAAATTGGATGGTGAAGAAAGCTGACAGGAAGAAAACGGATTCGTCTGAAATGCGGTGCTGGAGGAGAGTTCTGTGACTACCATGGACAGCTAAAAAGACAAATAAGTGGGTTCTAGATCAAATCGAGCCTGAATTCTCCCTAGAAGCTAACATGACAAAATTGAGGCTGTTGCACTTTGGTCACATCATGAGAAGAGTCACTGGAAAAGTCAATAATGCTGGGGGAAGTGGAAGGCTGCAGGAAAAGAGAAAGACCTAAAACAAGATGGCTTGACTCTGTAAAGGAAGCCGCATCCCCCAGTTTGCAAGATCTGAGCAAGTCTGTTAACGATAGGATGTTTGGGAGGTCTTTCATTCATAGGGTCGCCATAAGTCAGCGGTGACTTGACAGAACATAACAAATGAGGATAGCATTTCATGCACAAACACTGCCATCCCAAACAGAGTTACACCCTTCTAAGCCCATCAACTTCAGTGGACTTAAAATAGTGTCCTTCTGTTTAGGACGGTGCTGAATGTCAGTACAGCCAAATGACCGAACCATGAATTCAGCCGGTTTGAATCTCACTGGTGCCAGGGAGTCCCTAGGTGGCCACAGGCAAGCCATTTCTTCGCTCAGCCTTGCCAACCCAAAAATAATAATGATGCAATGCTTCTCATTAAAATCACTAAGAAAGCTATCCATTTTCCCCTGAAAGCATCCTGGTAATTGGCTGCCACCACTCAGGGTCCTCCTGAGAACATCTAGACTGACCCACTGAGAAGGTGCCCTTCCATATCAGTCCTAGCACAATAACAAAGTAACAGGGTAGAAATCTTGGGAAAGAGGTTATAGCAAACTAGGTAGCGCCCAGGCAATCTGGCACATGGCGAAGAGATTCAGAGAAATAGCTCAGAAAAATGTCCTGTACTAAGGAAGCTGAAAAATGTTGCTACTCCTGGATCTCTCTGCAGCCTTTGACACAGCGGATCATGCCATCCTGCTGAGGTGCTCGGAGGCAGAAGTAGGTATCAGGGGATGTGCCACAGATGGATTTAAGCCATTCCTTATGGATCAGACTCAAGGGGTTGCTGTGGGGACCAGCTAGCTTCAGTCTGGAAATTACCTTACAGGGTGCAATCTTATCCCCCATGTAAGCCTCTATGTAAAGCCTTTAGGAGAAATCATTTGTAGCTATGGAATCGGATGTCGGCAATATGCAGATGACACCCAGTTCTACATCTTGCTATCCAAATCCCCGGATGAGGCAGTAGAGGTCGAGTCACTGCCTGACAGCTGTGGTCAAATGGCTGAAAGCGAACAAAGTGGAACTGAACCCAGACAAGACAGAAGAGATGCTGTTTGGGTCGACAGGGACTCTGAAGGACCTTGTGCTCCTCACTTTCACTGGGGCGCCGCCTGGAAAAACAAGTTAATGCAGTTGCAAAAGATGCCTTCTGCAAACTCAGTCTAGCCCACAAGATGGGAGCCCCACCTTGACATGGCCAACCTGGCTCCCTGGATCCACAGTAGGTAACATTAAGACTTTGGCAGTCGTCACACGGGCTTCTATTTAGCACGAAAATGGCACAATTTCCCGGCAAACACCCACCTTATTCCAACACTGATGCGATTTTCTCTCTTCTGCTTTGTGCTTGATAGTCGCAATATTTTGCGCCTCAGTGTGAATGCCTCACATCGATGTTTTTTGCCTCGCCACGCCATAGGCCCACCTTTTTTCTCTCTCCTCAATCCCAGAATCCATTTCTCCCGCGACTCCCTTTTTTTTGTAATAATGTCCTGATATCGCTATAACGACATCACACAATGAAAATTTTCTGCTGAAGAAAACAAGTAAAAAATGACTGAATTGCCATTAGAGAAATTTTTATTTTAACCCAAAACCACACCTCGCTAAAAATGGCCATGTTCAGTCATTTTCCGGGTTTTTTTTTTAACATTACGATGTTATAGCGATATAATGCCTTTATTTTTTTTTGCGCGGGAAAATTTTAAACTCCGTAACCGTTCTATCCAACTTCCACTTTCAGTTTTGCGTTACCGAGAGGATCTTAGGTGCAGAAGACTGCAGCCTCATCCAGCTGACAACAACTTCAGTTGTGCACACGGATTTCAGATTATTCAGGAAACAGCAGTAGATTAGGAAGCTGAGAAAAGAGTGAAAGGTGAGTCTACTGGCATGTTTATCTAATGTTATTCCATTATAGCGGAATTAAACACCAACAAAAAAAATTTTTTTAAAGGGGGAGGAGCTGCTTCTGCGCCCATTAGAGAGAACGGAACAGAGCGCTTAGGTGTGGACAGCTGGGAGCGCGAAGAAATGTGAGGTGACCCAAAGAAACGTTACTGTGCCGCTATCAGCGATGACGCTATATGCTGTAAATTTAACGGAACAGATGCCCGTGTGATGATGGCCTTTGACTACTGTAATGCATTCTACACAGGTCTCCCCTCAAGTCGCCTGGGACTAGGCACAACATGCACATGACTTCCATTCTGCAGTCAATCCACTGGCTACCCATCAGTTACTGAGCTCAGTTCCAGGTTTCGGCCATCAGATACAAAGCTCTTGGTCCCTCACATCTACAGGACCGCCTCTGTCCATATGCTCCACCACAGCAGAGACTGGTGCAATCCGAGGAAATGCTGTTATCAAATTGTGCCTTCAGAAAAGTTTACAATAGTTGTTTGTTGGTGGAAAGGGTTTGGCTTTGTTAAGAAAAAAGTCTAAAACTGCATTGTTCAGGGGAGACTTATGCCTCATCCGATGAAGAGAGCTGTGGCTCTCGAAAGCTTATGCTACAAATAAGTTGGTTAGTCTTAAAGGTGCTACTGGACTCTACTATTTTGCCAAAATAGAAGTAACTCTTCTGCAGATAGGTATGTTTGGGGTAATAAATGTTTGGTCCATTAACTTCTGTAGACTTACTTGCAAGGCTGTTGTAGAAACTAAGCTTGCTTTGAATGTAGGCACTTGACTACTGCACATAAGAATTTTCCTTTATATAACATGAATCCTCTCATCATGGAATCCGTGGCTATTTTTGCTCTTGCAAGCAGCCAAATTTAGAGCACACATTGGATAATTAATACTGCTTAGGCATAAACATATACTTCATATCCAGCCATCTTAATCTTTTGCTTTATACCAGTTATGGTTTTAAGGGTGGCAGAATTTCTTTAATTAATTGTAGTTTATTATATACTATATTGTATCCTTAATGGATTTTATGGTTTTATAAGTTTTATCTTTACATAGCATTGTTTTAGATTTCTGTTTTGAACATCGAACTTTTAAAGGGGTTTTTTTCCTCTCATTAGCACGCAGTAATTAATTCATTCTCTTGATCATGCCACCAACTAGACATTTTGGATCAGTCTTCAAGGAATGTATACAGTGGTCAAACTGAAAAAGACGAATGTCTTCTTATCCAGAGTCCTGCCTTGGAGTGCTGATTCACACGTGATGAATTCTCTACATGGCATTTATGAAAAAGAACTTTCAGACGGGAAATTTCACACACACCATTTGGGACAACTGCATGTGACTCTTTGTTTTAGGCGCGTGCTACGGAAAGGGTAAAAGTGCAGGTTGACATACACTGAAGGGCTTCCCTTTTATTCTGGGAAAAGTGACTGTCAGGAGAGGCCGTGGCCCCGTGGCGGAGCATATCTGCCTGACATGCAGAAGGTCCCAGGTCAAAGACCGGTGCCCTGAGACCCTGGGGAGGCCTTGCCGCTCAGAGTAGACAAGACCCGCCTTGACAGATAAATGGCCCGACTTTCTGCAAAGCTCCTTCCTGTCTACTATGTAAACTAGCGGTAAGCAACGGACCCAGCCCAGCTCCCAGACCTTTCCCATTTGGCCCATTGCACAGCCTCTGTCCTCACCCCCCTCTTCTCTTATTGAGCACATCAGGCTCTCGTGTATGCCAGTGTACCTGCCATTATGGTGTTATGCATTTTGCGCTGATCATAACTGCTTGCCAAAGTTGTATTCTGTATACTGCATATATCATCTGAGGGTGTCTTAACTGCTAACATAAAAGGCAGGAGAGCCAGTGGGGCCTCTCCGTGATCTGTTGAAACTATTTACTTTCACTTTTCCAGCAAGTGCCCTTGAAGGCGAGCTGCAAGCAGCTAACGTTGTATCTTTTCCCCGAGACTGGAGTATTTTCACTTTGTATTCCATCTAGTCTAAACTAATCAGTTCCCATGTAACTTCTTTGGGGTTTCGCGCCAGAACGTCAACGGACCGAAGGGCAAGAAGTTTCCCTATACTCAGTAATGCTTTTGTTTGAATTGTCACTTCTGCCAATTGCCACCTTCGGGTGAACATCTGTACTGTATGGATCTCAACAAAGTTGCTTCAACTGGAACACTTGCGTGTTAACTGTGGAGGGCTTGAGGGGCCCAACTGCCAGGGACTGACACAGGCCTTTCTTCTGCATAAGGAGGCCAGGTCAAGGCAGCCCCCTCCCTCTCTAAATATGAACAGGAAAGGTTCTCCGCTTATAACCCACAGCGGCTAGCATCAGCTGGACTGTGAGCCAAACTAAACGTGACGGCATCCGCATTGCCACCACCCTCATTTTAACATGATTTTAAAATGCCACGAGGGCATGATCTTGATCGGCCCTGCTGAGGCGCTCTTGTCCCCCTTCCCCCATGTCTTATCAAGGGTCAAAATGGCCGCTCCATTGTCATGGCAATTTTGGCACTTGAAAAGGTGTGGGGGAACCAAAAGTGCCCTCGTGGCACTTAAAAATGGTAGTGGCATCCTCACGGTGGCCACAAAGACGCCATTATGACTAGTTTGCCCTGTGTCTTGGCCTAAGAGAAGGCTGTACTAGAACCCTAAAGAGAGGCCCCTTACGCCTCCCTTCTCGCCTCACTATTTTCTTGGCCTGAAATGGCCCTGAGGACCTGCTATTTGCCCTATTGGGGAAACTTAACATGTATTTATTTACTTTACTTCATTTATACCCCACCTTTCTCTTCAATGGGGACCCAAAGCAGCTTATCCTCTCCTCCATTCTCATCCTCATACCAACCCTGTGAGGTAGGATAGGCTGAGAGGGTGTAGCTGACCTATGGTCAGAAAGCTTTCATGGCAGAACGGGGATCTGAACCTGAGCCACCCGATCCTAATATGGGCCTTTTCCACACAGGTGATCTTTGCTGGTTCTGGTCCCATACTGCTTCTGATTTTCTTCTGAAATCCATACACTTTAACTCCCCCCTTTGGATTTCAGTGCGGCGTTGTCAAGAGTTCTTTTCGAATTTCCTGCCTGTGCTTATTCCTCTGTGTTTTTCTCAATGCAGTTTTGAGTTGACTTTTTCCATTGTTCAGAATTTACCTTTTGGTTTCCCCCCTCCAGCCTCTGTCCTGCCCTTCTCCTCCCTCTGCAGGCCTCTTCTAGCTGATCGGATTCCCCCTCCTCCCCCTCCTCCTCGTTCCCCTCCTTTCCCAAGACGTATCTTTTTTTTAAAAAACCCTTAAATCATATACAAAAATGTCTATTCAGAGTGTGGCTGTCACGTGTTTTTAAACTAAGCATAATGGCGTTATAATGTCATAACCGTATAATGACAGGGTTACTTTGTGTTGTAGTTAAATGGATCTCTTTTAGGTTTTCAAAGATTAGCTATTTATGTTTTCTGAGTAAAAAAAGGTCTGTGTTTGGGGTTCCTCTGTGCCAACACTGTTGTGTTTCCTTTTGCTTTCGTTCCTCTTTTTGTTTATTTTTCACCCCCTGCTAACGCCTTAGTGCTGGGCGCCTGCAGTCGTCATAATGTCATAATGTGATGTGACGGCACTGGTGGCGCGAGAGTGACACCAGCAATGACACCCACATAATCTTTATTTCATGGTGGCTTGGACAAAAAAAAGACGGTACCCACAGTAGAATTAAAAGCTGCGTGCAGAAAGGCAGGTGGCCAAAGTGAATTTGGCCCTTGGGGAGTGAACACCCAAAAAGAGAAGAGTAAATTCCCCACGCAGAAAATGCCCAAGCTGGCAAATTTCCCCAAAGGGGCAAACAGTGGCTCCCTATGGCCATTTCAGACCTCTCTGAACCAGGCCTCATCTGCTGGTCAGACCCAGGAAAATATAATGTATAGCCCTCAATCTGTATCCTTTGGGCCAATGCCTAGAGCAGCCAGATGGCCCCTTTTGTCAGTCAAGGTGTGGGAAGGAGTTTTGCAAGCGAGGGGAAGAGGGAGTCCACCTACTAAAATCATTTTCAACTACCATCTGCCCCAATCCATCCATACATTCTAACATGCACCAGCAACAGATGACTGCAAGTCACTGCATGCAAAAAATCTGCACGTTCACATGACAGATAGTTGGTGTAGGACTGAGTAGGTTGTGTATGTGTGTGATCCCAGAAAGTACAGTAAGTGTGGAAGTGGGAGTTGAAATCATAACCTTTCAGAAACACCATCTGGTGGACAGAACCCGGGCCATTTCATTCAGTGGGGGGCTTCAGCCATGCCAATGGCCCACGACTTGCCCTCTGTGACCCAGGGTTTTGCTAGTAAATATTTCTGACAACTGGATTGTGGGGTTTTGTTTGCAGAAGGTAGTTTATTAGCTTAATGACTAACCATATTTCTTAGTCATTTCACCACAACCGTCAAAGCAATACACAACCATAGTAAAATTTCACACCAGTGGCAAACAATTACAAAAACAAAAACAGTTTGAGCAATAAAACTACTAAAAGTCTACCCCAAATCACTGACCGTACGCACACCACCGTGGATGCCCTAGGAAACACCCTGTGGAAGAGGTGCGTGTTAACCCCTTCTCTCCTGAAGGCCAGCAAAGATGGCGGGTATGATTAGGGAGGGCATTCTGTAACTGTGGCACCCACACAAGGGGACTGAAATAAAGCCTTCTCTGACCATCCTAATCGCTAAGCGAGATTTTTTGAGAGAAGGACCTCCCTAACAAGCTAAGCCTTTTAGGGTAGGCTGCCCTTTTTAACCCAGGGGGTCAAACATCTAGGATGAAAAGCACTGCGCCACAAGATTAGCAGTATAAATCCCATACATCTATAAAATGGTTTTGAAGAGGAAAATACATGAAAAAGGGACCAGTGTGCACAGCCCAAATCCTCAGCATCTTGAACATGAATCGATAAACATCACACATGACACCACTTTGGTTAAACATTCTTCTAAAGAACCAACCCTTAATGTATCCATCAAGGCTCCTTAAAAGTACGGGTACGGGTCATATAAGAAGTTCCTTCTAATCACATCTTACACTTTTGGTTTTGAGAGAATGCAAGTATGCTTCTGCCCCTCGTGTTTGTAGAGATAAGTTCAGACACATGAACAGACGAACAAATCCATCGGGCAATGCTGAAGCAAAATTGTATCCGAGGATCAAGCAGCAGAGCTTGTACGAATCTGGGATGGTTTCCTTTGAAGTACGGCGTTCAGTTCTGAGCATCACAATTCAAAAAAAAGATGCAGATAAATTGGAAAGGATTCGGAGGAGAGCTGTAAGGATGGCAACTGTCTAGAAGGAAAATCATACGAGGCACGGCTGGAGGAAATTGGTATGTTCGGCACAGAGAAAAAAGACTAAGAGGGGGAATCTGTTGAGAGTTTTTGAGCATTGGAAGAACGTCGGGCAGAAGAGGGAAGGCTGTTCATTCACACTGTGTCCACTCAGAACCGGGCACAAAGCAACGGGCTCGAGAGCCGCCCAGCGGATGCTGAATCTTGCGAGCCCAGCTGCTCTGGCCTGAACTGTATGGCTTTGGGCAAGTCACTTTCTGCCAGACTGAGTTCCCCATCTGTAAAATGAGAACAGCAATGATCTTGTTGTGAGGGGAAATACATCGACGGTCAAGCGCGTTGCAATTTTTTGTGGTTTTCCCCTTCACATTGTATATAATCTATATTTATCTCCCGAAATTTACCAGAGTCAGTTCCCAACATTTCATCCCTTGGCCATGCTCTGAGGGAGGGGTCAGTGACAATGAAGTGCAGGGGCTCAATTTGGGGCGGGGGGACAGTAGAGAGTGTGGGTGGATGTTGAGTGGGGAAAGGGGGACAGAAGCCACCGGAGTGGGAGGGCTTCAGGGCAGGAAGAGGACGAGAGCACTTAAAATTACACTCACCCCATGAAATGGTGTGTGTGTGAATACATTCGTTTAAGCCTCTTAAAATTAATGGGCAAAGTCTTCTTAAGAAGTGCTGGTTAGCTACCTTGAACAAGCTCAGAGAGGATGGACAAACCGTATCACAGAGTGAACCATGAGCAAGCTGCCTAGCGAGGCTGCATCACTGCCTGCCTCGTAGATCTCCCCGTGGTGGTGGAGGAGAGTGCCCTCAAGTCATAGCTTGTGGGGTTTTCATGGCAAGAGACTAACAGAGGGGGTTTGCCAGTGCCTGCCTCTGCAACCCTGGTCTTCCTTGGAGGTCTCCCATCCAATTACTAACCAAGGTTGACCCTGCTTAATTTCTGAGATCTGGCTCACCTAGGCTATCCAGGTCAGGGTTTAAATCTCACCTTAACACGGAAGTATTCACACTGGACCATAAACGCTGTGCTAAAAACCACTTTCAGGGCGATTCTGACAACTGGGAACAGTATGAAAGCTTTCTACATAGAGCTAGGTTTGCCAGTTCTTACCCCAGATGTCAGGTACCACCTTTCAAATTTCCAGCGGAAGTAGGAGGAAAGGCCCCTTCAGTGGTCCCGCTGTCCAACCCCCCCCCCCAATCATTTGCAGTTTCCAAGCAGGTTTTGGGAATCAAGCAGCTAACACAGCTGCAGAGAGCAGGGTGGGGGGGGGGAGAGAAGTCAGGGCTGGCTTCCTTCCTGCTTTGGCCAAAGACTGAAAGGGCAACACCTGCTCTTTCAGGATAATAAGCTGCAATGCCCTACATGGTACCTGAGGCTGCAGGGCAAGGCAGGCCGATTACAGCTATGGCCATTGCAGCTATGCACGTATCTCCAGAGATACTCATTGGCATGCATCCCTGGCGCACATAACAATTGTCATTCAATGTGTAGACTCAGCGGGTTGGCCAGAAATAGAGGTGCTCAAGAAGAAAAATCATTTCTAGTTGGAAGCCTGGGAGGAGAGTTCACCGTGCTCCCCCCCTGTACACACTCCCTAAATGGTTAGCCTGGTACTTGGGGGATTAGTCAAAAAATGACCTTTTGGGGCAAAAGCCTGTTATGTTGGAATGTTATTCTTCTCTGCTATAGAGGAGATAAAAATGTGTTTATGAGATAGGCAATGCAAGGTTTAGAATGTCCTCTGCTATTAATTCCCACACTTTTAAAGTACATGAGGCTTTGTAAGTGAGCAGCAAACTAGAACAGTGTTACTTAGCAACCTGAGGTGGCTTTTGAAACGGAGTTGTTGGTGGATAAATAGCATGCCGTTCGTTTGTGTGCACATGTGTGTACAAGAGACTGCATGTGTCTGTTCCAAGAGAGAGGGCTGCTTCTAGGCATGTCTTGTAGACCCCCTTTTGGATATGGATTGCTGGAAAATTCTCCTCAACAGACCCCATCAATAGCCAACAGGAATGGCAGAGGAGAAGTCCAGGATGGATTGTGCCCATTATGCAAGAAAATAAAGTATGCATTTTGGAAAAGAGAGTGAGTGAAGGGTGGCATTTATAGTCTATTATGTAGATGATCTCTGTGGGTGTGAAACCGAATACAGCAGGAATGGCATAGCAGTATCACTAGTCTTGAAAATTAAGCCCACAAAAGTTGCTAGCCCACAGAACTTTTTTACTAGCCTGGATTGCCAAAAGGAGGAAGTGTTTAAAGGGGGGAGGGCTACAACTGTTCTGAGTTACAAAATCTTCCCTGCCCGGTTGCCAGGAGAAGCTCTAATCTGCCACAGTTGATCAGATGAGATCCTCCTTCGCACAAACGTAATCAAAAATATAGTTTAATGTTGAAAACATCAGGCTAAGATATAGGGTTGCCAGCCTCCAGGTGGTAGCTGGAAATCTCCTGGAATTACAACGGGTCTCCAGGCCACAGAGGTCAGTTCACCTGGAGAAAATGGCTACTTTGGGGGGTGGACTCTATGGAATTATGCCATGCCAAGGTCCTTTCCCTCCCCAAACCCCACTTTCTCCAGGTTTCTCCAGGTTTCACCCCCTAGATCTCCAGGAATTTCTCAACCTGGAGCTGACAACCCTACTAAGATACCATATTCATAGACATTTTACTATATATTGAATGTTATACACATGCCAAGGCTCATTGTCTGTATGGGCTCACTATGGCTGCAGCCACAAGGAGGTATCTTCCTTTGCCTTGACTTCCTCATTGCAGCTTTTTTTCTTTTTAGAGTATCCAGACTACTGGCTACCTGTCCTTTCCTGTCGTGACTCCGAACGGCGGTAGGAGAAACTTTTTTAAAAGAACGTGGCACCACGACGTCATTTCTGGGTTTCCCCTGGAAGTGGCACGTACAACATGGCAGCCTCTGTTCCGGCCCTCAAACGTCCGGACAATGCCGTCCTAATTCAGACAATGTGGTCCTGTGATCACCCAGTTTCCAGGTTTTCCCTGTCCTCGGTACATTCTTTCTCGAATCTGGTTTAGTGTGATCTTTCTGGAGAGAACACAGTCCAAAGTGCATTAACAAGCGTTCTGGATGGGAAGGTGCATATTTTGACAGTCCCACCCACATCAGTGCCTTTCCCCTCCATCAGCACCTTGCAGCTTCCGCCAGAGGTCTTTAAAAAAGTCTGCAATTGGATTACAACAATCTATTGCCACAATCAACTAGTTCCTCTGAATTCCCAGTATCAGGGCTTTTTTTCAGGGGGAACGCGGGGGAACGGAGTTCCAGAACCTCTTGAAAATGGTCACATGGCCGGTGGCCCCGCCCCCTGATCTCCAGACCGAGGGGAGTTGAGATTGCCCTCTGCGCCGCTCAGCGGCACGGAGGGCAATCTCAACTCCCCTCTGTCTGGAGATCAGGGGGCGGGGCCACCAGCCATGTGACCATTTTCTCTGAGGGCAACACACTGAGTTCCACCACCTCTTTTCTCAGAAAAAAAGCCCTGCCCAGTATTAATTTTTTAAAAGCTAAGTCTCTAGCCCTTCTGATCCAGAGGAACTGGTAGATTGTGGCAAAATATAATTATGAGGTTATTGTGCTATAGTGCTATAGCAATTAGCAATTATTTTTAAAAGCCCTCAAAAAACTGGCCAGTGGTCCCGCTGGGAAAAGGAAGGAAATTGTGCAAAAAACTTCAGTGTGGATGCCAGTGCTTCTGCATTCACGACAGTGAGGACCAAGAAGCAGTGGATGGATGCAGTCTATGTTTGCAGCACACAAGCCATCCAACGGTAAGTCAATAATAACTTTATACAGGGAAACATCATATGGCAGTGGTCTTCAACCTTTCCAGACTCAGGACTGACCTTTAACCCCCCCCCCCAGGTGACCTGCTGACTTGCAAGCATGTGACTGGAAGTAACATGACATCAGACTCATGTGACTAGAAAAGGTGCCCTTAAAAGGATCCCTGGAGTGGGGAAGGGAGGAAGTGTGTACGACACCTGCGCACTAGCAGGCGGCCCTTTCTGGAAGAAGTAATGACTTTATAGGGGCTTGCAACCCACCTGGGGATCCTGGCCCTGGGCTGAAGGTAGGGTTGCCAACTCCAGGCTCGGAAATTCCTGGAGATTCTGGGGGTGGCCTAGAGAAGGCAGGGTTTGGGGAGAGAAGAGAGCTCAGAGGGGAGTAATGCCAGAGAGTCCATCCTCCAAAGCAGCCATTTTCTCCAGGGGAGCTAATCTCTGTCTCCTGGAAATCAGCTTAATTCCTGGAGATCTCCAGGCCCAACGTGGAGGCCGGCAACCCTAACTGAAGTCTGCCACCCCATGATGATGCTTCCCTGTGATAATTCTTTGTATCTTTGCTTGCTACATTTGTTTCTACATATTAAAACAAGTTATAACCACGTTAAACACTCAAAATACATTTCACTTCTCACAGAATCAGAGAATCACAGAGTTGGAAGGGGCCATCCAGACCTTCCAGTCCAACCCGCTGCCCAATGCAGGATGAGCCTAAAGCATCCCTGACAAAGATTCATCCAGCCTCTTCTTGAAAACTGCCAGTGAGGGAGATTTAGTTCCAAGAACCACCCAGAATTTAGTTCCAAGAATCACATTATAAGAAATATTCATGAACGTGTCTTATACTAGTCCTGAGCACGAGTTACAGTGAATGCACGTACAATATTTGTACAGAGCATACTTGTTTGTTCTTTGTATGTGCACTGAGTAATTCTCATGTGAGATTCAATGCACGTTCAGCCGAATGTATGACTGAAAATGCACATTTATCCAGGTACCTGTCTCCAGTTTCATTTGAAAACTGAACGTACGCTGGCTCTTTCTGACAGACAGGAGGGATGTGTGTTCACTGTAAGGTGCAGGCAGGGATAGCTGAGCCAGACCTTGGGTTTTCGAAGGCCAGAATCGCCTGCTCTGATTGGCAGAGGCTCTCAGGCATCACGGGAGGAGGTCTTCCACAACAGCTGATACCGACTCCTTTGAACTGCAATGAGCTACAGCTTCTCCTCAAGCAGTGGGACTCCAGAATGACAGTTTTTTCCAATATGCTACAGAAAACGGCTTAAAGAGCTGGGGGCAGGGAGGGGGGGTGTCAAGTCACATCCTGTGACCTATGTCACTTTTTCATCTCTTGATGTTTTTTAACCCTCATCTAATAGAGATACAAGCCTTGACCTGGCAAGCTCAGGAGCCGGAGAGCTCTTCAGATCTCAGAAGCTAAGCAGGGTCAGCCGTGGTTAGTAAGTGGATGGGAGACTTCCAAGCAGGGCTTTTTTTCTGGGAAAAGAGGTGGTGGAACTCAGTGGGTTGCCCTTGGAGAAAATGGTCACATGGCTGGTGGCCCCGCCCCCTGATCTCCAGACAGAGGGGAGCTGAGATTGCCCTCCGCGCCACCCTGCAGCGCGGAGGGCAATCTCAACTCCCCTCTGTCTGGAGATCAGGGGGTGGGGCCACCAGCCATGTGACCATTTCCAAGAGGTTCCGGAACTCCATTCCACCGCTTTCCCACTGAAAAAAAGCCCTGCCTCCAAGGATGACCAGGGTTGCAGAGGCAGGCAATGGCGAACCACTTCTGTTCGCCTCTTGCCGTGAAAACCCTGTCAGGGGTCGCCATAAGTCAGCTATGACTTGAGAGCACTCTCAACCATCAATAGGTATAAAAGTTTCAGCAATTTCTCATTTAGGGGGCCAGTATCTTACCCCTCCTACAATACTGGAGCATTTAAAACAAAAAGAACTTAATTTTTAACTGTCAGTGTGCACCACTGCACCAGCAAATACCTTCCGTGGATATCACATATGGAAGAGAGGTCCAAAATATGTCTTACTGAGCTCTCCCATCCCCTATCAGCCAGGTGTGCTGCAATGTGCTTGGCCATTCCCAAAAACCTGAGCCTCCCCTGCGCCCCAGCACCACACTTCACTGCACTCATCCCATGGATTGATCTTTCCCAGCCTGCCTGCTCCTTGTGGGAGTAAGTCCTCAAGCCAGTATCTAGAGAGGATGGGTCCCACTGGCAGACTGTAAGCGAAGCAGGAGGGACCAGGGGTTATGCCAGGGTGCATAAAAAAAAATAGATTCCATTTAAATCAGATGTTAAACCTAAGATATCTTTTAAAAGAACATAATTGAAAATGCCATTGGAATGAAACACATTCTGAAGCATCCAACTATATAAAAGGCTAAGCGTACTCAAGACAACTCACTTCCTACCCTGGTGTGCCACCAGAGGGCGCTGCTGTGGAGGGAAGCCCAGATGAGGCAGCCAGATCTCCAGAGAGCGTGTCACGGCGGGGAAGCCCAGGCCAAGATCATGAACGGAGCAGGGGGCAATGCCTACCCCCCCTTCAGCCAGCTGGGATCAGGAGCGGAGCAGGTGGCAATGCTCTCCCCCCACCTTCACTCATCTGGAATCAGGAGTGGAGCAGGTGGTAATGCCCGCCACCCTTCACCCAGCCGGGATCAGAAGTGGAGCAGGTGGCAATGCCCACCCACCCCCTACACCCAGCCAGGATCAGGCACAAAGCAGGAGGCAATGCCCGCCCCCTTCACTCGGCAGGGGACCAGGTGCAGAGGAGGTGGCCAAGCACGCCCCCCTGCCTTCATCCGGCCCAGATCAGTGACAGAGGAGGAGGGAATGCCTGCCTGCCCACCCTCCCCTTTCTAGAGCCCATTGTATTTTTTCCCACAACAGGCTTTGTACTCCCATAATTTCTTAAAACTGAATCCAGGACCCTCTTTCAAACATACTGCGTGAAAGGCAGGGCTTTTTTTCTGGGAAAAGAGGTGGTGGAACTCAGTGGTGGAACTCAGGAGACCGCACAATGACGTCACTTTGGGTCAGCTGGGACAAGGGGGTAGTTTTTTAAAGTTTAAATTGCCCTTGGGGAAAATGGTCACATGGCTGGTGGTCCCGCCCCCTGATCTCCAGACAGAGGGGAGTTTAGATTGCCCTCCGCGCTGCGCGGGGCCACGTGACCATTTTCAAGAGGTGCCGGAACTCCGTTTCACCGCATTCCGGCTGAAAAAAAGCCTGGGTGAAAGGCAACTTTTCTATATAAAATAAGGACATAGTGACAAAAAATATGTAACTTTTGAGATCAAGCACTGTAAATATGACAGTGGCAGCACAACCTCACAGAGAGTTGTTTTCAATGGGTTTAGATGGCAGTAAGTCTGCATATCAGAGTCCTTGGTAAATAAAATGCTGACTTTATTATTGTGCAAATTATGAAAATTTAGATTCCTATCAAGCACAAGGCACGGGCCTTCATTTGCTGTGTCACACGTTCCGGAAAATCCTGGATGCTGGCGTTCAAGTAAGGAATCTTGCTAACGAGTTCTTACTGAAACCCTGATTTTCGCCATTAGTCCTCTAATTGGATATAAATCCTGTTGTAAAAAAGACACGTTCTATGTGAGTTTGGGGTTATGTTCTAACTAACAAAAGATGTGTTTTGATTGCTGTAGTAACCTGTGCTCGCTGAGGAAATGCACGCATTAAGAAGTATGAAACTTAATTGATTTAATTTGGCCCATTTGAAAGGTGAAATTAATTATTTAACCTTAATTTAAGTCAGTGGGGGCCCATTATTTCATACCAAGGTAGGGATTGTGGGAGAGAGAAGGGAGACAAAAGGTTCAGGGGAAGGTCTTAGGAGAGTGCTGGCAGAGATACCAGGGAAGGGCCAGCTTTTGCCCTCGGCTAGTTTATTTTTTGCAGATGCTAATCACAGGTAATCCGCTAGCTCACTTCTGGGTTTGCCCCACCTTTTTGTTTTTGGTAAAGAATTAAATTTATTAGAGCATGTACGCAGGTGCAGTTATGAGAATCCAGTATGGCTTCAGCGTTGGCTATTAGATGAACGCTGAATCTATGAGCAAAATCCACTACGACACCTCCCCCTACCCTTTAATGTAGCCCCGCCGTTTTAGCTTAGCTTCATATCTGGCTGTGCAATAGTTTAGGTCAAAGAGACTAAGGGCCAAGCTACAAGCGACGAATGACACTACGTGATCAAGTGGAGTGCAAGTGGAGCGCAAGTGAACAGGGAGGAATACACATGACGTGTCTGTTCACTTGCCGTTCAAGTGTCATTCGTCACTTGTAGCTTGGCCCTCAGCTGCATCAGGTGCTCCAGGATGATGTCCAGCGTTGGCATCTACACAAATAAGAACAAGCCTCACCAGTAAAAATGGTTTGGGGGTTTCTAGGGCAAAGGGCACTGTCCTCTTCTTCCCTTGCATATGTACATTTTCGGAAGTCCCTGCAACCGAAGAGGCCAGAGGCTAATCCACACCCACTGCCTTGAAACACTTGAAACACTGTAACATAACGTTTAAGTGGTTCTGCTGCAAATCAACACTCCGCTGGTTCGAATCCCACTCCTGCCATGAGCTCTGTTGGTGGCCTTGAGTAAGCCACACCTCTCAGCCCAGCTCCCCACCTGTATTGTGGGGATAATAATAACAACGCTAACTTGTTTGCCTGCTCTGGGTGAAGCACTAATCTGTCTAGATATAAGCACAGTAATTATTATTATTATTATTTGAATTATCGGGAACACAATAAACAATAAGCAGAGGTCACGTCATTATTGATTGGCCTGGCTAAGCTGATACAAGTTTCCGCTGGAGACCTAAGTATCAACCAGATATCGGCGTAATATGCATGCCAAGTAGCGCCGTCTTTTGTAGTTCTGTAGGTGTTATGTCAGAAAGCTGCAGTTTTCCCACATGAATTGCAGTTTTTCAAGATGTTGCATTCTTCTTCCGTAGTCGGATGGTTTCTATTGCCAGATCTCTGTATTTAATCTTTCCAAATTTGCATCATTCTTTTCTGGAAACCATGGGCAGATGGATTTGCCTTATAACAACATTTCATTATTTCTCGATTTTCGGTGGTTGTCCAAGTTTTGCGCTTACTTTGTTCCAGTAGCACTGCAGCAGTCTGTCCTGGTTCCTCAACAGAATCTGCTGAGCCCCGTAGCCCTTTTGTCGACAGGTGTCCAGGAGCCATAGCACCTGCCGCGGTCCTTGTTGACCCGAGCGACGAACGTTCCAGTATGGATTTCTGTTTATTTTATCTCATCATGACTGATGGTTGTTAGGTGCACTTAGTTTGGCTCCTCAGTTGAGACCTGTCTAGTTTGGGTGACCCTACTAGTAGCAATGCTACCACCAACATAGCTCTCAGCCTCATCGGAACACACAAGCCCCACCAGCACTGCAAGGTGGCACCCTTGATGGGGATGATGATGATGATGATGATGATGATTACTATTCCTAGCATAAGTCATGTGATGGGGAAGGGAGACTCAGTAACATATAACTTAGGAGGCAGCCAATCACTTTCTTTTCCTTAGCCTAGCCCACGTGTCCCCAAACTTTTTGAGCCTGCAGGCATCCCTGGAATTTTGAAAAATAGCAAACACAGAAGGCAGAGCCAAACCCTGGCTTTGCAAAAGAATCACAGAAGGGGAATAAAAAGAAATGAAGGAAAGCCCAAGGGGGGAGAAGGGAAAGGACTGAGGAAATAAAAAGAAGGAAAGCTTCCAGGAAGTGGAACCACACACGAACTAAGGAAAGCTCGACCATTTTGGTGTAGAGGTTAAGAGCAGCAGGACTTTAATCTGGAGAGTGTCAGGCTAGGGATGACAGGCTATGGCAGATGGACCCCTGCACCATTACAGCAAAAATCCAGGTTCTCAGTTAAAAGGTTTTATTCAGGAATCTGATCATTTCCACAGATATGTCCATAGGGTTTCTCAGAAGCAAGGTAAGCAACTAAACAGTAACAGCAGGTCGACAGGAATACTCAAGACGTGTGAAAATCATTTTGTTATAGAGCACAATTATTCCTTTCCCCCTCCCAACAGTAAAACATAACTTTTGCCACGAACCAGTCCTGAGAACTTCTCACATATTTTACCTATCAAGTCTAGACACTAAGAAGGCACGAGATTAAAGCTGAAACACAGTAATTCATGGGTGTGAGCAGTGTACAAGGCCATAAGCACAGAGAGCTTCAAAGCATTAGATAAGACACCCGCAGCTTCAGAGGGCCCGTGAAAGCAAGCTATGGTATTAGCAATATGACATCGGGGTACAGCAACAGCAATGGTTTAAAATATCAGGTCAACATTAGACAATGGCATGGATGTATGGGTACAGACATGACAGAGAGCCGGGTTTGATTCCCCACTCCTCCACTTGAAGGCAGCTGGGTGACCTTGGGTCAGTCACAGCTCTCTCAGCCCCACCCACTTGACAGGGTGATTGTTGTGAGGATAATAATAACACACTTTATAAACCATTCTGAGTGGGCATTGTCCTGAAGGGCGCTATATAAATCAAATGTTGTCGCTGTTGTTGTTACCATTCCACCTAATCCTATAGTGGCTGTGACTGCTACTGCAGCGAAAAAACCTTTCATTTGAATTAGAATAGTTAATAAAAAGCCTTACAGTGGCCCCACCCACTTTCCGAAAAGCTAGGCAGGCACCACAGAAAGTACTGACGGGTGCCACGGTGCTCCTGGGAACCACGCTGAGGAGCCCTGGCCTGGCATAACCACAGCCATTGCTTTGGGGGCTGCGGTTGGTGGAGCACAGTCAGGTGACCTTCATCCCAACACTGCCACTGCAGGCTCACGTCCTGACACCAGCTTGGCATCAGGGGTTGTGTGCCATGTGCTGCTGCCCTGAGGCCCAACTGGATCCTCTCCTGAATAAATGTTCTCAGCCTTAGGGCGGCCCTACGGAAAGCACACGTCACATTTATTTAGGTGTCGGTAAGCTTGTAGCCTGCTTTTTTTGGCATTTGGAAACAGTTCCTAGTGTGAAGAACAATGAATGTGTGAATTAAAACATACGAATTAAAAAATACAATAATCATTCAACAGGTGAGAATAAAAGACAAGCCACCAGCCCAGGCACACCAAAGAGGCCCTCTTAGAAACTCATCATTAGGACACGTATGAACAGGAACTGCGGACCGGCCTTTCCGGCTAGAAGGGCAACCGTGTCCGCCAGCACCAGTTTCTTTGAGGCAACACAAGGAGATCTGCTCAGTGCCTCTCCAGCTCTCTTTATGCTCTTCATCACATGAGATGCGTTCCTCTTTGCCGTTTTAAACTCTGGGTTTAAACAGAGCTTTTCTTGCATAATTTATTCTGCTGATGGTTGCTTTCGCACGGGGACGAGTCCACACATGAGCACACCTGGACCCTTGGTCCATGAAGGTCAGTCTTGTCTACTCAGACTAGCAGTCATTCTTCAGGGTCTCAAGTAGACATCACCTGCTGATCCTTTAACTGGATATCCTGGGGATTGAGCCTGGGACCTGCATGCCAAACAGAGGCTCTGCCACCAAGCTACAGCCCCTCCCTAAGGTTGCCAACCTTCAGATGGGGGCTGGAATTCTCTCAGAACTACAATTTATATCCAGATGACTGAGTCTCTCTACACAAGTTCTCTTATACGAGGACGCTCAAGTGTAGGGAGATGCAATGTTAGCTGGGAAGTGTAGTTTAAATTTCCCCTCTCTACAGTTTAAAAAGACACAGCTGGCAGAGATCGCTCCTCAGAGGGTTTGTTACTTTCATCTTCGCCTCCCCAAATTAACAAACCCTCTGAGGAGCAATCTCTGCTGGCTCTGTCTTTTTAAACTACGCTTCCCAGCTAACATTGCCTCTCCCTATACCTGAGTGTCTTTGTGTAAGCGGTCTCATGCAAACAGACTCTGAAATTAGTTCCCCGGGAGAAAATGGCTGCTTGGGAAGGTGTCGTTGTACCTGCTGAATTCCCTCCCCTCCCCAAACTCTGGCCTCTCCAGGCTCCACCCCCAAATCTCCAGGAATTTCCCAAACCCATAATGAGCGCAAGACTCCCTGTTTTGCTCCCATCATTGCTGTAAGTTCAAAGGCATTCGCAGTGACAACAGTTTGTCATGACCCAGGCCGGGGCAGCATAGGCTGTGAGCATGGAACAAGAAGCAAGGGCACCAACTTCAGCAGCATAGTCAAGGATCAGTCCTAGGTCAAAGCACAGAGTCAAGAGCCGTCAGTTGTTCAGCCCAAGGGTTGGTCCGTACAGCAAAGTCGGGGCAGGTTCAAGGGCAAGACGAAGGCAAAGTCGGGGAACAATCCAAAGAGCTAAAGGACCGAGACAGGCTCCAATGCCCTGGCCACAGCCTCAGAGGGCATCCATTCTTGTTGCTTTCCCACCTAACAGCCTCCCTTGGCTGGCTCTTATAGCCATATGCTGGCGGGTCAATGCTTGCATCCAGTGGCTTGGGAGTTGTCCTGCAGCTCCTCATCCTTGCTCGCAGGGAGCGGCTGGCATTGGGCTGGGAGGCGGGCACTTTGCCATCGCTCCGGTTAACTCCATTCTTAGCCTCTGTCTATGGCGTGAATGACACCGGAGGTCTGGAGACGACCGAGATCCGCCTGTCGCAGGGGGCTGGAGGGTGCCGGTGGCTGTGAACCCTGGCAAGTCTACAGCTCTTCTGCCTGCCTGGAGGCTTCTGCTGATCCAGAGCTGGTGACACGGGGCTCCTCTTCTCCTCTCTATTGCTGAGCCCTGGCTGACCCATGAAACAGTTCTTCCTATAGGGATTATACTGTACTTTCTCCTTGCCATTCCACCCTACCATTGCCGGCAGGCTTTTAACCATTTTTTTAAGACTGGTATTATTTTAACCATATTCAGACTGCCAATGCAAGCAGAAATGGAATGCTAATTCGCACCATTTATCCACATGGAAACCAAACCCACTTTCAGTGGGATCATCAAAGAGAGAGTAGCAAAGCAGGGTTGGGAAACCAAGCAACAAAGCTAGAGAAATCCAGCAAGGTGGGTAACCACACAAGAAGAAGGGCACCCCAAGGACTGCAGTTGGCGGGGGGGGGGGGCGTGCACAGGAGCAACATGGAGAAGCAACATGTGTTAGTCAAGCAAGTTTGCACTTCTTGGTAGCTCATTTCTCAACCCACACTCCCTTCTGAGATTTCACCAAGCCTTACTCACACATACCTTCACCATCATAAGCACTAGTAATCTTCTTTAAAAAAAATGAATGTTGGTGCAAGGCAGCAAACGTGTGGTTTGCACTCTCACTGGCAGTTTAACCCGACAGAAACTTCTGAAGCCACTAGAATGATCTTTCATGAGCAGTTTATGACGGAAAGATTTGCACAAGTATGATGATGTCTGAACTGGGTCAGACAGGGTTGGCAGGGACCACGGTAATGTGGGAAATGTCACTTATCATATGCTTTCAGGAACAGCCCCTGCCTAAAAACCCCTTCCTGTTGCCCCAGGCTTGGGACACTGGTCAATATAATCCTGCATACTTTTGTTAGTGCTGCTCGATCTGGGACTGTGAATCATTGACTACGTCTGTTGGCCTGTGTTTAGATCAAGCTTGGTCTGCTCAGACTGCCAGCCACTCTCTGGGACTGAGGTTGCACACCCTCGCTCCCTCTCGTGCTTGAACAAGGGCTTTCGAACATAAGCGTGCACCAGGCTGAGCCGCAGAACCGACTACACCTAGCAAGATAAAGACATTGTTTGTCATGTTTTGAGATTCTATGGACATACTTGCACAAAAATGTAAGTGCAATGGGCTATTTTTTGAAACAGATGGAAGCCCTCCTAGGTAAGCCTAAACTAGTCAGCTCACAGGATAAACTAGTCATGATGCACCTTGATTACTTCAACATGTGCTTAAATGCACAGCAGTTACCCTACTGTCAGGTTTAAGCATCACTGCACACAAATCAAGCCTGTCCGTTCCACAGAGCAGTTGTGGTGCCACAGACGCCTGCACAAAACCTCCCACCACATACAGACAAGCATGTGCACCAATACAGAATATGACACATTGAAAGATACGCAAAATATTTCATGACACACACATAATATAATCAATGATACACAAAACGCATCAGCCACATCCTTGCTTAAGTCTGGGTACAAACAAAACCATGTTCCCTGCGGGCGGCTGCCAATATTTTTCAGTCACACAAGTTGCACACAAATATCCCTTAAGAAGGGTTACGCCTCCATGGGCTTCATTATGAGCACTCACATTTGGTTCACCTTGCTTTTGGAGGCATGCACAGCACGTGTCTTCCTATGGACATATGAAGCTGCCTCATTCTAAGACAGATCACTCGTTTGTGGGTTTTATTCTTTAACTGGCAAAAAGTCTCCAAATCCTCAGAAAGAGGTCCTTCTCAGCCTGCCTGCTTACTTAAAACATGAGAGTGGGGGGGGGGGGCAACCTTTTTGAGCCTGTGAACACGTTTGCGATTCTGGCACAGTGAGGTGGGCGCAAGAACAAAATGGCTGCCACAGAATGGCTGCTGCAGGAGGTGGAGTCAGCCACAAAATGGCTGCCACAGCCTACCTTCAGTCACACAGCGAAGATCCTAGCACACTGGAAACAGTTTCTGCCAAAGCAATGTCTGTAAAAATCTGCACTGCCAATCAATGATCCAATGGCCAATCAGAAACAAGACCGGGCAAAAGCCCCCTGGCCCCACCCACTCTCTAAAAAGACTTGGCAGGTACCAAAAGAGATGTCAGCGAGCACAGCGGGCATTAAAGCATTGCCCACCCTCCCCCCGACATCATGTCAGTGTTATGCCAGCGTGTTGTACCTGCCTCTCAGTTCCTCCCAGAGATACCAGGTGATGGCCTGGCATTTCTAGGCAAGAACCTTAAGGTGAACTATGACCCCCTACAGAGTGGCATTTTTGGCTGCTTTTTGGATGGTCTGCTGTTGGCGCACATGGTTCCCGATGCCTCTGGCCCATAGCACCTCATAGGCTGAGGCCTCAAAAGCTGGCCCAGGCTTCTCTAGACCTCTGAGAGTCCCTGCTCCTGCCTCTCTTTGTATCACAGCTGAGATAGTTAGCTAGGCAAGGTCACTCAGCAATGGCATGGATTCCGCGAGACCTCTGACCTTGGCTTCTTCCTCAGTGCATACATGTTCTGGTGCTCAGCTCGTCTTGCCCATCCCCAGCTCTTTTGGCTCATGATCCGAACACCATGTGTGTGGGGCCATAAATCTGCCCCACACTTCCTGTTACATGACTGTGGCATTGCAGGACTTCCTGGCATGGCTTTGCGGCTCAATGGGACTCAGTGAGTCTCAGATGTAGACCACCGTTCCACAGGCAAAAAAGAAAAAGAGGCCATCACTCAGCTACAGCCCCTTTAATTCTTCACAGTCAAATATGCACACAGGGAAATGGACACTCGAGTATTGGGTTGTTTTTTTTTAAAGGATTAGATACAGTCCTGGAAGATGGCTCTATTAATGGATAACGGCAAGCCAAAGGGAGCTCTCCTAGTTAGAGGCAGAGAGCTTATGATCGCTGAATGCTGCGGCCAAACAACGGGCATGGTAGTTACATCACACCCCACAAGGCATCCCGCTTGCCACTACAGCGCACAGAGCTAGATGGACCCTCCATTCTGATCCTGCAAGTTCTCGTGGAATAAAGGGGCACACTTGCCTTCTTCTTAAACTGGCACTTGTAAGGGACATTACAATATGGTTCTGAATGTGTGACTGTGTTCAACGCTCAGCTTCAAAAGCTCTTGGGCCTGCAGTTGCCACATATGCACTTGTAGATCTCATATTGCAAAAGGACACTCTTCTGAAAAAGCATGCTCGGTATTACACATGCACACCAGCCAACGGCAGCTGGCTTCTCTCACACAACCACACTCCCTCATACACCCAGGGAAGCAGAATCCTACCAGGACCTTGCTCAGTGTTGGATGTTGTACCCCTTCACGCACACAGGCTGGGTGTGTGAACAAGGAGCCCCCAGACCCATTGTCTCCCCTGATTACACCCTTTCCTTCCAGTTCTGTGTGACTCACACACCAGCTACTAATTAAAACCAGGAAACAAGCGGGGGGTGGGGAGCAAGCAGGATTATTTTAGAAACGATGCTGACTTCGGAGGGCACCAGCCTCTCATCACCATAGAAACAAGTTCTTTTTTCCCCCAAACCCCCAATATTCCCCATCCTTGTCTGCATTTCCCCAGCCTATCCGTTCCCAAAACTCGGAACTTGGTTCTCTCTTACCCTCCCATTCCACCTTCTCGGAATTCAACTTCTGCCAGTCTTATACGGGGAACATTCTACTATTCCAAGAGAGTCTTACTGGCGAGGGGGAGAATGGCATCATCCATTCTGCAATGACAAACCTCAAATTATGAGATCTGAATAAATTATGCAAATTCAAGAGATATGGCATCAATTCTTTTGCAATTATAAACCTCCGAGTGTGAGATCTGAAGTCACAGCTTCTGTGGATGTCTGAACTGATTCAGCGGCTCTGGTATGAATACCACAGTTCAGAGCATGCACACATGCACAGAGACACAGCAACAGAGATGGAATTTGCTGCAAGCAGTTGTGCGCATGAAGTATTCTCCATCACTGAAGTGATGGAGAATACACATCACTCCACAGCAGGGGTGGCCAAACTGCGGCTCGGGAGCCACATGTGGCTCTTCTAGACATATTGTGCGGCTCCCAGAGGTCTCCGAGTATTGTCGTGGCCATACATTTTATTTTAGTTTATTTCCCTCCCTTCCCTTCTTTCTTTCCATATCTTTCCCTCCCTTTTCCTTTTTTCTTTCCTTCCTTCTTTCTTTCCATGACTTCCATATTTTCAATAAAAACGTTGGGGTTGCCAGGTCTGACTCAGAAAATACCTGGGGACTTTGGGGGCGAAGCCTAGGAAGGATGTGACATCATTTTTGTGATGTCACTTCTAGCATACTGCACCCAAACCCCACCCCTTCCTGTGATGTCACTTTCAGGACACTCCCCTATCCCACCTCTTCATCTGAAGTCACTTCAGTGCATCATGTCTTGCGGCTCTCAAACAACCGACGTTTATTCTATGTGGCTCTTACATTAAGCGTGTTCGGCCACCCCTGCTCCACAGCATGCACAAGTCCATCCCCTTCATATTTCTGAATTTGGGGGAAATATTTATGTAGTTGGGCTGAAGGAAATAAGGTTTGGGATTCCTGAGAAAAGGGAGGGGCTATAACTGCAAGAGGAAGGTTCTAGGACAAGACTAGCAGTTACGTGCCAATCTACAGGAGTTTTGCTTCACACTCAGGGTCTTAACCATAGTAGTTAAGTGAAGAGAAACGTTTTCTTCTGCCACATCATTTAGTATGACTGACAGAGGATGCTATCTGCAGTCACAGGATGAGCTCGAACTGCAGAGCTTTGAGAGTCGAGCTGAATCTTTGCGCCTTGTACCAGAGCTGCTCTGCCAAAAACCAAGTACGCTTCCGGGGTCTGGCCCTGAGCTCTGCCCTTCCATGCTGTGACTGATTTGTGATTCAGACTGATGTCAAATCAATAGGCTCATGCTGAATCCCATTTGTTTCAGCCCTGGTTTTCTCGGAGGTGGTAAACCACTTCAGAGCTGGTAAACCTGGCCTATATTGAATGGTCTTCCCATACCAAAAAAACACAACCCCCCTCATATGAAGAAGCCATGAAGAGGCTACGGCAAGACCCCCACAGAGCCACGGCAGAGCCCAGATAGGAATTTACCACAGCAGTAACCTCGGCTACAGTTCAACAAAGATTTAAAGACTCCACTTTTCACTCCATTCTGCTAATTCCAGCTACAGTTCCCACGGCCAGTCCCCAATTCCATTCCTACACCCACACCGATTTCAGCTATCCGGTCTGTCTTCTGGGATCTAGATTTGGCCAGCCTCTGAGCAAAACAAAAACGTTTCCTCTTTCAGTCAAAGCTCTTCGGCCTCATTCCCCTGGGCCTTGAGCAGGGGTCGCTGGCAGAATTGTGAATGCCCTGCATTGAGCAGGGGGGTTGTGATGCCTACCAGCTCTACGCTTCTGTCAGCCTTCCCTGGCTCACTTGCGGTTGTCTGGATTGCTTCAATACATTGTTCCCTCCGCCTCTGAAACGGAATTTGTTTATATCTATTATATCCAGGGCTTTTATTCTGGGGAAAGAGGTGGTGGAGCTCAGTGGGTTGCCCTTGGAGAAAATGGTCACATGGCTGTTGGCCCCGCCCCCTGATCTCCAGACAGAGGGGAGTTGAGATTGCCCTCTGCGAAGGGCAATCTAAACTCCCCTCTGTCTGGAGATCAGGGGGCGGGGCCACCAGCCATGTGACCATTTTCAAGAGGTTCCGGAACACCGTTCCATGGCGTTCCAACTGAAAAAAAGCCCTGACTATATCCATATCTTGCTAGAATCTGAGTGTGGTGTAGTGGTTAGAATGCCAGACAAGGATTTGAGAGACCCAGGTTCGAATCCCTACTCTGCCACGGAAGCTTGCTGGGTGACCTTTAGCCAATCACACTCGCTCAGCCTAACCAGCCTCACAGGGTTGTTGTGCGGAAAAAATGGAGAGGAGAACACGTCAGCCTCTTGGGGTCCCCACTAAAGAGAAAGGCAGGATATTAACAAAGTAAGTAAATGAAGTAAAGTGGCAGAATCTGATTTACTGTGGGAGGCAAACTAATCGGAGACTAGATCTCTTCTGGTCCGTAATATCCTATGAAAAGATGAGTATATTCAGAAATTGTACAAGGGAAGGCAGGCAGATGCCCTAAGGTATGGAAAAAGTATACAATTGCATTCTAGGGCATTTGGCTTTCCAGACTGCAAGGAAATCCCTTCTGCCACACTGAATGAACCTCTCCATGGCAAAAGTGGCTTGAATCCACATTTGCTGTCCCAAAAGCCAAATCCTCCAGAATGCCATCAATGTGCACACACAACAAACCTCTCCCAGCATCTGTTGGAATCTTTCTTTGCCCAGAGAGAAATCTTTCCTCCAGCTCCATTTGTTTCTAGGAATCTTTTACTCTGGGGTCTTCGTTCCTTAATGCTCCTTGGCACACTTTCAGGCCTTGGCTTCCTACCTACACCTTTAGCAACCATACAGATACTGCTGCTGCTGCTGGCAGACAGGTAAGTGAAAGCTGGAGGTGGGCGAGGAGACAGCAGAGCAGCAGAGGGCACAGCCAGACCTGGGGGAAGAAAGGTGCAGGGAACAAGCGTTTCTCTAGCAGCAACCTTGCTCTCCTGGATGACCTGGATGGGGTTTTCAAACCCCAGCGTGGAGTTTTCTGCCCACCCCCCTGCCGGGGACCTGGCAACCCACAATCAGTGCTAATTGGCCTCTACGCAGGTAGCCAATTCAATCGCTCCCTATTTATGGTGCCAAGGAAGTGTTCATAAAGCATGGAAGAGGGGGGAGGGAAAGCTATGTGCCGCAGGAAGTGGGATGAGTGGCTCTGTTGGAAACGTTTAGGGGCTAAGGAGGAGGAACTGGAAAGACAGTAGTGGGGCCAAGAGGCAGGGAGGGAGTTAATGTGGCAGCCACCCTCCCTGGGGGAGACTGTTTTGTTTTGTGGGGCAGAGAGGCAGTTCCACTTGTGGGACATCCAGACCCTACTGTAAGCAGTCAGCCCAGCCTCCGCCATCTTTAATAGTTTTAATGGCTGCTTGCGATATTAAATGTCCCCAGGCTCTTGGATTTAAAATGGCAGTTTGCATTGCAGCCAAGAGAGGTCCAGCTAACAGTTGCTGAGACCCACCCGGGAGACACAGGCATGAATGGAATGCTGCATAGGAATGTGGGGTGATCAGTGGTGATTGGATTTGCAGTCCCTCCAGCTTCTGGAGGAGTCTAGCGCAACAAAGGTCTCGCAGAGTCATCTCCACTTAACACATTCCTTTCCCTCCATCCGTGATGAGATCTCCTGTCCTTGATTGAGGAGCTAATCAAATGGCATTCATAAGTATTTATAATTCATTCCTGGGAAGGTAACTAAAGTCATCAACTTAGCTCCGGTGGACTTCATTAACAAACTGCCCTTTTGTGCAGTGCTAGAACAAATTTTGCATTCTCTTTCACATGCCCCTGCAGCTACCAATCAAGGTAATCAAACCTTTTATTACTTCCAGGAACTGACCATTGGAGCCTTTGTTCCAACAGCAGGGTGGACTCTCTCACCTCAGGGCACGTTTTACCCTACAAGAAGAGTGCCTTGGCAGCACCCAAATTGAGCATGTGTACTGGATCCTAAGCTTCTTGCTCTCTCTTGGCCGAGGACGCTGGACGTTTGAAGTTACTCTCTTTTCCCGTGGGCTGGACTACTCTTCAGGATAGGTAGATATACTTATTCCCCTCTCTCTATCCCAACTTCTGGCTAGCTTCCTAGGACTCTGTGTGTGCATGACCATTTCCTTCTAATAAAAGACTGTTATTTGAACTTAAGCATCAGCCTCGTTTGCTATTTTGGGAAGGGACTCTGTAAAAATTGGTGGAAAAGATCCCATAGTTACCGGCCTCTTGCATAGCTATCTTCCTTGCTTGCTAATTCCCCCCACAAATTCTCTAACTCGCAAGGAGACAAATTCCGGTAACACTATCTTGTAGCTCTAAGCAAAGAAAATGAGCACCAACACTCAGGTGGAAGGCCACAATGCTGGGAAAGGAGTCTGTACGTGGAGGGAAAAATAGACACGACTCTAGAGGTGCCTTAAAAATGAACATCTTTTTAAATTCCTTCACAAGCTTCAGTGGACTGGAGCCCAGTGGCCTGTAGTCCACGGCAGGTTCTGCTGGAATAAAACCTTGCTAGTCTTGAAGCTGCTACTAAACTCCTGTTTATTTTTGCCGCAACAGACTACTGACATGGCTGCCCCATCTTAGGCAATCTCTGACTCTCGCCTGGCCATATGAACCTAAAAACCTTCCCCTTCTCTCCCTTCCAGTCCCGGGCACTGCGAGACACAACTGCCTGCTGCCTGCAACCCGGCCTCAGCTGAACATGCTGCAGTTCTCAGTCGCGACAGAAATGCATTTTGGCATCCCAAACGGTCGCAGGCAACCTGCAGCATCTCTCTCCCCAGAAGTGGCTGCAGCAGCAGCATCACAGCGCCCTGCAAAATCAGCTGCCCACACACCGGGGTGGCTGGTCTTTGCCACCTGAGCTAACCAAAAAGAGAGGAAGAAAAAAAAGTGGCGCCTGCCATGGAAACAGCTGTTGGGAAGTTGCTCCTGTGTATGTTTCTGGTTGCTATGGCAACGTTTCCTGGCAGTGGCCCTGCATGTTGTCACTCCCCCACCTCCGAACTGTCATCTCCCAACACCCCCTCCCATCCACCCTGACAATATCCTAGCAACCCGCCGCTACATTAGTCTTGTGGTTGGTATACCCGAGCGCTCAGATAGCAACACCAGCCGGGCACTCAATTCGGGGTGCGACCCAGGGGTCCTGGCTCCCAGGGCTGAGTCTCCCCCAACACTAACACCAGAGGCCCCAGTCTGGGGAACTGAATCCCGGGGGGGGGGGGGCACGTGCCCGATGAGGAGGCCCCACTTCTTCCCCAAACAGCCGGTGCTTCCCATCTCCCAACTCAGCCGGCTTCATGCCACTGCTGAGGGTGGCAGCGTGTGAAGGCGGCACGTCAGGACTCTGCGTTTGTGGCAGCAGATGGGGTGGGTGGGGACAGAGACAACAGGGTGGCAGTAACAGCTCCCTCCCTCCCTCCACTTGGTATCACAGGGATCTTATGTAATTGGGGGGAGTTGCCAGCCTCAGACTCAAAACATGCGGCAGATCGAGGAGGGGATGAAAAGCTGCCAGGTGCAGGCTTTGCCACGGAGGGACCAGGAAGCCTGGCTGCCTGAAACTTTTGCCCCGATGCCTCTAACACCCCCTACCAACCCCCAGCTATAGATTTATGTGGGCCCTGCTGTAGGCCCCGCAGGCAATAGACCTGTCCTGCCCCCAGAACGTGTGCGTCATTTCTGAAACCTTTCAGTCACCTGCTCTAAGTAGTCTTTTGAGTGCCAGTAGAGAGGGGTGCAGCAGAGAATCAGGAGTAAGGCCCAAGGCATCGTGTGATACGCCCTCTAAATATGCATCGCCCTGGGTAACCGCCAGGCCTTCTTTAGTGCTGGCACTGACCTCCTGCTCTCGAGAAGCCCCAGCGCCAGACCCCACCCTTGCCTTTCCTTCACTATCTTCCACCCCTCCCGGTCCCAGCAGACCATCAAAATGCCTCTTAATGTCCCCTGCGAGTATCCCACTCCATCCTTGGCAGTGTTCCCAGCAGGAACAGGCTTTTAGCTAATGATACCGGCTTGGGCGTGTTGGCAGCCCATTAAACTGTTGTTCGAACATGCGCCGCTGGCACTCAGCAGATACCGATGCAGCGACAGCCAAGAGAGAGCGTTCGTTTCCTCCTCTGCTTCAGCAAGCTGGGCCCGATCCATTCGGCAAAAACATCAGTAACGGCTTTTAGAACTTACCATGCTACAGTGAAGTCATGTTGTGTAGCAGCGCCACGGCACAGAAAGCTACCATAGCCATTTTCACAGACTCATCAGAAAGGATACCACATTTTCATCACAATCCTCACAAAACAACAGGATTACAATGGAGCATTACTGCAATCCATCCCACTCCTGTATTAGGAAACAGGAGCCTTGCTTTGCTATTACATCCCATCATAATCTGAGGCAGCCTCACAACAAGACAAGAGCTGCCTTCCATGTGGATGTTCTTCTCCGCTTTGGTATCCAAACTAGAACATGGATTTTTTTTTAGAGCCTCCATTTGACGTTATCGTTTAATCCAGGCTTTCCTTGTCTCTGGTACTGTCTTCCTCAAACCTGATTTGGTCAGATCTTTTTGGAAAGAATGATGTCAAAGCGTGGTAGCAAGGAGTCTGGATAGGAAAGTGCGCATTTTCAAAGTTCCCATCCACATCTTTATTTATTTATTTTATTTATGTCATGTCTAGTCTGCCTTTCTCACTGAGACTCAAGGCGGATTACATAGTGTGAAATTAGTACAATCAGTAGCAAGGACAAGGGCAGGCATTTCCATACAGTGTCAAGGACGTTTCCATAAACGATGTCGTAGGGTAAATAAATACACATTTACAAAGGCATAGCATTAGCAAGGATCCAATACAGAGTTAAAGAATTTCTGTAACAGAACATAATCAATTCTAGGACTGACATCAGACAACATGAATCAGGCAGTATATAGGAGTACATATTTAAAGCAACAGATAATATGTAAGGCGACGTAGTGGTGAAGTCTATGGTCCCTGACTCATTAGTGAAGCATTTGAGACATCAATGCCATTTCCTGCAATCATCCCCTTGTGGCCACTGTGGTCCTCAGTGCTCTCTTGGAGGGTTTTAAACATTCACCATTGGTGACTGCTATAAAGCTGTATCAATTACTGCTTTTGAAAAAAGCCTCCAAAGACAGTAGCACAGTGGGCTTAAAACGCAGGGGACACCACAGCGGATGGAGGAAAGAGCACAGAAAGCTCCAAGTGGGCACCCCGTTGCTAACGCTGATGCCTCTGGATTTGCAGCAGCAATTAATGCACAACAAAGAATCCTCACCCTGTAGATACAGCCAGGGTAAGACAGCTGCATCTGGTAGCAGATTTGGGGCGACAGACGGAGAGATAGGTGGATCTGAGCTACTCAGCACAATCCACCAGCACGTTCTTCTGCGCAGATTCCACCAAAATAAATGGAAGTTTAATGTTTCATGATGCCTCAATCTGGAATTATGAGCAATAGGTAGTGGTGCTGTCAAGTCACAGCTGACTTATGGCAACCCCTGGCGCGGTTTTCCCGGCAAGTGAATAACAGAGGTGGTTTGCCGTTAACCTGCCTCTGCAACCCTGGTCTTCCTTGGAGGTCTCCCATCCAAATACTAACCAAGGCTGACCCTGCTTAGCTTCTGAGATCTGATGAGATCAGGCTCACCTGGGCTACCCAGGTCAGGGCATGAGCACTAGGTGCTTGTTTTGAAATAAGGACTGAATCACTGGAGTTGCTCCTGTAAACATCCAATAAAACTGAGACAGTTTGAAAAAAAGTGGCTGGTGATGAGAGCACACCGTTTGACTTCTCCTAACAGAGACAGCAAGAGGTACAGACACGGGTGCAGTCTGGCGCATCTGGTATTCAAAGAAGCTTCAAAAAGAGTCTGATCAAGATCAGCCTTGTAATGAGGCTGGATGAAGCAGCACGAGAGGGCACTTGCACGCACCTACCACCGTGGCAATTAGGAAAGAAGCGTCACGGTTTCTAAGCTGGAGGACGGGCAGAGAAAACGTCCCACAACAGCAGTCATCACACTTCACACATCGAGGCATTTGGGCAGTTCCGTTGCTCCCTTGGAGGCCTGCCTGAAAGGTTTGCTGCTCCCCTCGCTCCTAGTCCAGCCTCGGCTACATGCACAAGGGGACTTACACAACACGAAAGCAAGGCTTCTGCAGGGTGCCTTGTTCACCTCTGCCCCCAGCTAAGAGACAAGGTGGTGGCAGGTGGTAGAGGCAAAACTGCAGCAGCAAAAAAACCTTTGGCCATCTTTGCCATGGATGATGAGCTCATGAGGCAACCAGGAAGACGAGCAGCGTCTGACCTCTGTGCTGGAAACTGGCATTTCTTTAACAGGGTGCAAGATCTTCATGTGAAAAATGTCAGTAAACCAAGTACAGGTCATGGGGTGCCGCACATTCTGGTGCAATCTACCGCCCTGTCACACAGCAGATTCCTCACAAGGCTCTGTCACAATGCCTGAGCTTCTGGTGATGAGATAAAGTGCTGTGTCAGTCCGATCCAATCATGCTCTCCTTCCACTGAAGTATGGCAATCAAGTGTCTGCAGACAGAAAAGGCTCCGCGGGGCAACACAACAAGGCCGCCACTTTGCAATCACGGCACAATCCAAGAATAACACAGGGAGGGCCCTTGAGGGAATGTTGCCCCTGGACCCTTGCCTTAAGGGGGGCATTTCTGGGCCTCTACTTTGGTCCTAACATGGGCTTAAGGCTAGGAAATGCAGAAGTTAAGCTAACAGCAGCAGCTTATCAAGCTGCAGCCATGCAGAGGACAAGGTGGTGAATCGTTAAGCAGCAATGGAATGCAGGCTCGCTCTTCCCTAAAGCCCACCTCAAGCTGATTAAACTGGAGGGCCATTCTCCCCAAGGACTTTGGAGCCTCCTCCCTGAGTAATCTGACCCTAATGAACCAGGTCTCCCCAACAATGAGCAACGGACTGACCCCAGCTCGTTCCTCCAAAGAAATCTACAAAAATAAATGCACGGCGGGGAAGGACAAAGCCAGGAAGATGCACAAAAGTACGTCCAGGATATGGCCAACAGTGCTACAAAGGTAGTGCTGAACAGATTTGGGGGGGTGACTAGCTAGGCATGGCAGACTTTCACGAGGGCATGATGTCACTTCCAGGTGATGCTCTAGAAATTTCCCCTAAGCTCTATAGTAAAGACCACGGAGACAAGGGAAAATTCCTAGAGCGTGACTATTGACACCATCCCCCCATTTTCCTCTCACTCCTCAAATTATTGAGGGCAAGGGATCGAAGACAGCGGGTTTGCCTTCTGTCACTGGGCAAATGGCAAGCCTGGGTGCAGGATAAAAAGATATCAAGAAGGGCAAGGGATAAAGGAGCTTGATACTAATATTGCTATGCCGCCAGTGCTGATTTTACTACTCAGTTTGGACAAGGCTCAGTATACTCCACGTGCAGACGGCAATGGGTGCAAATGCAACGAAAGTGGGTCAGATCAGGCGTGAGCTCGGAGTTCTTTGTTTGGAGCACCCAGTAATACTTTAAGTTTCAGGGACTCGGGGCTCCTGTTTGCATCAGAACGAGCAGGGAGGAAAATTGTAAGCTTCCCACCTTGTAGTCCCAATCCAAATTGCCCCCCTCCCACACACCTGAAGTTTTTTTTTTTTTAATTATGCTTTTAAAAACCACAGGGCACGTCCAACACAGAACTCCTAGCGAACATACGGCTTGCTCTATCATGTGCGAAACCCTCCATTTGGACACCACTTAAAATGTACCAGGTGGCTGGGAGAGAGGAGAGCTGCAAAAGACCTCCCACCCCAACATAGGAGAAGCAGTATTGGCTAAATTCCCATGATTGCTGCCACTCCCTGCCTCTAAGCCGTATCTAGACACCAACTTCAGTTTCCCATCATTCCAACTCTCATGGCTTCCCCCAAGGAACCCTGGGAATTGTAGTCGGGGGAGTGTGCTGAAAATTCTAGTACAGATCACTTGTATTTCATCCCAAATATACACCCAAAACATTACGTATGACTCATGGAATTTCTGGGAAGAGGGATTATACTGTTATACTAATCCAAATTATGCCGTATAGACAAATCCTTATAATTTCTATAGGCAGGGGTCATTTCGTAGAAAAAGAGCTGGAGGAACTCATTAGCATAACTCATTAGCATATGCCACACCCCTTGCCATCACCAGAAGTGTGTCATTAGCATAACTGGTTTGCATATGCCACACCCTCTGGGATTACCTATCTTGCTTTTTTCGACCCAAGCCTGGCCATTCAGGGTTAAATTGGGCCCAAAATGGCAAAAAGGGACTGAAAATGGCCAAAAAGGGGCCCAAAATGGTCAGGATTGGGCCGCTGCTGAATGGGAGAGTGATCCACCACCCGTCAGAGGCCTGATCCGGGCCATTTCAGCCTCAATCCAGGCTGAAATGGGCCCAAAAGGGCCGAGAGTAAGGTGGGGGGAGGCACCTGACATATGACCTCTTTGGGGAACTGCCGAAACTGCGTTCCTGCGCGTTCCCCCTCGAAATGAGCCTTGTCTATAGGACTCATTTGCTGATTGAGATCTTCACTCCTCTATTCCCCCTCCATACTAGGAAATCTGGTTTCTTGAACTGACTGGCCTTCATTCCTTAAAGGCCAAGAATTAAAAACTGCACCCTTACTCTCAAAAGGAATTCACAAATGTTAGTCCATTGAGCATGACCAAGGCAGGAATCAAATCTCATTTTATTTTGCCCTCCCCAAAGAGCTCTCTCTCTCTCTCTCTCTCTCTCTCTCTCTCTCTCTCTCTCTCTCTCTCTCTCACACACACACACACACACACACACACACACACGTCATCTCACTCCTGCATGGCTGCTTACCCCATCCAGTGATAGAAATAGAAACGCGCACACACCCCTCAATTCCTTTTCCATCCTGATAACAGAATGCAAGAGTCTAACCTCCCTGCCTCTGTATTAAACTATAAGAGCTTGTTCCCTTGCCTAAGCCTGGAACAGAAAGAAATCTATTCCCCAGCTACTCAGAAAAATAATTACTGCTCTTATACACACATGGCATACTCTTTCTCTTTGCACTGCAGAAATTGCTTTTATACAGATACAGGCATTTTGGCACTAGACTTCCCAGATGTGTTTTTTTTTTTACAAGAAAGCAGCTGGAAGTATACCAATTAATTCATTAACATGACTGGCTTGTTCAAGTGCAGGGAGATCCCAACCACTTAGGGAGCTCAGTTGTTATGGGGGATGCTGCACAGATCAGCCCCTATCCCAAAGAGCCTACACTCGTGATATGTAAAGGTTCTCCCCCTCCCAAATCATAGCACAATTAAGTTACTGGCACGACTAAGAGAGTAGCAAAGTGAAAAACCAGAGCCCAGTGTCTGTGTTCCAGAAAACCCATTTTTTTCCATGCTGGTAACTCAAAAGTCCTCCTTTTTACTACGAGCCACTCACCAAACCGGCAACTGCAATTGTCACCTTTGTGCAAAGCTCCACCTGTAAAACTCCCGAGGGAATATTCTCTTTTATCAGCACTAGCTGACACAAAATAGCGCTTACGAAACCAAACTGCGGCTGGGAAAATGTAGACATAATCCAAAAGCCACAGGGATAATGTTACCAAAACCCTTTATGGTACAAAAGAATTCCATGTCACTGGAAGTACAAGCAACAGAGCAAAAATAAAAACACATTGTGGGATGCCCACAGACCACAGTATTCCTGTAGTTCATATCATGCGTCCCTTCTCCTCCTGCCACTATTTTGGGCTGTAGTACCTGGCAACTGCGATCAGCATCCTTGCCCTGCGCACGACAGTGTTGCCTGCTAGCAATTTGGCTGGCACATCGACCTGTTTCCCACTGATGTGACTAATCCTGGGCCAATCAGGAACTGTTCCATACTGCAAAACAGCCTGGTTCCTTGGGGATCATGGTCTTAGCTGGGGCTGGGGAATGTCCCGCTCGGCCACTAGAGGACCTTGCGCCTGACAGCTTCTTCTACCTCCGAGAGGTATCATGAGAACAAAACTATGAGGGGGGATCTATGTTTGCCATCCACGATTTCCTCAGAAGAAGAGTGGGACAGAAAGAGAATACAATAAAATGGTCTTGGTTCTCAAACGGCCGCTTTCAAGGGAGAGCAGGAAGCAGGACTGTTGAATCAGAAAACATGGGCTGTGTGCTTTCTTGGTGCCGTGGGGCCCGCTAAATGTTCTTCCTAACCCAGCAAAGACTAGAAGAAACAAGGTGCGCCGCCCCCATACTTGTCAGTGACCCTTATCAGCGACCCAGCCATCACACTACTTTTTATCAGGACTAGATTAGATTCAACAGAAGATCTCCTCCTCACGAAGCCACCTATCTCCCCAAGGAAGGGCCCCTCTTCTCCCCCAGCTCAATGACCCTCGAAGACACAAGCTGCACGCAGCTGCCAAGGCCACAGCAGCCTCACCACAGAAACCAACTACTGGTGCCAGGCCGGCATGCACCTCTGACGGCCCTGCTTCCTATTTCTGCTCCCGTGCTCTGCCCTGGTCAGTCTGTGAGGAAAACAGACTGGCCATTTCCACATGCCCTTAAAGGGACTCGCGGAACGTTGGTGACGTCTCCGTTTGCAAAACGTTTTGCGGGCTGTTTGTTCTTCCATTTTTGGGGCACCTTTTCTGTGACCCGGAAAGTGCGTTCCCAAAAAAGCTGCCAAAAAACCAGAAGCCAAATGGCCCGCAACCGTTTTGCAATTGGAGATGTCTGGATTCCTGGAGAAAAGCCGCCAGCATTCAGTGCATGGCTTGTCCTTTAAGGGTGTATGGAAATGGCCGAACTGACAGAACTGAGTGCTGATCAACCCACAAGACAGAGCATGGGAGACATAACAGGTAGGTCGCTGAGGTTACACTGGATCTCACTTCTCCCCTTTATCCAGATACAGCATCAACAGAGGTGGCGGAAGAGCGCAGGGAAGGAAAAGGGGTGAGCTACAAGCCAGCGCCACTCTGCAGGTTCCATGAGCGCTCTGACACCCGCCAGCGCATGGGTTGGAGTCCTATCCACGGTGCTCCACCTGGGGTGGGGGGTGGGGTCTCTCTGCAGGTTTCTCACCCAGAGACCACCAAACCTTGGATCTGGCTCATGAAGGGTGATCTGGTGCTCTGTCAAGGGCACCAACCTTCCATTTGTGTTGCTTGCACGGGAGTCAGCAGGAAGAGGGGGACTGTCTAGCGCATGGCAGGCCACATTATTTGGCTGGTGGTTCAGGCTGGCATGGTCACAAGCTGGGTGGGTCTGCCTGGACTGGTGTTAGAGGACACAGTCCCTTCAGCTCGACCGTCCGGTCTCCAGTGCTCTTTTTCTTCCACTTTGCCTCCCTTACTTGCTGCAAACATTACAAATGTTTTAGAGCCTACGTTTATAGGAACAGACTCAAGGTACAGTAGTGGGTGCTTGGAAAAAATATTACTTTTAGTTTTTATCATCATCTGCTGGAGCCCAATTGTTGGATTAAGATTTCAGGAATTCAGCTTGAACCATAGCTTGCTTATGTAGCCATCCCACAACCTATTGTACCCTTCTCTCCTTTGATCTCAGGAAGCCCCATGTCCCCATTCCCCCCCCCCCCACAATGCCAGATGTCCAAAAACATTTTGAGGTCCATTCAAGCCCTTCTGGGGCTTCACACCTTTTCCCACAGAGGTTAAATGTTCGAATTCAAAAAACTGATCCAGGGAGATTGCATGTAACCAACTGTGTGGGGCTTTGGGGGGTGGGGTGGGGGACTGAGGGGTGGGATGTGGGGCAGAATGAGGCAAAAGAATCTCATTTTAACAGCTACAGAGAGGGGCGGGGAGACAAGGAGGAAAGTTTTAAAAGAAAATGGCGACTGACCTGACAGTTCTTGAATTTTCCCCATCCGACCTGCAAAGCAAAGAGATGAGAAAGGCTGAGCAGGGTTGATCTTTGAATGGGTCACACCAATGAACATTAAAACTATGTTTGGAAACAAGGAGAAGGTTGAATGGGAAACAGTCTGGCCCTTCCAATAATGTCAATTCAATTCAATTCCCTTTATTGGCATACAATAAAAGGGAAAGAAGAAAATGAATCGATAAATAAATAAAAACAATAGGACAGAGAATAAGGGGTCCCCACTGGTCAGACCCCACAGTAATATCACACTAAGTAAGAAGGAAAATGTGCAATAAACACCAGGTATTATAAACTCCGATAATGTCTCTCCATCACCACTACTGCCAAGCTGAAACAGGGGGCCCCATTTTGAGAAAACTCCCCTCTCCAACAAAAGGACTCTGCTCCCTCAGGAAATCTCTCTGAGAAAGTACATGTACCGAGGGGGAACTTCTTTGCCTCCTTTAAAGTGGCACTTACCACTACAAAGAAGGTGATGTACCACACAATATCTCCTCTCTTAGCAAAAGGTGTTGTTTCCACCAAGAGGAGGGCTTGTTCTTTTGGAGGAAGGAACTTTACACACTCCCAAACAAACAAAGAATATCCCATCTTTTCACCATGAAACAATGAACCACACACACACACACACACAAAGAAGGGAGACGCCCTCAGCCATGTGCCAACCTGTGACCGTTTGAGCCACATTCTAATTTCTTCCACCACCACCACCACCACCACCACCCCAGAGCAAAATTCGATGGGTAGGGTAAATGTCAGTATTTTCCTCAGGAAGCCTGCCTGAAAGGGAAGAGAATACATTTGCTCTAGCAGAAAGTCAGAGGCGGCTGGTCTGAGGGGACCGCGAAGGAAGGCCCACAGGAGAAATCGCCAGCGCGGGTGCCGTGACCCTTCTCGAGCCTGTACGTGGCACACACGCCCCACTCCGAAGCCTGTAGCCCCAAATGATGTGGGAGCGGCGGCAGCTTAAGGGTACCCACTGGGCTGAGCTAAGGGGAGGGAACTACAGTAGACGCTATCCGAATACCAGCAGCCTAATGTGATAAAAGTTATCTGGGGAGAAGAAAGGAAATAAGTATGCAAATCCTCAAAATACCTCTGCACTAAGCAGTAAATGGGAGGGAGAATGGAGGGTAATCTCTCTAGGTAACAGGAGAACAAAATAGTAAATTGTTCCTGGTGGGTATGAGCAATCTGGGCCCTGTGTGAGGCGGGGGGCGGGGGGGAGGTTTTGAAGGCCATTAAAAGAGATTAAACAAATTCACAGAGAATATGCTTACAGTTATGTTATCAAAATGGAATCTCCAGTTTCAGAGGCATTAGACAGCCGAATACCGGTTCTTAGGAAACAAGCAAACACAGGGCCGGTAGCTGCCTTCATGGCCAGACTGCGAGCTTCCTGGAAGCATTTGGCTGGATACTGCCGGGAACCAGATGCGGCAGGATCTGGGCCCCTGGTTTTATCTGGTACAGCTCTCCTTGTGTTCAGAGGGGACTTATATTTTTAACAAAAAGCAGGGGAGATAAACCGAAATTCAACATTCAGAAGTTACTAGAGTGGTCAGGCAGCCTCCAAGAAACCTCTCCTGCATAATCCAGCTCCGTATGATTGCAGTGACATGAGAAAACTTTGGTGCCCCCAACTAGCACCTCACATATGCCCACATTGATACTGCTGTGCGAGGAGAGTAATTATCCATATCAACCATCTCAAGACTTATCCAGGAACCAGCCATAGTGGAGGTTCCGCTGAAAGGGACTCAGGGGAGGGCCTTCCTCTCACCAGCTCTTGGCCCTGACAGTGGAACTCTCTCCCACTGGAGATGAGAGCAACTGCTTCCCTGACAGCTTTCTACAGAGGTCTGAAGGCCGGCCTTTGAGTGTTCTGGGTGCATGTATGGCCAAGAGGATTGAGGCACCAACAGAAGGGGGGGGGGATTTCTCAGTGCTCTGGAAATCCCAGGTGGGGGTGGAGGTGAGAATGGAGTTGGCAAAGCGATGGGATTTGTTCATATGATGTTTGGGTTGGGTCTGGGTGCTGTGAAGGAAGGGGTGCCTGCCCCAGAAGGAATCTTTGTCTAGAGGTCCACGATGGCTTTCAGCAGTCCTGCAGAACAGCAGATTTAGGACAGGCATTTTCAAGAATGTCCAATTAGAAGCAACTAGCAACAAAGCCCATTGTGGGGAAAAATGCAACGGGCTCTAGAAAGGGGAGGGCGGGCAGGTGGGCATTCCCTCCTCCTCTGTCACTGATCCTGGCCGGATGAAGGCCGGGGTGGGGGGGATGGCCACCTCCTCTGCACCTGATACCGGCCGGGTGAAGAGGGGGTGGGCATTTCCACCTGCTCCACTCCTGATCCCACCTGGGTGATGGCGAGGGATGGGCATTGCAACCTGCTCCGCTCCTGATTTCGGCTGGGGCAAGGGAGAAGGGGGCATGTCCACCTGCTTTGCTCCTGATCTCAGCTGGGTGAAGACAGGGAGTAGGTATTGCCACTTGCTTAGCTCCTGATTCCAACTGGGTGAAAGCAGGAGATTGGCATTGCTACCTGCTCCACTCCTGATCTCGGCCGGGTGAAGGGGGGAGCAGGCATTGTCACCTGCCTTGCTCCTGATCTGAGCTGGGTGAAGAGGGGATGGGCATTTCCACCTGCTTTGCTCCTGATCCTAGCTAGGTGAAGGCAGGGGATGGGCATTGCCACCTACTGGATAATAAGACAGTGCTGGGAAGTACCTGGAGATTTTGGGGGTGGAGCCTGGAGAGAGTGAGGTTTGTGAAGGGGAGGGATTTCTACAGGGTGTAATGCCATAGAGTTTATCCTCCAAAGCAGCCATTTTCCCCAGGGAACCAATCTCTGTTGCCTGGAGATCAGTTGTAATTCTGGGTGATCTCCAGCCACCACCTGGGGACTGGCAACCCTAGCAAGTCAAGCGCGAGTCAATCATCCTCCAGACGAGATTGAGCCTCTCACTTTTCATTTTAGAAATTCACTGACAAACTGACCCACAAACATTCCCATAAGGAAGCCAGGCAATATAAAAAACGCCACCAAGTCAATGCTTTGCTTGCCTCACTGAGAAACCGCAAACAGGCGTGTTGTCTGTAGAAGGCGGTGACCGGGGGGCGGGGGTGCAGCACGGGTATCACCCCCATCTCAAAAGAATCTCTCTCTTATAAAAAATACAATCACTTGCAAAGATACCACACATGCACACCCTTCACAAGGGTTAGACTCAGCACAAGCTCTCCTTTCAAAATGCTCTCGTTAAAACAGAAAAACCAAACTTAAAAGTAACCATCTCTAATATATAAAAGGCAAGCAGTGTTGCCGATGCAGGTGTGCTCCGCGGGGATACGAAGTGAGTCGTCAGCAACACAGCTTGCCTTCCTGCCAGGACGGTGACCTCCTTGGGGTTTCTGGAGGCCTGAGGAGGCCTGGTGCGGTGGCAGGAAGGCCTGGCGTGGTGATGTGGCCCTCCAAAGGCCCCAAGGAGGCCATCGCAGTGGCGGGAAGGGCAGTGCATTGGCACAGCCCTACGGAGGCCCGGGAAGGCCTGGTGCAGCGGCACAGCCCTCTGGAGCCCGTTTTCTAGAGCCTGCCGTTTACGCCACGGACTTGGTTGTTAGTCTTTAAATAATTATGAAGCGCAGGCAGATTGGCCATTGGAAACACAACGTCACAAACTTCCTCCTAGGTCAGAGTGCGTCACAATGACACAGGTCTGTCAGCCACACAGAGCATGGAAGCCAAAAAAGTTCCGAGGAGCCCGAAAAGGCAGGGAGAGATGGGGAATGTGGAGGAGCTGGCTGCTTCTTCGAGCTGCCTGCAGCTAGGCAACCTCCCTTTGACCGTTCCAGAAGAGGGGCTGCTATCTCCCAGCCAAGGAGGCAGCTCCGCCTAGGCTTTGCCTTGGGGAGAAAAAAAAAGGGGGGGGGGAGAACAGCTAGCGAGCCACTTGTGGGCAGTTAGGATTCTAGCAGAAAGTTGGGAGAAAGCAGCCCCACTCTTTCGCAACATCCAAAGGTGTGTGGGATCCATCCCCTCCAGCATACCTGACTGAAGCTTCAAGTCTGTATGGACAATTCGTTTAGAGAATCAAAGCAAACAAAGTGAGGCAATATTTGCCTTTCTACACCCACCATGATTAGAGAGGTCTGCACTCCTCAGCACGTAACTCTAGAGAAACTCCAGACAAGTAGCAGCAATTCTTGGCCAACAGAGCCGCTGGGCTTTGGGGGAACTTTCACACCCCTGGTACGGTGATCCTAACAGACTCCAAATCCCTGGCCCCTCTACCTGCACAAAAACCATATTTGCTCAGATGCAATGAATAGATTTATTGCCTTTCTTTGCGATGGCAGATTTAATAAGATTCCTTGGAATGAGAGGCTATGTCCTTGCATACTTGGGGAGGTTGAAACCCAGGAACATGTTTTCCTGAGATGCCCTTTCTATAAGGAAGCACGTATGAGATTTATTATTCCCTTTCTGGAAGGTATCTCAGAACATTCGGATAAGAACAAATTAGAAAAACTGCTGTCAAACTCAGATTTTACTGCATTACACCAGATAGCGAAATTTTGTGCTCTGGTCGTTAAAGCCCATTAGAGCCTAGGCCTCCTTTTCGGTTGCTTGCTTAGAACTATGCTGACTTCCTGGTCTTTACAAATTTTGATAGATATTAGGAAATTATGTTTTTAAATTGTATATACTTATATGCTTCATGTTTTAAATGGTTGTAAAATGTGCACTTAAATTATATGGTAAATGTACTGGCTAAGCGCTGTAATAAAGAATACTACTACTGCCTTTCTTTGCCTTATTAGGAACAAATAGAACAGGTGGAACTGAGAGTTTTGTGGATACCATGGACGGCCAAAAAGACAAATAAACGGGTTCTAGATCAAATCAAGCGTGAATTCTCCATAGAAGCTAGAATGACAAAACTGAGGCTGTCGTACTTAGGTCACATCATAAGAAGACAATTCTCTCGAAAAGTCAATAATTCCAGGAAAAGTGAAAGGCTGGAGGAAAAGAGGACCTAAAACCAGATGGCTGAACTCAATAAAAGAAGCCACGTCCTCCTGTTTGCAGAATCTGAGCAAGGCTGTTAATTACGGGACATTTTGGAGGGCTTTCCTTCAAAGGGACGCCATAGGTTGGAGGTGACTTGATGGCACATAACACAAGCCACAGTGATAAACTCTTGCTGGACTGCAATCATTTGGGCTGCTGGTGGGGGTCTGTGTGGACGTCCAAAGAATTCTTTGCTCAGGAAATTCAGGAGCCCAAGAGAAGGTTTCTCGCTGTAAAGGCCAACGTGATCATTCTGTCTCGAAAACAGAATCAGCACCAGAAGAGCAGTCCAAGACAAAGGCTTGTCGGGACAGACCCACAAATGGTCGCACTGCTCTGCCTCACTGCCCCAGATCTGGAAAGCAGCTGGCTGTAAAAAAGGTACTGAGCCACGTGTGAGCCCAGCTGCCTCTTTGGCATCCACTGAAGGTATTACAGGAGGGCAGCAGGCAGGTTTCCTGGGAACAGGTGCTCGAGTGGTGAGGAAGATTCTTGCCGCACACCCCTGACTACGTGGCACATGCCTCTTGCCCCGGCACATGCCAGCAGCACCATCTGTTGCTGGCTCCCAGCCTCGGAGAAGGCAGAAAAGGAATTGGCCCAACCCACGAAGTGACTTGGACTCAACTGTATTGTCTTACTTGGACCAGGGCCTTGGAATCTGCCCTCAGGCCCAGGGCCGAATGTTTTAAGAGGTGGCATCCAGGGGTGGCAGAGAGTTGCAAGGAAAGCAGGAGATATAGTCCCACATGGCTAAGATTTGCCAGGGGCTTTGGCAGAGCCAGAAAAGGCACACAAGGTTCCAGCCGTGTATATCCCCTAAGGGCCGTTTCCACCCTATGGGGCAGATGCTGCAGCCGGGCACTGATCCCTGCCAGGGGCTCTGGCAGGGAGAAAACAAAGTGCACCCCAGGGGGAAGGGGAATGAGAGCCAGCGCTGCTGGTGTCGGCCCCTCCTCACCCAGCCCCACCCGCCTCTCCCTTCTGACAAAGCACACCGCCCCTCTTTGGCTTCTCTCTCATTGTGCCCTTCGGCCTTTCTTCCCTGGCCCAAGCTCAGGCTACCCCCAAAGCTCTTCCCAACAAGACCAAACCTCAGGCAACAACTGCTCCTTTATCTAGAGGATGCAACGTCTCCTGGCTGGGTTAGGGGAAAATAAATACAGCTGCGGCACTGAATTAAGCCTCTGTGCTGGCTGTAGCCAGCAGCCTTTGTGCCGGCTGCTCTCCCCCCATCGCCAACCCAAACACTCTCCCGCGTATGTCCAGGCTGATCAGAGCCACTGCTATTTCATACAGCTCCAGGCAGCATCTCCGTGTCAGCAAAGTGGGATTTTCTGGCACTCCTCCAGACTTCGGGGGACTGGATGCGAAAAAGCCACCGCTGAAGGAAGTCTGCTCCAAGCCAGCCACACAGCAGCCAAGTGGGGGGCAGTGTCGCAGGACCAACCTGCCCCCAAAGATTCATCAGCATACCTAAAGCAGCTGACCCCGAGACCTCCCTTACCTCACTGGTCTACTCTCTCTGAGGAGGAGCTGCTTCTTCCTAAAGACAGTTCTTCAAACTAATGAACATGTGTACACCTGGACATGTAATGGATTGTTATCCATGTCTTACCAAAGCTTCTACCATCCCAAAAGAAAGATTTATCTTTACTCTTGGATAGCTTTCAGTAATTAGTTTAAGACCTGTCAGACAGGAACTGCTCTTTGAACAAGTTCTGCTGATCAGTACATTATTTATAGGGTCCTTCTTGCTTTGCTTTTTCTCATCAAAATACACAGAAACCTTCTAGAGTTTATTTATTGAAATTACACTCTAGTCTTTTAAAGTAGGAAGATATCAAAGCCTGTATGATCATTAATATAAATCCTACAAAGATGGAACACAGAAAAGCAGTAAGAAATACGTTTGCTAACATTTCCTAACTAAGTTTAAAACAACCACAGTTCCTATGAAATGTATTAAGATTCCGATAGCAATGGTAAAATTCTCACCTAGATTCTCGTGAGATTCTCATGAGTTCTTCCAATCAGAACTCTAAAATAGACCCAGTGGAGTTAGCCATGTTAGTCTGTAGTCGCAAAATAGAAGAGTCCAGTAGCATCTTTAAGACTAACCAACTTTATAGTAGCATAAGCTTTTGAGAACCACAGTTCTCTTCGTCAGATGCATAGTATTTGCATGTTTTAATAGGCTATCTTATGCAAATATCCAAGATCTTTTTCATGTGATAGCATAGATAAACTAGGATTGGTTTGATGCTTAATTGTGTTCATATTTTTTATTGTATAACCTTCTAATTAGCCAAAAAGTGACATTATATCCAACTTGCAAACCAAAACTATAAATCTGTGAGAAATAACAGAATTAGTAAAGTTGGTAGATCATTATGGGTCCATTCTCTGATTGGAGAACATGAATCTAGATAACAGTCCACGATTTTTAACTGGCTGTCCAAGATGAAAGCACCAGTTTCAGTTACACAACATTCTGTAAAAAAAAAACTCAAGACAGTTCATGCAAAGTGCAGAAGTTCACCTAGAATACAAGAGTATTGCTTTGTGCAACGTACTTTAATCCATATTACTGCAACAGACATGTGAGGCTGCCTGACCCTGAACCAGGCCTTTGGTCCATTAAGGACAGTACTCTACTCAGACGGGCAGAAGCTCACCAGGGTCTCAGGCGGACGTCTTTCCCATCAACTGCTACCTGGTCCTTTCAACTGGAGATGCCGGGGGTTGAACTTCAGACCTTCTGCATGCCAACCAGATGCTCCGCCACTCATACCCGGACCTTCTCCAACCTGTGTAGCAGGACCCTCCAGTGGCTCACAGACCCCACTGCTGGGTTATGAGCCCCTGTAGAACATGTGCTGCTTTGTGAAGGTCCATAGGCAAGCAGGAAAACAGTGAGAGGGTAGTCCCCCAGTGGTGGAGAGGGTTCCGCCATACCTCTGACCTTTGGCTTGTTCCTCACTACTGAACACCTACTGGCTTGTGTTTCCTGCCTTGGCTCTCTCGGCCTGCTGTCCAGGGCCCTTGCGTTGATGCTGGTGAACTCTGGCTCCCTCTCTTACTAACACATCGATCAAGGTGGGTAGCCATGTTAGTCTGTCTGTAGCAGTAGAAAAGGGCAAGAGCCCAGTAGCACCTGGAAGACTTACAGAATTTGTTGTAGGGTATGAGCTATCTGAAGAAGTGAGCTGTAACTCACAAAAGCTCATACCCTACCACAAATTTTGTTAGTCTTGTTGGTACTACGGGCCTCTTGTTCTTTTCTGCTGTTACTAATACCTGGTCCTGATGTCACAGGCTTGCAGCTGAATGGGTCCCTGGTCAGGTAAGATTGCTCAAAGCACACGGAGCTGAATCCTCCCCCCCAAATCAAAATGAGCCCTTTTGATACCAAGGTCATAGCCTTAAAATAATGGTATGTGGACGGGTTGTTTCTTAACGCCCTCGAGCTGTTGCACTTGATTTCAGTGCCTAATGGGTAGCGAAAGGGCAGGCTTCTTAAAATCTCAAGAGGCCAGCGCCAGAAGTGAAAATCGCAACCGGGTCTGAAGTAGAACCCCAACCCTCATCGTTAACCCATAAGCCCCCCAACATGGTGAAAAGCCACGAACTTTATTACTGCCATCGGGCAAGAGCGCTGTACATCTCAATAATTAAAATATACTAAGAGAGAGCAGACATTTCCCATTCTTCCCATGTTTTCTCGCGCATGGCACAAGGATCCTAAAGCACAAGAGTGTTTACAAATATGGACACCCCAAGGGGTGCCCATAGCATTATGTGTCCAATAGCATTTAATGCTGTTATAGATGAATTGCCGCTGAAGTATAAGGCCGCGACCGTGTGTCTGAAGTTCAAGGCGTCGCGTTGGTTTCTCCCAATGCCAGGCCTCACTGCACCAAGGGCTCTGCCAGCCACATCACAGCCTTGTCCTGTTGCGGCCCAGCACCCCCCTGCTGCAAATCAAACCTTACTGTCCGCATCGCAGCCAGTCAACCAGCTGCAATGGAGTTGCTCCCTGATCGGAAATGACAGGGTGAATTCAAAGCCGCTATGCAGTGGCAGCAAAAAGGGGGTTGCGATAGCCATGCTGGAAAGTGCTCTAAAAACCGAGCAGGGTGAAGCAGGGGAATCCAAGCAGCCTTTTGGCATTATAAAGGGGGACTTGAAAAGCTGACACTGGCCCTGATTCCAGAACCTACAGCCGGTGGATAATTTTGTCAGCACTGTTGCGTTACTCATCAGGATGCGGCATTGACCCACACTGAATACTGCCAGAAATAATAGCCTATAACAGCATTAGTCCCAGCAGTCGCAGGGTGAGTCAGTCCCACACCCTGGCTTGCCACCTGAGACCCACCCTCAGTCCTGCGTGCCTGCTCTCTTCCTCCCCAGGCCTTGTTTCCTTACACTGCTGTGCATGCAGATGTTTAAAACAAAGGAACAGCTGCCACAGGTGTGTAAACATGGTGGCAGACACATCAAGGGTATCATAAGGAATCCTGGCACCCAGAACTGGGCACCAGCAGCCACCTGGAAACCAAGGAGAGAGGCGAGATGGGGGGACGGGGTAGAGGCAGGGGGGAGAGTCTCTCTCAACCAGGCCAGCCTGTGCAAATTGGAACCCATTAAGCAGAATGATGCTCTGTGGTGGGGCAGGCCTGTGGGGTCAAGGTCCTGGCACACTCCCGGGTGGCTGGGTTTGCCTCAACAGGTTACGAACTGTACTTACCCCGGGGTAATACTATTCCCGGCCACTCTGCTTCACATTGCAGGGCAGGGGCCTGTTTGAAAGTTCTTCAAAGGCTGATTCCGCACACGTTGGATAATGCACTTTCAATGCACTTTATCAATCGTTTGAGGTGGATTTTTTGTTCCGCACACAAAAAAATCCGTTCCAAATGATCTATAAAGAGGATTGGAAGCGCCTTATCCAACGTGTGCGGAATCACTCCAAGTTTAAGAAAGAGGGGGGAAACACCTCCCAGCACAAAATAAATTAAATGCCATGGCAAAGTGCTGCAGCCCTTCCCCATGGCATGCCAAGTTTCTTTACAGGAACATTTTTGCTTATGGGGAGGACATTCAGCCATGCAATTCTCCCCTCAGCAGTCCCAAGTGGTACAGCCCAGAAACATTTTTCACACTCCATGAGTAACTGCTTGCTTCTCCCGGTGTGTTAGATTGAAGGACCTGTCGACGTGGCACTGTGGGATGCCTCTGAAGAACAGCATTCAATTTAAAAAGTCACCCTACGCCTGGAAGCCCTGAGAAATGAAAGGTCTTTGTAAATCTAGGCAGAGGCTTAATCCCTCAAATAAAGCTGCATTAGATAGACAGATAGACAGATCTGCCTTCAAAATCACACAAGCAGATGTTACCTTTTAATGCACTCAGCGGTTATAATGAATGTTAACAATAATTCTCTGCCCAGCTCCTTTTCAAACTGAGGATCCCAGGAGATCTTTGGAAGCATATCAGTTGCCAAAGTTTCTTATCTTATCTACAATTTATCTTTGCAGGAAAAGAGATCAATATGGCAGGCTAGCTTCCCTTGAAAGCAAGCCTGCCAGTCACGATCTGTCTCCCCCTACATTGTACAGCTGCAGCCTGCTCGAGGGTGCGTGTATTCTTCGTTCCCACAGAGCAACAGCGAGGGTGGCCTGCACTCGTGTGCTCTAGAACACTTTCTAGAATCTTCTGGGTACAGCAGGAGATCCGAGAGGGTTCTGTGGCCAATGTGCAATGTAAAACGTTGAGGAAGAGTCTTTCCCAACACCAGCTACCATTAACTGGAGAGGCCAGTGGCTAAGTTAGTGAATGTGGAGGAACTCCAGCCCCTCACCTGTACAGAGTAACGAATACCTGATTCTCTGGTATATCTCAAGTAATATGGCAGCCATGTTGTGATCTGTTATACTCTGATCCTCCGTCTGTTCTGACAGGAAAAGCTGACCTGTTACAGTAAGAATCTAGTTGAGAGTCCAAGGAATATCCTTCAGTACTAAAAGATCGCTTTTGTTAGAGAGAGACACCCTCATCTTAGAGCAAAGCTACAAGAGACGAACTACACAAGGAGGAGCACGTGAAGGGAGTCGCAATGTTAGCAGGGAAGCTGAGTTTTAAAAGAGATGGGAAGGCTCTGTCAATTTCCCCTCTCTACAGATTGCTGCTCAGAGGGTTTGTTTAATTCCTCTTTGCCTCCTAGAAGGGGAGGTGAAACTGACAGAGCCTTCAGAGGCAAAGAGGAAATTAACTAACCCTCTGAGCAGCCATCTCTGTGGCTCTGTAGAGAGGGGATATTGACAGAGCCTTCCCATCTTTTAAAACTCAGCTTCCCGGCTAACATTATGACTCTCTTCACGTGCTCCTCCCCGTGTAATTAGTCTCTTGTAGCTTGGCACTAAATCTGTGTTTGTCCAATGCTAAATCACTCTTCCGGCGACGTCAACTACTCCTCTGCCCAAAATTAATGGCATATCAAATTCGAAGCCTCCTCCGATATCCATTCAGTACAGTCGTCTTAACCATCTAGAATTTCCCGTTGATTGATCATTAGATGTGTTATCCTCTTTCATATGCACATTTCTGTAGGAAATTATTTTGGGCTCTGACGCCTTTGAAATGTAAATACTTCAATGACTCTGGAAATCCCAGAAGGGAAGTGATATCACCAGTGAATAACACCTGATAGTGCCTTCGCCAAAACGGAAAAAAAGAGAGAGAGATTTGGTTCTGCCCTTTGGAGGGGCTGTTATGTCCCTGATCATGTTTTCCACAGGCTGGTTTGGCTAGGGAGGATCCTGGAGGTGTTTTGCCATCTTCTAGGCATGGAGCAGGGGTCACTGGGGCAGTCGGGGGGTGGGGGGGAGTTGTGAATTTCCTGCATTGTGCAGGGGGTTGGACTAGATGACCCTAGAGGTCCCTTCCAACCCTATGATTCTATGATCCAGGCATATATTCTTCCACAAATGGAGCCCAAACACTGCCTTGAAATAAACTCAGAGGTGAAACTGAAGTTTAGTTCAGCTCGCTGACAATTCTTGCCTCTCATTTTCTGTGCTGAATTCTATGCCTATTTCTTAATGAATATAACAAGGGACCATAGATCATGATGGGTAAGCCCTGTTAGTCTGTCTGTAGCAGTAGAAAAGAGCAAGAGTCCAATAGCACCTCTAAGACTAACAAAATTTGTGGTAGGCTGTGCTTTCATCAGTCACAGCTCATCATCTTCAGATATCACAGCTCACTTATTCTTCTTCAGGTATCTGAAGAAGTGAGCTGTGGGTCACTCCTACCCTACCACAAATTTTATTAGTCTTAGAGGTGCTACTGGACTCTTGCTCTTTTTCACATGACCGTAATTAACAAATGCTTTGAATGGTTTCTAAACATGCCTTTCCCAGGGAGCCCAGAAACTATCTTGCTTCTAGTGCTGGAAGGGTTGTCTTTGGCCCTGTGAAGATTTCCCCGCACACAGAAATCTAACATGTAAAGAGAAAGGCTGGACTGGAGCCCTTTCTCCCAGCATGACAGTTTTCTAGGTGTAGGTGAATGAATGTCTATATAGAGATTTTAATTGGTTTTGATTTTTATTCTGCCCTCCCCGCACAGGCAGGGTCAGATATATCAGAGTATTCAGTCCCATGATCCCCGACCCACAGTTTGGAGTGGTATAGCTAGAGAAAACAGTGCAGGCATAAGACAGAACCTCTATCTATCGAATCCATTTCTCTGACCTAATCCAGCACTCCAACTACAACATCATACCGGCTCTCAGACTTTTGCAACCTGATTACTATGCTTGTAATTCCAGACAGAGGCTGTTTCCACACACATTGGGACAATGCACTTTCAATGCTCTTTAGTGATCATTTGGAACTGGGTTTTCGTGTGTGAAACACAAAATCCACTTCTAAAGGATAACTAAAGTGCATTGAAAGTGCATTATTCAACGTGTGTGGAAACGGCCTCTGTCTGGAATTACCAGCCTAGTGGTAGTAAAATTAGGAGTCTAGATTTTCAATATTTATTCCTAATCCTTTTCAATTCAGCTATGAATTTTTGTGTAAAGGAATGGGGCAGGGGGGACAGCTCCCCAACACAAGTTTTGGACACTTGAAGACACTATTGAACCAGAGTCGGATCTATTAAAGTGAGGAGTCTCTCTCTCTCTCTCTCTCTCTCTCACACACACACACACACACAAAAGTCATTTGGGTCGAAATAGAAACAGAAATTCATCAGAGCTAAGGGAAAAGCTCTAGCGTATTTATAATTAGCTAGTCTTGACTTAAACCCACCCAAGGCACAGAAAGAAGATTGCCACCAGTGGAAATTTGCCACTGTTTGCAAATCCTTTAGGCATATCCACCATCATTTTTTATTATATGCCACAAATATTACAACTCCTAACAGTGCCATTAGCTCCTATCAGGAGTGTGTACATCAGAGTTGTTATTAGCTGCAGCTATAGCTAGGGTTATTGATCAATTAAAGATTTTATAACTTCAATTAGCCTGGCTTTGTTTTAGTCAATTAAATACATGTATGTATTGTAAAATCTTAATGAAGGGATTCTTTTGAGTGCTGGGAAATGCTGTCTGAGGTACTGAAGAGCTTACAATATAACAAACAATCTTATTCCCATCTGCCAAGAAGAGTTCAACCGAATTCTCACTGCGGTGGTATGAATCAGTTTCTCAGCCGTAACCATTCAGAATGCAGGTGTAGTTCATCTTATAGAATACCCCCCTCCAGGGCTCTTTTTCGGGGAAAAGAGGTGGTGGAACTCAGGACCGCACAACGACGTCACTTTGGGTCAGCTGGAACGGGGGGGGGGGGGAGTTTTTTGAAGTTTAAATCGCTCTTGGCGAAAATGGTCACATGGCCGGTGGCCCCGCCCCCTGATCTCCAGACAGAGGGGAGTTTAAATTGCCCTCCGCGCCACATGGCGCGCCACATGTCTGGAGATCAGGGGGCGGAGCCACCGGCCATGTGACCATTTTCAAGAGGTGCCGGAACGCCATTCCCCCGCGTTCCAGCTGAAAAAAAGCCCTGCCCCCCTCTACAAAAACTCAGTGACCTCCACATGGACAACTGGATGTCAGGCGGAAGATTCTGACCTAGCTTTCTCCATTTTTTAGATTAAGGGTTTTTTAAAACACAGAAGAACATTTAAGGCAGTCACTCCTTACGATCCAGACACATTCGCCACCTCAGTAAGAACCAGACGTTGGAATTCTTCACATATGGATGTGAAATCATTCAGCGCAAGTAGGCGGCCCAACTTTCCTCTCCTGCTTTGTGGTTGTGGGGGTGGCCCCACACGCGCAACGGAAAGCTTAACTAAATTAATTCCTGTAAAAGCAAGTGGGAGGCCCAGCCTATTGAAAGACAGACTGTTCCGTCCTGATGTAGGCTCAGCCCCGTCTGGCCATCGCCCGCCAAGGACCTGGCCCACACTGCAGAGCTGTCCCCACAGTCAGTTATCCTAAGATACCCTCCCCCGCCCCCCGCCAAGCTCATATCATTCTCTGATTTGCTTGTATGTGAAAGGGTTAAATCTGAGGTTGGAATCAGGCAATCCTGAGCCTCAGAAGACCGGGCCACCTCAACCCAGGCCAAGATCCAGAATTCTCTGCCACGTACAGAGCTGTGACAAGCAGACAAGAGATCCCTCAGAAGACAAGTCAATGTGGAAAGGGTTTGTGAAAAAGAAAGTACGAGAACCCGTGGAACAGTGACCTGGGACTGGCCCAATGTTGTTGGCAAACTGGCCTAAACTCAAATTCTTTGTGCAAAAAGGGGCTGTTACCTGACTTTAAGTCCTGGTTCTGTCAACATGGTTCAACCCTGACTTAACATCCTCTCTTCTCTTTACCTCAGTTTTGACTGCCTTTTCTATCTTTTTCTACAGGCCTGTGGTGTTGGAGAGGTATCACGAGATACAATATGGATTCCTCCCCAACACATCTGTGTTTCCCTTCAAGGGCCTACCTTGCAGCATGGGGGCTACTTGGGGAATTGTACTATCCTGCATTGCAGAAGCAGATCCATAAGATCAGCACAGCCACATGGGAGGCAGACCGCATGGGCCCTTCTTGCACAACTGGCATCTTCTCTCCCATGTGATTGGTCCCACACACCTGATCACGTAGTTCATATACATGCAGCCCTCCTATTTGGGATCATGCCACATCAATGCACTGCCACGCTTCAGGGGCCGGATTTGAAGGGGCCTGAGCCCTTGATAGCGAAGTTAAAAAAAAAGTCCAGCAGATGTAGTTTCATGCACGCCAAGATTGCAGCCTTTTAAAAAGAAGAGCAGAAAAAGAATATAGCATAGTATTGAACACCTGTGAAGTCCCCTGATTCACATCTAGCTTCACTTTCAGTTGACCTTTTAGGCAAGTCATCATTTTCTCAGCCCCTAATATAATTCTGACTCTTCTCAATGGTCTGCTGTGCGCAGACCATTAGTCTATGTGCAGGCCATTATATATATGAACGAAAAGAAAAACGCAGCTTAGTTTTATAGTTACGAAAAATATGCACTGGTTGAATTTTTCCTTTCTCATCAACTAGTTTCTAAGGAGAGCAAAGAAAGAAAGAAAGAAAGAAAGAAAGAAAGAAAGAAAGAAAGAAAGAAAGAAAGAAAGAAAGAAAGAAAGAAAGAAAGAAAGAAAGAAAGAAAGAAAGAAAGAAAGAAAGAAAGAAAGAAAGAAAGAAAGAAAGAAAGAAAGAAAGAAAGAAAGAAAGAAAGTTTCTGCAGTGCTTTAAAATTTTCATACATATTATTTAGGAACGTTTACAAGGTAGGTTGGTATTTCTCGCCCCCCCCCCCCGCCCCAAACAATGCTAAGGAGGGAGAAGGGGGGAGACCAGAAGTGACATATCAACGGCCACCTATGTAGTTCTTAAAGAATCGCAAAACGCATGATTTCTGTTTCATAACTCAGTCTCTGTTTCTCGTTGCACGTCTGCACAGGGTGCCCTCCTCCTCCTCATCTGTGAGCTCTGATTCAAGTTGTTGATATCAAAATAGGGTTGCCAGCTCTGGGTTGGGAAATTCCTGGAGATGTGGGGAGTGGGGCCTATGGAGGGCAGGGTTTAGGGACAGGAGAGGACTCAGCAGGGTATAATGCCATAGTGTCCACCTTTCAAATAGCCATTTTCTCCAGGGGAACTGATCTCTGTAGTCTGGAGATCTGTTGATATTCTGGGAGATCTCCAGCCACTATGCTCTAACCTGGGTAGCCCAGGTGAGCCTGATCTCATCAGATTTCAGAAGCTAAGCAGGGTTGGCCTTGGTTAGTAATTGGATGGGAGTCCTCCAACAATGACCAAGGCAAACCTCTTCTGTTAGTCTCTTGCCATAAAACCCCCACTAGGGGTCGCCATAAGTCAGCTGTGACTTGAGGGCACTCACCACCACCAGCTACCATATGGAGGGAGGCAACCCACTCAAGAGCATCGAAGCCTTGACTGACAACAACGCTAACACTGGGCTTCCACCAGCTTCCCAACAACTTTGGTTTCAGTGGTTTTTGTGCCCCCTCCACTTTTGAGAGTAACGTTTATAAAATAGACTAAAATTAGAAAGAACCTTCTTCTCATTCCTAGTCTTTTAAACCACTCCTTCTCTTCAAAACCAGGATCCAAATTTAATCAAAGCATGAAGGAAAGAAAGACCTACAATCCAAACTTCCATGCAGGCTCAAAGCACCTGGGGCTTTCACCACTGGATGTAAATAAATGGGGAGGGGGGAATCCGCTGAACCATCTTCTCCCTCGAACAGCTTGAAAACTAGCAACGGTCTGAAAGAACATTTGCCATGCAAGAAATTCTGCTTTTTTCCCTTCGGGCGTCTGTTCCAAGGAGGGGCTCCTTCCTGACCAGTTGGCTGTCTTCAAAGCAGAAGGCGAGCACGGCTTGGTGTCTGAAATCCCAGGTGGTTTTTTTAAAAATTGAAAAAATGGTAACAATTGCTTGATGATGGTGTGGTCTTTAGTGTTTGTACATTTTTATTCTTCAATTAATTTTATTCACTGCCTTGCGCACCAAACTGCACAAAGGTCAGGACTTTCAGGTGGAATCAAGGAGGAGGACCAAGTTGTGAGCTACTACAGAATCACTGTGTGTGTAGGGGGGGGGGCAGATTGTTGCCTTTTGGAAGGCCCCGCTGATAACGCACTGGCTCAGAGCACAAGGACATCACCCTCGTGCTTCCCTTTGGACCTACGTTGAGAACTGCTGCGGAACAGAGAAGATTTCTCCATGGTTTGTTTCTCACAACGTTCCCTTCCTGACATTTGGCTTCCGTTTCCTGTACCCCACACTCTTGGGCTGCCCTCCAGGTAGGACTACCGACCACCAAGTCAGTTCCTGTGGAGAAGATGGCTGCTTCAAAAAACAGACTCTCTGATATTATAACCTGCTGACATCCCTCCCTTTCCTTCCCTGGCTCCATCTTCAAGTCTCCAGGAATTTCCCAACCCGGAGTTGACAACCCTGCTCTTCAGGCATGTGGTACCACAGAGTTTGTCCTCTGCGGCTGCCTTTCCTCCAGCGGAACCAACTTCTGTAATCTGGAGATCCACTGTGATTCCAGGAGAACTCCAGGCACCACCTTGGGGCTGAGAACCCTCCCGCTGAGCTCCCTCCCCTCCCAAATATCCAGGAATTTCCCTCTCTCCAGAGCCCTGGCCTTGACACTGGCAAGGCTGTAACAAAGGTTGCCAGTTCCTCATACTCTCCCAATGTCTCGGAAGTGACGTCATTACACTTTGGGCGGGAACGTTTCCACGCTTCAAAGCATGATTCTTTTAAAATTGGCCTGTTTGGGGCCAAAATGAATTCTGCGTGAAGTGTGATGATGTCGCTTCAGGAAGTCACGTTGTCGCAGCCTGCCGGCAGCGCGCCTGCTACACACCTGCCCAGGCTGCCTGCTGGTGGCGGGCGATCGCTGTCACTTCCTGCTCTTTTTGCCAGTGATCGGAGCGCAAAGGGGCAAAGCGCTGGGAGTTTGCCTGCCACCAGCAGGCATCTGGGCTCCCCCATCACTTACTTTGTCAGTGGATGGGTCTTAGGTTGCACAGCCATGAAGTAAATCCTGTTTACAGGAGTGAAGAGAGAGATTCATATCCCTTTGCAATATGATATTAGATATAAAGGCCTACAACCTGTCATTAACAGGGTAACAGCAAGTGTAAAATAGCACCTGAAATAGCCCCTCTTTCGCAGAGAGTAAGATCTGGTCTGCTCGATGAAACGACCAAACGAAGCAAACGTTGACGGTAACAGATAAAATGCTCTCAATAGAAACTTGTAGCATCCTGCAAGCTGTTTGCTAACCAAGAAGAAAAAGTTCTGGTTTTAGGTGAGGCTGAAGTCAGAACTGTCTAAGCCTTCCATATCAAATGACAACAGTAGTATATTGAGGTACAAATGCAGAACGATGCTTCTGCAACACTGAGTTCAGAAAAGCCCATTCCCAAGTAAATGGGTTTTCCATTGCAGCCTTTGGAATGAATGAAAAGAAAACGATTCTACCTCCAATGAGACTCCAGCGAGGATTCCCTACTCAGTGTTAAGATGGCATCTCAGCCTAGTTTAGTGCTGCCTACCTCTTTAAGAGCTTTACTGGGAATTGCCCTGCCCAAAGCACCCCGGTGTGAAGTAGGCTTACCAACTTCCAGGCGGGACCTGGAGACCTCCGGAAATTACACCTCATCTTCAGACTACAGAGATCAATTCCCCAGAAGAAAATGGCTGCTTTGGAGGGTGGATTCTATGGCATTATACACCCTTTTCCCTGCCCACCACCCCCAAATCTCCAGGAGTTTCCCCATCCAGAGCTGGCACCTCAGTGGGAAGCTAACTTGGGAGTAAGTCCTATTAAATTCCACAGAACTTGTCTCTGTGGCACTGTTTGGGGGGAACTCGGCACGCTCTCTTGGAAATGCCCTGCTGAGTAAACACAGATAGACGGGCCTGTGAACAACAAAGTCGGCATCTCCAGACTGGAAAACACCGTTTGGGGTGGGGCTAGGCAGTCTGAAAAGGGAGAATGTGCTTCATCGAGATGCAGAAAGCAACTTCTGGTAAGAAAGACAGCTGGAGGAACAACCGCTAAGTAAGCTCCCCAGAGCGTGAGAAATTGCTTTCCTGCGGAGAGCCACAACTCAGGTTGAAATGACCTACGCAGCAACCCAACATTAACACAGCCCAGTATGTGTATGTGTGCGAGACACAATTGCCGATAAGTGCGTAAAGTGTGTTGTGCTATGGGAAAACTATACATGAAGGCGTTATCCCAGCACAGCTCCACAGTCAGGGTGAAAAACGCAGCTCTCTGAGAGTCAAGGAGATCTCTTCCAGATCCGAGGGAGATCCTGCCGACCGAAAGACGGGTTCAGGTAAACACAGGTATTGCCTGATGACTCAATATTGCCTTGCCGCGGAATGTTTGAACTGGCACTTGGGATAAACATTGTGTCAGAGGTGACTGAAGGGTGACAGGGCCAGTTCTTGCGGTGGGTTTGGTCTGTGATGGCTGAGCAGCACATGCAAATCGCCACTCCAGGCTGCAGTCATCAAGGAAGGCACGCTCACAACGGTTCCGTCCTAGATCTTCTTTTATTCCCGTCTGTGCATCAGTCCCTGGATGACTTTATCAAATTCCTCGGCTTGTGGCCCCACCAGTACACGGAAGATGCTAAGTTCTGGCCTCTTCTCCTCAGAACTATCTGCACATCCCACCCACCCTCCACTTTGGCTATCTGCTGGGGCATCCCCTTGCCCTCTCTATCACAATATGTCTGAGACTGAACTTCTCCTGTCTCTTCCTCTTCCTCCTCTCTGTCTCTCGCAGCAATATCACCCTCCGCCTGGCCACACTTTGCTCCCCATGGTTGCCAAGCCACACAACTTCTCCCTTTGGTCCCTTCTCTCTGCTTCATTGGAAAATATTCTGGCCCATGCGACGGTCACCTCTTGCCACGACTACCGCAACAGTCCAGCAGTCTTGTGTTGACAGACTGACCCTGTGGTGTCCCTCTACAAGCCCACACAAGCTGCTAGATCCTGCACACAAACCTCTAATCTCAGCTTTCAAGCCCTCTGCGGCCTCTTCTATGCTCCTTCCGCCTCTTATCCCTCTCTGCCCGGGGCCTCCATTCCTCCGGCTCCATCACCCTCAGCTGCCCAAGCGGCTCCTGCTTCTTCAAGAGACTCTGCCCTTTCTCCCTTCCTGCCCCTTGTATCTGCCTGGAGCAGCCCCCACGAACACCTGCAAGATGCCATTTCCCACTCCCTGGATCTCCCTCCTGAAAAGCCACTTCCTCCAGGAAGCCTACGGTATAACGTTTTTGGTCTCGATTCTGTCCTGAAACGATGCCTACGTATGTGCACGAGAAATGTTCCTCCTCTTTTTCTCCCCCTCCCTCTCCCCCTCTGAAGGTCTCCACTGTCTCATATTGGATCTGTGAGCTGCTCTAGGCAGAGACCACAGGAAAAGGGCCACCGCATCCGCAGAAGTAACAATCAGCCGGCAGGCAGGCTCTTAGTTTCAATTCTCGGGCAGCTAAGTAAGGCCACAGTCCACATTGAGTATATGGCTGCTGCTATAAACAGTTCCTGCACGCTTAGTTCCCTGTAACATCCAGGAGATCTTTTCCAAACTATCTTGGAATTCTGTCCCTGCCCCCCCCCATTTTTTGCAATGAGGTGCCACTGGCATAGGAGAGAGAAACACAGAAGGTCATGATGTTAGGAACAGGGAAATTCTATGACCTTATCGAGGTGAGGGACTAGGCACACCGCTGCCATTTCTGACAACAGCTACACTCTCTAGACTGGCCTCTAGAGCTACAACTAGCCCAGCATGGAACGAGGCTCAGCCAGACAGTAATGTTATACAGCAAGGTCAATAGCCCCGTGGTGCCTAGCCTGGCTGCGGCTGGGAATGCAACGGGCCAGAGCGTTGGCTGGAGACGTGGAAGAGAACCTTTCCCTAGCACTGAGCCAGCAGCAAGCGTTGCCCTGCCCTCTTCTCCCCTGAAGGGGATGCGAGAGGGGCAACTTGTTGGAGATGACCACAGTTCACCTGTTCACATGACCTCTCGGTGGATGGGATGGGGAGTTAATTGGCAAGTCTGCTGAGCACAGAAATCCTCACAGACGGATGCAGATTACATAGCAGACCTGCAGGCCTCTCGGCTCAAATCTGGCAGAGAAAGTCTCTGCCAGTTTCTGGTCCAAATGCATTCATAACTCCCTCCCCTTTCACAACCCCTGGGACAGCAGTGCTGCAATTCACTAGGATTGTGCAACAGGAATGCACTCTCCAGTGTTCTCCAGGAATAGCCCATCGATCCTGGGGCAGGCTTATTCCTTCCCTCCACAAACAAGAAAGAGACATGAGTTTTGGAACAGAACATTTTGCTGCTCCTGGCACCTATGCTGAGAAACGAGCAGGCTGTTCTCTGTCCCCAAACAGCTGGCTCCCAAACTCTGGCACACGACCACCTCAGGAGTGGAGTGCAGATCATGTTCCAAACTGATATCCAGCACTTTATAGCAAGTCCACAACTATGGAAATCAAATTTCAGAGAGGCCCCATCATGTTTACGGCCTTCTTAATCAGGTGCTGCAAAATGGAAGAGGCATTTCCCCTCCCACACTCACAAATGGAACAGGATGGGACGGAAGGAGGGCTCGGTTACATCCTCGAGGACTGGTACCTGTCTGAGCAACAGCACGTGCCTCTTCCGAGTTCTGGGGGCGGGGGGAAACTGGCATTTAATAATCATGCTTAGCATTTATATCACACTTTCTGAAAGCTCAAAAAGCTGACATAACGTTCTGTCAGTACAATAATCATGATTACTACTTCCACGTTTTAGATAAGGGGCTGCCTAAAGCTGTGTACATTTTTACCCTGCCCGTTCTGCAGGGAGGTTGCTGCGGCTCTCCCTACGTGACAACCCTGTGAGGTGGGTTAGGCTGACAGAGAATAACTGGCCCAGTACAATCAATAGGATGTGTCATCCAGTATACAATGCAATCAGATTTGGACTGCAGAAATTTGGATCCACCAGAAATCTGGAAACAAAACTGAAGCTAAGTGAAGCTATTAATATGATGTGTTGAACGATGCAAAAATTACAGAGCAGGATCCTACTTAAAGCAGTAGGCAGCAGAAGCTATATACCGTAGAACAGATAGCAGTCCCTAATCCTTTACCCAAGAAACTTTCTGGCATTACCTGCACAGAAAAGCTCTCCTGAATAACTCGGTTTTACAGTTTGTGAAATGCCAAGAGAGCGGGAGCCCTCCGGACCTCATCAGGCTATTCCATAAGGTGGGGACCGCAACAGAGAATGCACACGTACAGGAAGTTGTTGACTTTGCCTATATTTGTAGGGTGGCAGAAGGCCCGGTGCTCAGATAAGCGAAGCTCCGTGGCAGAGAGGCAGTCCTGCAGTTAGAGTGTCCAAGGCCGTGAAGGACTTTTTATGTGATAGCCAGTATCTTAAACTGAGCCTGGTAACTGATGGGCAGCCAATGGAGTGACTGCAGAAGGGGAGCCGTATGCATTCTCCGTCTGACTCCCAATAAAAGCCAAAGCCCTACACCACATGGGCTCCCCCCCCCCCCGACAGCAGCTATAAGGCTCTTGGGCACTGTGCAAGATCAGCAGCACCCCGTGCTTAGGGGAAGGGCTGTGCTGCACAGTCCCAAATTCAGCCAGAGGAGCAGAGGTCAATGGACTCGGAACGGTGGAGCCAGGCCTTCAGGACTAAAAATAGGGAAGAGAATAGGGCCTATTAGCGAGATGGGGGGAGGTCCATCTCTAGCCACTCCTGGCTTTTCTGCCAGCAGGGATGGAGAAGCTCAGCGTACACCACCACCCCTTCGCATTTGCTGCTCCCAGCTCTAAAATGCTGCCTCCCCAGCCTTGGCAGTGAGTGGGTGGGAATGGCAAGACACATTTGCGCTGGTTTTAAGTCACTTTGCAGCATCAAAAGCACTTTGCTAATTTCTAACCAGAAGAAGGAGGCGGCAGCGATGAGAGAGAGAAAGAGAGCGAGAACACTCTGCTGGATTCATCCATTCCCACCCCACACAGCCTCCTGCTGCTCTTCCCGATGCAGGAACTCGAAGCTTGCAGGGCGAAATGCAGCCCAAGGGCAGGAAGAACATCCCTGGACCCCAGAGACCAGATGCCTGGGTACAGCACTGGAGTTCTAGCCCCCCAAAAGAGAAGCTACCCAATCTGGAAGGGAGAGCCCGAACTAGAGTAGCACATCAGAAAACCTCATCATGGGGGGTGGGGAAGCATTGCAAAAGGTGGAATTTGGGGAGCAGCAGCTAAAAGGGTCAGGTGTTGTTTTTTCCAGCAGCAACAGCCCCGACCACGTAACAAAAAGAGGAACTGTCCCCGCTCTGGTGAACTTGGTAGGAGGGCCTCAGACCAGCCACTTCTCTTCCAACCTTCCCCTCCCAGCTGCAATAAAGGAAAAATACAGGTGACCTTCCTGATAAACTGGGGGGGTGACGGATTAAGGAGATCACATATGTGAAGTATGCTCTGATTTGTACAAAGGAGTTTTCACCAAGAAATATGTAGAGGATGACCGGGGTGGAGGACCACGGAGAAAAAGAAGCTGGGCCTTGTTCCTCTTTTAGCTGGAAGAGAACCCAGGTGTTCTTGTTTGCCATCATGCGGTCTGATCCTCTAGCTCCCAAGAGCCAACAGCTCTCGCGCCTAAAGCACCCAGGCAGACATCTCCCCCCCCACACACACACACATTCCTTTCCCAGTCCCTGAACTTAATGCTCAGCACATAACACGAAACAGCCCGTGCAAAATCATTTCACACCCACACTCGTACATCTCCTACCTCCACATCACTTCAGCTACCTTCTCCCTCCCTGCTCTTCCTAAGCACTGGCACCGCATGGCAGAATCACTCTGGGCTGCAACCCCCAAAGCTACACCCTGCCAGGCTGGGGGCGGGGAAGCAAGATCCTGCCCAGGCCTGTGCAGCTGGCACTCCGGGTGCTACCTGCTGCCCCAGTCCAGGAAAAGATGCAGAAGGGTTAATCCCTCCAGATGATTCGAGGAAGCAGAAGTACACATATATAAGATTAACAGCAAAAGCCTCTCTCTAACGTAATCCCACCACCCCATCCTAAACGGCTAGAAGAGGGAAACGCAAGAAGGTTTTCTGCTACAGACAGGAACCAGCCGGAGGATCCTCCGGCATCCACAGGCCACAGTTTCCATTTACACCGAAGCCCAAAAATACAGGTTAGGAAGCTGCTGGGGGAGCCACACCAATTCACCTAAGCAAGACGTCAGCCCCCCAAACCAGGGGGGTTTGTAACCAGGGAGCTCTGAAGCAGGTGGAGGGAGTGGTATAGCAGCAACAAGGTGGCCAGATCCAGAGTTCCAAGAGATGCCGGGCTCTACCGCACAGCCAAATCCAGAACGGGAATATATCTGAGACTGCGGGAGGAAAGGGTGTGGGATTGGCGGCGGCAGCCGGCGCTTCCTGGGGCCCACTGCAGTCTGGCTTGCTCTCTGCAGAGCCACCCGCATGCAGGACCCTGGACGGGCAGCCAAAGGGACTGGCACCAGGGTGGCCGGTGAGAGCAAGGCATGCCAACAGCCTCCTCTCTCTACAAAGATCCAGCGGAGTTGGCCGTGTTCGTCTGCAGTAGCAAAATGGCAAAGGGTCCAGCAGCACCTTTAAGACGAACCAACTTTGTTGTAGCACAAGCTTTTGAGAACCACAGCTCTCGGTGCATCTGACGAAGAGAGTCGTGGTTCTCGAAAGCTTATGCTACAGTAAAGTTGGTTCGTCTAAAAGGTGCTGCTGGACTCTTTGCCATTTTCTCCACAAAGGCAGGCTAGGGAAGGCCAAGGGTGGAGCACCAGGGCTTGAAGTCAGGCTGAAGTTTGAATCGGAGGGGAGGAGCAGCAGCTTTGGTCAAAGGGCAGCAGGCTGGGCACACTGAAGAAAAGCATGCGGGAGGGGACCCTCAGGACAAGCCAACGAAGGTGGCTGCCACCTAGCCGGGAGAGGCCAGCCCACCTCCCGGCAGGGCTGAGTGGCGGCCCGGATCCCTTCTCAGACTGGGGCCCACACGCTGCAGGCCGCCTCCTTACTTTCTCTGCAGAGTGGTGGCCGGGCTGGTGCTGGCGCTGGTGCTGTGGCCCCCGCCGGCTCCCGGGCTGGAGCTCCGGGACGCCCCGCGGCTCAGCTGGCCCCTCTCCCGCTCCCGGGGCGGCCGGGGGTAGTCGTGCTCCTTCTCGCGGGCCGGGTGGCACTGCGGGGGCCGCTCCCGGTGTAGCTGGCAGGGCTCTCGGTAGTGGCTCTCCCGGTTCTGGTACTGCCCTTCGCGGTTGCCATAGTGCGGGAGGTCTCGCTCCTTGTCCCGGCTCGGCCCTTCCCGCTCCGCCCGGCCTTGGTACTGGCTCTCCCGGTTCTGGTACTGCGCGTCGCGCTCGAGCCGGCTCTCCCGGTTCTGGTACTGGCCATCGCGGTCGGCGCGGTTCTGGTACTGCGCGTCGCGCTCGGGCCGGCTCGAGTAGTGGCCGTCGCGCTCCTTGTGGTGGTACTGGCCGTCCCGCTCGCGGTCGCGGTCCCGGTCCCGGTCGCGGTGGCGCTCGCCGTCGCGCAGGTCGCGGTTCTCCTGGCTGAGCTGCTCCAGCTGGCCCTCCAGCTCCTCGATCCGGCGCCGCTGCGTCTCCAGCAGCTTCTGCTGGCTCTCGATGATGTTGTTGAGCTCCAGCAGGTACTCCACGGCCCGGTTGGGGCTCTCGGCGCCGGGCGCCCCGGGGCCGCCCCCCGCTCCCCCGTCCATGGAGCGCGAGAGCGAGAGGGGCGCGCGGGCGCTCGGCGCGGCGCCCGGCGCCCGGCGCCTCCGGCTCCCGATTGCGGCAAAGGGCACCACCCCGCCCGCCTACCGGCCCGCCCCGCCGCCCGCCGAGGGCTGCAGGGCCACGGCCGCCATCCGCCCGGCGCCGGCAGCAGGAGGAGGAGCCGCCGCCCGCCCGGTGCCGCTCCAGCCCCGAGCCAGCCGCCCGCTCCGCTCGGCTCCGCTCCGCTCCGCCCGCCGTTGCAGAGGCACTGCGCACTGCGAGCGCGCCGCCCGGCCGGCCCCGGGCGAGCCTCCGCGGGAGGGCGCGAGCGCGGGAGGGGGCGGGCCGCGGGGCCCCTGCCTGCCTGCCTGCCTGGCCCGGCGGGGGGCGGGCGGCGGCGCTGCGCCTGGCCCAGCCGCCGCGGGGGGCGCCATCCGCAGGCGGCGAGGCGGGCCGAGGGACCCGGGCGGGCCCCCTGCGCGCCACGCCCCGGGCCGGCCTCCGGCCTCCGGCGAAGGGAGCGGTGCCTCTCGCAAGCTCGCCCCGGGAACCCGCTTGCGCCCGAAGGCGCGCCTCGCCCCGGGCCCTGCTCTTGCCCTGGGCGGACCGACCCGGCCGCCCCCCTGAGACGGCCCAGATAGGGGCGCGCCTCTGAGCACCGTCGATCGAGATGGCCCCCCACTTGGACAAGCTTCGGAGCTCTCCAGACCCTCGGCTGAGGGTGGCGGAAGGTTTAAAAAAGAACCGTTGCTGGTTGCTTAAAAATGGAAGTCCGCTGCAACCTGAACTGCGCCGGCCCTATAGAAGTAGAGAAGAGCAAGAGCCCAGTAGCACCTCAAAGACTAACAAAATTTAGGGTAGGGTGTGAGCTTTCTTGACTCACAGCTCTCTTCTTCTTCAGACCTGTGACTCACGAAAACTCACACCCCACCACATTTTATAGCTGCTACTGGACTCTTGCTCTTTTCTACTGCTACAGATGGACTAACACAGCTACCCATCTTGGCCCTATCGAAGTTATTAGCACATGTGTATGTATCCTCTTGTGCCCCATAGTGACCACAACGAAGTACGAAGGGAAAGCACTTGTCTGGGAACACACAGTGGAGGAGTGCCACGTGGCCGCACTGTGAGCCATTTCACATGATACGTGGTAGCAGGTCCAGACTTGCTGCCATGTGCTTACCCACAAGGCAGCCAAAGCCAGCCATAGCTGCTTAAGTAGGCTCAAACGAGACACATGATTTGTGTGGGTTGCCCCCTGGCTTGTTGCCTGTGGATGTATGTCTCGAAACTGAAATGTGTGAAGCAGAGTCAGCCATAGCTGTCCAGTCGTGCATGTCCACCACATGCCCCTGTGCTATTAGACATGTTTCCTCTTTGTGCTTCCTGGTGTTCAAGTGATGAGGCATAATTGCTTCAAAATCACAGGAGGTCATAGCCTCTCTCTATACTGCCTTGGTCAGGCCGCACCTGGAGTATTGTGTGCAGTTCTGGAGGCCCCACTTCAAAAAGGATGTGGACAAAATCGAGAGGGTGCAGAGGAGAGCGACGAGGATGATCAGGGGTCTGGAGACTGAGCCCTACGAGGAAAGGCTGAGGGCCTTGGGAATGTTTAGTTTGGAGAAGAAGAGATTGAGGGGGGACATGATTGCTCTCTTTAAATATTTGAAAGGCTGTCATTTGGGGGAGGGCAGGGAGTTGGCAGCAGAGGATTGGACTTGAAGCAATGGGCTTCAATTACATGCATAAAGGTACCGGCTGGATATTAGGAAAAACTTTTTCACGGTCAGAATAGTTCAAAGGTGGAATCAGCTGCCTAGGGAGGTGGTGAGCTCCCCTTCACTGGCAGTTTTCAAGAAGAGGCTGGATGAATATTTGTCAGGGATGCTTTAGGCTCATCCTGCACTGGGCAGGGGGTTGGACTAGAAGGTCTGTATGGCCCCTCCCAACTATTCTGTGATTCTGTGAGATATAGCCAAGTGAAATGTATGTTGAGTGTTTAACATGGTTATAACTTGTTTCAACATACAGAAGGCTGCCAAAGGTGTGGGGGGGAGGACTGGAGTGGCAAAATTCCCGGGGCTCAGCTGACTGCACACCTGGGCAGGAGGTCCAATTTGCTTTCAGGTGATGCTCGGGTGGTGCATCTTTGGAATCAGCCCTGTGCTTGTGAATGTGAGCCTCAACCCTCAATGGCACTTTTCAATTTCTGAAGCTGCTTCCTCATGTGGGTTTTGTTTCATATTCCTCCCCAAACTGCAGCATTTCCCCTGTTCCTCAAAGCATCATCCGCAGTGATCCACTTTCCAGGTTTTCCCTGACTCCGCTGCATGTTTTGTCTCAAAACAGCTTTGATCTTTCCGGAAAGAGCAGTTTCGCAAAAGTGTGGACAGGACACACCTTTCCTCGTGTCTACCGTTCCCCCCAACGCACACACCCCAGCAGGCCTTTTGCCAGCGATTTTTTAAAAATGGTATGAGAGAAGGCGTCAGCATTGTTACACAACAGTGATATACCTACTACCATTCTTCTTAAAAGCCAGTGATGGTGTGTGTGGGGGGGGGGAGAATAGAGGGTGCAGAAGCCTGGGGACTTTCCCCTGCATGGACTCTGCTGATGCTACAAAAGTCTTTGCATTCACAGTGAAGGTATATATTGAATATATTAAGAGTATAGAATTCACATTACTTTCTATACATATACTTACACTACATGGACCATTATAAACCAATAAACAATTCACTGAAAAAACTTTGTGATCACTAATTAACAAGAAAGTTCAACAGGTACAGTAAACAACTCAAGCTGGGAAGACATCCAACAGGTAAGCTTCCAATTCAACAGGTGCAGCGAGAAACTCCAACTGGGAAGACATCCAACAGGTAAGCTTCCACAGTATAACACAATCAGAAACAAGGTAAGTACTATCTTCTTATATTTGTATGTACATATCCTTTACAATTCAACAGGTGCAGCAAGGAACTCCAACTGGGAAGACATCCAACAGGTAAGCTTCCACAGTATAACACAATCAGAAACAAGGTAAGTACTGTATTCTTATATTTGTATGTACAGGTCCTTTACAATTCAACAGGTGCAGCGAGAAACTCCAACTGGGAAGACATCCAACTGGTAAGCTTCCACAGTATAACACAATCAGAAACAAGGTAAGTACTGTATTCTTGTATTTGTATGTCCTTTACAATAAGTTTCTTTTTCCTTTTAAGGTGGTACCAGTGGTGCCAGGACGTCAGAAGACGCTCCTTGTGCGGACAGGGATAGGAAAAGCCCACATCCCCAGTCATCACACACAATAATAATCTCCACACTGTCTGCTCATCCCTTGCACAGCAGTTTAAGAGGCAACTCCTCAAACCACTCATTGACAAGGGGGAGAGAAGGGAACGGCTCTTCAAGGCGTTCTCTCGGGCGTGTTGCTCCTCTGCTTTCTGGAGCCCTCTCTCTAAACAGTAAAATCTGGGATTGAGATGGGAAAATCCTGAAGCAGCGATCCCAAGGGGGTGCTTGGGTGGGGTGGGGGGTGGGTTGCTCTTTATTATTGACTAGCACCTTGGCCATGAGCCCTCATCTTGGCCCTGGTGCTTGCCTTTTGTGTGGCTCGCTGCCTGCTCCCTCTGATTTTGCCAGCAGGGTACCAATCTAGATACTCGGAAACCTGCTCCTACGCACCTGCTCTCAGCCGGGACCTGCAAGTACATCAAACTCTTCGCAAACGGCCTGGCTTCTTGGCTTGGTCCAACGTGCGTGTATGGGAAAGGGAGTGCAGATATAATAGCTGCCATTTTTTTTTTTTAAGTTAGGCCCAGGTTTACAGGTGGAAGGGCAAATCGCCACTGGAATGAGAAGCCTTTTTCTCCAGTTTCAGATGATTCACCAGCTGTGGCTCTCCTTCGAGAATCAGAATCTAGCTACAGTAATCCACGCATGAATCACCTGCAAATTAGATTACAGGGATGTGCCGTGTGCGGGGCTGCCTTTGAAAACGGCTGAGAAGCTTTTATCTGTGACTGTCCATTATTGTGTGTGTTACGTGCCGTCAGGTCACCTCCAACCCATGGTGATCCGATGAATGAGAGACCTCCCAAATGTCCTATCATTAACAGACCTTGCTCAGATCCTGCAAACTGGAGGACGTGGCTTCTTTTATGGAGTCCAGCCCGTGTTTTGTGTCTTCTTCTTTTCCTTCCTCTTTTCCTAGCATTATTGACTTTTCCAGAGAGTCTTGTCTTCTCATGATGTTACCAAAGTACCATAGCCTCAGTTTTGTCATTTTAGTTTCTAGGGAGAATTCAGGCTTGATTTGAGCTAGTACCCACTTATTTGTCTTTTTGGCTGTCCATTGTAGCTGTAAAATTCTTCTCCAGCACCACATTTCAAATGAATCGATTTTCTTCCTGTCAGCTTTCTTCACTGTCCAACTTTCACATCCATACATAGTAATGGGGAATACCATAGTTTGGATTATCTTGATCTTGGTCCCCAGAGAGACATCTTTATCTTTAGGGATCTTTTCTAGCTCCCTCACAGCTGCTCTTCCAAGTCTCAATTTTCTTCCGATTTCTTCATCGCAGTCTCCCTTTTGGTTGATGATTGAGCCAAGGAACAGAAAATCGCAAACAATTTCAATTTCTTGTCAACTTTAAAATCGTATAATTCCTCTGTGGTCATTACTTTTGTCTTCTTGGTGTTCAGCTGTAATCCTGCTCCATTACCATCAACCTATCACCCTAATTTTGAAAGTACTTTCATTGGGTACCAGTTTTGTTCCCAGGCCCAATTCAACCTGCTAGTTTTGCACAGTACAGCCCTCTACAGTGTGGGACCAAGGACCGTCTCCTTCCCTATTGCCCTGTCCAGGCAGAGGGTTTCCTCACGAGAAAGACTTCTCTGCAGTTGCCCTCTTGTCCCACCACAAGTTGACGTGTCCCCTTCCCTTTTCTCCTTCTGACAGCCTCTATTTCTCCCAACAATCGGTTTGTCTCAATCCCACTTTGGATTTGGGTGTACTGCAGTGACTGTTTGCTGACTGGTGATTGTGGTTTTATCAGCGGCGTTATACTATTTGCTTTTATTGCAAGCTTCCTGAAATGCATTGTGGAGAGGCAGCATATAAAGATTCTAAAGAAATAAATTGTTTTCAGTCTGTGCCATCCCTTGGGAAAAGGGCACAATTCAATTAAAAGTCAGTACTGAAATTCTTGGAAGTTAAATTTGCCATTCCTCAGCAGTGAGCCAAGTTTAATGCAAAGAGCCTTCTTTCTTCAGGAAAATGCATTGGATCAGGATACACATCTCATTCCATAGTTTTCAACAAGACATCCATGCACCATAATTCTCAGTGGGATGGGGTGAACCTGTAAGCGGGGTGTACCATTTTAGACTAGGTGGGCACCTCATACCTGTTTTACAGATGAGGAACAGAAATCAAGAATGAGTACTCTAAACACACTGGGATTCTGGGAATACTGATCTCCCAGACCTAAGAGAGCAGACCAGTTAACCCATAATGCGGTGTAGCATATTTCAAAGTTCTTTGCCTGTGTTATCCAACCAATTATTACGACATCCCTGTTGTATAGTATTTTATACTATAATGGACTGAGATTTTCGAATGTTTTTAAATGATTATGGAAATTGTATGAAGTCTCCTATTGTGTTTTAAATGATGTAATCCAGCCTGAGCCCATTGTCGGGGAGGGCAGAATGGAAGTCTAATAAATACAAATACAAAGTAGTCTGATAGTATTTAGCACTGTACTGAGTGGGTGATGATTGACCTACAACTATGGAGTTAAGATTATGGCTGAGGTGACATTGGGACTGAGGATTTTGAGTCTTGGGTGCCTTTTCTTTATGGGCTTCCAAATGCCTTATGGTGAATCGGACCCTTGGTTCATCACGGTCAATATACCATCTACTCAGACTGGCCGCAGGTCTCCAGCATCTCAGGCAGAGGTCTTCACATCACCTGCTGCCCTTCCACCTGTAGATGCTGGAGACTGAACCTGGAACCTTCTGCGTGCCAAGCAGATACTCTGCCACCAGTCCACCCTTGCACATTTACTCTGCTCTAGCTCTGTTGGAGTTTGTGGGGAAGAAACTAGTTTCTCATAGCCCACTGATAAGATGTAGGGTAACTTTGGTAGGTAGGAACAGGGCTTTTTTTCAGCTGGAACATGGTGGAACGGAGTTCTGGCACCTCTTGAAAATAGTCACATGGCTGGTGGCCCCGCCCCCTGATCTCCAGACAGAGGGGAGTTGAGATTGCCCTCCATGCCACATGGCGTGGAGGGCAATCTAAACTCCCCTCTGTCTGGAGATCAGGGGGCGGGGCCACCAGCCGTGTGACTTTTCTCTGAGGGCGATTTAAACTTTAAAAAACTCCCCCCTTGTTCCAGCTGACCCAAAGTGACATCATTGTACAGTCCTGAGTTCCACCTCCTCTTTTCCCAGAAAAAAAGCCCTGGGTGGGACCGTACCATTCCACCCCTTTGGGACAATCTGAAGATGGAAGTGAGAATCATCAGACCGTATTTATTTATTTTATTCTATTTATGTTCCGCCCTCCCTGCACCAGCAGGCTCAGGGCGGATTACAGTTTATACAATAATATAAAATACATGTACCTTTAACAGGTTCGGCGCTCGGCCTGCAGGGCTGCCTGGTAATATATTCGCTCAAGTCTTTAGCTGCAGCTCTTGCCCCCCTCTGGCTGGTTGGTCTCCTTGTGGTTGGTCTCCTTGTGTGTAGTTCTTTACAGAGTAGCAACATCAGGCCAAGCTCCTGACCCCAAGTTTTATTGGAGGGCATGCAATAAAGAGCCAGGAGTGGAAGAATATAAATAGTTTACATAAGGTTCCCCCCCCCCATGTAAATGTATAGAATCTTGCATTATTGAATTCCACTCTCCCCCTTCCTGATATCTGAGTAGCATGATGGTTGAAATAATGTGATGGATTCTGCAAAGATGCCAGCCGACATGGAATTAAGTTGTTTGTGGGGAGGGAGGGAGATGAGAGGGAGGGGGATTTTGGAGAGGAAGCCCCTGATGGACTTATCCGATAAAGTGTGCACGGCCCTGAGGAACGAGGAAAGGGATAACAATCTTTATTAGAACTAATAGACTTCTGCTGAAATCAAAGATTTCCCTGTACCTTCACTATCAAATAAGGCAGGCAGGAGTGGAAGCTATTTGAAGCCGGCTGTTTGATCCCCCTGTTTTGTCACTAGAGCCAGACAGAGACTCTCTTCCATCCCGGCAGAGGCAGTAGGATCAAAGCCCATTCAACGTTACCTGCTACTGCACGGCGGCAGCGAAGCATCAGAAAAACTTGTCTCTCCTCTAAGTACAAGCCTGGATTTTGAACAGGATGACAACTCTGCAATTGCATCCAAAAGGACATCCATGCGGAGAGAACCACACCGATCCGTTGGCCTGTTGCTTTCCTACTCCCGTCCTTTTGAAGGCTGGACACAGAAATTACTTTCCAGGAAGTTGACAGTGGTGTGATGAGAGACGCAATTAGCGGTGGTAATGCTCAATACAGTATTTTGCTCCACAGTAATCTGTAATCAAGCAATTTCTGCAAGTTTTTGAAGCACTAAAAGAACCTGGAAGACCCGTTTGACCAGAGATGCAATTACCTGTGGTGATGCCCACTACAGTATTTTATTCCACTGCAACCTGGTCAAAGAGATTCTGCAAGTTTTTAAGCACTGAAAGAACCTGCAGTACCTGTTTGAGGAAACAATGGCTGTATCATACAGCACTACCTTCAGTGCTTGGTTGGCTGTCTCCAGCCCCTGGGCAAACTACTGTTACAGTTTTCCCACCACAGGCTTTTAAAAGCAACGTTCAAGATGCTCACTGCAGCCAGGTCACCACTGGCCCCTTCCAGAAAAACGTTTCAAAGTGAGCTGGAGCAGAACACGTACAATTGCAGTTGGCACATGAAAAGTGCTAAAAACATCAACAAATGCAAGCCCCCCCCGCCTCCCCCATCACATCGACTTCATCCTCACACAGTGTGTGGCTAACTGTGCTGTCCTAAGCAAAGTTCCACCCTTCCAAGTCCATGGGCTCAGAAGAGCGTGACTGTTTTGAACTGCAGAGATTCCCCACCTAGCACGCGCCTGGATCCCAGAAGAGAACCTAGGAATCCTGTACCCCGCTCTCGTCAGGATAGCTCTCCTGTTATCTCTAAGTTTCTATTAATAGCAGCCGGTGGGAGTAGACTGGGGCTATAAGAATTCTGGAGAGGGGGCGGGATAATCTTTCTCCTGTGCCACTTTCCCAGTGTAAATCATACAAACTGTTTTTTCCATAATAATAAACGCGTATTTATGTATGTGTTTACTTCACTTATAACCCACAGTTTTCTGCAAGTGGCTTCCATCATTCTCATATCTTCCATTTTATCATCACAACAGCCCTGTGAGGAGGTTAGGCTGAAAGTTTGTCTCTGGTCCACGATCATGCAGCAAGTTTCCATGGCAGAGCGGGGATTCGAACCCAGGTCACCCAGCTCCTAGTCTGACACTCTAACCACTACACCGCACTGGCTCACAATGGGTAAGGCAGCTGTCTCACACACAGAGGAAGCCATCTTATACTTAAACACACCATCGGTCCATTCAAGTCTCCATTTATTTAACTTTATTTATAGTCCGCCTTTCTCACTGAGATTCAAGGCTGAGTACACAGTATAAGACAGCGCAATAATTGGTAGGGCCATTCAATAAACAATACAAAAGGGTAACAGGAACTTTAAAACAAGCAGAAATCCAGTACAGAGCTGGAAAAAATGTTAAAATAAGGCATAAGCAGACTGATTTGACGTAGATGCCTGATTGTCAGCGGCTCCCCAGAATCGTCTCAGGTAGAGCCTCTTCACATCATCTGTTACCTGCAAAAGCAAATACTCCACCACTGGACCGCAGTCCCTCCCTGTCTTTGGCTGGGGACATCTGTCTGTCCAGGAAGACTCCCAACAGACAGTCAAGTTTTCCCATAGCACTGAATTCACCATGAATTTGCAAAGGAGCGCCTTCCCACCCCATCCTGTCGCCTTTGTGTTTTAACAAGCGCACCTGGGCGACCCAGACGCAGCAGCCCAGCCACTCCAGGGAGCTGTTAATAGAGAAGAAAATGGCGCACACACACACAGACACACAAACTCCCTAAAGAGGAGGGATTCTTTACTCTGTTTTTATTTATTTTAAATATTTGCATGCCACCTTTCTACCCCAAATAGGGTCCCCGAGGTGGCAACGGTTAAACACTAACAGACCATTTAAATGTAACACAGTCCAAAAACAACGAAATGAAAACAACACACAGGAGGGCCAGTCACGGTTCATGGTTATCAGCCACCTAGTTCCAGCAGCTAACTAGTTGGCTCCTCGCTGCTCGTCCTTGCATTTTTATAAGCTCCCACGTGACTGCAGCAGAAAGGGAGGGGGCTTCCCACACAGCGCAGGGGAAAGCATTAACCTGTGCTTCTGTGTTGCTGGCGCTTTGTCAGGGGCAAGGAGGGAGGAAATGAAGATTTGCTTAGCCCTCCTACCTCTGCAGTCACCACCTTCTGGAGGGATTGGGGGGGGGGGTCCTTCTTTTATGCCCCCTTTGCCAGCACCCAACTGCCCACTCACTACTCATGTATTTTATCACTCCACTTAATTTTTATTTAGCTTGTTTAATTTGTAGTCCGCTCTCCCTGCAAGCCGGCTCAGAGAGGATTCACAACATATAAATACATATAGTAAAACATTGGTAGCAATCATAAAACGGCACCAAAATACAGCACTAAAAGCATCTAAGGCAGCTCACGCTGCACCCCACATCTCAACATCACAGGGCAGGGGGGCTAAGATTTGATAAATATAAGATCAGGGCATATGACACCCCCCCACACACTGGAAGGGGCTGGTTGGGAGACTCGTCTGCCTCAACCACCATAAGCCCAGCGGAATATCTCCATCTTACAGGCCCAGCGAAATCCTAACAGATCTGGCTGAGACCAGGCAGAAGCACCAACATTTGCCCAATGACACCCACCCCCCCTCTGCACCCCAGACGCATACCTCCCACTCTAGAACTGTCAGTCAATTCCCAGTTGGGTTAATACAAAAAAAGAGGGGGGGAAAGGTAACCACCCCTTTGTAATCGATAACTGCACGTTGCCCACTTCTTCAAGCAGTGAGAAATTCCTGGGTAGCTTTTTACCTGGCTTGATAAAGAGCACAGGGGGCTTGTGGCGTTTTTATTATTTAATCCATTTCCCTTCTCTCCCCAACAGAGATCCAAAGTGGCTTACCGCTGTCTCTTCTCCTCTGGCCCAAGGTCACCCCCCCCCCCAGCGTCCATGGCAGGATGGGGAATCAAACTTGGGCTTCTCCGATCTTAGTCTTACATTCTAACCACTTCACCACACTGGTGGGTTTTGTGTGTGCGTGTGCAATATTTGCTTTATTTACAGATATAAAAGTAGGGCACCGGTGGAGGCGAAACAGTCCTCCTGTAGAACTACAGATCCCCAGAGGCCAGGTGCTTTCGAACTCTCAGCAGCAGCGCTCTGTTCCAGGCTCTAAACCTTACTTTACAGACAGACCCCCCCCCCCCTCCCGTCAGCAGAAGGGCTCACCTTCTCCCAGTCCTGACGAGTGCTTAGATAAAGCCATTTCTGAGGCCTGGCGAGATCTCTACAGTTATTATGAAACCACTTTTTCAGTCCCCGCATCCCATGCCCCCTCCCCCTGTGGCATCTGAAGCCAGACTCTTAGGATGGGACCATTCACAGTAAACAGACCCTGAGAAATTGTGTTGCATGGCTGCTTATTTAATATTTTTGGCAAAGGTTGTTTCATTTCCAAAAAATAAAACAGGGCTTATTTCAATAGCTTTGTTGCCAAAGGAAGAACATCCCAGCGGCACCTGCCTCTCTGTGGACTCCCTGCGGCTCGCAGAGCTGGGAAATTCTCCTGTGCAAGCCTCGCTGGAATACATGCAGGAGATTATCCCTGGCGCGGCGCTCATAGCTGGGCACTTCCTCCTGGGCACGTCCTCCACAATGCCTGGTGCTTGAGGCAGCTGCCTCCTGCGAAGCTTGTCCTCAGACCAGCTCTGGTGTGGATGTGCTATTGCAAAAAACCACACGCACACCCCACCACCACAAAAGAGCAGCGCTTCTGGTAAGAGAGAAGGCACAGCTGGGAGTCAAATGAACGGAGAGCAGCAAGCTGGGAGGGCGAGTGGGAGAGGCTGGGGCTCCGAGATGACTCAGGGCCTCGCGAGCTCACCCGTAATCAGCGTCAGGAGTTTGAAGAGTCTGCAATCCCAGGAGTGGAGGCCCTTGTCCGAGGGGTGAGTAACAGGAGGCGGCTGGAGCCACACACTCCGGGGCCTCCTTGCCCCCGTTCTCCCTGGCCAGACACTCTTTGCCAAGGCTGGAGGCCGGAAATGGCACCCAGAGCTGGATTTGGCCATGAGTCCAGTTAAGGTTGCCAGCCTCCTGGTGGTGGCTGGAGATCTCCAGGAATTACAACTGATCTCCAGTTCCCCTAGAGAAAATGGCTGCTTTGGAGGGTGGACATTATGGCAATATACCCCGATGAGCACCCCCCCCCCCCAAAATACCACTCTCCAGGCTCCACCCCCCAAATCTCCAGGAATTTCCCAAACCAGAGCTGGCAACCTTAAGCCCAGTGCTAGGCAGCCATCTTGGATTCCCTGAAGGCAACACAGTCAGATTCAACCAGATCTTACCTCTGAGAGACCATCTCTTGTGCGAGCTGCGTTGACACACATGGGAGCCCTGCAGGAGCACTAGGATGCACTCAGAATAACTTTCCATTCTCCTTTCCGTACTTTATTCTCAAAACAACCCTGTGAGGTAGGACGGATATGAGTGTAATTGACTGATGGTTGTCCCCAGCAAGCTTCCATGGCAGAGTCAGGATTCGAACCTGGGTCTCCCAGATCATAGTTCAGCACTCTTGCACTATACTGACTCACTAGCAGATCTGTTGCTATGACGACAAGGTACAGAAAGGTTTTTAAAAATAATCCTTCCGTGCCAAAGTACAAAAATGGATTCATAAGATAGCCATGAAAAAAATAAGTGAGAGGGACGTATAATGTTATACTTTATGGCAGGAAGCTGCAGCCACGCCTGACGAAACAAGGCATCCTTCTCCAGAAGGGCTGAGATTAGGAGTTCCATTTCTTCGAGCATTTGATGGCACACATTACGGGAAGCACCAGGCTATCACACGTCCCCCAAGACAGCCCTCCGCATAGGACTGAGCCCGGGCATTTTGGTACCAAAGGCAGAAAACCCAAAGGGCATCTCCCTCGCCCCACTCATCAACACGGGGCTCAAGCAGCTACAAAGCTTGCTGCCAGAATCTCATGATGTCCCGTTTTTAAAAATTACAACAAAAAGAAACACGCAATGATTTTATTTTCCTAACAGGGCTTGGATTGTTGCAGACGTTTTTTTTTTTAGCCGCAGCCCTCATTGCAAATCCTCCTTTTGATCAGCAGACCCATTTTGTTCAAATCAGACTATCTAGCACGTCCCAAAAGGAGGCCAAGTGTTCCCTGCTAAAACTGCAACAGTAGAAAAGAGCAAGAGCCCAGTAGCAACTATAAGATTAACAAAATTTGGAGCAGGGTATGAGCTTTCGTGAGCCACAGCTCACTTCCTCAGTTAGTCTGTCTGTAGCAACAGAAAAGAGCAAGAGCCCAGTAGCTCCTAGAAGACTAACAAAATTTGTGGTAGGGCATGAGCTTTCGTGAGCCACAGCTCACTTCTTCAGAAAGCTCCTACCCTACCACAAATTTTGCAAGTCTTATAGTTGCTACTGGACTCTTGCTCTTTTCTACTGCTACAGACAAGACTAACATGGCGACCCATCTGGATCCCTGCTGAAAGTGCAGACAGTCCAGCTTCTAGCAGGAACTAAACACGCTGAACATACTGTCACATTGAAACAAATATGCTCCCTCCACCACCACCACACACAAACCCCTCTATAGACTGGACCAGAACCTGGTTGAGTAAACTGCATCCAGCTCCACAAGGTTTGGCACTCATTTGCTGCTTCCAGAATTTATTAGCTGGGACGGGGCGGGGTGTGTGTGTGTGTGTGTGTGTGTGTGTGTCCAGAAGTCCCCTTGGCACATCTTGAAAACAGGACTTCTTTCTTTCCAGTGCTGCTGAGCACCAACCCCGCCCCCCCCCCCCCGCCGTTCCATTCCCAAGAGATCTTCCACAAAAGCAAGTAACCGAGGACGCAAGTCACAGCTTTTAATTTCAAATCACACACAAAATACACATTCATGTGATATCAGGGTAGAAAAAAAGCAAAATCTGGAGCCACGTATTGAGCTGCCTCCTCTGCACAAGAGGAACCCTAATGAATTCACCATGGTTTTGGTCCTATACAGTTTAAAAAACAAATTCAAATATATGGCGGGAACGACATCCCAATCTATCAATCGAGGACAGAATCTTTAAAAAGGGGGGGATCATCTATAGTACAGTTTAGGGGGGAAAGGAGGCACGTGGGGGGACGGGGGACGGCTGCCATTGACAGGAAACACCCCCCTGCTCCTAGCGGAAATCCCCCTTGTGCCTTGGTGTTTCCCCAGGTACTCCTCTCTCTTCCCCACCCCAAAACACTCAGAACATAAACACTTAAAGACTCTGTAGGATAAATAAAGAATGGAGAAAGGCTTAAGGCCTGCGGAGGGTAGAACAAGGAGGGGGGAAGAAGGCGTAGAAATGGGCAGGGCTGGAGTCTGGCCACTTCCTTCTCTACTGATCACCGGGATTGGGGTTGGCATCAGGATACTTGGTGAGGTCAAAGGTCAGGACTTTGCTGATGACACAGTCTCCTTGCTGCAGAGGGGGAAACAGGAAGCGGGTATCTGCATGAGCCCCTGACAACCAACCCCCCCCCCTTCCTTCAGACGTCTCCCTTCTACATCAGGGGTGCTCCCAAGCCCAGACAGGCCGGCCGCCCAATGTTTATCCGCCTGGCAGAAGGGAGGCTTGGGGAGGAGCAAAGGATTCTCACTTGCCCTTGGCTTGTGCAAAAGCCCAAAAGCACTGGGGAGTGGGGGGGGGGCCCTGTGTGCAGCAAACACAAGTACACACCCTCTCTTGCTTGGCTGACCGCAATGATTTTAGCAGTATTCCCCCCCACCCCACCCCTTCTATTTTTGGACAGGCTGCCTTCCTCTCTCAAAAGCAGGTATGAGGAAAAGAGGGAAGAAAATGCGCCCCCCAGGCCCCCAGATACCCGGGAGCTGCATTTCCCATTGGAAACAACGGCCAAATCTTCCCTAATAATCCCGAAGCGGTTTAAATACCTGAACCCGAAGCGGCTTACCACTTCGGAATTTGGGTTTTCCTGGATTCCCCCCACCCCCCGCTTTGGGAAACCTGAATCTTTTGGGGTGCCCACCCCTCCTCTGCACCACTAAGCCAGGCGACCTGCACTAACTACGCAGCTGGCTGGGAGGTGTAAGTTTCCACCCCATCTCATTTTGCTGGCTCTTGCACAGAACGTGCCGCTGGCTTGGCACCTATGCCTCAGCCCCTCCCTCCAGCTCTCTCTCTCCTGCCCCTTCCATACCTCAGGGTAGACACCAATGAGAGACTCTGCCTTGGTGTAGAATTCTTCCTTCAAGGAAATGACAATGGCTTGAAAGTTGCACGTGGACTGCTCCTTGATGTAGTTGGCCACCTATAGGGAGGGAGGGAGGGAGGGAGTGTGGCAAGGTGAACAGCCCAAACACCTCCCCCACTCCCGCAAGGCTCAGCTCCCCACCTGAGCTGCCCATCTGACCCACCTTCCCGATATTGGTGTTGTCCAAAGCAGCATCGATCTCATCCAAGACAAAGAAGGGAGCAGGTTTGTAGCTAGGCACAGAAGAGAAACATGTCTGTCAAAGCAGGGGTAGGAATGTGAGATGCTACTGGGGTCCTCAGAGCTCTCTATTTGCTGCTCCAACTGTCAGCAGCTCTCCAGAATCTTGGGCACACGGCCTCACAGCGGAGGTGGCCCAAGACCTGTGAACTGAAGATGTTGGGGCGTGAACGCAGGCAATGTATGCCCTCCAGAACAGCCCCTTCTCAGAGACCACAAGAAGACAAAAAGAGGTGGTATTGGGCAAGAGCCAGTTTGGTGTAGTGGTTAAAAGCGGCAGGAGTCTAATCTGGAGAGCCAGGTTTGACTCCCTGCTCCTCCACGTGAAGCCAGTTGAGTGACCTTGGGTCAGTCACAGCTCTCTCTGAGCTCTCTCAGCCCCACCTACCTCACAGGGAGGTTGTCGTGAGGATAACAACAACACATTTTGTAAAATGCTCTGAGTGGGTGTTAAGTTGTCCTGAAGGATGGTATATAAATCAAATTTGTTGTTGTTATTATTATCATCATACTATATAAAAGGTGAATCGTATTGGCGATGACTCACCTTTTATACTGGCGCAAGCAGACATGCCCACCCCAGCTGATCAGCCAGGGAAGGGGCGAGACAGGAGAGCTGCCCTGGCTGGGGAGGTGGCAGAACGGGCAAGCCGCTTGCAGAGCCCCCCCCCCCCCTGCTGCAATTGAGTTAGGCCAGCCCGCCACCTCCACACTCCCAAGCCTCAATGGGTTGGTGGGGATGGCGGCAGGTATGCCCGGCTCACCTGTGCCACCCTCCCCAAGCCTCGATGGGCGGGGAGCAAGCCTGGCTCGCCTGCGCTGCTCAGAAACCCACACACTAGTCAACCAATTTCTTTGAATGGCAAACTTGACGGCCCCGTGCCTCTCAGGAAAGAGCAGCAAACTGGGGGCATCTGCAGGCAAGACAAGGGGTTCTGCATATTCTTCAAGTATGCACAAAAATACTCATTTTTAGGTCAAAAAGGAAAAAGAAAACCCTTCAAAAATGCCCCTTCTGAGGACAGAGCATATTCCTTGGCCCCCGGAGGTATGGGATGCTGAGGGCTAGAAATGGAAGGAGAGTGGACTGCTTGGACCCCTAACAACTCACAGCAGTTTTGGGGAGGGTATGCCCTGAGGCAATCATTGGTCACCCCCCCTCACTGGTCACCCACCCCCAGCCCCAGATCTCAGCAAACGGAGCCACCGCACTACTGTTGACGCTCAGGAGGGGGTAAGAGAAGCCGGGGAAAGCTCCTCGTCTACTCCCCAAGCGCCGAGCTCTCGTACTAGCGTGCTACGGGTGGTGGTGGTGGGGGGGTAATCTTTATTTATTCCTCACCTCAATTCCTTACAGAATTCCAAGCAAATACTTCAAGTAGTAATTATTACACACCACATCTGCGGAGTTTCCGTTTTCATAATCCAGAATTCGAGTTTTCAATGAAGCATTAAGAATTTAACACTTTGAACAGCCTCCACCACTCTGTCTCCTGTACACATTTCCATGCCACCGCCCCCCCCACCCCGACACTCCAGAATCCAAACCTTCCCTGGCAGCCAGCCCAGAGCCCCCCTCCCTCTCAGCACGTCTGAATTCTTACCTATGAATGGCAAAGAGCAACGCTAAGGCTGCCACCGTCTTCTCCCCCCCAGACAAGTTGTCCATGGGCCGAAAACGTTTTCCAGGCGCTACACAGTTGTAATTGATGCCATCCAGGTAGGGCTCCTCAGGGTTTTCGGGGCCAAGGAAGGCCTGCAGAAGAAGAACAGAGCAGGAACTCCTGAAGAGTCTGAACACCAGAGGCGAATCCTGGCCACCCTAAGTTGTTATAATACCCTTCAGCTAAAATACGCTTTTGTGAGGGGAAATGAGAGGGACAGTTAGATGAATGCTTGAGAGTCCAAAAAAGCACCGGTGCTTTCCTGGCTATGTTAGTATCAAACACGCAAAACTGTCTGCTATTGACAGTTGGCCTATGAAGCCAAGACGCTCCTCCATTCAAAGCAGAGCCGTTTCCACACTCTCTTAAAGCCCACTCACCGAACGCTGATGGGCTTCCCCCCAGGAATCCGCTTTTCCCAGGAATCCCCACGGCTCCATTTGCAAAACGGCCCGCAGCAGTTCTACAAATAGAGCTGTGGGGATTCCTGGGGAAAAGCCGCCAGCATTTGGTGAATGGGCCGTCCCTTTAAGAGTGCGTGGAAACAGCCTAGATGTTCCACCTGTGAGCCACAGTTTTGTATTTCCCTCCCATCTGTGGAATGCCCTCCCCTTGAAGTTCACTGGGCACCTACCTTATCGGCTTTTATGCACCAGGCTAAAACGTTTTCATCTCCCCAGGTTTTTATCTCATCCTACTAGCATTTTACCTGTCTTACCTATTTTCTCTGCTGCTCATTTTATTTTAATTGTTCTGTTTTTATGCTGCATTGTTATTACGTGATTTCCTATACAGATGTGGATGGTTTTATTGCTGCTATGCCGGTCCTTTACTGTATTTGACTAGGTTTATTCATTATAGCAGCTATCATCACTTTTTTCATTTTTAATTCCTTAGGTTCATCACCTCAAGCAGAAACTGATTAAATCAGATCCGTCAGCCAATCACAATGTGCTCCAAGAGCGGAGCATCACGGTGTCCATGCTCTTCACAACAGACAATACAATTTCAAGCCTTCACGGCTCATGAAAAGCGCTGCTCAGAAGCTGGGAACCACGGCATGTACGTAGTGCGCGTGTGCGTGAGTGTAGGCTGAAGGTCGGATTCAATTCCCCGCTGCTCCCAAACTACAGAGCTTCTGACTACATATGGCTCCCTGTGCTGCCAGAGAGACGCTGGCTTCCATGTATGTTTGGCTCTGACCGGGCCAGAATGATTGTCAGTCGGTAGAATTTGTCTGAAGACAAGACAGACAGCATTTCAATGCCCAGCACGTAGCACATAAAACAGCATATTTTACGTAAGAACAAAAATTGAGCACCAACTGCGTCATAATGTAAACCAGACTTTCTGGGCATTGATGTTTTAGAAGACAATTTTGTTTGCAGTTGGAAGGAAAATCTGCATGAATACAATTTCTACATCTCCTTGTGCTGAACTCTCAAATTCTGACTCTAGGAGTCTCTCAAATACTCCTTTAGGAGTATGAAAAACCTTACTAAGGGACAGACAAAAACAAACTGCACACATTTGTCCTGCATGCGTTTTCTCCTATTTTAAAAAAGGCACGGCAGAAACACTTAACACCTTTGCCTGAAGGCATGTGATTGAGAGAATTGCTGTCATTCTGTGAAAGCACACAAGGAATGCAGTACTGGGTGCGAAGTTCTGCTTCTTGAAAAACCTTGGCTTTCTTTAAAAGATGATTGCTTAATTCACATAATCTATAGAGGTTGCAGAATTCTGCTTCTACTGGCCGAGCATGAGAGTACAGCGTGGGCACTGAACGTTAGGGTGTTCTCCCCTTGACGTAGTTTACACACAGCTGCACTGATAACCCCACCAGGTGTCCTGGGGCTGGGCATGTCCTCACCTGGGCACTGCTGTTGCGGGACAAGGCTTTGTAGATCTCGTCTATATTGGTGGCCACCGACTCAAAGCAGGAGTTGAAGCGGTCGAAGCGCTCCTTCTTGATCTGTTCGAAGGCCTGCTTGGCTTTCTTGGCACGTTTCCGGGCCGCTTCGAATTCTACAGAGGCGAAGGCAACGAGTGACCACGAGTGGCCCTCCCAAACTGAAGCCCCCCCCAGCCCCAAAGTACTGATCAGGAGGGACCGGCTACCGTCAGAGGTCTCCTGGAACTTGTCCCGCACGCTCTCCAGCTTCTCCATCGCCTTCATGTTGGGAGCCGCAATGCGCTGCAAGATGCTCTGCTGCTCGTTCAGCTTCTGCTGCAGCTGGTTCATCTCTTGCTTGATCTCATCTTCAGCCTGGACATCCTGCAAGGGGGGAGCGCCGTAAGGCACAGGGACCCGGCCGGTCCCCAGCCCCAGGCACCAACGGTTGCAAGAAAAGGGTCAAACAAAAAACCAAGACCTTTCGGCATCTAGCTGGGTGTAATTTATACCAGAAAGTGGTGGCTTACATGTTTAACTTGCACTTCCTCTAAGGAGCTTGTGGGCTTGCCTGGTTCTCCCTTCCCACATTTATCCAACCAATAATCCCGCAAAGAAGGAAATGGGACTGACCCTAAAGTGAGTTTAGTCCTTATCCAATGTGAGCTTCCTAGCCAGGCAAGTATCTGAACAGTCCTAAGACAATACACCACAAGGGCAACCTGGCATTCTTAGCCAGTGCATGAGTTCACAGAGGTTTGCACAGCCCTTCCCTTGCACAGCAGAGAGAGATGCTGTCAAGTCACAAGAAAGCAGGGCTGTGTTCAGACAGCTTCTCTTCTCACACTGAGAAAGCTAGAAATGAACTCCCGTTATTGGTGACACGCGAATGCCGATTCACTGGAGTTGGTTTCTTCCCACTAAGAGAGATTCTATGTCTAGACTAAATTCTGGTTTAGAAGCCCAGTTATGGAGAGGGAAGAGAAGCCTGATTACCCAACTTTTGTGGACCTGGTAACAAGCCAGGTCCAGGCACATTTTAACCTGAACTGTGTTTCGCCACAAGAATGCAGTGGAGATTTCTCACAATGTGAACAGAGGGCACTAAAGGCAGACGTGTTGTGTCTTCTGTATGCCAAGGCATACATTGAGCCCACATCCCTCGTAAGTAGGATGCCTTGGCATTACCCAGCTGACCCACCAGACCAGGGACCCCGACTGCTCTCAAGGAGGTCGGTTTGCAGGGCAAGATACCCTTCCACATCCAAAATCACAGCCTGGAAACAGCTGGAGCCCCAAGAACCCCAAAGTGGAGCACCCCCAATTTGGGCCGGGGAAATATGCTTTAGATGTTACCGTAAGTCAGGGTGGGGAGAAAAACGCTGCGTCTGGAGAGGGGGGGGGGGACGACTGACTCTTAAGTACAGAACCTGACAGATGAGCAAGGCAATGCACAAGATTTATGGGAACTGGGAGAGGCTGTCCTTAGAAGCTGTTAGCTGAGTCACATTGTCCCTCGTGCAGCTCACAAAATAGCCTCTTACCTGGCAGCCGAGTGGCCAGCAAGCCATTGCCTCCAAGTGCCCAGGCCAGGAAGCTTTTGGGAATCATTCCACCGTAATACATACTACGAGAGGCTTAAGCCTGGAGCATGTGGGCTAGAAGGCCTCCCTGTACTTTGCTAGAAGAACCTGCTCAGCGCCCCCGAGGAGCTTTTACCTTCATGTCCTCCGAGAGGTCGCTGTAGTCAATCTCAATGAGAGCCTCCCGGGCGTACATGCTGGAGGTCCTTTGCGAACTGCTGGCCGTCTCCTCCCCCTGCGAGCCCCCCTGCAGCCGAGTCAAAACAAAACGGAGTGACTGGCTGAGCCTCCCGCCCTGTGCTCCCGTGCCCACTGCCCGCCCGCCCGCCCGGCCCGCCCGGCCCGCCCGCCTTACCTCTTCCTGGCTGATGTCGTCCATGGTGCCCTTGGAAAGGGGCAGCTTGATGTCTTGCATCTTACAGGCCTGCAGCAGGTTGTGGCGGTCGCTGCGCTTCTGCTCCAGCTTGGTCTCGATGGCCGTCACCTCCTTCTGCAAGTGAGTCATCTCCCTGCAGCCAGAGGCCAGAGCGAGAAGGGAGAGGGCGCGTGAGGGCACCCAAACGTGTCTGTCTGGTATGGGCACGAGACGGGGGCACCCTTGTGAAGACTGGCCCATCTCTTGGCCTGCTAACGCTCGCCAGCTGGAATTGACGGGGCCGTGCCAGAGGATGGCAGGGCTGCCGAACATCTCAGTCCCAGAACCACAAGAGTGGCTCTTCTGCCACCCGGTTAGGGACGGCGTGCCCCGCCTTCTGACCAGGCTGGGTGTGCCCCCAAGAAGATCACACTCTAGACCCCTCTGGAAGTGCAAAAGACGGGAAGACAATCTCTCCTGCAGCCTGCCCCCTCACCATTGCCAAAGCCCCTCTATAAATGTCAGAGAATTCAGTGGAAGCGATCATGATTGTGCCAAGCAGAAGAGGCCAACCTCGTCTCCCTCGGAGCATCTTGGCATGCACACATCGGTGTGGAAGGGGGGGGGGGGCAGAGGAGACCACAGACAAATGGCAGCCTGCAAAGCCTGGCCAAAAACTGTGCATCTCTGGCTTAAAAAGAGAGACGAACTCAGAGGATGACGTGACAACCGAGCAGGGCTGGCTCTCCATCCAAGCCACCCCAGTGACCGCTTGATCCAGTTTAAGGGCCCAGCGCCCTCCTAGCTATTTGGCTGGGAGGGACACTCCACTTGTGGGGTCGGTGATGGTGCGGGTGTGCCTTGACCAGGACAACCAAATACCTGGAAAAGGTTCCAAATGGAACCTCCCCATGCAGCAGCGGTGCTCCGGATGGTGGGGCCTCTCCTGTGGGGCATCTGCCTGGCTGCTGTCAGCCAGTACAAACGGGCCTGGATGACCCCTGGCTCTGATCCAGCGCGGGACTGCTCTGCTTTATCATTCCTTCCCCTGACCTGGACAGCCCAGGTGAGCCGGATCTCGTCAGATCTCAGAAGCTAAGCAGGGTCGGCCTTGGCTAGTAATTGGATGGGAGACCTCCAAGGAAGACCAGAATCGCAGAGGCAGGCACTGGCAGACCACCTCGGTTAGTCTCTTGCCATGAAAACCCCACCGGGGGGGGGGGGTGTCGTCATGAGTCAGCTATGACCTGAGGGCACTCTCCCCCACTTCGTGTCCCAGCAGGCTGTACAAACCCAAGAACGGACCACTCGTGGCCCCACTCACTTGTTGGCGCCCCCCAGCTTCTTGCGGATCTCCTCCATCTCGTGGTTCTTGTCGTTCACCTCTGACTTCTTGGCCAGGTGCTGGTTCTTTAGGTCCTGCAGCTGCGCCATGGTCTCGTCGATGATCTTCATGTGCCGCTGCTCCTCCTGCGCAGGGACAGAATGGGAGAGACGGGGAGGTCTGCGTGAAGGGAAAGGAACCAGCAAGCGCCCCCCCCCCCCCAATCTGCCCTCCTGTCTCACTTGCATCCAGTCCTTTCTGCAAGAAGCTCGGGGTAAACGATGTGATACTGACCAGCATTTTGTCAGCCAGTAAACACCGAATACTGAGTGGGGACTGGAACCCAGGCCCCCTCTGCCCTGGTCCAGAACTAACTGCTGTACTATACTGGCTCTTGCTCCACCCCACCCGCCTCTTCACGAATGGCCCCTTCCACCCTCTCGTCACACACAGCATCCAGCCACATCCCACCTTGCATCTGAGCCCAATAGTCCCGGCATGCCAGGTTGGATCCGCTGGGAGAGGGGAGGGCCAGAGGGAGCTCCTGGCATTCCACGTTCTTTCCCCTCCCGCTTCCTGCTTGACTGCACCAGCAGGAGTGCCACTGAAGGAGCATGGGACCGGCACACCCCAGCAGTCTTTGCAGTGCTGCAAGGGATTCTGGGTAGCCACCCTCCACCACCTGATTGCTCTGGGCAGGAGCATCAGCAGGCCCTCGTTACTCCATAGTAAGGCACGGGTGAATGGACAGCAACAACCAGCTTTATCACCTTGGTACCCCAACCTCTCTCCCCCAACGCAGCCTGAAGTGATACGGCCCGGATTCAAGTCGTTCATCCCTCGGTGAGAATTAGATCCAAGCCACTCGCACGAACTCAGTGCCCTTGAGGGAGCTCCCCGTTTCCCCACCTGCAACTCTCCACCTCTGAGCTTCTGTCTAATGAAGGCTCTCCCCCCGACCCCCTCCAACCCAGGACTGCCCCTCGCCCTTCAAAGGCAGTACCTTCTTGAGTTTCTCTATCTCGGCCTCATCCTTCTTGACTGTCTGTTCCCACATGTGCACTTTGTCCTGATCTTCCCTCAGCTGGTTCTTCTCAAAGTCCAACTGGATCCCCAGGCGCGTCTTCTGGTTCTCAAACTCCAACCTGTGGAGGAACAGGAGAAAGATGACCAAGGGCTTCTATCCAAACCTCCGCCGGTGCATTCGGCTTTGCTATCCACATAGGACGAGATGGCGGCGGGGAGAGAACTGGGGCTGGTACCTTTTCTTGGCTATCTCGTTCTGGCGTTTCACCTTCTCCTCCTCAAACTCCCGGATGTTCCTCACCCCAATCTCCCGGCAGAACTCCTCAAATACTTCATCTTCCACCTACAGGGATGGGGGCAGAGCAACCGAGAATCGCACCAGCAGCAGAGGATGGAGCAAGCAGCCATCTCCAGAACATTCGCTTCTCACTGATCTATCTGCCATGGCACACTTGTGCATTAGGAAAAGTTCTGGGGATTGTTCTTGCGCAAATCATCACAACTGGAGTGAGCCCCAGAACACGACCAACACTGCTATGCATTTCAAGTGACCGATAAAGAAGGAAGCCCACCTACCAGCACCAATCTATTCACTCTCCAGCTTCCTTGGAAGAGGGTTGGAAAACTGCCATGGCAGACAATGCAGCCCCCCCACCCCACCCCCCGGTTCCCCATGCAGGTTTTTCTGCCTTGCTTCTCCCCTCCTGCTCAATTCCACCCCTCAGCCGTGACCCGCCATACCTGGTTCATCTTCTCCTTCAGCTCCTTCATCTCCCGCTCTCTCCCTTGGATGATTCGCTTGATGTCATTGATGCGGGGACCAAAGTTGGCCAGTTCGCTTTCCAGCTTGGACTTTTCCTGCCAGGGATAGCATTGGATAAGCAGCTGTAGGGGACGTGGGGGAGTGAAGAGCTAGGGGCTCTAAACAGAACCGCTATCCTTGGGGAAATGGGAGGACAGGGGCGTCAGCATTTAATCCCAGTAGGCAGGGCACAGATCAAGTGCAATCCACCCAACTTCTGCCTACATATGCGCCCAAAAACATCAACGCTTTTTTAAAATAAAAAGGTATCTTGGCCCTAGTGTCACTCTTGCTTCACGAGACTACTGGGACTATGCTCCTTTGGAAAAGTTGTCCTCTCCATTAAGTGGCTCACCTAAATGTCCCAAAAGGTTCTTGCACACCCCACTAGCAAGGAACTGGCACTAGGAAGCAATGACAGGCATTTTAGCCTAACCGTTCCCAACAGTTAAACCAAGAAAGGGCACCACCCGGTTTCTGGCCTTGTTCTGGCTTTCTCCAAGTTGAAAATAAGGATGATCTTCCGATAACATCTGCCCCTGCAAGTGTCCCCCACCCCCTACCTGGGAACTGTTGCTTTACCCCAGTTCAAGGAGGAGCATCTCCCTCCCCTACAACTTCCTGAGCTGCTGTGAACACAGCAAGCAGCGCACCTGGAGGTTGAGAGCGAGATGACGGGTCTTGGTTTGCTCCAAGTCACTCTGAGAGTATTTCAAGCGCATCTGCAAGCCGTGGGCCTGGGACTGGACCTGGCGCAGCTCCGCCTCCTTCCTCTTAGCTTTCATTTGCTCCTAGAGAGGGGGAGAGAGAGGGTCAAAGAAAGCCAGAGTGAAAACAATGGGGATAAAGGCGTAGGGACTGCTGCTGCGTTCCATCTGTTGCTGTAAGGACGTTCCTACTATGTAATTTCTGAAACAGTTAAGGTGTCATGTTTAAATACATATGCTATGTTTCAGGTTTGTTTTCTGCTCATTTTCAGATTTCCATAATCCCATCCTGGTTGACTGTATTGGACTTACACTCTCTCATCTGCCTTGAGTCTCAGTGAGAAAGGTGGACTATAAATAGCAAATAAATAAGCATGGCATACACAACCCAAAAGGAAAAATGGCACTGAAAAGAAAGGAAAGAAAAAGAAAGAAAGAAAGAAAGAAAGAAAGAAAGAAAGAAAGAAAGAAAGAAAGAAAGAAAGAAAGAAAGAAAGAAAGAAAGAAAGAAAGAAAGAAAGAAAGAGAAAATCCAAGCTCTAACTCCTAGGTGACTTCTGTAGCAGTTCCCCAACAGCCACGTGGAATGGCTGCTTGCAGGAGGTGGTCCTGGGTGGGCATGGAGTCAAGCGGCATTCTTTGGATGCCGCCCCAAAGATATCCAGATACATCACCAAACAAAACGCCCCTGAAGGCTGTTTTGTAGGGAGGGGCTCTCAGATGCTTTGCTAATGAGTTAGGGACCACAGACTACACCACTATGTTGCCTTACGTATTATCTGTTCTTTAAATAGGTACTCCTATATACCACCTGTGCTTCATGTAGTCTGATGTCAGTCCTAGAATTGCTCATGCTCTGTTTCAGCAGTTCTTCAACTCTGCATTGGATTCTACTCGTCAGGGTTCTCCGCTTTCCCCCCACCTTTGTGCACTTGCTGTGGAGCCGCAGGCAGAAGCCCTAAGGCAAAATCCTCAGATCCATGGTATTAAAGTGGGGGACTAGGAACATAAGGTTTCACTTTATGCTGACGGTATTTTAATTTTTACCTCTTTACCAGTTGATTCTTTAGACTCAATCTCGCAAATCCTACACTGGTTTAGTTCGATTTCAGGTTTAACAGTTAATCGAAATCAGAGTTGTTTCCCATGAATCTGACCCCAGTAGCTAGGTTACGAACACGATTTACATTCAAATGGGTTACTAAGAAGATGAGATATCTAGGAGTTTATATCCCCGTATGTTTGAATGATGTCATTCGGGTAAATTTTGATGAACTTTTCAAATCGGTGCTGATCCTTTTTACTAAATGGAAAAAACAAAGTTACTCGTGGTTTGATAGGATCTCACTGGTTATATCTCTTATTCTCCCTAAGTTTATGTTTCTATTCCGATCCCTCCCAGTTAAAATACTTCCAAGAAAATTACAACTTTGGCAAAGGGCTCTCAATGAGTTTATTTGGTCTGGTCACAAACCAAGAGTTGGGTTCCGGACTTTACGTCAGCCCTCAGGTTTAGGTGGTGTGAATGTCCCAGCCCTGTCTTTATATCATGCTGCCTCTTCTTTAGCTCCATTGATTCAGGCTTTAAAATTGAATCCAACGAAGCCTGGATCTCTGTAGAAAGTTTCTTTTCTTCACCACTTTCCTTACCAGTAACCATCTGGACCTCAGCTAAAAACAGGCCAGTTATGACTTCCTCCAATTCCCTATTAGACAACATGCTGAACACCTGGGATACATATAGGAAAATCTTAGCTCTGGGTATTTCTCCCCTAACACCTTTCATTAACCAAGATTGGTTTCCCCCCAGGAAAGGATTCAAGTGAGTTTAGGGAATGGAAAGACTCTGAGTTATTGATGATTATTAATCGGATTAAAAATGGGACAATTCTGGATAAATCTATAGTGGAAGAAAGATTCAGAATTGGGATATCTTGGTTTAGATATCTTCAGCTGAAACATCCGTTCACCAAGCTGATCAGGTCCAAGGATTTGTTTCTACCCCTAACTCCTTTTGAGGAAATGATTTGGAGTGGGAATGATGGTAAACAGGGTAGGATTTCAACCCTTTACGAATTATTATTAAGGGTGACACATAAAGATCCTCTGCCATACAAAAAAAATGGTCTGATTCTTTAAAACGGGTTATCTCGGAATCTGATTGAAAACAGATATGCAACTCCCCTTCCAATAAATCTAGTTGTTGGAATATTAAACTCCAATTTTACAAGCTATTGTCCAATTGGTATTTAACGCCACATGAACTGAATCAGATGAACAGGTCATTGAGCCCTCTGTGCTGGAGATCTTCTAAGCAGGAAGGCACGGCCCTACATATGTGGTGGGAATGCCATTTCGTTCAGGAATTTTGGAGAGTGGTTCACAAAGAGATATCCAGCTTGGTGGGTCTTTCATTGCCACACTCCCCAGAATTTCTCCTATTGGATTTTTGGCCCAACTCAATGCTAGATAGGAATGCCAGATCTCTTTTTTTCGACATTGGTTGCCTGTGCTCATCTGGTCATTACTAGGAACTGGAAATCCCTCATAGGCCGATTGCAAAAAAATGGTATCAGAAAATCTGGGAGCAATATTTGATGGGTAAGATTATACATACTCCATTTTTTGGGAACTTGCATATGGTAGTCCCTTTATTCGAATATGATGAAATATGGAAACCAGTTTTAGATGTTTTAAATGCCAAAGATGTAATCCCCTCAATGCAACAAATTTTAAATGCCTATTTATTGTAATTCTTGGGTTTTTAACAATTTGCCAAGAGTTGTTTCAATCATTTCTTTATGGTTTAATTTTAATTCTATTGTTGTTTGTATTTTATGGTTTTATCATTTGTATTAAATCGTTTAAAAAAAGATTAAATCTTTTTTGTATTAAATCTTTTTTAAAAAAACAAAAAAACCTCTGCATTGGATTCCGGCTAATGCTATGACTTTGTAAACTTGTGTTTATTTAACCTATGGCACTGTCTATGGTTATGTCCTTGACACGGTGCGGAAATGTCCTTGCTACTGATTGTACTAATCTCACACTATGTAATCCGCCTTGAGTCTCAGTAAGAAAGGAGGACTATACATGACATACATAAAATAAATACTACTACCAAGTTCCTGTGCCCCAACCACGTTATCTATATGCTCTAGAGGAAATTGAGGAGGAAGGAGGAGGGCACCCAACAACGCAGAGCAGTTCCCACCTTCAGCTCCTCTGTCAGCTTCTCCTTCTTCTCCTTCAGCTTGTCCACAGCCTTTTCATCCCACCGTCTCGCCTTGGCTTTCAAATCACTGGCACCTCCTGAAATCACCCCAGACTTCTGGAACAGGGTCCCATCCAGGGCTACAGTCTGCAGCAGAAATGAAGACAAAGCGGCTCAGCAGACGGTTCGTGCCCTCTGCCATACATCATACCAAGAAGGAGAAGAAACCAAAGATGGGCACGATCTAACACACGCTGCTCAAGGAGGACACGGTATTCTTCGCCTTAGAGTCATCTACAATCCTGTGAAACTGCACAATTCACCATTCTAGAAAAAAACCACACTTTTCTCTTTAAAAAGAGAACGCATGTAAATTTTGAGCGTAAATGTGTGAGCAGCATTTGGTGAAGTCTCAGAAACAAAGGAGAGGGTAAAGTAAGATTTCCGAAGACAAATCAAGGGGGCCTTTAATAGCTCTTTGTTACTTACTTAGCAGGCATTTATTTAAGGTAAACATAACCTTTGTAGTATCTGTAGCTCACAATACACAGCACAGAATGCTTATACCTTGCTTTAAACTTGAGAAGGCTACACAGCTCTGAGCAAAGGGAAGGAGGGGTAGGGCCCACAGGAGTGGTGTGATGTTTGTATGCACGTGGAGAGAGGGCGATTCCTCTGACCTTGTGACGCTGGTGCCCGCCGAACGCAATGCGGCGGGCATCCTCCACATTGTCGCACACCAGGGCATTCCCACAAGCATACTGCAGGGCCTTCTTGATGTGAGGAGGCTCGTAGCGAATGACGTCAATCACCAGCTTCGCCCCTTTCAACTCCCGCAGCTTCTCGTCTGTGGGCTTCACCTGGAAATTGGGGGGGGGGGGAGGTTAACCAGGCCAGCTCATAAGCACCTGGGAGTGACGCGAGGGTGGGGAGAGAGAACAGCCCCTTCCCCAAAAGACAGGTCAGCACAACGCATTACTTAGCACGCAGATAACCTTCTCATCACATTTGTATCCTCCCCCCCCCCCGCCCCTGCCAGAAACTCAGGCACAGAAAATGGGGCCGTCTGATTGCCCTCTTTAAAACGACCTTGTTCGGTTGAGAAGCAACTGTGTGCCTGAGCCCTTGCCCCGACGGAGTCATCGTGGTTGAGCGGCGATTCCGCTCCGACTCCCCCAGTCCGAGCCAACGGCCCTGCCCCCGACGGTCTCACCTCCAGGTAGTCAAGCGGCAGAAAGGTCTCAGGCTCCCCCCGCTGCTCCTTGATGTACTGGATACAATCCCGGCCCGTCTTCTCTGAGTCGACGATAATGGCGTCCATGTTCTTGCCCAGCACCTTGGTGACGGCTATCTGGTATTTCTTCTGCGTAGGCTGGCAGAGGTCAATGAGGCGCCCATACTGCAAGAAGCAAGGGAGCAGATTGAGGCAAGAAGGGCCCTGGCAGCTCAGCCTCACCCTTGGCCTCATGCCCCCCCTGCCCCCCCCCAGTGACCAGCGGAAGGGTTGTCATTCATGGGGCACCGCATACATTGCTGCTTCCTAGAGCGCTGTCTCGGTACCACGCGCTGCCTTGGGCGGGGCAGTGCAGCCGCAGCCATGAGGCTTCCACACTAGAGAGACTTGCAAAGCGTCTCCAGGTTGCCTTCCATACACTGAGGCAGCTGCCTCCTCCATCGCGTCCAGGTCTCCCAGTGAGGCCTCATTCCTCAGGTGTACAGGCAGACCTTTGATGGGGGCAGGTGGTGCCAGAAGTGGTGCGCTGCTGCTGTGGACAAGTAACGTCACCTCCCACCTTGGTCAGAGGTTTCTAAAAGAGGCAGGGGAACTGGAGCAGCAGTGGGACCAACAGAGCAGGCTGCCGCGATGTCCCAACACAAAGTCTCAATGCGCAAGGCAACCCCAAGGCACTCTGTGGGCTGCCCCAGCTTGGTACACTCACAAAGCCACTCACATCGACGGTTGCTGCCTTCTATGGCCAGGCCTCACATGCTACTCATACGCAAGAAACTGAGATGTTGCAAACACACATTCTCCATGTTTCCTGAATGCTCTGCTTCCTGAGGCGCCTCCGCCACCCAACAGGAGGCATGGCTCCGTTTGTTATGGCCTCACGTACCACAGAGCCCGGGTAGAGGCGCTTGATGCTCTCCATGATCTCCGCCTTGCGCTGCTGCCTGCTGTTCTCCTGCCGGTCGATGCGTGCGTCGCCCAGCTGCTCCATCACCTGGTTCAGCTCCTTGTTGATCTCGTCGATCCGGCGCTTGGCCAGCTCCACCTCCTCCGTCAGCTCACCCTCCAGCTTCTTCTGCTCTTCCAAGGACTGCCTGGAGAAAGGGCATCAAGGACTCTATGACTGAGCACCACATTTCACGCACCGGAGGACCTGCTTCAGAGGGCTCCCAGAGCAGAGGTCTTCTACCTATGGGTCAGGGAGCATTCCCTGCTGGGCCACGAACTCTTACAGAAATGCCATTTTCTTTGCCTTTGGGGTGGTGGTGGTGAAAGTACTGCTGTTAGGATGGGTAGAGAGAGCTAGATCTCTCTGCACGCAGCAGGACAGAGAGGCAAAGTTGCTCAATGGTGAAAAGAATTCCTTTAACAGTACAGAACCTCCAGCTCCTCCTCTTCCCACTACATACTTCAGTCATGTAAGTGACATAACATAACTTCCTGTCACGAGCCACTAGATCTGGAGAGGTTGCAGACCAGGGTTCCACAGTTACCCTCCTAGGCACCCCAGATCTGAACCCAATTTCCATGGCTCTCCCCTACACTGCTGAGCACAACCCCCGACCCACCCTAAATGCAGTATCACGAGGACTGTGTGCCTCCGCCAGGCCCTTACTTGCTAGTAGCAATGTATTCCTCCAGCTTCTCAATCCGCTTCTGGTTTTCCTCGATCTCCCGCAGTTTCTGCTTTATCTTGGCCTACAGAGTAGAACAAATAACCGACTCCATCATTGTCAAGCGCAAGTCTTCGAGCTCCTTTCACGAGAGCCACACCTACACTGGGAGAACAGGACAGGGACGACAGGAGGCCACTTAGTCACTTGGTCTTCAGTTTGTGGGTTGCAGCCTTCCCTAAGGTGGAGCACATCAAAGGCACCCAAAGGTGTCTTTTGGATAAAGATGGAAAGCAACAGGGGAAGGACACACACAAAAAGGACCGACCTAGAGAACTAGGCACGTATCATAAGCCTCCACTTGGCCCAGTATGAAGGGAAGACGCTCTTCCTTAGGACCAAGAAAGGTTTCCAAGTTGGCTGAGCACAGTGGTAGGATACAAGCCACTGCAAAGGGATCATGAAAGCTATAGCTGCTGCATGATGTGCTTTCTCAAGGCCCGAGGTATGAAACGGGACACTACACTCTGGTAAGACCTAACCAGGCCAGAACAGACTGATCTCTCAGCAATTCCGCGAACAGCTTTCATGACGTTGACCTATTGGGGGGAGGGGCTCACTGCCAACTGGGATCCGGCTCTGTTCCAGTCTCAGGGTGGCTCTTACCTCTTACCAGCCCCCTAATAATGTTCCAAATTCTATAGAATATATGAGCTAATGTGCGGCAGCTATTAGGGTTCCCGGCTTGTGCATCTCTTAGAAGCTTTTCTCGTGTGACCTATCAGGCAGTGCAAAAGCTGGGATGGAGGTAAAGGCAGCGGCTGTGGCTGACCTGGAGGCAGGAAGGGGACAAAGAGGCTCCCCTTCCTCCTCTTCAAAGGGTGCAGTACAAGCGGGAGGGGACGGAGGGCACAAGGAGACATGAGGGGACCTGGAATATGCCATGATGCTTCAGGAATGCCAGAAAAATTGTAAAGTCAGCTACCAAACCCGGCTGATTCAGAATGGCTTTAATTTCATAAAGTAAGTTTCTAGCTCTCATGGCTACAAGATCCAACCGGTGCTCAGAAGCCAAAGCAGCAGCTGAGTAAGATTCCCAGCATTTAGGAGCAGGAATTCAGCACCCTGAACAGCTCCTTATAACTTGAAACGAATTATGCAAATCTACTGTATCATTTTCCCCACCCTTCCTCCAAGGGGGAAGGTGGAGTGTGTGATTCTTCCTTCTCCCTTTCATCCTCACAATACCCCTTCGAGGTAGGTGAGGTTGAGAGTGACTGACTGGCCAAAGTCATGCAGCAAGCTTCATGAGAGAATGGGAATTTGAACCCAGGTCTGCCCAGTCACTGGCCGATATTTTAACCGTTACACATACTGGCTCTTTCAACCTGCATAATTACATGGATGACAGAACTCAGCTGGGAGGAGAACTGTGGCAGTTTGAAAATTATTGAAGAAAAACAAAAGAAGAGAGAAGTGACTATACCGGGGGGAGGAGAGTTAAAGAAGAATTACTAAGCAATTATTCTATTTGATTATTCTATACAGTATTAAGTAATAGTTATTATGTGATATATAAGAATAGAAATTAATTAATTAATTATGTTGCTGGCAGATAGGGGTGTAATTGAGAATTAATAGAATTAAAATTCATGAATACAAGAAGGGGGGGAATGAGAAGTAGCATATAGAATATAGGTTAAATTGATTGACTTATGCTGAAGGGATTTTTGGTTATAGCGATATTTAGAAATGTGTAGAATATGAGTCAAATTGATTGACTTTATGTTATAAAGATAAGAGATATAAGAGGAAGTAAAGAGTAACATATAGAGTATAAGTTAAATTGGTTGACTTATAAATGTATTCATCACTTATGAGTACTCAAGTTATGTATAGGGAGGGATAAATTGTTTGTCCCATATTGATGACATTAGAATGAATAAGTTAGAGTACAGGATATTGAGAATATTACCAGTATTATTACTATTGAATAATATGCCAGGAATGTATTAGTTAGTTGATAAGTGAAGGGAAACTGACTTAGTACTGTGTTATAATAGACTAGCTTAGAAGAGTGTGAAAGTATGTTTAATTGACAAAATAAGTTGAAATGAGTAGGGGAAGAATAGACAAAGGGTTGGAAAACTGTTGGAAGTCAACAAACGGGGGGGGGGGGAGGGAGGGGGTTAGAACTGGAATATTAAAGTAATTTGATTGTTATAAATGACGAAATATTTCTAATTCCAATAAAAACAATTTATTATAAAAAAAAGATGACAGAACTCAGCTTTTCCCAAAGCAGCATCTGATGCAGAATGTCAATTGCTTTAAAACAGTAGGATTACCCTCTTCTGCATGGGAAATGCAAGCTAAACAGTAGAGGTGCGAAATAAATGCGGACGGCCTGCCACAAACACAAGAAGCAATCGACTAAGACGGCCGAGGAAAACACTCGCCTCAGTTTCCACTTTCTTTCTCTCCTCCAGATCCAGCCGGTCCTGATCCGCCTTCTGGTCACGATTGAACTTCTCCAGCTCCTGGGCCAGGGTGGCTGCTCTCTTGCTGGCCTCCTCCTTCAGCCGGTGGTATTTCTTCACCTGTTTGGGGAGAGAGGAGAGAATGGACCTGTGGCATCACCTCTCCGTAGAGCTGCCAGCCACCACAGGTGTGGTACCACATTTTTGGAAAATCTGTCAGTGATGTCCCACCTCTTTACAAACCACCAGAAACTTTGTGGTAAAACCACAGCGTTTCTGGAAATTCCTAGAGAGGACTGACATCACTTCCTGGTTTTCCCCTTGATGTCATGCCATCCCCCACCCCTGCCCACAGCCATTCAGGGTTTCATACCCATGCAGAGAAGCCCCTACCTGGGAGACAGGAAACCCTTCAGGGGAACAAGAGAGGCAACATTTAAAGAGGAGTGGGCGGTTGTGAACAGGATGCAATTCAAGATAGATAAATGCAGAGTATTACATCTGGGCCACAAAAATGTGAAGCACAAACACTGGATGGGGGATACACTTCTGGGTAGTAGTGTATGCGAAAGAGATCTTGGGGTAAAAGTGGACTGTAAACTAAATATGAGCAGTCAGCGTGATGCTGTGGCAAAAAAGGCAAACTCAGTCTTGAATTGTATCAAAGGGGCCATAGCATCGAAATCGCAGGAGGTCATAGCCCCTCTCTATACTGCCTTGGTCAGGCCACACCTGCAGTACTGTGTGAAGTTCTGGAGGCCTCACTTCAAAAAGGATGTGGACAAAATTGAGGGGGTGCAGAAGAGAGCAACGAGGATGATCAGGGGTCTGGAGACTGAGCCCTACGAGGAAAGGCTGAGGGCCTTGGGAATGTTTAGTTTGGAGAAGAGGAGGTTGAGGGGGGGCATGATTGCTCTCTTTAAATATTTGGAAGGCTGTCATTTGGAGGAGGACAAGGAGCTGTTCCAGTGGGCAGCAGAGGATAGGACCCGAAGCAATGGGCTTAAATTACATGCAGAAAGGTACCGACTGAATATTAGGAAAACCTTTTTCATGGTCAGAGTAGTTCAAAGGTGGAATCAGCTGTCTAGGGAGGTGGTGAGTTCCCCTTCACTGGCAGTTTTCAAGAAGATGGATGAATATTTGTCAGAGATGCTTTAGACTCAACCTGCACTGGGCAGGGGGTTGGACTAGAAGGTCTGTGTGGCCCCTTCCAACTCTGTGATTCTGAGTAAGTCAACGTGGGCCCTGACCTGGATAGCTCAGTTGAGCCTGATCTCATCAGATCTCAGAAGCTAAGCAGGGGTCAGCCTTGGTTAGTAATTGGATGGGAGTCCTCCAGCAAAGACCAGGGCTGCAGAGGCAAGCAATGGCAAACCACCTCTGTTAGTCTCTTGCCATGAAAACCCCACCAGGGGTCGCCATAAGTCAACTCTGACTTGAGGGCACTCTCCACAAGTCAAAGTGGACACTGGGGAGTACAAGTTGCTGAATGTGCTCTTTATTAAGCTACTTGAGCATTAGCATCAGCAGTGCCCAAAGTGCTCTCACGCTGCCAACCTGACAGCACGCACCCCCTATCCGGGCCAGCCTCATTCACTCTATTGTGCCGCTGCTGGGGGAGGGTGGGGCTGCTGGGACAACTCAGGCAGAGGTGAGTGGATTTCCCAAAGCCAAGAGAAAGTGCTTTATGCTCGTCTTTCCTTCCCACACTCTGCATTCAACCACCAACCCAAACTTCAAAGTCACCCTCCCATTGCAGGCATGGGCACCAGCAGCTAAGAAACGACACACTGTAGGGGCAGGGCGACTTCTGGTGCGCTGCTGACTTAAGCAATTACTCTACACCCATGTTCTCTGACCATCTCATGAACTTCTCTGCTCAGGAGCTTATGGGAAAACTCCCCTCCGCTCCGGAGACTTGGGAAGGGGCCACAGTTCAGGTGCTTGTAGGTTCAAAATCACAGGCTCAGTTGCTGGAAACTCCATTTAAACAGCTTTCCGGTATAAACACTTGGAAAGCCGATTACCCACGACCACGGAAAGGAATGGCTGTTCCTACTACTGGTCTGGGCAGATTAGCTGTCTATCTCTATCTTTGTCAACTCTTTATATCCTTTCTCTGCTGGATCTAGCTAGTGCCAGAGACGACAGAAGCTCAGGCTAGCACAGGGTGTACCTGGTTCTCCTCCAGCGTGAGGTCCCGGCCCTGGCTCTGGCTCTCCTCTTCCATGCGCTCCTCAAACTCCTGCCGCGCCTTCTCCACAGACAGCATCTCCTTCTCCAGCTCGTCCATGTCCCCCTTGCGCTTCTTGTACTGCTTCTGAGCATTTTGCAGGGACTTCTTGGCGGCCTCCAACTTCTTGATCTTGTGAGACGTGTTCTCCTTGGCCTTGATGTACTGGGGGCGCTTCTGGTTCAGCTCCGAATCCTTTTCTCTGCCAAAACACCGCGGCACTTCCATTTATTCTGCAGTTGACCCCTACAAGCAACCCAAGTCACCTTTTCCCCTAATGGTAAAGAGTCCAGTAGCACCTTTAAGACTAACCAACTTTATTGTAGCATAAGCTTTTGAGAACCACAGCTCTCTTCCTCAGATGCAACCTAACAGTTGCATCTGAGGAAGAGAGCTGTGGTTCTCGAAAGCTTATGCTACAATAAAGTTGCATCTGAGGAAGAGAGCTGTGGCTCTCGGAAGCTTGCTACAATAAAGTTGCATCTGAGGAAGAGAGCTGTGGCTCTCGAAAGCTTATGCTACAATAAAGTTGCATCTGAGGAAGAGAGCTGTGGCTCTCGAAAGCTTATGCTACAATAAAGTTACATCTGACGAAGAGAGCTGTGGTTCTCGAAAGCTTATGCTACAATAAAGTTGCATCTGACGAAGAGAGCTGTGGCTCTCGAAAGCTTATGCTACAATAAAGTTGCATCTGACGAAGAGAGCTGTGGCTCTCGAAAGCTTATGCTACAATAAAGTTGCATCTGACGAAGAGAGCTGTGGCTCTCGAAAGCTTATGCTACAATAAAGTTGCATCTGACGAAGAGAGCTGTGGTTCTCGAAAGCTTATGCTACAATAAAGTTACATCTGAGGAAGACAGCTGTGGCTGTCGAAAGCTTATGCTACAATAAAGTTGCATCTGACAAAGAGAGCTGTGGCTCTCAAAAGCTTATGCTACAATAAAGTTGCATCTGACGAAGAGAGCTGTGGCTCTTGAAAGCTCATGCTACAATTAAGTTGGTTAGTCTTAAAGGTGCGACTGGACTCTTTACTATTTTGCAACTACAGACTAACGCGGCTAACTCCTCTGGATCTTTTCCCTAATGGACCAACATTAATGAAAATGAGGTCTCTGATTCTTCAGGCCACTCAGGAGATCGGCTGGCTTCATTGTCACCCATGGATCATCTAGCAAACTGGTCTTCAACGTGACTTTCAAACCGTCTCCTAGCTGTATGTCAGCCACTCCCCACAAAGGAACTTAAAAGCCACGGAACCCTTGTGCACTGCTGACGGTTCCAAGGGGAACATTCTAGGCCATGTAAACACTGTTCACATGGGGTTGTATAATGCACCTGTTGGGGCACATTTTCACTTCACGTGCCCCAATTAAAATACTATGGAACCCATCCAGCTTGTAGAGGAAGACAAACAGTGGTGGGGAAATGATTTTTGTTCTCCTTTCCATTTTGGGGACGTTTGCCCACCACTGCTGATCTTTTCATCCAGGAATACCGTCCACTTCTTCTGAAAACCAGTTTGAAATCGCTCATCTGTAGAAGCACTGTGGCACTTCACCAGATGCGCTACACAGCGCCATTTACTTCTAATCCTAGATGCATCCCTGCTTAACAAACTCATTACAGGATGGGATGGGACGAGTTCAGACTTCTTTTCCGGTTTAAAACCTGACTTTAGAATGCGACCACCCAGACTTCCTTCTAGAGCGAGTCCCTCCCTTCCCCCCACAGTTAAAGTTCTACAAACGGACACGCAACAAGCCAGCAGCCAATTCCTCAAGATTTCTCATGATGTTCACCAGGAACGAGCCTTAGAGGTGCCTATGGGGGCAGGATTTCTTGCTCTGGGCGGGGACTTCACCAGCAGCAGAACTCACCGTGGAAGCCCTCCCCTGCAGCCCACAGTAGTCTACCAAGCACCCTGTTGCCACCTGAACTTTCACTGTCAACATGAATTCCTTAGGAATCTGGCAGCACCTTAAAGGCTAAGAAATCTTTACTCAAGTTGAAATTTGCACGGATCAGAGGATGCGCACTCCAGTCAAGGGATGCTTCAGCTAGAATAAAAACCTGCCAGTCCTTCAGGTGCTGCAAGACAGGTGCTGTTTGCTTGCTGTTGCCACAACAGGCTTGGATGGCCCCCCCCCTTGGAATAAAATCAGTCAGTCTCTCTGTCTGCAGTACAAGGGCAACGCACTGAACAGTCTTTACAGAGCAACGCAGCATCGGCATGCTCTTCCAAGCCTTTGTTCAAAACTGGACTGCTTTGAGCCCACAGGTAGATGACAGATCAACGGATCCCTCAGTAGATTTAAAAAGAGATCCTACAACACTGACTCTCCCTCCCCAGCTACAGCACTAGGCAGGGATCGATCTAGCCCTCTTACTTGATCTCCTTCTCGATCTGCTGCTGCTCCCGCATGACTTTGCCCAGCTCCTTCTTCCTGTCCTTGAGCTCGTCCTCCACCTTGTCCATCCGCTTCTTGTCCTTGTCGATCTCCTTGTTCTTGGAGCCCAGCTCCTTGTTCAGCTTCTCAATTTCGGCCTCGTTGTGGTACAGCTTGAAGAGCTGCAGCTGGACCTGGGCCCGCACCACCTCGTCCTTCAGGCGCTGGTACCGATCCGCCTGCCCCACAAACAAGGAGAACGCCCAGCGTCAGCCATGCAGTTGCATAGCCCCAAACCCCAAAAGAACCTCCACCCTTAAAAGCTAGCCCAGAACCTTGCAGCAAACTCACATCCGATGAGAGAGCCTGCGGTGGTTATATGAGCTGATTTACAGTCTTTTGACCGATGTCAAAGGTGAATCAGACAAATTTTTAAAAACATAAACAGCAGGTGATGGGCATTTATTTTTTCTTCACCTCTTCTCACATGCAGGAAGGAATACTACTTCTACAATGAAGATTTCCACGGTACGAGCTTTCAGAAGGGAGCTTTGGCTCTCATAAGCTCATATCTTGGAAATCTAGTTGGTCTTTAGGGTGCTATTGAATATGGAGACAGTCCCTGAAGTCTCCTGGCCCAAGCGGTTTCAGCTTTAAAGGTAAGAGCCAGCACTCGGAATTTTCCCTAGAAAAAACGAGCAGCCACCACACATCTTTCAACACTGGTGTGATTTATTAGAAAGAACATGGCAAAGCAAGTGAAATGTTTTGAACGCTCAAAAATGTCTGGCAGCCCCCAGTCTTAATACATGGTATCTGAAAGTATGGGACCAATTAATCACAGAGAAATTAACTGAAAGAACACAGTTATTAGTGAATCCCTCCAAATCAACAGATTTTTATGAAAAGTGGTATCCTTCTTTGGATTTCCTTTCTAAGGAAAATTCATTACTTACAAAACTACCAAATTATATGATTATTGATCCAGAAATTTGAATTTGAAACTTATAATATAGTAAGTGAGTTGTAATAGTTGTATAAATCTTAAACACTTAAATCTTGGAAATATAATAACATATGTGATACTTTAATAGGGTAAATATTTAGTTGTATAACTTTTGTTATGGTAATATTGTATTATATAAATTGTTATTTTTCTGTATATTTTAAAATAAAAATAAAAATTTTAAAAAATGTATGGCAGCTGGTCACGACCACGTTTTAACTCGATGTACCCAGGAGCGGCATCAGGGTTTCTGGCGCCTGCAGCTGCCCCTACATGCATGCGCACACAGTGTGTGTGCGCACCCTCCCGGACTGCGTGATGACATCACCACGTGATGTCATCATGCAGCAAAGCCGGGTCCATTGGCCAGCAGGTGGCTCGGACAGCGCGCGGAGGCTGCCCACGCTCCGCACGCCGCCCCAGATGCCTGCCGTGCCTGGCCCACGGCTGCTGCGCCCGGCCAGGGGTGTGTGGTGGCAGCAGCTGCAGGCCAGGCATGCCAGCTCCATGACGCGCGCCTCCGCCCCCCCCCCCTGGCACCCCCTCCAGCGTCCCAGCACCCGCCTCAATGGTGGCGCCGGCCCTGGATGTACCTTAATTTATGAATTCTAGCTCTGTTTTATAATTGTGCATGACAAAACTGAGGCTATCGTACTTTGGTCACATCATGAGAAGACAAGATTCTCTGGAATAGTCAATAATGCTAGGAAATGGGGAAGGCAGTAGGAAAAGAGGAAGACCTAAAAGGAGACGGCTGGACTCAATAAACGAGGCCATAGAATAACATCCCATAGATGTTAATCATGGTCAGACAACAGCCAAAAGAAGCAAAGAAATAAAAGCAAAAAAGGAGAAAAGGGTGAAGAAGTTAAGCCCATAATGAAATCGGGAGTGCTGGGAGGTATTAAAATAGTTCTTAATTCAGGACAAGACAAAAACATCTTTAAAAACAGGAAAGATACAAAGCCAGCAAGTCTTGAGACAGAGAACAAGGAAGTAGGGCAAGCACAAATGCCAGATTTTACAGAAGTCCAAAAGCTGTGCTGTTGTAGCCATATTAAAAAGCAAAGAGGGAGACGGAGAGACGGAAGGCCAGAGGAAGAAGTAGTTTAAATGCAGTCTATAATAAGGTAGCCTTGTTCAGCTGAGGCAGAAGGAAGGTCAGAGGAAGAAGAAATTTAAATGCAGTATAATAAGGAACTGAGGCATAAGAAGAGGACAGATGTGAACATATTTGTGAGGAGAAAATCTTCCAAGCTGAACACAGAAGAGAGCAGAAGGACAGAATTCCCACCCAGGCTGATCGCTTCCCCAAGATATTCCACAGCGGGAGGTGAGGGGGGGGGGAATGTTGCTAAAGGTACCCGAGATGTAGACGAGTTCCCCAGTCACAGTTGCAAGCCAGGAGAGAGGCAGCCCCCACCCACTAAAGCACTCCCAAGTACCATGGAAAAGGCCACCTCCGGACCGCGGTGGAGGAGAGAAAGATAAGGTCCAGGGAGGGAATGCTGAGAAGCCCAGGACAGTCATTCCTCAGCCACCCTCTAGAGGCCCCGTGCAAAAGACCAGAGAGGCACACCACTGCAATCTTTATGGCCGCTTCTGCTCTAAAACCAAATTGGTTTTCCTTTTTAACTCATTAACTGTACAATCCTAAGGGGGGGGGGGAAGCACTTAAGGCGGCAGACTAGCCCTAATGCCAACATATCTCCCATTTAAAGGTAAAGGTAGTCTCCTGTGCAAGCACCGAGTCATTAATGACCCATGGAGGGATGTCGCATCACAACGTTTTCTTGGCAGACTTTTTTACGGGGTGGTTTGCCATGGCCTTCCCCAGTCCTCTACCCTTTACCCCCAGGAAACTGGGTACTCTTTTTGCCGACCTCAGAAGGATGGGAGGCTGAGTCAACCTTGAGCCCGGCTTCCACCAGGATCGAACTCAGGTCATGAGCAGAGCTTGGGCTGCAGTACTGCCGCTTACCACTCTGCGCTACGGGGCTCTAGGAGAGAGGCAGCCCCCACCCAGTAAAGCACTCCCAAGTACCATGGAAAAGGCTACCTCTGGACTTCCATTTACATCAACAGAAGTTGGAATTACACTGGTGCAGTGCCCCACCAGTCACCCCACCATGGATGACCCCACACTTAGGTTCCCTCCCCCACAGATGCCATGCCAGACAGGAGAAGTTGGCAACCTGAGCCCCGAGATCCCTTCATGGATTGCAGCTGAATGAGGTCTGGGATGTTCCACAACTGTCCCTCTGTCTGTTTGTGAGTGGACGGGGCTAGCTTCACACCCCGCCCTGGTTCACCCCCGATCTGCGGCTTCCCCTTAGGGCTGCCCTTCACCCGTCCAAGAGGGCAGGCTCTGACTCAGGGATGCCCATGCTAGGGTGGCTGCAGTTGGTCCCCTGCTGCAAAACAGAGCGGGGGGCAGGGGCACCTTGAGGATGACCCCACTTAGGTCCCCTCCCCCACATCATGCGCTGGTTCTTTTGGGGCCCTTGCATAGAGAACGGGTGGGCGGCTGGCCCAAGGCAGTGCACGGGCACCGGGGGCGGGGGGGGATCTGCTGGGACCCGCAGCACTGCTGGCGTCACATTAGTGCGGGGGGGGGGGGGAGAGCCAAGGTGGCTGCACGAGCTCTGCTGCCATGGGTTAAATGGAAAGGGAGTTGTGGGGCGGCATCCTGGCCACAATGGAGGATCTGTGGGGTGACCCTTTGGCTAGACTGTCCAGTCCCCTCTTTGGCCAGGGCTTTTGTGTACCACTACCTTCTCCCATGGGAGGACAGAACCACGAGCCCCAGCCATGCTATCCCAGGGCCCTTCCCTCTGAGCCCTGGCAATCTGTGCGCTATTCTTTGGCTGGCGCCACCATGTGGCTGGCGATGGCATCTGGGCTGCAGTGGGGTGGCTAACGCATGCTGGCGTGGCTCTTAGGAACCAGTGACACAGTCCTTTGCTCCGATCCAGTGAAAAGACACAGCTGATTGTATACGTGTTCTTCTGATTTTAAACGTGTTATACTGAGATTCTCCCCCACTGCTCCACAGAATCCCGGCCGCCTTGCCCCTCCCCCTCCTCTCCGCTCACCTCTTCTTTCTCCTGCTTGGCTTCCTTGCGCTCAGCCGCAATGTTCTTCTTGCGATGGTAATTGAACTGGGTGTCCTCCTCTGCTTTGACCATCTCCTTCTTCCGCTTGTCATACTCCTGGGCCAGCTCCCCTGAGCGGCTGATCTCCTCAAAGAGTGCTGTGCGTTCCTTGGGGTTCTTCATTGCAATTGACTCTACTGCGCCCTGGGGGCAAAAGCAACCGCATCAGAGCAAACCATCACATCCCAGGCCTTCCCTTCTTCAGATGGGGATTGAACCACAGACGGCTGTTCACCAGGACAGATGCCACCAGCAGGGAGTAGGAGACCGTGGCATGTGCAGGCAGGAGGGAGAGGGGCTGGCCAGGCCACAGTCAAAACCTGCACACCTTGGCTAGTGGCACGCTGCCAAACACTGCTGGTCATCAATGGATCCAACGAGCCTATCCAGGCAAAAATCACTCTCACCCACCCGCTCCGTCCCCCTTGCAGGATTAGATTAGCCGCCACAGAATACCTGGGAAATCTTGTCTTCATGCGCAGACAGAACATCTGCTCTAGCACCCCAAACCCCAGGCCTGAGCACCTTTCAGACCCACCTGCAGGGGCTGCCCTTTGGTACGGGGAAAGGAAAACCGAAGCGCGCTGCGTGATGCTCGATGCTGCTCTCCTGCATCTCCGCGCCTAAGAACAAGCTTACCTGGAAGACCAGGAAGTTGCGTGCTTTGATCAGAATGCCCAGCTTCTCCAGCTCCTCGCTATACTCGCTCAGCTGCACCACTTTGTTGTTTATTTTGTACTCGGAAGAGCTTCCTGAAAGACACACAAGTCCCCTTTGCTCACCCACTATCAAGATCCCAAACCTGGCAAGATCCAGAAGGGCTGCAATCCTTCCCCCAAATCTTACGCAGAAGAGCTGTCAGTGGCAATTATTTGCAAACAAAATATCACTCCTGCAGAAAACACAGCCAAACGGGTCCAGCTGATGTTCGGAGCGGCAGAGGGGCAGAGATGGAGCCAGATCAAGGAGGAGTTCAGCTGGGGAATAAACCTGGCTGAACATTTTGGGATTTGCTTCAAAGCCAGCATGCAGGGAATGGGGCTCCACTCCCTCTAAGAAACTTTAATAATAGTGATAATATTTGATTTATATACCACCCTTCAGGACAACTTAATGCTACATTCAGAGCGGTTTACAAAGTGTGTTATTATCCTCATGACAATCACCCTGTGAGGTGGGTGGGGCTGAGAGCGCTCTGAGAGAGCTGAGACTGACCCAAGGTCCCCCAGCTGGCTTCAAGCGGAGGAGTGGGGAATCAAACCCGGCTCTCCAAATTAGAGTCCTGCCGCTCTTAAACACTACACCAAACTGGCTCTTTCCTGAGATAAAGAATCCTCCTTGCAACACACAATGCCAGAGACCCCTCTGTGAACCCGACTCACATGGAACAGTGCCCCCGCATTGTTTCCCACCCCCCATCACCCAGCCCCAAAGACTCACCCACGATGACTCGTGCAAAAGTGCGATCTTCAGCGCCATCTTCAGAGTAGACCATGCTGACAAACGCCCGGTTGGCAGCCGGCTTCCCTACTGGGGCTCCGTGGATCAAGTCCCGCAGAGTCTTGACCCTCAGGTTGCTGGTCTTCTCGCCAAGCACAAAGCTGATGGCATCCATGAGGTTCGACTTGCCTGAGGAGAGCAGCAAGGAATGCATCGTTTATTTCCCCTCACGCCTTCCTTCTCATACAAAGACGGGAGACTGCAGACATGCAACCTCTCTCTTCCTGGGCACCTGTCACGGGGCCTTGCCCAAGACCTCTTTTTCTTGTCAGGGCTCAGCCCTGGAATGTATGAAAAGACGGCTTCCGATCAAGTGAAAAATACACCCCTGCACAGGTTGCTTCGCCAGATCTGTGGGCAAGAGGCAGAGCACGGGTGCGCCCAGAGAAGTAAATCTGGCATCTCTTCAGTAGAGGCTCCCGACCCAACGAATACTCGGCCATACTCTGGTGAGAGCAATTATACGCACACAGTTGAGCACCTTCTTCTCTTCCATCTCAGACAGATACCATCTGATAGAACCTTATTTACCATCCACTGCCACAGCGGGTGGCCTGCCCATCCCCAAGCGCACATGCAGGGCTGGATCCAGCAATCCATCAAGTCAAAGGCAGATCTTCCCACATTCACCTCCCCCACAGCAGTCCCAACCTTCAGAAGATTTATTCCCAGTACTGCTTGGGACCCACAGAGGTCCACAAGCTGCAGTGGGGAAGGATGGAATTGCCCCCTTCCATCAGCGGAGTAAGAAAAGTAAGATTTGGCACTCTTCTCTCCCCCCACAACAGCCTCCAGACCAACACAAGTATTCTTCCCACAAGCCTGCAGTTGGAAAGGACTGTTGGAGGAAGGGGAACATGCAAAAGATCTGCACTTCTTGTGTCCGTGGACCCCTGGATCCACCCCACTGCCTCTCCAAGTCATGGTCCCTTCACCTTCCCTCAGACTACCACTTTTACTACCTGGATGAGATCCTGTCTCTTTGAGAACTGCCTAACAGCAAGAAACATAAAAGGCACAGACCCTTCCCCATCTTACATCTTTATGGCCTCTGATCAGGATCCCCCACCCCTACAGTCACAGTTCAACCTATGCTAGAAGATGAGAGGATGCTAGACCTGTGGGACTCTGACCTGATTCTATTATTTTTTTACTAACATGGGATTTAAAGTCCACGGAGACTACCTGTTGTAGCTCTGCGTGAGCCACTGCTCTGGTCTCACCCCCTACCACTCAGCCTCTGGGCATATGGGTTTGGCTTGTGTTGTTGTATCGTCCATGATTAGGATCATTCAGGCGCTCCAAGTTGCAGAATGACAAAGAGTTACCCAGTACCAAAGAGGCTGCTTGTTATGTCCCTGTACGAGTCACTGACCTACTTCCAGTTAGGAAGAACACTTAGAACTATTGGTCGTGCAGAAACAAATGAGTAGGTTAGATCCTCTTGAGATCAGCTAATTAACAAGCCTCATTCTCACTCAGGTGGTAAGCCAGTTCTGAATCCTGGCAAGAGGCTCACACAACCAAATGTCTTCCATACTTAAAATACTGTCCGAAAAACTACTTAGAAGGGAAAAGGATTCTAATCAAACCCTCTTCCTGGCATGGTAGTTTACTATAGGCAGGGAATTGTCGTAATTTTGATGAAGCAAGCCTCACTTGGCATATAGGGCCTCAGTGAGAACTAGACCCGTTAGTTAACCTGGTCTCAAAGTAATAAAAACGCACCAGCCTTTGTTTCTGCATCCCTCCGTTGTGGGTGGGCCTCCTGACCAGAAGAGGCCAGAGCAGCAACTCAAACAGAGAAGCAGAAAACAATATACTTTCTAAACATTGAGGGGTAAGTCTGCAGCAAACCTCTGCATCCAGGAATGAATGGATGTATTATTTCATGCACACGCTTCCTTTCTTCTGTCAAAGAACTCAGGGTGCAATGCCAAGAATTCCTGAGATCGTTCCATTGGAGACATCCCATCCACACACAACACTTGCACAGGCACACACAGAATTAATTCATGACAGGCCAACATACACAGCAGAATGAGGAGACAACGTGAAATACAAACATACAATCCCATGCACCAACGAAGGCTATCAGGTGCCCCACTTCTACTGGTCCCTTCTATTCAGGAGTTCTGTTCAACTACAGCCCAAGAGCACTCCGTTTCTGTAGCTGCAGCCTCACTTTGGACTAGATTGCCAGACATGCTTTGTAAAACTCCTGCACTCTTCTCCTCCCGAAAAAGGTGCAAAGTGGAATTATTTCAATGCGCCTTTAACAGAAACAAGTAATCAATGTCTCTGGCTGCTGGTCATGAACATGTTTTAACTTCATGTACCTTAATTTATGAATTCTAGCTATGTTTTATAATTGTGCATGACAAAACTGAGGCTATCGTACTTTGGTCGCGTCATGAGAAGGCAAGATTCTCTGGAAAAGTCAATAATGCTAGGAAAAGGGGAAGGCAGCAGGAAAAGAGGAAGACCTAAAACAAGATGGCTTGACTCAATAAAGGAAGCCACGTCCTCCAGTTTGCAGGATCTGAGCAAGTCTGTTAATGAAAGGATGTTTCGGAGGGTCTTTCATTCATAGGGTCGCCAGAGGTCGGAGGCAGCCTGATGGCACATGACACACACACACACACTTGTTTATGTTGGGTAAACTGTCTTGGGCATTGTGGAAAAGTGACATATAGTTTCAATAACTAAATAAACCAACATGAAGTTGTCTTATACTGGATCAGAGCTTCCTTCTACCCAGGTCAGTCTGGTCTCCTCTGACTGGCCGTGGCTCTGCAGGGGTTTTTGGAGGGGGGTCTTTCACTTTGCCAGCTACCTGAGATCACAGCAGGAGACTGCTGAACAGTTCATTCAAAACTGAAAACAATGGAAGCTCCCCTCTCCCAGGTCTGGGATTATCATCTCACTATGGATGCTAATGTTCCGCATTTCCTACCCCAAGAACTTCTCCCTTGATCTAACCATGCTGACTATATTTTGCATTGCACCTCTGCGTTCTCCTGACTCCCCTCTCCGCAGCACCAACTCCCACCTCCTACCTGGAAAGTAGCAGCCTGGAGATCACTTTTCTCCTTGTATCTAACAAAGGGTGCCTTGACACCCTACCAAGCTTGTTGTTGCTTCTGGACTCAAATTTGCTGTTCTTCAGTGTCCTGAAACGAAGTCTGTGCTGGAGAAATCTTGGATATTTGCAGGCAGAGCTCGGGGGGAGTCTGGGAAAGGGAGCTCAGTGTGGATGTGATGCCAGTTTGGTGTAGTGGTTAAGAGTGGCAGGATGTTTGATTCCCCACTCCTCCACTTGAAGCCAGCTGGGTGACCCTGGGTCAGTCACAGCTCTCTCAGAGCTCTCTCAGCCCCACCCCCCTCACAGGGTCTTGTGGGGATAATAAATGACATTGACTTTATAAACTGCTGAGTGTGGCATTGTCCTAAACAGCAGTATATAAGCACAAGGTTGTTGTTGTTATTGTTATTATTAACATGGAGGTTTCATTCATTCATTGTGACTAATAGCCATTGAGGGACATATCTTCCAGCAAACTGCACAATCGCTTTAAAAGCTAACTATACGCTAGCAGCCATCACTACACCTTAGCACTCCCTCACAAGGAAGACGCCCTGCCCCGTTGGCCATTTCGGCTGCCCTTTGCTGCATCTCCAGTGCCTGGCTTAGAACACCCAACTGCTTCTTCCCTGAGGTGTCTCTTCTAAAGAAAGGGACACCATTGCAGTGTGGGGTAGTGGTTAAGAGTGGCAGGACGCTCATCTGGAGAGCAGGGTTTCATTCCCCGCTCCTCCGCTTGAAGCCAGCTGGGTGACCTTGGGTCAGTCACAGCTCTCTCAGAGCTCTCTCAGCCCCGCCCACCTCACAGGGTGTTTTATTGTGGGGATAATCATGGCATACTTTGTAAACCGCTCTGAGCGGGCCTTAAGTTGTCCTGAAGGGTGGTATAGATGCATACGGTTGTTGTTGTTGTTGTTGCTATTATTATGCCATGCACACACACGCACCCCGCCAAAGCAGCCGCCCTTCTCCAGGGGAAGCGCACAGTGTAGGCCGGGAGAGCCCCCAGCCCCACCCGGGCGTTGGCAGCCCTGCCCCACCCCCGTTCAGAGGCCGCCCTTCAATCTCCCCCCGCAGCAGCAGCCCCCAAGGGAAGTCAGCCGCCAAGGGAGCATCTACCCAAAGCACCCGGCGGGCCCACGACACTTTTCGGGGGCCCCTCCTCGCGCCCCTGCCCGCCGCGCCGTACCGGATCCATTGGGCCCGATGATGGCCGTGAAGCGCCGGAAGGGCCCGATGATCTGCCGCCCCTTGTAGGACTTGAAGTTCTCGATCTCGATCAGCTTGAGGAAGCCCATCGCGAAAGGGAGTACGGGTCCCGGCGAGGGACACCGCACCGCAGGGCCCCTCGGCGCGGAACCTGCGGGCCCCCGTAGGAGACCCCTCCAGCCCGCCTTCGACGACGGGAACTTAGAAACCTCGCGAGAAGGGAGGAGCAGAACCTCGCGCTCGCCGAGCGTCTCCGCCCCGCCTCCGAGGGGCGGGGGGGGAGCGCGCCCTACGGCCGTCCCGCCCCGCCAGCCCCGCTCTTTTCGCTGATAGGTCCTCTCGCTTGTCAAATTTGCATATGCGTGGGTGGAACCAAAGTGCTCTTTTCCCAAAGGGAGGCTAGAGGGCTGTCCCGTTGTCATAGAGACGAGGAGGTAAACAGAGCAGGCCTCCGAGCGCGGAGGAAGCAGGTGAGCGCGATGGGGGGGGGGAGAGTTGGGGGGGACGAGGAAAGCCCCCCGTGTTCTCGAGGTGCCAACCTCCAGGTGGGGCCGGGAGATCTCCCGGAATCACAACTGCTCTCGGCAGCAGAGAATCAGTTCCCCTTGGGGTTGGGGGGGGGGGGGGAAGCTTTCCAGCATCCCGGTGGAAACCAACAAGAGAGGCTGCCCCAGTACTTGAGAGGAGAAACCAAGGTGGACTAACCACGGCTGAAGGCCTAGAGATATTGATCCCCCAATGAAATAATTCAATATGACACTAATCAGTTAGGGAATATTTAAGTACAGAATTTTTTTAAAGTTTAAAGTTAAGTGTAAAGTGACTGTGCATATATCAGTAATAACAATAAATATCCCTAGAATCAGTGCATTCCATAAATATATTTTAATCCTACATACACAATTATCAAATTCCATGTATGAATTTTAGGGATATTTATTGTTATTACTGATATATGCACACAGTCACTTGACACTTATCAAAAAGAGTCCAGAAGCACCTTTAAGACTAACCAACTTTATTGTAGCATAAGCTTTCAAGAATCACAGTTCTCTTCATCAGATTCATGGACTTTACACTCCTCTGCATCTACTTTACACTTAATGGTTATATTTAAAAAAAAACTTTTTAAAAATTCTGTATTTAAATATTCCCTAACTGATTAGTGTTATTTTGAATTATTTCATTGGTGAATCAATATCCCTTTGCCTTCAGTCTTGGTTAGCCTTCCAGTGGAGCCTGAAGATCTCCCAGAATTACAACTGGCCTCCAGCTGACAGTGATCAGTTCCCCGGGAGGAAATGGCTGCTTTCAAGGGTGGGCTCTGTAGCTTTAGACCCTACTGAGGTCCCTCCTCTGCTTGCCCAGAAATCTCCTGGAATTTCCAGATCTGGGAATGCTACAGGCTGGGGAACACGGCAGCATGAGAGGGGTGCATCTCCAGGAATTTCCCAATCTAGAGTTGGCAACCTTACATGTTGACCCAGGAGGTAGCCACAGGATCCCAGCCCAGGCATAGCCCTGAGGCACCCTTTTCCCATCACCAAGAAGGGAATGAAGCAAAGGTTAGCAAAGGTACAGCAAGCCTTGTCTCTTTTTCTCACATAGACGCGCATCACCTCTACATGTGGCTCATTTACAGGTGCAAAAATGTACAAAGTGGATGTCCAGGCAGATGCCAAAGAGGCCGCAGCCATCGAGGCCCGCAGGAACCGGGAGAAGCAGAGACAGAGTCGAATCTTCAATGCGCGCCACCTGAGGATGGGAGTGAGATATGGAGGGGATTGAGGGAGCATTGTTTGGGGAGGGATCTGGGTGGGGCCTCTGCTGTAGTTCCCCCATAAGATTGCCAACAGTATGAAGGAAAAACACACTTTTCTCTAGACTGGTTGACAGCCCTGCCCCCTCTACACATCTCAGAGCTGAGAAAGCCATGCGCAACGCTGCCTCCTCTTGTTTTGAGTTTGCTGTTTGACTTCTGTGAACCAGCCCAATGCTGGGGTTTTGTCTTAGAGTGACGCCTGATTAATTATTATTATGTTATTATTATTTATATTTATAGTCCCCTTTCTCACTGAGATCCAAAGCAGATTACACAGTGCAAATGAAAACACAATATAATCAACAGCTAGGATATTCACTGAGCAAAGTACATCAGTGAACATCAGGTTAGGACATTCAGGGAAACAGATGCAATAAAGAAAATTTTTCAACAAGTAGAAAGTCGAATACAGAGATGAAATCTATCTGAAATTAAGATTTATTGGATTTATTTTATCGTGTTGATTAGTGAAAAATATACCCTACCTTGCACCTCAACAGAGGGGTCTCAGAGAGGCCTACAAAACACGTATGTATTAAAAACAAAGCTTAGCAGTGATGGAATGTCAACTAAAGACCTTACAAGTGCAATTACCAATAGCACCCGGAAAGACATCCTTAAAGCCATACGGCTTATTTTGTCCCAAGCAGCACCACCTGTGAGCGCTTCCTATAGTGTGCTGGATGGGAGCCCTCCTGGCTTCTTCGGAAAGGCAGGGCCGGAGGGACAGCACCGCTTGCCAAAAGACTCATGACTGGAGCTAGCAGGTGTAATAGCCTTGGGTGGGGGGACGGACAGGAGAAAATGTTGGGAAGGCCGAAGTGGATGAACAGGGTTATATTGAGAAACAGGGTTCTTTAACTGAAAAAAATGTTAATAATAATAACAACAGTAACATTCAATTTATATACCGCCCTTCAGGACAACTTAATGCCCACTCAGAGTGGTTTACAAAGTATGTTATTATTATCCTCAATGACAATCACCCTGTGAGGTGGGTGGGGCTGAGAGAAGGGAGATCCCTGAATGGGCACCCCAGCTGCTGTGAGAGGATTGCTCACAGGTGTAAGGGAAGGGGAAACTGCAACTGACGGTACACCTAAAGGGTTAACAAACAAACCTATATGTCTCAGATTGAGTGAAATTTGGAGTATAGCATGTGAATTCCCTGCTTGGCAAAGCATTTCAGTCTTGTGGGGTACAGCACGTGAATGGCTCTTGTCAGTGGGAGATGCAGCATTCTGTCCTGCACTTTGTGTTCCTTTCTTGCCCTTTTCCCCCTGCAAGGCCAACAACAACAACAACAAAAGGATGCATGAAAAGGATTGGTAGGACTTTCCTTTGTGTTCCTAGGCCTGTAAAAAGGAACATAGGACGGAGCGAGTTGGGATGCATCCACCAGGGAGGGATTCTGGAAGGGTGGCTGCATGAATCCCGCTGTTGTAAAAACAAGAAAAGATCCCTGAGAAACCAGGGATATGTGCTTTTGAAGATTAGGACGGAAGGAGAGATAGTTAAGTGTTAAAGGTAGTGGAGAATAAATAGCAGCTTTTGATTGCTTCAAATAGGAAATAGGAATATATACCAATTTTCTTTCTTTTTTATTTTATTATAACAACAACATTCAATTTATATACCGTCCTTCAGGACAACTTAACACCCACTCAAAGCAGTTTACAAAGTATGCCATTACTAGCAACAAAGCTCATTATGGGGGAAAAATGCAACAGGCTCTAGAAAGGGGAAGGCGGGCAGGACGGCAGGAGGGCATTCCCTCCTCCTCCCTCACTGATCCCAGCCTAATAAAGACAGTAGGGGGTGGGCATAGCCACTTCCTCTGCACCTGATCCCAGCTGAGTGAAGGGGGGGCAGGCGTGGCCACTTGGTGAGCCAGTTTGGTGTAGTGGTTAAGAGCAGCAGGACTCTAATATGGAGAGCCAGGTTTGATTCCCCCACTCCTCCACTTTAAGCCAGCTGGGTGACCTTTGATCTGTCACAGCTCTCTCAGAGCTCTCTCAGCCCCACCCACCTCACAGGGTGTTTTGTTGTGCGGATAATAATAGCATACTTTGTAAACCGCTCTGAATGGGTGTTAAGTCATTGTGAAGGGTAGTATATAAATCGAATGTTATTATTATTATTGCTCCACTCCTGATCCCAGCCAAGTGAAGGGGCGGGCCTTGCCACCTGCTCTGCACCTGATCCTGGCCAGGTGAAGCGAAGGTAGGCCTGCTCAGCTCCTGATCTTGGCTGGGTGAAGGGGGCAGGGATTGCCACCTGCTCCACTCCGATTCCTGCCGAGTAAAGTTGGGGGTAGGCATTACCTCCTGCTCTGTGCCTGATCCAGGCTGGGTGAAGGGGGGTGGGCATTGCCTCATGGTCTGCTCCTGATCCCAGCCTGGTGAAGGGGATGGGCATTGCCACCTGCTCCACTCCTGATCTTGGTCGGGTGAAGGAGGTAGTGGGCACTGCCACCTGCTTTGCTTCTGATCCAAGCTGAGTGAAGAGGTGATTGGCATTTCCACCTGCTCTGCTGCTGATCCCAGCTGGGTGAAGAGGGGATGGGCATTTTCACCTGCTCCACTTCTGATCCTAGCTGGGTGAAAGCAGGTGGTGGGCATTGTCACCTGCTCCGCTCCTGATCCCAGCCTGGGCTTTCCGCTGCGGAGGTCTGGCTGACTCATCTGGTCTTCCCTCTATAGCAGCGCCCTCTGGTGGTGCACCAGGGTAGGAAGTGAGTTGTCCTGAATACACTTAGCCTTTTATATAGTAGAATTATCCCCACAACAAACACCCTGTGAGGTGGGTGGGCCTGAGAGAGCTCTGGAGAGCTGTGACTGACCCAAGGTCCCCCAGCTGGCTTCAAGTGGAGGAGACGAGAATCAAACCCGTCTCTCCAGATTAGAGTCCTGCCACTCTTAACCACTACACCAAACTGGCTCTCAGCTTTCTAATTAGATTTTCTGTTGTTTCACCCTGTATTTTTTCTCTCTCTCTCTTTTTTGCCTCTTGTATTTTTACTTAATTTTTTTTATCGTATATTTATAATTATGCTGAAATTTTGAATAAAAGTTATATAAAAAAAGAAGGAAGCCAGTGATAGAAAGTGCTGGTCTTTAAGTTACCGGGGGAGGAGGGGTATCTTTGTCTTTTGCAACTGGGAAGGGGTGGGAGGGACAGACGCCTGCATTCCACTCCCAGAAGAACTTGCTCCTTTAACAGCTTGGCTCTGAGCTGCCACTCACATGCACGGTCACTGCTCTTCTTTTAAGGTGGATGTGGCAGACCTGAAGAGCCAGGTGGAAGAGCGTAAACGGAGACAAAATGCAGAGAAGTGCCGGGATGAAGCTTTTGGTAAGCATCTCTCCTCCGCCTGGGCTTCTGTCAGACCTGTCCCCAGGGATCTGGGAAGCTGTCAGCTAGCACAAGAAAGTATCAACAAGCATTATTTCAATTAAAAAATAACACTAACAGTGGTTGCATTTATTTAAACCACTTTCCCAATATTTGCAATGACATAGTTTAAAAACAAAACAAAACCAGCAAAGCAGAATTAGAAAAGCAGCCTGAAAGCTATTAAATTCACTACATCCCTGCCAAAGTAAAACAGATATTGCAGCCGTGAATTACTTTGGCCTCAGCAGGTGAATTGGGGGACTTCACAGACTCCTGAAGAAGGAAGATTATGGCCGGGATCAATCTGATCTCCCAGATGAGATTAACTTTTATTCTGTGTTGTTAGAATCCCTGAAGGTCCGTAGAAGCTTTTCTTGTGCTCCTCGTGAAAAAACTGGTTATGGCAAAGCTAGATTGCCAACGGTGCCTTGGGAGATTCCTGGGGAGGGACTTCTGTTCCTCCTAGATGCTGTCTAGGAGAGTCTGCCCTTTGAACCTACCATTTCCTCCTGGGGAACAGTGTAGTTTGGAGAGCAGCTCCAATTGTTGGAGATCTTCAGGAAACTGGTAAACCTGCGACAGACACACATCTCAAAGGACAGCACGTCCTCCTTTATACCAACTTTCTCTGCAGCCCCCAGGTCTAGGGAATTGTTCTGCCGTACATTCTCAGTTTGCACAGGGTGGACAGCTAGAGGCGTGTTCAATGCCCCCCACTAACTGAGAGCATGCTCTCAAAGCCTAAGCAGGACCCAGAGGGAGCCTGATGCAGAAGCTCCGCGATTCCTTGGTAGGCAGATCAATGTGGAAATGGTTTCACAAGTCTGAGAAATTTGGAACCTGCCTTGTAGAAATTCGTAGACTGCCTTCTTGTAGCATGAGGTCCGGTGCACTACACTTCCCAGTATTTATTTGTAGAACATTTTCCAGGCGTTACTGACATTGAACGCTTTTGATTGGGCCGTCTACAAGCTAGGTGACTGGACAACAAAGGCCAGGTGGACTAGCGCTGAAGTCCCATCAGGCTGACAATCCCAATTCCTATGATGCAGCGCTGTGCGTATGCATTCTTCTGTGGGAATTGTTGCCAAGATCAATACATCGCCATTGAGTTGGCATCTCTCCCTACTGTTTTTACCAGCTCAACTACCTTTGCCAAATCTGGAATGCTCTGCCATATTCTACAGAATCTCTCTGCCAAAATGGTGGCAGGCTGGTCCAAGGCATGTGAGGCTGTGACTAGCCACTTCGCTCGACTGAGTCAAAGGCCCCTGACAAGAGGAAGGAACAAAGGAGTGCAGGACCCTGAGAAGAGTCCAAGGCAGCAGCCCAGCCAAGGCGCCGTGGCAGTTGTGTTGATATTTTGGCATACCAGGCTGGCACCGCGGCACGTGCAATCTGTGTACCAGCTCTCATTTAAACAGGCCGATCAGATTCTTCTCTGCCTACACATTCAAACGGGCCAGTCAGGTTTCTTTCAGGTCTCGAATCATCAAGTAGCAAGCTGCCACTCCGCTTCGCATTGCCTCTTCCAACTAGAAACGCTAATTTCCCAATCAGGAGTGCTAATTTCCCAGACTTCCACTGTCCTGGCAAGCCTGCTAAAGTCAACTTTTCTTCTGCAGCGGTTTGGCCTCTGTGGCTGAGCCCTCTTCCCAATGCCAAGTTGCACATGGCCAGCACACCGCCCACGCATGTTCTGCTTGCCTGTCTGCCTGCCCTGGCTTCTGACATGCTGGCTGCATTCCAGTTTGGTGTCGTGGTTAAGAGTGGCGGGACTCTAATCTGGAGAACTGGTTTTGATTCCCCACTCCTCTGCTTGAAGCCAGCTGGGTGGCCTTGGGTCAATCACAGCTTCTCAGAGCTTTCTCAGCCCTACCCACCTCACAGGGTGTTTTGTTGTGGGGATAAATAATAACATACTTTGTAAACTGCTCTGAGTAGGCGTAAAGTTGTCCTGAAGGAATATAAATCGAATGTTATTAATATTATTATTTGCATCTAATGCCTAGAATTTATGCTGGATCATCCACTTAACCCATTCCTTAACCCAGAAAATATTGCCCCACAAGAATCTTTCACTCCTTTGCTTACTTCTCCCCCCACTCTACTCTTACTTTCTAAGTATGGCTCCATGTGGGTAACTACTGGATAAGAATTAGGTACTGGCATTGATGGGCTATGTGGTGTTTTGTGCTAAAAGGCACCGAAATATTTCTCCGATTGCCTGTTCCACCTGATTCTCCTCCAATTATTCTAATTTATTACAGTTTTTTCCCTACGCCTGCTTTGGAGCTCTGTCACTTTTCATTTCAATAGCAAACTTCTCAGCATCCAGTTTCATTCCCCTCTGTCTGATCCTCTGGGCCTGAGTCCTGTTCACATGGAAGAAGCATTTTGCATATGTTGCCCTGAGCACATTTGGTAATAAAGGAGCTGTGGTGTGGCAGGTATTGCTTAGAGCAGTGATACTCACTCAGTAGCTGGGGAGCTGCATATGGCTCTTGGACATGCCATCTGTCGAACTTCCAAGCACAGTTGCCCAATGTGGCACCTGCCCTGTATTTCAGGAAAGCGGGCAATGCCTTTGGCCTGGTGGGGCTTGTGGATGGCAGTTGCTTCTGTCCTTGAAACAGCTGCCACTGGACAGACAGGAAAGCTGCAAGCCTCCCTGTGGTGCAGGCCTCTTGCAAGGGATAAAAGTAAATGTGGCTCTTTTCAATGAGAGCAACCGTGAATGTGTCTCTCTGCTGGTTGCAGCATGAGTGCCGCTAGTTCAGAGAATTCCTGCTCTCATCTCAGCAAACCCATCACTTCCTCTTGCACAGCTACAAAGATATGCTAGGGACTGTCTGAACAATGCCGGGGTGAAGGGTCAGAAATCAGAGACTGGAAAGAATTGCTGAGGGTGAGAATGATCAAGGCCCCTCTGCCCATCCCATAACTCTGTGTGTGTGTGTGTGTGTGTGTGTGTGTGATGTGCCGTCAAGTCACCTCCAACCTATGGCGACCCTATGAATGAAAGACCTCCAAAACATCCCATCATTAACAGATTTGCTCAGATCCTGCAAACTGGAGGTCGAGGCTTCTTTTATTGAGTCAAGCCGTCTCCTTTTGGATCTTCCTCTTTTCCTGCTGCCTTCCACTTTTCCTAGCATTATTGACTTTTCCAGAGTCTTGTCTTCTCGTGAAGTGACTGAAGTACGATAGCCTCAATTTGGTCATTTTAGCTTCTAGGGAGAATTTAGGCTTGATTTGATCTAGTACCCATTTTTTGTCTTTTTGGCTGTCCACGGTATCCGCAAAACTCTCCTCCAGGATCACATTTCAAATGAACCAATTTTCTTCACTGTCCAGCTTTCACATCCATACATAGTAATAGGGAATACCATAGTTTGGATTATCTTGATCATGGTCCCCAGAGAGGCATCTTTGTCTTTAAAAATCTTCTCTAGCTCCCTCACAACTGCTCTTCTGAGTCTCAATTTTCTTCTGATTTCTTCATTGCAGTCTCCCTTTTGGTTGATGATTGAGCCAAGGAATAGAAAATCTTGAAAAATTTCAGTTTCCTCATTGTCAGCTTTAAAATTGTGTAATTCCTCAGTAGTCATTACTTTTGTCTTCTTGATGTTCAGCTGTAATCCTGCTTTGGCGCTTTCTCCTTTAACCTTCATCAGTAGTCGTTTCAAGTCTTTACTGTTTTCTGCCAGTAACATGGTCTCATCTACATATCTCAAATTGTTAATGTTCCTTCCACCAATTTTCACTCCACTTTCTTCTAGATCCCATAACTAGCAGATACAGAATCACATGCACCAAAAAGCAAAAACTGCAGATGTATGACAATTCCAGAATGTGCACAGTTCAGTTGTTAGTTGCATAGTTGCAGTTACCTGGGTCAAAAATGTCAAATGTTCACACCAAATGCACACAGTCCCATCCAGCACATGTGCTTATCCCGTGGCTTGCGTATCTGTGATGGGACAGAGCACACAGCACACCACCCGGTAGCATCCTTTTGTCCTGTGCAGATGCAGAACGGATCCAGTGCGACAAGATTGCCCAGATGCTGGAGAAAGAAGAGCAGCAGCGGAGAAGGCAGCTCAACCAGGCCCTAGTGGAGTTCCGTGAGCAGAACCAGCAGCCCGCCACTCGGCGGGAGTGGGACATCCACGACCCGGAGGCAGTCCGCAAAGGGCAACCGGCCCGCGTGAGCGATGACGACCCACGCTGCGGTCCGTCAAGCATGCAGCACTTTGCTGGCGAGGATTGGAACGGGCTCGCCAGGCAAAAACTGCTGAAGGAACAGAACAAGCGGGACCTGGAGGAGCAGAAGATGGAGCGGGAAAAGGCCCGGGCTGACCGCAGATACGCAGGTGAGTGTGGGCAGGCTCTCGCAAGCCTTCAGGCAGATGCGAGCACACCCTGGCTGGTCTCCAGGAGAGGAGGCTGGGCAGGAGGCTGTGGCCAAAGGGATGCATATGAATAAAAGGGCACCAATCCTGACACGCTGTTTTGGCACCAGACACAGGAAATAGCAGTGGCCCACCCCTTTCCGCTACTTCAGCATGAGTGGCAACAAACCGGGAAGTTCTCCTGCACAAGTCTCATAATAAGAAACAGGACCCACCCCCCCCCTCCACCTTTTCATTCATCTCAGGGAAGATTGTGCAGGAGTGTAACTCAGCGGATTGTGTCCTCCCTGCTCACACATCTCATGAGTTAGTAACTGGATGGGAGACCTCCAACGAAGACCAGGGCTGCAGAGGCAGGCAACGGCAAACCACCTCTGTTAGTCCCTTGCCATGGAAACCTCACCAGGGGTCGCCATAAGTCAGCTAGGACTTGAGGGCCTTCTCCGCCAGCCATACATTAGAGATACAGATTTCAAGCACGGAGGCCTCCCTCTCTGCACACATGACTCGCCCCTCCCTTTGGCAACGCTTTCAGAGGGAAGAAGCCACCCTCACAGCATTGCGCCTGGCCTACGCTTGGAGGGCGCCCAAAGGCGGTGAGCTGGAATTCCTGGGCTTCCATTTCAGTCCTTCGGGTTTCCTTGCAGATACCCTGGAGGACAAGAAAAGGATTGAGCTAGACCTGCGGGCTCTGGAGCTGGCACGCCTGGAGGACGAATGCCGCAGGATCAAAGCCATGGCAAGAGCGGACTTCAACCGGGCGCAGGTACTCGGCCAGCTTCCGATAGCCTGAGCTGCAGAGCAGCCTAAGGGCAAGCAAAGGTGTGAGGGTTGAGCTGGGGCAGCTGGCCACGGGTTGGGGCAGAGGCTTCCCCAGGCTTTGTGCCAGCCATTAACTGCTCCCTCCCTCTTGCCCCGCTCCTTCTCACCCAATCAGGCTGCAGAGGCCGCAGAGCAACAGCGCCTCGCCCAGCAGCAGGAGCAAGACGATAACTATGCAGAGATCCACAACCACTTGACGGGTGACATCCTAACAGAAAATCCAGATGTTGCCAAAAGCCTAGTTGGGCCACATCGTATGGTCCCCTACTGTTGGAAGGGGATGAGCCCTGAGCAAGTGGAGGCTGTGTGGAAAATGCAGAAGGAACAGTGCAAAGAGAACCAGGCAAGTGGAGCGGGGGCGCTGGAGGGCGAGCCAGACCCCACGAGGGGCTTCAGGAAGGGCTTGCAAGTTTCATCAGCTTCTTAATGACGTGTTATAAGAAGGCTGTCCACCCAAAGCTTCCTGAAATGTGGGCTGGAGGGAGGGCGGTGTTCATTGTCAGCTGGCAGCCTAGCTGAGCATGGAATCCCCGATGTGTACACCAGAATTAGGCAGCCTTTCTGGTCCAAGTGTTTGTAGGGGGCGAGGTGAGGCAGGATGTAGTGTCTACCTACACCAATAGTCTGATTCAGTGTAAGGCAGCTTTATGTATCTATGAATGTATACCACAGGTAGATCCAGAGGAGTTAGCTGTGTTAGTCTGTAGTTGCAAAATAGTAAAGAGTCCAGTAGCACCTTTAAGACTAACCAACACCAATTTGGGGAGGGCGCTGGAGGACAGTCGGTTTATAGACCCGTAAGGCTGTGCAGGTGGAGCGTTTCCCTTCCCACAGTTCCCAGGGAAAGGCCTGAAGGCTTCTTTCTCTCTCTCTCTCTCTCAAGTGAACGATCACAGATAGACCAAATACCGTCTGTTACTGGCTCTTCCTGGACTATTCCAGTACTCTTCTACCTGTAGCGTTAAAGCTACCTGGGAGAAAATGGTAGAGAAACTTGCAAACCATGGGAATTTTATTAGAGAGGCACCAGGCTTGAGTGCCGTCCACGTTGAAATAATTTCACACACATTCTTCCAGTAAGCCTTTTCAACAGTGATGGAAGTAAATTTAACGGACTAGAACATTTTCATATGCCTTTCCTATTTTCATGTAATTGAACTGTATTTTTACTGTGCAAAGTAGAGAGTGAACACTGGGGTAAAGTGCCCAGGCAGATGACATGTGCAAATACCAGTTACTGTGAGGTGCCTGTTATTTGAAGTTTGGTGGGAAGGCTACCCACGTATGTATACTGGCCTAGCTTACTGGTAGTAAGATGCACCTGTAACCACTATGTACTATGCCATACGTAGCTGTAAAATAAGAATAAAGAGAAGGACCAGCTGCAAGTAGGACAGCCAGAGGGAGTTTACCTGCAAGAAACAGAAATAGCAGGCACTGAACTTTGTTCTAGAAAACAAGGACGCAGAGAGGACTTGCGTCCTTTCCGACTTGCGTCCTTTCCGACTTGCGTCCTTTCCGACTTGCGCCCTTTCCCCTAGACCAGCAGGACGTGTCAAGGATATGAAGAGCTCCCAGGTGTCAGAAGGGAGCCTAAGTAGCTACAAAGAAAAAATAGTATTTGCTTGCAAAGCCCAAAATGTTGCTAATAGAAGATGTTCCTTGAAAAGATGAACCATGTTCTAAAGTGATAAGCAATGCTAATGCAAAAAGATATTGAGAAGTATGCGTATTGTAATGATGTCCAGAATTGTTCTTCCAGTGTGAGACAGGGGTGGTCACTTGCTTGGAGCAGTAGTCCCAAGGTTGTAACTCATATAACTTATGCTAATTGGCCCAAAGGTATAAATTCGTACGTTGTAGCATCATAGCTCTGAAGAACTGACCAGTTCAAGGAGCCTTTCCTCCCGGTAACTGTGTTATACTTCCTTGCTTATAAGCAATAAAGGCCTATGTTTATTCTCTCATTGGACTCCAGTATATTCTCCTTTACTAATTGAGCTAAAACAAGATAAGGTACAGAATTATGTACAACAGCCTTGTAGAACAGACCAGTATTATTAACCCTACTGAAAGGAGGGCAGCACTGAGATGTCAAGAATAGTGGCTGACCTAAGCACCCCCCGCCCCGCCCCTGAGCTCGTGGCCCAGAAGAGCTTAGAACGGGAGCCCTCCCAGCTCAGACTCCAGCACTGACGCTTCCTTGCCAATCTTTCTGCCTGCAGAGGCTGCGGGAAGAGCAGCAGCAGTTGGATGCAGAATGGGACCGGCAGCGTCACTTGGCTGCCCGGGCTGCCATGGAGGAGGAGGAGCAGCAGCAGAATTTCCGCCTGCAGCTGCAGAAGAGCCTGGGTGCCTACAATCAGCAGCTGGCAAAGGCACAAAAGGCACAGTAAGTAGGAGTGGAGCAGGAAGAGGGATTGTCATTCCAGCTCCCCTGCCTGAGTAGAAACACAAACCCCTGCCTGTTGAGGAGGATGTTGCTTGGGGTTCCAGGCTAAGCCCCAGGACATCTTGGGGTAATACTCCCAGGGGCCAGAAAAGGGGATGCCTAGGGGGCGGGTCTTGTTGCAGCCAACTTGTGTTGACGTATCATGGGGTTTTCCAGGCAAGAGACCAACAGGGATGGTTTGCCATTGCTTGCCTTCGTGTAACGACCCTGAACTTCCTTGGCGGTTTCCCATCCAAGTACCAACCAGGGTTGACCCTGCTTAGCTGCTGAGATCTGACATCCAGATCAATGTGTGGGAAACATTTTAATTTTTAGAGCAGTGAAGCAGGCCCCTCAGCTTTCTGTCTGCAAAGCTCACATTCTCTTCTAAGAGCCCTTCTCATGTGCGGGGATTCTCAGCACCAGTGAGGGGAAAACATTCTGTGCATGCTCAAACAGATGCTTTCATCTGTTCACTGAAACCAGGGCAGGGTTAAACCTGGCACACCCCCAGCCTACACACTCCTGAACACCCTTCACAGAACACACGGTGTCTCTATTCTGTGTCTTGCAGCTTACAGTATCTGGAGAAGGAGGTGTACTCCAACACCCCCACAGCCCAATACCACCTGCAGTTCAACACCAGCAGCCGTTGATGGAAGAAAACTCTAAAACGTCTTTGCTTATTCCAAAACAAGGTGTGTCTTTTTTGTGTAGACAGAGAATGCCTCCCGGCAGCTGCCACAGGGGGAGGCAGGGACCAGGCCAGAGCTCACAGGGAGGAGCCGAGTTCAAATGACTTAATGTGGAGCTTTTGAAGCTTTGCCCTGATACAGGGAAGGTAGCTTCTCTGAAAAACTGCTTTGTAGAATGGGCTCACTTAGCGCATCGGGTTTTTACCTGGTGCCCACCCATGTGACGGAGGACGGTGGGGAGGGTATTTTCCTGGCAGGACCTGCTCCTCCCATCTCACCTGGCCACCAATCAGCTGAGCCACAACCACTGCCCCCAAATGACGGTGGCACCCAGTACCTCTCAGACCTCCAAGGGTACCCAACATCACAGGGCACAACAGAATTGGGGATTTGGAAAGGCCTTCTCGCACTCAAGTTTAGCCAGTAAAGCAGAGAATTAGGGAAGGTGGAAGCCCAAGGGCCAATCTCACATGGCCTTTCTAGAGAAGATTATATTCTGGTTTCGGTGAGCCCACCCACTCCCTGGCTTTAGAGCTCTTCTTCAAGGTCTAATACTTTTTTCATCCATACACTACTGATAGGGCTGACGGCGGGGCCAGTCACCTGGCAAGGGTGCAGGATTGATTTCTTGCTCTCTGCTGGGCAGCGGGTTCATTCTGGCAAAGCTCTCGCCCCAGCTCAAAATTGCCCAGTCCAAATTTAGAGCTCCCAAAACTGTTCCTGCAGCAACCCAGTGCAATTCTGAACTTTCATCTAAGGCAGCAACAGCATCTGGGCCGTCTAGTTGCAGAGAGAATCAGGCGCTTGCTAAGATTGTGGCCAGTGGGTGGTAGCCAAGGAGAGTTTGTACGACACTCGGGAGCTGAACTGCCCCCTCAGTCCTGCTCTCTGCTGCTCTGGCCTCGTCGTAGCTTCCCCCAACGCCCCCCCCCCGTCACAAATCCTTTTTGAATCATCAGGAAGCTGAAGGAAAAAGTAAACGAAGGAGCTTAATTTACATTTATTCTGGTAAAATTTGAGGTTCTTGATTCCTTGAGGCGATACAGTCTGTACCAAGCCCTCCCAATGAGAATGCAGAAAGAGGTACTACTACTAGATTGCAAGATCTTGGAAATGTGGAGGAAGGCTAAATGGGTGTGTGTGTGTGTGTGTGTGTGTGTGTGGCAGAAGCAAGGAAGGTGGAGCTTCCTCAACTGCCCCCCCCTATACGCACCCTAGAGAGGAGAACTCCTACAGCAAGCAGAAAGGTGATTAACAATCATTCATTTCTTAGAAGTTCTATCTGTTGATCATTTGCTTTGCTGGCCCCTCTTCCAGCAAGAGGAAAACTGCACATGCAGTCATAACCGCCAGCAGGTTCAAAGTCCTGCTGTTACAGTCCCCTGGACAGAAGATAACCTCCAGGGGAACAGGAGGATAGGGCAGGCCCCTTCCTGCTTCTCCAGGCCAGGGCTGCGGCTCAGGGCTGCATTCGAATACCACCATCAAGTCGGATCACTTCGCCATTGAGCATGGGATTTTCCACTATGCACTGCACCAGATGAGCATATTCCTCCGGGGCACCCAGGCGACTCGGGAAGGGCACCTGCCGTGCCAAGAACGTCCGTACTTTTTCAGGAAGTGATGCCAGCAGCGGTGTTGCAAACAGGCCTGGGGGGGAAAAAAACAAACAAGCTCACAGCTGTCTCTGTCCCCTCTCCTGCACACGCCGACAAGCCTCATGGGCCAGGGTCGTATGTATGCAGCAACTCCCCGAGAGCACAAAAACAGCAGAATTCAGCTTCCGTTCTCTCTCTAATAAAAGAAAGTTCCAGAACCTGAATGCAGACTTAAAAGGGTGTGGACAATTGCTACTGAGTTCTGAGATGCCCAAGGGGCATCCAAATAAGATCACTAGAAGTGGTTGGATTTCAGCGCCAGACAGCGTTCCTCATCTTCCACCTAATGACTACAAAACAGCCAAAGATGCTGAGTAAGTCGAATAAAAAATGCAATTTTGGATGCATTCATCTTAATTGCACAGATCACAGAAGCTGGATTTCTTTATATATTTGGTACAAAACGTTCACTTTTTTAAAACCAAAGAATCAACCTCCAGCGACCTGAGCCCTGCGTACGCCTGCCACACACACACACACACACACAGCTCTAGCGTCCCCCCGACCCCCCCCTTCGGAGACTCACCTGGTGCAATGGTAACAACTCGGATCCCCATGGGGGCCAAATCCCGAGCAATGGGCAGAGTCATTCCCACGATGCCTCCTTTGGAAGCAGAGTAGGCAGCCTGGCCGACCTGCGGAACAAAGAGGGAACAACCAGGTCCTCAAAGTCCAAAACGCCAGCACTTCCCACATTCACCAGGCAGAAGTGTCTTCCAACATACACATGGATGGCTACAGTGTGCCAGCTGTGTCAGAATAGCTCTGAAAGAAGGCTCAATATACACATAGTGACTGAGAAAGGAAGGACGAGATCGGCAACACCTCTGAACACAGGGTGTGGACGGTTCATGAGTGGATCTCTAGTAGCCCTTCACAGGTCAGCTTAGAAGTGGCCAACACCTGATAAGCGTGCCAAAAACGCCAAAGCACAAGCGGTGCTTGTGCACTCCAGAACAGAGGGTGCCTCCACCCCACCTGTGCAGTGGCTTAAGGCGTGTTTGAGTACACGCCTCCATGCTATTTCCAGGCCTACAAATCTCTCTGGCTACAAACCGGGAGCGTCACAGACTACCAGCTGCCTCCATGCAGGAGGGCCAGCAGCGCTCAGGGATTAATCCGACACGAATGCCTGGGCTGCTCCCCACCCCTCCTCCCTACACCAAATCTCTTCTAAGCCCAGAGCCAACTGGCAATCAGAAAGAACACTCCGAGGACTCTTCCCTTTCCCTGGCCTCACACACTCACAACCCAAGCCACAGATCTGAGCCACAGTCCTTTCCAGAGTGCCTCTGAAGCAACTCCCAATCTGCCGGGCAAGTCATTTGCCAGGATTACGGCAGAGGCCAAGCGCCCAACTCAGGCTTGTGAGCTAGATGTCTGGAGCAGCTCCTGACCACGTAACATCCCTGTAAAGGATTGGCAGAATGTCAGTTTTTGAGCCAATTCTCTCCTAATCCATTCCAGAAGATGTCTTCATTTAATTCGTGGCTTAAGTAAACAGGAAAGGTTCCCCATGAGTTGCTGCAAGTTACATGTAAGCAAAGGGCAGGATACGAAAGTAGAAACAAACCCATTAAAATTACATATCTCACCTCCAGCAATATCTTCAATAAGTAACCATAGCATAGGTATGTTGTTTAAGGTTATATTCCTCACACCTCCATAAGAAAAAAAAAGATAGTAATAATAACATTCAATTTATATACCGCCATTCAGGACAAATTAATGCCCACTCAGAGCGGTTTACAAAGTATGTCATTATTATCCGCATAACAAATCACCCTGTGAGGTGGGTGGGGCTGAGAGAGCTCTGAGAGAGCTGTGACTGACCCAAGGTCACCCAGCTGGTTACAAGGGGAGGAGTGGGGAATCAAACCCGGCTCTCCAGAGTAGAGTCCCGCGCTCTTAACTGCTACACCAAACTGGCTCTCATGATCCCATGATTTTGGCCTACTCTAGAGAGTAGCCCATCTGGAATCCATACTTTTTTAAAAAAATCTTCCCGTTCAATGAACTCTGTGGTGGCTCTTCCCTCTATTTTATCTTCACAACAACTGTGAGAGGAAGCTGAGAGTGCTTGACCAGTTCAAGGTCGTCTAATTAATTTGAGACCCTTCTGTCCTAACCAGACACTCCAACACAGGGGTCCCCAAACTTGTTCAGCCTGCAGGTACTGTTTGAATTCTGACTCAGGGAGGCCGTGCATAAGCATGAGAGAAGCGTTGAAACTTTCAGCCAACACAGTTTTTCAAAATATTTTCTTGCATACGCACAAGGTAGCTAAGAAACCCTCATCTGGGCGGTTATCTGTCTTCATTTCGCAGGCATCTAACACAATTATGCAAAAGGAAAAGAGAAACAAATGTCTGCTCTCCTAGTTACTTCCTTTACATGAGCTCTTCTTTCATGTGCCCAGCCATTCTTAACCAGCACTATTGCTTGTGACGACAACAGTCAGTGCCCTCGGGCCGCACATGTGGGCAGCAAGAGAAAGATTCTGGCCAGATTTTGACAGGAACATAAATGATTTTTGAAAAGTGAACAAAATTTGAGGTAGTGATAAACTTCTGCCTGGATTATAAAACTATATTCAAACAGGGAAAATAGGATTACTTCAACAGAAGTTCCAGTTAAGCGCATCAAACATTTTATTTGTGCAGCCCAATCATGTTTAGTCAGAACTAAATCTACCATCTTTGAAGAATATCACTCTGCTATTTCCACAGGTAAAGTACTTTACATAAAGCCACAGTCCCACCTAGTCCAACCCACTTTCGAAAAGCACTTGGTGGCTGCCAGGAAAGATGCTGGCTGGTGAGCCCCTGCTCTAATCGCTGGACCACACCGGCATTGAAATGCTTCTACAGGGAAGCTCCCATTTCACTTCAATAAAATCTGCACAGGAAATATTCCCAATGCATCCCACCCATAAAACTCACTGCCCCTGTTTACAGGCAGGAGCACCAGTTTACAAACTGGCATTGTAAGGGTTACACGATTAATTTATGCTTTCCACCCGATACCCAAGACTCCTCCTAATGGTTTGGGACCAAAATTTCATTGAAAAGGCTACCAGAGCATTGCACGTCCATCACTTTCGGACTGTAGCATCAAGTGGTCACTTGCAGAAGAGAAAGGGTTACCACAAAGCAGAAAACTGACTAAGGAATTGTTACAGTTTACACCCTCCACTGCCAGCTGTCCCACATACACTAAGGAAGGGTCGCTCCAGGACTAAAGGCCTCCATCAGTTTCAGCAGGCTCTGCAGACACGAAAGAACAGCAGTTCTGCAGAGCTTGAAGGGCAAAGCGCTACTTGGTTAGTGTCCTACGGAGCTTTACACCTTTCACCAAAGGGGCAGGGCACACCTAAACTGCTGTATAAATGCAGTGACTGGCCGTACCCACCTTCTTTTACAAGACCCTTTCCTGCCATGCCTGGACCTCAGTGCTCCCTGTATGTCCAGAAGCTGACATGAACGCTCCCAGTTTAAAACAGTGCACCGCCCTAGCTTACCGGCTGGGAAAGTGCTACGGCTCACCTGTCCTTCAAAGGCTGCCACACTGGCTGTGTTGACAATCACCCCTCTGTGTCCGTCGGTGTCAGGCTCATTCCGCCCCATCGCACCGGCTGCCAGACGAATTACATTGAATGTTCCAGCGATGTTCACCTAAGGAACAGGGACAGATAAGGCAGACAACCACAGCATTCCTGTCCCCACCCTGCTTGGTTCACTGGGAAGTCAGAACACACACACCCTCACAAGCGCATGTTAGAGCAGTCAATAGTAATTTCCCTCCAAATGTCTTAAGTTTCCGCCTGACTTCTTTCAGGCAAGGAGAATTGGGACCCCTGCAGAAACCAAGAGGCAGAACGGACCTTGTACCCTACTCACATTGATAACTCTCTGGAAGTCCTCCAAGTTGTGAGGGAGACCCTTCTTTATGTTATAGGTCTTGACAGCCACTGCAACACCAGCACAATTCACTGCTATATCCACGCGCCCAAACTTCTCACATGCCAGAGCTAAAGCAGCCTTCACATCTGACTCGGATGTAACCTGCAGAAGAGAGAGATGTAGCCGCTCAGCCCCTTCATCTTGCTCCTGGAGATGAAGAGCCCGTTCTCTCCCTTCTCCCTCCGAAGTATCCTACATCTGCTGGAGCAAAGGCACAGCGTTCCCCCAGAGATCTGGCCACTGTCTCCCCGTCGGACTTCGGCAGATCCACTAGCACGGCACTGCCTCCCTGTTGTACCAGCCGCTCGGCCGTGGCACGGCCCAGCCCAGAAGCTCCGCCGGTCACCAAGCCGACCATCCCCTGCAGGTAAAACAGAGAATGAGGAAAGTATCACTCCAGCTGTCACCTGGAGGCTGGCAACCCTATCCCTATGCTCAGAGGCTTGCCGCTTTCACTAGCCTTTGGGGAATTTCCTAAACGGGAGCTGGCAAACCAGCACCTGCACACCCACGGCTACCTTCCGGGCATGGAGCAGGGGTCACCCGGGATGGAGGAAGCTATGCATGTCCTGCACTGTGCAGGGGGTAGGACTGGATGACCCTGGAGGTCCCTTCCAACCCTCTGGTTCTGTCTGAAACCAAGAAAGTCCTGGCAAACCTCCGCAGGCCCTCCCCGCATTGCCTTCTCCTGGCAGCGGTCCAGAGCTCGGCCCCGCTGCCTGACCCGCAGGACTCCAACCAGGGAACCGCGCGCGGAGCAACGCGGAGCAACCCAGCAGCCCCCGTTCCGTCCCCCCTCCTCGCGTTTTCGTCTGCGGCAGGCCAGAGGGTTCACCTGTGGGATTCCTGCCTTCCGTGCAGCCGCTTGAGGCCCCGGAGGGCCTGCGGGGGGCGCCTGCCAGGCCTTGTTCAGCTCGGAGAACGAGAGCGTCCCCCTCCGACTCCGCCGCTGCGGCTCCCGCGTGTCCCCTCTCGAGCCCCGTAGAGGCAGCCCCGCTCGGCCCGGAGGCCTCTTACCTTCACGCTCCTCAATGCCGCCGCCATGTTGCTCCCTGGAAGGCCCCGCCTCCGAGGCCCGCCCCTTCCTGCAGGGTAAGGGCGGAAGTGAAGCGAGAGCGGACGTCCCTTTCGGGCCCGGGGGCGCCTGCGCCTGTTTCCCAGGGGGGCAACCTACCTGTGCCGGGCAGGCGCGTGGTCGAGGCTTTCCCGAGGGGAGCTGCGGGACTGGCGGCGCGTTTCGGGTCTGCACAAATGCAGTCTCCAAAGAGCTAGAAACTTAAAACATTTGCCTTTGCACAGCGTCTTCCCCCCCCCCCCCAAATTGGGATGAACTTTTGCGCGCTCTTGCACCCGCCCTGAAGCTCCCTCGCCTTGGCTGCTTCACCTCTGCCGCGCAAGTCGTCCGGAGTAGAGAGACTTCTGGTGGACTTCGTGGCAGCACGCTCGAGCCTTGCCTGCCTGTCTCCACTTCAAAGCAGGCGTATCCTTTGGGAACCCTTTTAAATTTCTCCTCTGCTTTATGTCAATCTACTATTTCTCCTCTGCGCATATTAACATCATCAGGGGTTATTTCCTAGAAAAAGAGCTGGAGGAACTCATTAGCATAACTCATTAGCATATGCCACGCCCCTTGCCATCGCCAGAAGTGTCATTGGCACAACTGATTTGCATATGCCACACCCCTGACATCACCTATCCTGGCTGTTTTGGACTCAGTCCTGGACACTCAGGGCTGAAATTGGGCCCAAAATGGCAAAAAGGGGCTGAAAATGGCTGAAAAGGGGCCCCAAATGGTCAGGATCGGTCCGCTGCTGAGCAAGAGAGTGATCCACCACCTGTCAGAGGCCCGATCTGGGCAGTGTTGGCCCCAATCCAGGCCGAAACAGGCCCAAAATAGCTGAGTCAGGTGGGTGGGGCCACTTGACATGTGACCTCTTTGGGGAACTGCCAGAACTGTGTTCCTGCACGTTCCCCCTCAAAATGAGCCCTGAACATCGTTCATTTTTTGCACAGATAATAAGCAGAAAGGGAACGACTAGAGACTTAATGCTGAAGCCATCCATCTGCTTTACTTTCTGTTTAGATTGGCAGCTGACTTGTAAAGGTGTTTAGATACTGGGCACAAGTTGACTGTACTAAAAGAAAAAAAGTTTCCTGTTCTTTGTTCTTAAATGGAACTATAACTAGTCAGGCCTAAGTCTTAAACCACAATTACAAATGGGCAAAATTAAAAGCTGCCTATATGCATGCGTTCTCTGTAGTGGTCCCCACCTCATGAAATAGTCTGCCTGAAGACGTCAGGAAAGCTCCCACTCTTCCAGCTTTCTGCAAAACTAAATTATTCTGGAGAGCGTTCTTACACAGGTGATAGGGCTGTGGTGTGAGGAAATGAGTCAGAGAGATACCTTGGGGACTACACTAAGTATGATCCTGTACTGTAAGCAAGCTTCTACGGCGTAACAGTTCTGTGCTGTTTTGTTTCAGCATTTTTGGAGTTTCCCCCCCTCCCCTCTGTATTGGATTTTTGCTTGTTTTCAAATTTCTGCTAGCCTTACTTACCCTATTTATTGTTTATTGAATGTCCCAGCCAATGTTTGTATTGACTTACACTGTGTAATCTACCTTTACTCTCAGTGACAAAGGACTATAGATAATGTAAATAAAATAAAAACATAAACACAAACCACTTCTAACAAACCAAGAGTTGCGAGCTTGGGCTACTTGGAGGAAAGCCGAGAGTCATGCCATCTGTTCCCACTATGCAAAATAATTACTCGTCTGGGAAGGGGTCATGTTTGGGAGTCTCCTGTAGCTTCTCGTTTAAGACAGGTTTATATGATAAAGGTTACAAGAGAACATGCAGAAGGAAGAGAAGCAAAGAAGGTGAAAGTATTGGCTCTTAAATACAATTGTGACACACTCACGCAAGAGTCTGCAAAACAGTCATCCATAATTCGGAAGAACAGCACGTGAAGTCTCTGAGGGCTGCCACAGGCAATGAAGGCAGAGAAAGGCATCTTTCAAAATGTCAGGGCCCTGCATCAGTTTCACAAGTTGCAAGGAAACCATCCAACCATCTACCTTTCCTCTAAAATCACCTTGCTGAGTACCAAATACATAAAGGATGCATTTTACACCTTGGTGTAACACAGAACTGAGCCTCACTGGTTTCTAGGGAGCAATTGGCATATGAGCTCAGCAGATTCTGTGGATTTCTGACAAAGGTAATCAGGAAACGTGCTACCCTGTTCTGAAGCAGCCGCAGCCTTCAGAGATAACCCTGTGCAGTTTATTTGCAGCAGCTTCACTGGCTCCCAGTGGAATTCCGGATCTGGTTCAAGGTGTTGGTTTTGACCTATAAAGCCCTAAACAGACTGGGACCAGCATACCTAAGGGACCGTCTCCCTGTATGTGCCCCAGAGAGCACTTCATTCAACCGGAAAACATCTACTGGTGGTCCCTGGCCGTAGGGAGGCTCGGCTGGCCTCTGCCAGGGCGAGGGCCTTTTCGGTCCTGGCCCCAACCTGGTGGAACTCTCTGTCTGAGGACACCCGGGCCCGCCAGGATCTTGTATCATTTAGGCAGGCCTGTAAGACAGAGATGTTCCGCCAGGCATATGGTGGAGGCTAATTTTAGCCCATCATTGCTGAGCCGTCCACCGGTCTCCCTCTACAAGGGGTATAGAGAGTCCACTCCCGCTGGTTGCCTGAAAGGGGCACAGTATTTTATCTGTTTTTATAATTGATTTTAAGTTGTATTTTAATCAATGTTGTACCTTGCCCTGAGCTTGCGGGGAGGGCGGGTTAAAAATAAAATAAATAATTTTCAAGTCAGGCTCTAATGTGACACAGGCATGAATGACAATGGGTACAAACAGCAGCCGTTGGGTGAGAGAGAGCAGAGAGTGGCTCAGCTGCTGTAGCAACCTGGCTTTCCACCAAGTACATCTGTGGGCTCAGGAGTCCCACCAGGGAGAACTGAGTGAATGGGGCGAGGTGTCAAACAGTGGCAGCAACATTGCTCGAGGCACAGGGCCTGCTGTTTATTGCCTTAGTATATAGTCAGGCTTACGCCTCCCCTATGGAGGCGTGTCCGATTCCTGATTAATGTCAGTGAGAACGGAAGGGAGGGGGGATGCGGTTCCTTTGCATCAGAAAGCCAGCATGGTATACTGGGCAAAATGAACCAGGTTCAAGTCCCCACCCTAACAGGCTTGCTGGGGGACCGGGGCTAGTCGCTCGGGCTAGTCCCCCTCGACAGGACAAAATGGAATAGGGGGGAGGGGCGAACACAGCAAAGCGGCTTTGGGTCATCAGTGGGGAGTAAAAACCAAGAGAGAGACGCGAATATCTAAACAAGCAGCCGTTCGTTTACTATTGAGATGGATTTTGTGCAGCCGAAAAACTACTCCACAGCACAAGCTCAGAAAGTCTTCCCGGGACGTCACTTCAGGATGCACCATTCAAAGTTCTTACTTTTAAGGCCCCAAAGAGTTTAGGGGCAAGGCGCTGAAAGGGCCAGTCTCCAGCCAGACATGCCCTCCGAGAGGTGACCAGGAGCAGGGCTGTTTCAGTGATGGCAACCCGCCTGTGAAGCGCCACACCCTGGGAGGCTCCCCTGGCACCTACTCTCCTCCTAAGTGCCAGATCAAAACATCTCTTTTTGGCCAGGCTTTTAATTGAGGGGGTTGATCTTTTAAAAACTGTTTTTAGAATCTGCTTCTAGCCCGAGTATTTTTTAAGACTCATTTTAAGCTGCCTGCCCAGAAGGCTGAGCTACAAGTCTCTCGTGTGCTAGCTTTCTTCCTGCAGTTTTCAAAGGAGGGCGATTGTACTACATTCTGCCCCCCAGAATTGAACCAGTCACAGTGACTGCAGACATTTTTCTCCATAATATCTCCAGGGGTATTTCTATGTCCTCTTTTATCAGTTTCCTGCTGACTGGTGAAGGCTTTTGTTTGGCATTCTCTTAAGGATTCCTCCTTCTTGCCTTATTTAAATTTGCTATTTTGTTTATTGGGTGTATTTGTAGCTAAAATGGCTTTATGTCGTTGTGCTATTTTAATTGTGGGCTGCCTTGGTTGCCCTGCTTGGGTACACAGGCAGAATATAAATATTGCAAGTAAGTAAGTGGTGGGCAGGAGTCTTCAGAACACATCTCTGGATTGTTGGCTGCTACCAGTTGTATAGTTTAAAAAAAAAAAAAACAGAAGTAACTGAACATCTATTGTCCTTGACTGCTGTCTTTCTGCAATTCCGCACGCATGCACAGAAACACAGACAAAACTACCATTTGGATTTCTGATAATCTTGGCTCTAGGTATGTTTTCAACCACATCTAGACTACTTCTGCAGAGGGCACCGAGTTTCAGGAGATGGGCCTTTCAGACAAAACACAAGAAAATACAGAGCACTTATACATATGATTTGAGGTGGCAGAACTGACCCTCTAGTGTTTCCACCATAGAACCTCACTTCTCCAGAAACTCCCACAAGGTCAAAAATCAATTGAGCAAGCTAGCACAAGAGTTTAAGGGAGAAAGATCACACACTAAGGTAGCACTTCCTCATAGAAGAAGCTCTTACACCAACTTAAAAGTATACTGAAGAACCATTTAGAAATTCTACAGAGGCGACTCCTTTTCTGTCCTTGGCCACATACCCCCCCCCCTTTCTCCTATCCCAACCACCTTCTCTTTTCCTGAATGCAAATCCTGTGATGAACACTCACAGACAGTGTAACATTAAGTTTGTTTGAGCAAGCCTATCTGTATCATCCAGATTTATGCAATACAATATGGCGCACGCAACCTCGCACAGGCATCCAAGGACCACTACAGGTTCCGATGTAAGAAAGGAGCCACACACCAAGTTTGAAAGCTCTTGGCATATTAAGTGCTCTTTTATGTAGAAAAAAAAAAAACCATACAAAGTCCTGATACGAAATATACAAAACCCAGCAAAGGAAAACAGTTGCCTTTCTACAAATATCAGTAGCATTGCATAGAACAGCCTCTACGGGTGCAGGAGAGAAGGGGCAGGGGGTGAGCTGGCGCTTCAGAAACACTGCTAGGAAAATGTACGCGTTCATACGTTAGAAGCTGGCAGGGGAAAACGGCATACACTGCCAGGGCCATGCTGCTGCAGAGGTCACGCTCCTCCAGACCACAATGCACTGCAGCATCAGAGAAAGCACTTGAGCCCAAGTGTGGGGCCCCTCACTCCTTCCCCACACCTCATTCCTTCAGGCACAGCTACTCCTGTGCAACCAGCTTCAAGCAAGCCAGCAGGTGAGAGTTCGCTATCTGAATCAAGTGCTGGCTGTGAAGGCATCCCCAGAGGGTAGATCATCATCATGTGATGGAGAAAGAACAGGAGTGGGGCAATGCGGTGACTGCAAGAAGTGCTCAACAGCCGCCAGGGAAGGGTCCACTAGGCAAGCAGAATCCTTGTAGCTGGAAGTGCATCAAAGGCGCGGAAATCGACAGCTTAATAATGCCGAACAAGGGAACCCTGAGCTGTTTTGAAAAGGCCACTGGGCAGGCATTACCCTGAGTAGCCACTAGGGGAGGGGGCGAGGATGCAAGTAGCCCCAACACAGGTAGGTGAGAAGAGATGCGAAGCATCGGACGCACAAGGAGGGAGGGGCTGCTGGTGTGTGGTGACTCCCCCACGAGGGAGGGAGGGAAACTGCAGTCGCTGCAATAAATAAAAGGTATAAAGCAACCAACATGGCTGCTCCCCAGCGGGAAGGTGCCTCTGAATTGCCCCCCTCTCCTGCCACGTCCAAGTGCAATTGGTCAAAGTGCCACGGAAGTCACCATGGAAAAGTCCAGCCAGACACGCCATCTGTACAGACTGGTCTAGCCATCTTCTTCTGCCTCCGAGTCCCTCCCATCTGGTTCCTCACGGACAGAAGACTTGGGACCAAGAACCTTCTCTTCTTGGCTGCTCAGGATCTCTTCCGCCGCTTCACCTGTATCAGCAAACCAGGATGTCAAGGCACCTCTCGTACCCCAACCAGATAACCAGTGCTGATCCTCTTCCCCCCAGGCAGCCAGCCCCTACCTCTCTGCTATTCCGCTGTTCCTCAACACCCCCCCACCCCTCCATTACACACCTCAGCTGAACTAGTCTTGGGATCTACAACTCCCCTCAATCTGGACTGACCAGTCCCGGGGCTTATTCCCCTACTAGCATTTCTCTTGCAAGGGAACCTGCAGTTCACTATTTTAAGCATTCAGAACATTTATGTCCTGTCTTTTGGTATCCTATACTCCTGAGGCTGTATCAAATGTTCAGTAAAAACAGACACAAACAGTAACAAACCACAATATTAAAAGACATGAAGACAGCCAAAACAGATCTTTTTTGTCGGTACCTTCACACCAGCCCTACTTACCATGCTCAGTCTCCTCCTCATCCATGATCTCATGCACATCTGCGGCCTCCTCCTCCTCCTCTTCTGCCTCCTCCTCCTCTGCCTCCTCCTCCTCTTCCCCATCATCATCCACAATGACCACAAAATCATCACCATTCTCTGTCTCACTACAGGCACAACAAGGGAACGTTGGCATGTATTACATGTTCTGCTGGCCTCCCTGCCGCACACCATAAAGCCCTCTTCTGAGGAGTCATGCTGCCCTGGGATCTGATGCCCAGCTACTCCGGCTGTCGCAAGCCTTGACAGAATTCATATCCCCCCTCCCCAGATTTCTTGCTCCAAATATCACTCCTGCTTGCGTAAACGTATTCACAATCCCACCCGTGTCCTAGAAGACTCCGTAGGTGTCCTTGGGTAAGCCACTCCTCTTAGCCCCAGCTGTATTGTGGGGATAATAATAACACTAACTTGTTCACCACTCTGGGTGAGGCACTAATCTGTCTAGAAGAATGGTATATAAGCGCAGTTATTGTTGGCATTATTATTCATTTCTCCTTAAGCAACAATAAGCAGGCTACCAATGGCTTGAATAAAAAGGTAAGAGGGCAGGGGCCTCCAGGCGCCTCACCTGTCTTCCTCACCATTTTCACCACCCTCTCCCATTAGGTAGTATTGCAGTGGATTGGGCCAGAGATCCTCTTTAATGATCTGTGGGAAGGCAGGAAAGAGTATTGGGCAAATATGCACGCCAGAAACCATTCTGGAAAGGGCATGACAGGTATCACGCTCACCTCAGCAATACGGTCTCCTGCTGGGAAGCTGTGGTCGCAGAACCAACTGAAGAAGCTGCGGCTCATCTCGAAGTTCTTCCGACCATGAGCGAGAGGATCTAGGCCGCGCCACCAGCGGATGGGTGTAGAGTGGGACACCATCCGCCCTGGAAAGTGCAGAGACACAAACACACAGGAGAGGTGAGAAAGGACATCCTACAGGCCCTCCTCGTGGCTGCTCTCCTCGTACGTGTTGCCCCTGCCCATACCAGAAGAGCCACACTGGAACTCCTTCACGATGACCTCGTTCTGGAAATAGGGGTTGCCACTGAAGTAGAACTTGATCTTGCAGCCTGATTTTGCATGGGTGAAATCCTCAACCTGGTGAGAAACACAATCCATAAGGCCATGAGGATCACAGAATCATACAGCTGGAAGAGGCCTTACAGACCATCTAATCCAACCCTCTGGCCAATGCAGAAACAGTCTAAAGCTGTCCCTGCTCCCCCCTCCACATCCCTTGAAAGGACAGAATTCACGTATCTGACTTGCAATTAGTCCACTTCTCTCCCCCCATCTCTTGAATCACCCTCCCCGCCCCCCCCCCGCCCCGCTTCCTGAAGTCACCTGCAGGTTTGTCATATAGCTCAGTGTATCTTCGTCCCGGTCATTGATCATGGCTGAAAGCTGAGGGTGATTGAGAAACTGACAAGTCAAAGTCAAGGGGAAATCAGACAGATCTTGTAATCAAGTAAAAACAAATAGGTAAAGGTAGTCCCCTGTGCAAGCACAGGGGGAACAGGGGGGACATCGCATCACATTTTCTTGGCAGACTTTTGTTACAGGGTGGTTTGCCACTGCCTTCCCCAGTTATCTACCCTTTACCCCCAGGAAACTGGGTACTCATTTTACCGACCTTGGAAGGACGGATGGCTGAGTCAACCTTGAGCCGGCTACCTGAACCTGGCTTCCATCCGGATTGAACTCAGTTCGTGAGCAGAGCTTGGGCTGCAGTACTGCAGCTTACCACTCTGCACTACGGGGCTCTTCATATAACCAAACAGGCAAACGGAAAAATGCCAGGAACCCTCTTCTTCTCCCTCTCCCCAATGCACCGCCTAACACCAGGAAGAGAGAACTCTGACACAGCTGTGGACTGCCTTTCCCAGAGAGCTCCTCACATGAATAAAACCCATGCTGTGGAACTGTGCTCTTCAGTGGCTCCTTAACCTAGTGGAGAACTTGACAAGGATGTCACTGCTGACAACCAGCAAGAGGAATTCAGAACAGAAGAATGTCTTTACTCTTTAACTCTGCTTTTAGGATTTCTGCCTCCTGCCTGTCTATGCAAGAGAGCCAGCCCAACAGGAAAAAAATAAGGACCTGTAATCTGAGGAAACCTCTCCTCCTGTCTAGACAGCCACCAGTCCCAATACCCAGTGGTCTTTAATCCACCCATCACTGCCCCATTCCACGAAGCACAACTCCCTGTATTACAAGGACTGGTGAGGGATTAGCGGTGCTGCACACACTCTGCAAGGCATCCTTGGCATCTCTCATTAAGAAAAGTGTTTTGAAAGACTTTTCCTCTTCTCAGGATGCCAAAGCCCTGCATTCAGAGCAGGCAGCCCTGGACTTGATGAGCCAACAGACCAAGGGAGAACACATCAAGACTGCGGAGGCCAAGGAGGTGAGGTGGGCCAGAAATATTTTAAAGGAACAAAATGTTGACTGATCGTAGGTTTGCTCCAACAGCATCAGCTTCTCACCACAAAAACAGCTGCACTGAGGAATCCAGCAGTACCTCCAAGGCTACCCCAAACGCATCCCGGGGCTTATCCCACGAAATGCTTCCCTCCCTTTGAAGGTGCTGCTGGGCTCCTGTTTTTACCAAGGATTTGGGGGGGGGGGGCGCAAAGATGTTCTTTGCCAGAGCTGCTGTACCACAGCGGTTAAGAGGTTCAGCTGCAAATCAGCACTCTACTGGCTTGAATCCCACTACTGCCCTGAGCTCAATAGGTGGCCTTAGGTAAGCCACTCCTCTCAGCTAAGAATACCAGTCCCCCGCCAGGGGCAGGGAATCCCCCACTCCCACCCTCCACTCCCGAATCAGGCCGCTGCGTAGCACTGCTGTGCTCCACAGTGGCCCAATTTGTGGCTGAATCAGGCCTGAATTGGCCCCCTGGGGAGCATGAGGAGTGCTCCCAGGGTAGCCTGTGACCTGTGCAATATCGTCATTTCCTGGAAGTGATGTCATTGCACAAGTTGGAAGTGCTATGTTAAGTGCACAAAATGGAAAAATCTGAAGGCCAGGCTCCAGATCTCCCGCAGGAGGGGTTGGGGCAGCTGGCACCCAGTCCCCGCCCCAGGTGTATTTGGGGGGGGGGGGGGAATAATAATAGCACAGTTCATCGATATGGGTTGGGCCGTTATTCTTCTCATTCGCGTTACTGGCATCCCTCCTCCCAGCCCCTTGGCCCCCCACACGCACGGCCGGGCGGCAGGATACGGCGGTGACCCAGAAGCCCGGGATGTTCTGGATGATGCGGTTGCGGCGCTCGAGGTGGGGGCGCCGCATGTGGCCGAACTTGGCCTTGAGCTGGGCGAAGGCGCGCCCGGCCTGCTGGTTGACGGCCTCCAGCTCCAGCTGCACGGCCTCCAGCGCCTCCAGGTACTGCTCCGTCTTCAGGGGCGGCCCCGCGCCCTCCTCCTCCTCCTCGTCGTCCTCGCCCACCGAGATGATGGCGCACTCGTCCTCCGCCGCCGCCGCCTCGGCCGCCGCCTCGGCCGCCCGCCGCCGCTCCTTGGCC